>NW_028261394.1:25895219-26625918 GCF_051295495.1 Thamnophis sirtalis | reverse complement strand
AAGAGAGGGGAGGGGTGGAGGGTGGGGGGGCCCAGACGAACACGAGAAAGATGTCACCCTCTCTAATTTATCTGTCATTTTTATTTTTCAGCGCCCAGGCAGAAAAAGCCGCTTCCCGCTCCGACTAGAACAATGCTGGAGGGCAGACGAGGTGCCGTGCCAGCCCAAGTCTGAGAACAGGTGAAAAACGGCGGAGCGGAGGGCAGGGCGAGGTTGGCGCTGCCCTAGAAGCTGCCCTAGAGGAAGCCGGCTCTGGGGGGGGGGAGGTGGGGGCAGAAAGAAAGAGGCGTGGAAGAGCCGAAGCCCTTGGCAGTGCTGGCGGCTGAGCCATGGCTACCAATTTCAGTGACATCGTCAAGCAAGGGTACGTGAAGATGAAGAGCAGGAAACTTGGGGTAAGTGGCAGCTGGCATGGCACTCTCTCTCTCTCTCCCTGTGGGCAGGTCTGAGGGGCAGATCGGGGGACTCGGGTGAGATGCTAGCAGGGGCGAAGGGCAAGGGGATGGGGGGAGGGAGAGCCACTGCTTTTGTGCAGAAAAATTTGCATGGGGAAGGGGGGGAGCAGCTCTTGATTCTAGGCAGACCCTCGTTTCCTCCCCCCCCCCCCAGTCTGCCAGAGGTGGGGGTGGCTGGAATTGTGGGGTCCCTTCTGGCATTGCTGCATAAAGGCTGAGCATCTCTCCAGGCAAACCTCTGTTTCTATGGGGGAAAGATGCCGACTGCTGATTGGTACAGCTCCTTTTTTTTTTAATAACGCTTTTTAATGGAGGATCCCTCTGTGTGTGGTTGTCTGTGTGTGTGTGTGTCTGTGTCTGTGTGTGTGTGTGTGTGTCTGTTTGTTGCCTAGCCTGAATAAATCCACTGAGGCTGTAGGGATGGTTTTGAATGGCCTGGCATAGCATTTCTTTTCCTCGGGGTGCCCCCCCCCCCAAAAGAAAAGCTTGACCAGAACATTGGATGCAAGTATAGGCAAATCTTTTTGATTGTGTGACTCGGAGGAAATTTGGTCGCAAGCTAATTATTTCATTTTATTATCTATGGCATCGGCTGCAGGAGGAGGGGTTTTCCCCCCCCCCTTGCCCTCAGATATTTTTGATAAAAGAGATGCCTTTGGGGTTTCCGCTTCTAAACTGCTTTCCTGGGCTTTTGAAATCGGCAGAGCAAGATTTGTTGTGAAATGCAAAAGATTTGACTAGAAGCAGGGATGCTGTGGAGAGAGGTAGAATCCAGAGGGCTGCATTCCTTCAGAAAGGGGTCAGGTGGCACCTTTGGCAAGTAGAAAATGTTCTTAGAAAGGGAGCAGCATTCTGGAGCTACAGATGTTGCCTTTCCATAAAAACATTGAATCAGAAAAGGTTTTCCTTCTGGTTTGTTGCCACCACCGCTGTCCTCTTACTGTGGCTGCCTCTGGGCAAATCCTTCAGGATGCCAGCCCAAAGCCCAGCAGGATTCCTTCCCCATCTGGGTTCTTGCTGAAGGACTCTGGATCTGGACTTGGGAGCCTCTTAGCTGCTCCTAGCATACAGCAACATCTTTACTGGATGCCAACACCTCCCTTTCTCATTCTTAACTGAGTGTTTATTTTCTCCACCATGAAAAAACGCAGCCCACGTTTTCCCTTTGCAATAAATATTTTAATTCTGCCTTCAATCTGTCCCCAGTATCCAATATTGTTAGAGGTTGCAAAACGACAACAGAACCAAGAAACCATCTTTGTATAAAGGATGCAGAAAACCTGGGGGTGCAGATGTGTTGGGCAACAATGGTTGGGTCAAGTAGCATGATGGAAGATTCTGTTTCTCTGTGGGTGCTTTCTAAAGGATCCTTGAGCACTGACTCTCCATCCTGCAGGATTCCCATCCGTTATATTCGTGATCCTTAGCAGGTCAGCTTTCTTCCACCTGATCCCTTACAATGCTTAGGATTGTGGCTGAGAGAAGTTCCAGTTGGCATGGTCAAAGGAATGCTGGGAAACGTAGTCCCAAGCAGTTGGAGGGACCCACTTTGGAGAAAGTTGACTTAGGTTTCTGGTTCTGATGAAGGGATCCAGTTTTGGCCAGACTGTTGAGAAGGAAGGGCGTTTTGGAACTGTTTTGTTGATTGGTCCTTTGAATGGCCACAGCAAGCCCAGCTTCTGCCTTTCTCTTCCCACCTTACTTCTCTGCTTAAAGACGGATTTGTATTAAGAGAATATAAATTAAATACATTGGGATTTGTACCCAGAGGCATTTTGAAGTATGTGATGGAGGCATATTATTTTGACTGCTTAAAAAAATATCTTTCCCAGTTACAGGGAAGTAAGATTGGGGGTTGTTGGTGGATCATCATCTTTGGATAGCAAGACGGGCAAACATCTTGAAAGGCCCAGGTGACAGTCTCTGTTGCTCTCCTGGTTGTACCTCTTTTGTGGATGGTTGAAAGCCATTGAGATCTGTTCTTCAGGGAGATATCAAAGTGCTCAGGGTCTCTTTGATAGGAAGGCAGGAAGGTTGCCATCATCTCAAGGTAGTTGAAGGTTGCCATCATCTCAAGGTAGTTGAAGGTTGCCATCATCTCAAGGTAGTTGAAGGTTGCCATCATCTCAAGGTAGTTGAAGGTTGCCATCATCTCAAGGTAGTTGAAGGTTGCCATCATCTCAAGGTAGTTGATGGTTGCCATCATCTCAAGGGAGATTGCAACCAAAGCTGCTTCCACCAAAGACTGCCCGTTGGACAAAACATTTCCTGCACGTAGGCCATATCTCTCAAGATACTGAGCTCTTGGTGTTTCACCAGAACCACTATGGAATAGTCAGTGGTTCCACAACTGTTTGGGGTCAATTGATACAGTTGGGATTCTGAGAGTATCCTAGGAGCACTCTCACAAAATGGCTGTTACGGTGAGTGTGGCCAAACCCCAAACCTCCCATTTCCCAGAAGATAACCAAAGTGCTGGGCTGCAGTCACTCATATTTTTACTGTTTAAGAATGCCTCCAAGGTCTGTGAAGGCTTAGAGACAAGGCAGATAGTCACGAGGCTTGGCTTAGGAGGATGGTAGCTTCCTGCTCATTTTAATTAAAAGAATTGAAACAATAAAAAGGGGGCATGCATGAGCCTACCGTCCCTGTCTTACTGTCCCCGTTGATATGGACTCATTTTATCTGTTTGTGGCCATGTTATCCTTACTTATATCCATCTGTTTGTACCAATCTCATGCGAAAGTGTCCATGTCTGTACTAAAACCTGCTACCTTGTACATGTTCTAGTGTAGTCTTTATTGTCATTGTACAAAATAAATACAACGGAATTGGTTTCTTATTTATTTTGTACAATGGCAATAAAGACTATACTAGAACATGTACAAGGTAATAGATATTAGTATGGACAAATTATGTTGACAAATAAACAAAATAAATAAAGTAAATAAAATAAAATAAATCAAATCAAATCACATAAGCTAGGGAGCTTAGTGGGTATCAAGGACCATGCCAATAATCTCCAGGGATCCTGGTGAGGACCAGACAATTGTACCCTTGTTACCCATAATAGCAATCAGTGATTGCTTCTGTGCATATCAGGATGTGATCTTAAATTTTGTGTCAGACGCCAGGGAAATCAAGAGATCCAGGCTGTTCCAAACGATATAAGATTTATTGCAACTTTAAGGTCTGTACAAGAATCTGATTTCCTAATGCCCCAAGCAGTGGGAGATCAGAGTCAATGGAATTCAAGGTGGGTGGACTTAGATCTCTTGTGGGTGTGAAGGGACACGAGGTTGATGACGTGTTTGACCCCTCCCTCGGGCTCAGCTGGTCATTTCCTACAGTTTGTCTCCTATTGTGGGAAGATGGACAGATTTATCTCTTTCACTTACTGCAAAATTTCAAACACAAAATTGTTGCTTTTCTTCAGTGGTTCATTGGTTCTTTCTTTCATTCATTCATTCATTCATTCATTCATTCATTCATTCATTCATTTATTCAGTAAATTTATATGGCTGCCCAACTCACACACAATGCCATCAAATTGGGATGTTTGAGCAGAAATTTGAGTGGATGTTGTAGGCACCAACACCCTTGCTTTTGTGAACAATTTTTTGTTGTTGTTGTGAGGGTGGTTAAATGCCTTTTTGTATATAATGGCCTCAAACATCTGTATTGTGGGGAATCACTTTCATCTAAAGCATAGTTTTTGATAGATTTATCCTTGAAAAATGCAGATATGTGCCGTAAATGAAAGTTTCTTTAATATGTCTCCCATTAGGTGCAAATATATGTATTTATTTAGGCTCATAGGCCACTTCCATCATGGATGATTCTAAGCGGCATACAGTAAACCAGAACAATTAAATTAAATTAAAAATGGTCTTATCTTAAACAATAACTGTCTTGCAGGCTACCCCAATGAGAAATATCAGTTTTTTTAAAAATCACAAGATGCCACCACCCTCTAAACTTCTGAAGGTTTTCTCACAGTCAAATCTTAGCAGCTTTTCTTTTTTTTCTTTTTTCTTTTATTTTTAAACAAACAAGAACAAACAAAGACGTAAAACACACACATCCTTCTTCCGTTTCATATAGGGTGTCATTTGGTTACAAGATTTTGTGGGTCCTTTCCATGGTCACCGCTTGCAATTATATATCGAGTCACAAATTGTTCATTTGGTAAACATAGACACATTAATGTTATGTGTCAATTTTTCAACTATAATTATTATTCCTTAATTTTAAACAAGGTATTCTAAATATTGAATCCATACATACAACATCATTTTGTATCAATAATTCAACTCCAATTATTACTCCTACATTTTAAACAGAATATTCTATATATTAAAATCATACAACCAATTACATCGTTCTAATCTGTTTAACAATGCTAAACCCTCCTTAGCAGCTTTTCTGAGTGTCAAACACGATGGGTACTAATCTAAAGGAAAACAGTGGAAATAGACCTCCCTTGCTTAAAATTGGGATCCAAAGAGTAAATTCCATGCTAGATTTTACCAAATGGTTAAAACCTCCTTAGAGAAGTTGGTCCTGAAGATAACTAAGTTCGGGGCCATATAGGGTTTTAAAGAGGACAATCCGCTCCACTCCTTGAACTGTACTTAGAAGTCAACTAGGAATGGGCCTTATAGACAGGACAGTCATTTAAATTTGCTGAATGAATGAATGAATATGAATGGAAACTAATCAAGAGAAAAGCAACCTGGAATTGAGGAGAAACTTCCTAACAGAGAGGACAATCAACCAGTGGAACAGCGTGCCATAAAAAATCATGGGTGTGCCATCACTGGAAGTTTTTAAGAGATTGGGCAGTCACTTGTCTGAGATGGTATAGGTTCTCCTGCTTGAACAGGGGGGCTGGACTAGAAGGCCTCCAAGGTCCCTTCCAGCTCTATTCTATTCTAAACCCAGCCTTTGTAAACCATAGTTGCTATCTTAGCACAGGGTGTGAAACCAAGCATTTGTGACTTATCTAGAAATTATGCTTAAAATTGTCTCGCCTACAAAGCACGAAGTGACTATGAATGAATTTACTAAAGGATCAAAAAGAAGAGAACACAAAATACTGTGTAATTGTATAGGGTCTCCTACTTGAGAAGAGGGTTGGATTAAAAGACCCCAAGGCCCCTTCAGCTCTATTCTGATTGATTGATTGATTGATTGACTGAGCAAACTAAAAGGCCCTTTTAACTACTCAAACCAATAAATTCATGACCAGCTGTAGCTTCTTCTTTTGAAGGATCAGAAGAAGCCCGATGGCTGCTAATAATATTTTGGTTAGTCAAAAAAGGTGCTACCAAACTCCTGGTTTTTCCCCAATGTCTTCTACTGATGTTTGGTTCCACCACAGTTGAAGACATTGAAGAGATGTTGAGTCAACAATTCCAAGAGAATTTAATGGAAAAGACAGAAAAGGCAGCAGAAGTACATTAAATTACATACGGTAGAACCAGAGGGCTGGAAGCAGTTCTAGAGGTCTTCTAGTCCTCTGAAGGCAGGAGAGGTTATACTATGCCGGACAAATAATTGTCCAATATTTTCTCTGGTCATGGAGGAGAAACTTCTACAGGTAATCCTTGACTTATGTCCTCAATGGAGCCCAAACATTCTGTTATTGAGACAATTGTTAAGTGAGTTTGCTCCATTTTATGACATTTCTTGCCATAGTTGTTCATTGAACCCCTGCAGTTGATAAGTTAGCACCATGGTTGTTAAGTGAATGTGGCTTCTCCATTGATTTTGGTTATCAAAAAGTGATCACATGAGCTTGGGGCACAACACAGCAACAGTCGTAAGTATGATTCAGTTGCCCAGCATCTGAATTTTGATCACATGATCCTGGGGCTGCTATAAAGATAATAAGTGTGAAAATAAGTCACTTCAGTGCCACTGTGACTTTGAACAGTCACTAAATGAACTGCTGTAAGTGGAGGATTACCTGTACTTTCTCACTCTGGCAGGTTATAGATATTTTGCTGCGTATCCTTTATTTACCTGGTTAACCTGGGTTGAGAACTAATGTGTGAACTATGCTATTACCATCATCAAGGACCAAGGAAGGGCAAAATGCAGCCTGGGAACAAAGCAATACTGAAAAGAGAGAAGGAATGGACCCTCCTTTATTGCTCAAGTCACAAGAAATCTTTTTCATCAGCCAGAGTTTCTCAACCTTGAGAACTTTGTGGGCTTCAACTCCCCAAATTCTCCAGCCAGCAGAGCGAGGGGCTTCTGGGAATTGAAGTCCACACATCTTAAAAGTTCTCAAGGTTGAGAAACGCTGCCATAAGCCATTGTCAAAGTAAAGCCATATGCCTTAATAGCAACAGCACTTAGACTTATATACTGCTTAACAGCCCTCTCTAAGCAGTTTACAAAGTCAGCCTCTTGCCCCCAACAATCTGGGTCCTCATTTTACCGACTTTGGAAGGATGGAAGGCTGAGTCAATCTTGATCCAGTAAAAATCAAACTCCTAGCAGTGGACAGAGTTAGCCTGCAATACTGCATTCTAACCATTGCAGATGATGGAGGGAGGGACGGCAGGCAGGCAGGCAGGCAGGCAGGCAGGCAGGCAGGCAGGCAGGCAGGCAGGCAGGAAGGAAGGAAGGAAGGAAGGAAGGAAGGAAGGAAGGAAGGAAGGAAGGAAGGAAGGAAGGGCAATAGAAATAGAAATAACACTTAAACTTCTATACCGCTTCACAGTGCTTTTGCAGCCCTCTCTAAGCTGTTTACAGAGTCAGCTTCTTGCCCCCAACAATCTGGGTCCTCATTTTACCCACCTTGGAAGGACGGAAGGCTGAGTCCATCTTGAACTAGTCAGAATTGAACTCCTGGAGTGAGCAGCGAGTTAGCCCTGCAGTGCTGCATTCTAACAACGGTGCCACCACAGCTCTTCCGTGGCCTTCTTGCTGAGGCCAGAAACTGCTTATATTCTGCAGTTGATCAGTTGATCAGACAGCAGTCTGGCTGGAAGCAGTGAGTCCCACATGAACTCGGCAACAATTTCTCCCATTGTTAGAGTGTGTTGCTGTGATTGCAAAAATTGCCACCAGCTGCTTTTGCAGTCTGGTAGCTCCCGTGTTCCTGTGTTTCTGCTTGTGGCCATGGACTGGAAGACAATCGATGGAAAAGAGATTGTCTTACATCCGGTGTGTGAATATGGGGTAGGATGAAAATACTATGCAAACTGGCCTTGAACCAGCTTAAAGATTCCTTTTTCAAAAATTTCTGCTATATGTATCATTGTCAGGCGCAAAAAAAATCTGAAACACGTATTAAGTTCTATCAGACTAATTTATTACTCCTGACTATACACAAGAATCTAATCAACCAACGGGCCACACTAAATTAGCACTAGATATGAGTTAATGGAATTCAAGAGGAACTGGACTTCAAGCATTTGTGAATGCGTAACGATTCTAGGAAGGGAAGCGGTGGCTCAGTGGATAAGACGCTGAGCTTGTCGATTAGAAAGGTCGGCAGTTCGGCAGTTCGAATCCCTAGTGCCACGTGACCTCCTGTTACTTGTCCCAGCTTCTGCCAACCTAGCAGTTCAAAAGCACTTAAAAAATGCAAGTAGGAAAACACAAACCACTTTTGGTGGGAAGGGAACAGCGTTCCGTGCACCTTCAGCATTTAGTTATGCTGGCCACAAGACCACGGAGACGTCTTCGGACAGCGCTGGCTCTTCGCCTTCGAAACGGAGATGGGCACCGCCCCCTAGGGTTGGGAACAACTAGCACATATGTGCGAGGGGAACCTTTACTTTAATGATTCTAGGCTGATTTCTCTCTTGACTTCGCGTGCAGCTCTGCCTATTCTTTCCCTACATTGATTCCCCTAAGCCTCTCCCCAACCCATACCTTATCAAATTCAGGACATTGCTTCCATTATTCTGAATTGAGCCTGTAATTTGAGCAGCTGGATGAGATTTTCAGGACCAGACTACTCCCTTCAAAAAAAAAAAAAAAAAAAAAAGCCACGTTTTCTCTCTCTATAGCAGTGGTTCCCAAACTTGGCAACTTTAAGACTTGTGGACTTCAACTCCCAGAATTCTCCAGCCAGCTCTGCTGGAGTTGAAGTCCACAAGTCTTAAAGTTGCCAAGTTTGGGAACCACTGCTCTATAGGTGCATAATTTTCTTCTAATACTTTAATGCAACTAACTTATAATTCAAGGTGCTACTTATCACCTATAAAGCCCTTCATGGTAGCGGGCCTGGGTACTTGAGAGACCGCCTCCTGCCAATTACCTCCACCAGACCGATTCGATCGCATCGATTAGGCCTCCTCCGAATCCCATCTTCTAGCCAGTGCAAACTGGCTACTACCCGGAGGAGGGCCTTCTCAGTGGCTGCTCCGTCCCTTTGGAACGAACTCCCCGTGGAGATTCGGACCCTCACCACCCTCCAATCCTTCCGCGCTGCTGTAAAGATCTGGCTGTCCCGGCTGGCCTGGGGTTAAGATTGTAGCCCCACTCGAATGGTGTGATTGTTGTGTTTTTTCTCTTTTAATATGCTGTATTGTTTATTGTTTGTTGTTTCCCCCTCCCTTTTGAATTGTGAGCCGCCCTGAGTCCCCTTAGGGAAAAGGGCGGCATACAAATAAAGGCAAAAGTAAAAAAGTAAAGTAAAAAGTCAATAAAACTGCTCAGAGCAACTGCAGTTCTGCAGTTCGGCTGTTCAAATCTCACCGGCTCAGGATTGACTCAGCCTTCCATCCTTCCGAGGTGGGTAAAATGAGGACCCGGATTGTTGTTGGGGGCAATATGCTGACTCTGTAAACTGCTTAGAGAGGGCTGAAAGCCCTATGAAGCGGTATATAAGTCTAACTGCTATTGCTACTGCTAAAACTGACCAGTAGGAGAAATTTATGGCAAAGGAGAGGAACAGCATCTTCAGAGAGGAAGTAGGGAAGTCACTGACACAAGATATGGATAGTCTATGATTTAGGACCGTAACTGAGAATGTAAGTTAAGACAGCCATAAAGCAGGTCATCACATGACCGATCGGATTTTACAATCTTGTTTTTGGTTTTTTGGTTTTTTGCGGTGGTTGTTAAGTGAACCCATTGGTTGCTCTGAGCAGTTTTTGTTGAAAACAAAGTAACGGCAAAAATGTAAATTGTAGTCATGTGACTGCAGGACACTGCAAATAACTGTGAATGCGAGCCGGTTGCAGTCATGTGACTGCGGGCACGGTCATAAGTACCTTTTTGGGGGATCCATAGTAATCCAGTTGCAATGGATGGCTGTGAAAATTGGACAAAAGGAAAGGCTGAGCGCCAAAGAATGGAGGCCTTTGAACTCTGGTGCTGGAGAAGACTCCTGCATTGAGTCCCTTGGACTGCAAGGCCATCCAACCGGTCAGCCCTAGAGGAGATCAACCCTGACTGCTCTTTAGAAAGCCAGATCCTGAAGAGGAAACTCAAGAACTTTGGCCACCTAATGAGAAGGAAGGACTCCGTGGAGAAGAGCCTCATGCTGGGAAAGATGGAGGGCAAAAGAAGAAGGGGACGACAGAGAAGGAGGTGGCTGGCTGGAATCACGGAAGCAGTTGGCATGAGCTTAAATGGACTCCAGAGGATGGTAGAGGACAGGAAGGCCTGGAGGAACGTTGTCCATGAGGTCGCGATGGGTCGGACATGACTTCGTAACTAACAACAGCAGCAGCAGCAGCAGCAACAACAACAACAACAACAACAACATAACTTTGGACAATCACTAAGCCACCAGTCATAAGGACTACCGTACAGTTATGGCTACTAGCTAAGATGGTTTTAAGGGGAGATCAGACACAATCTTGGAGCCAAAAATTGATGCTTTTGCTAATCATAAAAGCAACGTGCTGTGCACCATGTAGGCGACAAACACAGTTCTGGGGAGCAAGAGTGGGCCGTGTGTGTGTGTGTGTGTGTGTGTGTCCTTGTCCGCACAGTTGTTTGGTGTGGGAAATAGGACATGAGACAGTGGTTGTGGAGATTAGCTTGGTGCTTCTGGTTTCTGGTGGTGGCAGAGATAATTGGTGACTCTAGAGAGACTTTGCTTTGGATAGACATCCCCGGGGCCCACGTGGATTAAACCGATTGGCCCAAGTCAGTTGTTCCACCTGCTGCCCAATCTGCATCCAGGAAACAAGTTTCCATTGCAGCCTTGCTCATCTTTTCTCTCTGGGGAGATCCACTCAAGCATAGACTGGGGCACTCTTGTCAAAGCACGCTGATCCTGTATGGCTCTGGCTTTAAATTACATTAAAAGAGTTGGAAAGGACCTTCTAGGTCATCTAGTCCAACCCCTCACCCAAGCAGAAAACCCTACACCATTTCTGACAGATGGCAGTCCAGTCTCTTCTTGAAAGCTTCCAGTGATGAAGCTCCCACAACTTCTGAAGGCAACTTCTTTTCCATGGGTGGATGGTTCTCACTGTCGGAAAATTTCTCCTTATTTCCAGGTTGAATCTCTCCTTGGTTAGTTCTATCCATTATTCCTTGTCTGGCCTTCAGGTGCCTTGGAGAATAGCTTGACCCCCTCCTCTTTGGGGCAGCCCCTCAGATATTAAAAGATTGCTATCATGTCTCCCCTGGCCCTTCTCTCCACTAGACTAGCCGTGCCCAGTTCCTGCAACTGTTCATCGTATGTTTTTGTCTCCGGTCTCCTATATCATTTTACATTAACAGATTAACAGAGTTGGAAGGAATCTTGTAGGTCATCTTGTCCAAACCCCACCAAAGCAGGAAACCCTACCCCATTTCTGAGAGAGGGCAGTCCAGTCTCTTCTTGAAAGCCTCCAGTGATGAAGCTCCCACAACCTCTGAAGGCAACTTCTGTTCCATTGGTGGATTGTTCTCACTGTCAGAAATTCCTCCTTATTCCCAGGTTGAATCTCTCCTTGTTTGGTTTCCATCCATTATTCCTTGTCTGGCCTTCAG
Source organism: Thamnophis sirtalis (assembly GCF_051295495.1). Lineage (NCBI taxonomy): Eukaryota > Metazoa > Chordata > Lepidosauria > Squamata > Natricidae > Thamnophis > Thamnophis sirtalis. The sequence goes on along the minus strand of NW_028261394.1, from coordinate 26,614,507 downwards.
GTGCTTTGGAAAATAGCTTGACCCCCTCCTCTTTGGGGAAGCCCCTCAAAAATTGGAAGACTTCTATCCTGTCTCCCCTGGTCCTTCTCTTCACTGGACTAGCCAGGCCTGGTTCCTGCAACCGTTCATCATAGATTTTAGCCTCCTAATCATCTTTGTTGCCCTTCTCTGCACTCTTTCTAGAGTCTCAACCTCTTTTTCATAGTATGATGACAAAACTGGATGCAGGATGGAGGTGTGGTGTTACTAAGGCTTTGTAGAGGGGTATTAATACCTCCCTTGATCTTGATTGGATCCCTCTGTTAATGCAACTTCTGCTCCATTAGCCTTTAGGCCCCCCAGGGGTCCTTCTCCACATCCAGGGCACTGCTCCAGTTTCTGGAGGCTCAACTTTCCAGCACCAGAGTCAGGAAGGAAGGCCCCTCTGTCTTCCTTGCAACGCTTCCTCTTACGTGGGTTTTGTTGCTTTCCAACATGGAAAAAGGAAAGCGTGTGCATGGCTCCGCTCCGCGTGCTTATTTTTCCGAAGGTTTGGCCAGACTGGCCTCCAACTCTCGGATTCCCAGCCAGCTGCATCAGGGGTTACACTGAACAATGCTGCCCTAGGAAATGACTTGCTGATGCTTTTAAAGCAAAGGATGCAAAATTTATGGGAGGCCACCCTTGGCAACGTTCCTAAAACTCTATTTGCAATGTTACAAATAATAAGGAGGGAGAACGTTTTAACCACAGGGGGAATGCCAGCACAGTTTCGAAGAAGCTTTGTCCTTTCCGAATGGTTTTCGAAGAATGTGCAATTTCCAAAGCCCAGCAAACGTGTTTTGGGTTTAAGCATGTCAGCAAAAACCACCGGATGAAAATATCGGAATATTTGCTACTGTCTGCCTTCTATAGAGCAGAGAGGATCAATGTGAAGTGTTTGGCATTTTGCTGATTATTTCTTTTTGGGGAGAAGGACAGGTTTAGAGCGTTTCAAGGCTTAAATGGATCAAGGCAGGGAAAGTGCACCTTCCCTTGAATATGTTTCTCTCAGATATCATGAGCTAGATAGCTAGAAAGAGTGCAGAGAAGAGCAACCGGGATGATTAGGGGACTGGAGGCTAAAGCATATGATGAACAGTTGCAGGAACTGGGCATGGCTAGTCCAGTGAAGAGAAGAACCAGGGGAGACAGGATAGCAGCCTTCCAATAGTTGAGGGGCTGCCACAGAGAGGAAGGGGTCAGGCTATTCTCCAAAGCCCCAGAAGGGAATAAGGAATAATGGAATAAGGAACAAGGAATAATGGATGGAAACTGATCAAGGAGAGATTCAACCTGGAAATAAGGAGGAATTTTCTGATAGTGAGAACAAGCAACCGATGGAACAAAAGTTGCCTTCGGAAGTTGTGGGAACTTCATCACTGGAAGCTTTCAAGAAGAGACTGGACTGCCATCTGTCAGAAATGGTGTAGGGTCTCCTGCTTGGGCGGCAGGTTGGACTAGATCAGCGAATGCTGGCTGGGGGATTCTGGGAGTTGAAGTCCGGACATCTTCAAGTTGCCAAGGTTGAGAAACACTGGACTAGATGACCTACAAGATCCCTTCCAACTCTGTTAATCTGCTTCGTCTTCAGGAAAATCCCAGTGGATTCAGGCTGACTCTTAGGATTTCCTTAAATCTGACTTCATGAGGAATTTGAATTTGGAGATTGCATGGTTGTACAGGTAGTCCTCAACTTACAACCATTCATTCATTTAGTGACAATTTGAAGTTAGAACATCACTGAAAAAAGTGACCTATGACTGTTTTTCACACTTGCGGCCATTGCCGTATCCCTTGTGTTCATGTGATCAAAATTCAGAAGCTTGGCAACTGGCACGTACTTATGACGGTTGCAGTGTCCCAGGATGATGTGATCCCTTTTGCAACCTTTTGACTAGCAAAGTCAACGGGGAAGACAGAATCACTTAACAACCTAACTTAACCCTTAAAAGTGTTCCTAACTTAACAACTGCAGTGATTCGCTTAACCGTGGCAAGAGAGGTCGTGAAAGTGGGGGGCAACACTCACTTAACAACTCTCTTAACAAATTTTGGGCTCCATTGTGGTCATAAGTCAGATTGGTGGTTTGTAGAAACAAAAAAGAGAAGGACTGAATTCAACACATCATGGGAACCAGAAGTGAGAAATCCTCAGGCTTCATGGAATCTCCAGAACCTTATTTGTGTCCCAAAGGTGCTTTTTTCAAGAGGCAACTGGACATTCCGGTTTTTCTTTGAAGACATTTTGCTTCTCATCCAAGAAGCTTCTTCCACTCTCTTCAAATAAAAACCAGAAAGTCCTGTTGCCTCTTGAAAAAAGCACCTTTGGGACAACCATGACCTAGAGGATGGAGAATCTCAGTAGACATTAAGCAATGCACTTTGGGATGAATCCCCTTCGAATGGTACAGGAGTATAAATGGATTTCCAGAAAAATTGCAGACTGCAGGATCCATTTGGGCTTCAATTTGTGATGCAGGCAGGACAGACTCATCCCCAACAGCCTGCACCTGTCTTCAACAGGGAAGGGACACAGAGCAGAAAAGATCCTGCAGAAAGCACAGCTCCAACTCCTCAATGGAAGAATAAGACAGATTAATTTCCCAGTTGAGGTTTTGAAAGAGAGAGTGGAGCACGTCCTCGGAGAGTTGAAATCACTTCTACCAACAGAAGTCTTGGAAAAGGTCACAGAATTGATAAAGAAGGCGCATCTTTTTTCCAGAGCTAAACAAACTTCTTGGATGAGAAATGAAATGTCCTCAAAGAAAAACAAGGAAGTCCAATTGCCCCTTGAAAAAGCACCTTTGGGAGAACCATGACCTGGAGGACGGAGAATCTCTACGGATGTTTAGCTATACAATTTGGGATGAAGACCCTTGGAATGGGGTGGGAGTAGGGATGGATTTCCAGAGGGAAAAAAATTGCAGACTACAGGAAGCAGGAGCGCCACTCATGTGACCCTGAGGACACAGATAAACCTCCAAGGGCCTCAACGTTCCTCTAAAAGCATGCAAATGACCAGCTGTCTCCTTCCATTCCCCACTATCCAATCAGAGCTGAAGAAGCTTCTTGGATGAGAAGTGAAATGTCTTCAAACAAAAACCAGAAAGTCCGGTTGCTTCTTGGGAAAAAAAAAGCACCTTTGGGACAACCATGACCTGGAGGACTCAGAATCTCTATAGATCACTTTATCTGTGGTTCCCCTCACCACCATTGAGGTGTGGACAGTGGGATTTTGTCTGGTTTTTTGTGAGCTTAAACGGTAGGAAAAGGAGCAATTTGTCCAGACCAATGCAAGACCATCGTGGTTTAGCACAAAGTGCCAGCCAAGTTGCTAGAAGGCAGGCGGTCCACAGTAGCTGTTTGCATTTTGTAGAGCAGGCAGTGACCTCTGCTGCAGAAATGTTAAATATGATGGTGGTGCACATTTATTAAGGTGTGCCACATGTCCACTGTAACACTGTTTCTCAACCTTGACAACTTTAAGGTGGACTTCAGCTCTCAGAATTCTGCACCCCATCAAGTCTGACGTCAGAACATTACCTGCCCCACTGGCTTAGCAAGCTGCAGTAATTCAAACTAAGCAGTCAATGAGTGAGTTCTATGATAGAGAGGCTACCTTCTTTCCTTCTGGCTTTATACCTTACCGAATTATAGAATTACAGAATTGGACAGGATTTTGGAGGTCTTCTAGTCCAACCTCCCCACCTAAGCAGGAGACACTATACCAGGGGTGTCAAACTCGATTTCATTGAGGGCTGCATCAGGGTTGTGTTTGACCTCAAGGGGCTAGGGTGGGCATGGCCGGCTCAATGTCACTCGTGTCACGGGCTCCTGTGGTGGCCTGAGTGCTCTGCCAATGAAAGCAAGGCTCCCGAACTCCGTTTTCGGCTGCCACGGCCCCCCATAACCCTCTGAGCTCCGTTTTCACAGACAGAGGTTGCAGGAGGCCGTGGCAGCTGAAAATGGAGCTCAGGATCTCTGTTTTTGCTGGCAGAGACACCACAGGTATCTTTTCTGTTTCAAGGGTGGCCCTGCGGACAGATCTAAGCACCTGGTGGGCTGGATGCAGCCCCCGAGCCTTGAGTTTGACACCTCTGCCCTATATCATTTCAGACGAAGGGCTGTCCTGTCTGTTCTTACAGAATGATAAAACAACAGACCTGGAAGGGATCTTGGAGGTCTTCTAGTCTAACCCCCTGCTCAAGCAGGACACCTTATATTATTCTGAACAAATGGCTGCCCATTTTCTTCTTGCGAGCCCCCACTCCCAGAAGTGAACCGTTCCAATGATGAATTGTTCTATTGGGAAATTTCTCCCTGATTCGAGGTTGAATCTTGCTTTGATATGCTTCCACCACCCACTACTTCTCCTCTTGCCCTTAGGTCAGTGGTTAGATTCAAATTCTTTTACTACTGGTTCTGTGGACGTGGCTTGGTGAGCATGGTTTGGTGGGCGTGGCAGGGGAAGGCAAAATCTCCATTCCCTCCCAATCAGCTGGGACTCGGGAGGCAGAGAATAGATGAGGGCGGGGCAGCCAGAGGTGGCATTGGCCAGTTCTCCAAACTACACAAAATGTCTGCTACTGGTTCGCCAGAACCAGTCAGAACCGGCTGAATACCTCCTCTGGCCAGCAATGTGCTTTAGCTGTTAAAAAGCCACTGCAGTTCTGAGCTGCATCAACGGAGAGATAGTTTCAAGATCATGAGAAGTGATAGTACCATTTTATACCGCATGAGTGAGGATGCAGTTGGAATACTGCATCCAGCATCGGCCACCCTGATCCCCAAAAAAGGATGTTGAGACTCTAGGAAAGGTCCAGAGAAGGGCAATAAAAACAATAAAGAGATCTGCAGGCTAAATCGTCTGATGAACAGTTGAGAGAACTAGATGCTTAATCAATAATAAAATAGATGTTTAGTGCTTCCACCCACTACTACTTGTCTTGCCCTCAGGTCAGTGGTGAGATTCAAATTCTTTTACTACCAGTTCTGTGGACGTGGCTTGATGGGCATGGTGTAGCTTGGTGGGCGTGGCTTGGTGGGCATGGCAGGGGAAGGCTACTGCAAAATCCCCATTCCCTCCACACTCTGGGGCCAGCCAGAGGTGGTATTTGCTGGTTCTCTGAACTACTCAGAACCTGCTGGATTCCACCCCTGGAATCAACCCTACATTAATTCTTCAACTGAATAGGAATGTTCTACAAGCCAACATCCTTTGGGTGTATTAAGGTACAATTGGGAAATTCAACCTGCCACTTATACTAAATTGAAATAAAAGCGCCACAAGAGGCAGAGAATAGATGGGGGCAGGGCCAGCCAGAGGTATTTGCCAGTTCTCCAAAGTACTCAAAATTTCTGCTACCGGTGCTCCAGAACCTGTCAGAACCTGCTGGATTCCACCCCTGCCTCAGGTGCTTTGCAGAAGGTGGAGGGCTCAGTGGACCAGCGAATCAATTGAGGTGGGCTTCGGTGCTCCTACTTAACTGGCTGAAGCTGGCTTCATCCTGTGTGAGATGGGGCTGGTTTAGGATTGCATCGAATCCACTGTGATTGGTTATCTTTGTTAACCGGCCGCTTTTTAGAGTTCCCACAGCACATTAACCTTCCCGCTGACCCAGTTACGTGCCTTGGGGGAACAAGGGCATTTTTTTAAATTCTATTGATTTTAAACAGGAGAGCACAAAGCATAGGATCAACCTTTATTCTGGGTTGAATTGATTTCCTAGGCCAAGTTGGTGCCCTTAGATTTTTATCTGTTTTTCAGCCAACACAGCAGGTTCAGCATTTACTTCTTTTACAGACTTGCATAAAACACCGTTTAAAGCTGACATATATAGAAATTAACAAGATGTGCTAGTGGTAGAGGGTGAGTCATGCGATTGATGGTGCTTTATTCATCTTAGCAATATCTTCATATCTTGATGGCGTGAATTCTGCTTATATTAGGGTGTTGAGGAGAACGGGGCAATTAACATTTCACCTCTGCTATGCTTAATGCAACTCTTACGATATTTAAGAGATTCTGAAAGGCACTTCAGTCTTGTGGAAAGAGTTTGCCCATTATTGCTGTAAAAGAGTGGGCTTGCACAACCGAAATGAAATAGGAAGTCAGTGGCCCTCTTCTCTCTGGTATGGCAGCTTGGCCGAAAATATTGGTGGCCCCTGAGATAGGGGGAGAAAAATGATCAGGGAAGTTTCATTTGTGGCATAGAACTGGTTAACAGGGGGGAAAAAAGCTTGGTTATTCAGTTTTAATTCACATTGAATTCAGGTTCTCAAAAGTATTTTGCAGTTGTCCTGGGGAGGAATGCCACCAATAGATTTGAAAAGTGACTCACTTTCCCCCCCCCCTCCAAATTGCCGGTTGGGAGACCTGAGTGGGTGGGAACTGCATAGTTGTAGAAAACAATGCGTAAACTCATGACGGGTGGGACTTGGGGCAAACCGAGCCACTGTTTTTTTTGTGTGCCACACAACCCTGCCTTGGGGTACAGCAGCAGGCAGGGCTCCCCCTGCTAATTCCCCTGCATCTTCCTCCCCTCCCCCCTCTGCATTTTTTGTATCCCGTTGGAAAAACCACTAGATTTGGGCTCCAAATTCCAAGCTACGTTTTGATGGCACTTTGGGAAGAAATATCCATCTGGTTCAGTTCCATGCCAGGAGAAAGACTGATTGGAAAGAGGGTTTAATAATGAAGCAGAATCATATATGGCTCTGGGTAGCTGACCACATGGAGTTGAGAGGGGTGTGTGTGTGTTATACCTTCTCTGAGCTTTTCACTTGAGCTTCCTGTTCCTGTGCAAGAACATGTATTCTACTGGCTGTTGTAGGGGTTATGTAGGGGTCATAGCTGCCTCTATAGCACTGATGGAGAACCTTTTAGGCACCAAGTGCCCAAACCAGAATGTATGTGCATGTACGTGCGTGTGCACTCCAGAGCACCAGAAACTCAAAGAATAGATGGCTGGTGCATGCATGCCTGTTTTTTGGCCATTTGGGGGGCTGTTTTCAGGCTGTTTTTGGGCTGAAAATGGCTTGAAAACAGCACAGAAAACGGCATGAAAATGGTCTGAGAACGGCCTGGCAAATAGCCCGAAAAGCTTTTGGCGATTTTTGAGCCTTTTTCAGACCATTTTCTGGTGCTCTAGCACCAATGAAGAGCAGCTGGCGACGGTGTGTGTGCCCACAGAGAGGGCTCTTTGTGCCACTTCTGGCACGTGTGCCATACGTTTGCCATCACGACTCTATAGGTTGTCTGAGCTCCCAGATTTGGTTGAAGTTTGCTGGGAGGTGGTGCCACAGAGATGATGCAATGAAAGGGCTTATATTCTGCTTATGTTGGCCAATTCCTACTATGGCTTAATGGCTTTGTCCTGTTTTGGATCTTGAGTGAAGGTATTTGCTTATGAATAGAGCTACCTATCTCTCTATCTCTTAAGTGCTGGCATCTGCCGTGGGCTATTAAGGAAGGTTAGGGCTGCTTTCTGCCTCTTAAGAGCATGCTTCTCCATTTCTCATCCAGGGAAATATAATATTCTGCCTTTTTAATGTTTCTCAAAGTATTTCATTCTTCTAGGAGAGGGGTAGGTGGTAACTTTCTATAGCAGGAAAGAGAAACAGGTTTTTATTTTCAAGTATTGCTTTAGTACACCAAAAAATGGGGGGGGACCTCAAAGGGAAATCAAAGCAAAAACAAATCAAGAAGACTTCATCTTGGGGGAAAAGGCAGTTCCATTTTTAAACACAGCTTTAGAACTATCGACCAGTCTTTCCATGATGGGGATAGGTGGTTCACGAGTAAAGATGGCACACAGATCATCCCTCTAAGATTATAGCATTCCATCCAGGCGGCCTCTCTGATAAAATGAGGTTTTTAAAAATGTGTGCTATGGCCCCTGTACTTTCTCAGATAAAGCAAGGATCCACACATTGTTGGCATATACCATATTTTTCGGAGTATAAGCCGCACCAAGATTTTGAATAGGTAAATTTAAAAAAAAGTTTTTGCACCCTGCAGACCTCCCAAACCCTCTGCGCGCCACATTTTTTGCAAAAAAGAAAGTGGGGGCATGCATAGGCTTCGAGAGGCATGTAGAGTGCTCCTGGGGGGTGGGGGGAGTGGGGAATGAGTGAAAACGGGTCCGTTTTTCCCCCCAAAAAAGGCCTATTTATAATTTTTCCCATACTATAGTCATGGTTTTATACATCTTTATTTTCCATACTAACAATTATTGACATTCGTAAACTTATTTTCCCTCTCATTTCTACCTCTTGTCTCCATCCATTCATAAAATTTGTTCCCTGTCTGATAATATTTTGAATCTTTTTTATCTTTAATTTTTAAGGTTAATCTATCCATTTCGGCATCATCCCAAATTTTCCTAAGTGTTCCAATAACTATGGGGTTGCCACAAAGAAGAGGGAGTCAAGCTATTCTCCAAAGCATCCAAATGCAGGACAAGAACCAGTGGATGGAACCTAATAAAGGAGAGATCCAACCTAGAATTAACTTCCCGACAGTTAGAACAATTAATCAGTGGGACAACTTGCCTTCAGAAGTTGTGGGTCCTCCATCACTGGAGGTTTTTAAGAAAAGACTGGATAACCACCTATTTGAAATGGGATAGGGTCTCCTGCTTGGGCAGGGAATTGGACTAGAAGACCTCCAAGGCCCCTTCCAACTCTGTTATTCTGTTACTCCAATGACAAGGAAGATGGCCCATACTGGTACAACGTCTCTCCATTTTCACCACGACCTTGTAGCAGTTTTCCAACTCCAGCTAAATTAGTCCCCGCTTTGGGGCTCCTGCAAAACGAGGGGACGGGAGGGACCCCTGCTGAAACATGTTGCTGGGCCTTTCATTAAGCCCGAGCAAATTCCTGAGTAGCAAGGGAAGAGAGGCTCCCAAGGGAGTTGAGGGGGAGAGTGGAGCCATCCAGGGCCGCTTACCTAAGGCAAAATCTCTCTCAGGTCCTCCCAGCTCACTCTTTATTCACGCAGGTATGCAATATCCCGAGCTGGGAATGCTCTTTCCCAGACTCTCTGTTTGCTGAACCAGCGCTCTCCGAAACCTGAACCAGCCTCATGGCTCGCTCCTAACGAGAGGGAAGGATGCCTCCTCCATGGTGACGGACCGTGTTTGGAGCTGGATCCCACGGGAAGCATCTTCTGGGAAGTTCCTCTGAGCCGGGCAGCTGGCAGCTGGCCTGGCCTTTGAAGTCCCTGATTGAGGCTTGGCTTGCAGAAGGCCGGTTGAAGGGTGTTTCCTTTTAAGAAGGGGGTTCCTTCAAAGGACCGGAGGTGGCCAGGCCAGGGGATTGGGCTTGCCAGGAACAGTGCTGCATTGCAAGCAGATGTTGGTCTCTTTAGGAACTGGGTCAATGTCTTGGTAAGAACAATGACAGTGGTGGGTTCCTGCAGGTCCGGTCCGGCCATACCGGTAGTAGTAGCCAGGAGCAGCTGATAGCATACCGATACGGTGGCTGGTTTGGCCCACCCGCGTTCTATACCTGTTTTTAAAGCAACCATCCAATTGTGCATGCGTGTGCAGGGTGCAGTGCCTGCGTGAATCCCAACAAGCAGCTGGACGTCACAGGGGTGGTGGATTGTGCATGCATGCGCAGTGAAGGTATACAAACAGGACGCACGGCCCTGTGAGCTGTGTACCAGTATTGATGGTAAGAGCAACCCCCCACTGGCATTGGAGGCTTCCTATTTAATCCAAAGAAAGCTGGAAGGGACTTTGAAGGTCTTCTAGTCCAACCCTCTGCCCAAGCAGTAGACCCTATACCATTTCTAGCAGGTGACTGTCCAATCTCTTCTTAAAATCCTCCAGTGATGGAGCACCCACAACCTCTGGTGGCCAGCTGTTCCACTGGTTAAGTGTCCTCACTGTTAGGAAGTTTCTCTTTAATTCCAGGATGCTTCTCTCCTTGATTAGTCTCCATCCATTGTTTCTTGTCTTTCCGTCTGGTGCTTTGGAAAATAAGTTGACCCCCTCTTCTTTGTGGCAGCCCCTCAAACACTGGAATAGTTCTCCCTAGTCCTTCTTTTCTCTAGACTAGCCAAAACCAAATCCTGCAAGCATTCTTCATACATTTTAGTCTCCAGGCCTTAAATCATCTTAGTTGCTCTTGTCTGCACTTTTTCCCAAAGACTGAAACATCTAATTCTGGGCAACCAACTCTAGTGTTTTACACCAGATTTCCTTTGGCAGATTTTGCAGCAATAGATGTTAACCCCCTCCCAACTGTGTTTCCTTGAAGGTAGTGAGATAAACATTTATTCTGGGTTTTTTTTAATGCTCGTTTCCCAACTTGCTCTTTTCTCAAGCCCCTGTGCCTCTGTTTCTCAACTTTGGCAATTTTCAGCTGTGTGGTTTTCAACTCCAAGAATTCCCCAGCCACCATGTGTGATGACTGGGGAATTGTGGGGATTGAAGGGAGATGGTGAATGGCAAATTGAATTGAAGTGGAATGGCAGTCTTCATTTACAGCAGTGTTCTTCAGCCTCAGCAACCTGAAGATGTGTGGACTTCAGTTCCCAGAATTTTCCCAGCTAGCATGGGAATTCTCGGAACGGAAGGCCACACATCTTCATTGTCATGGTTGAGAAGCATCGGTCTATGCAAATGGAAGCTCAGCTCATGCCCTCAATATTATCCAAAAGGGCCAATGTTAAGAAACGCTGGCACCACAGACCTGTACGAGAAGGGTGCCGAAAAATATAAGGGAATCCTGTGCAGATGTTCTGCACAAAATCACAGACCGATGCAAAAGGAATCAATTGAGAAACTTGCCAGATGTGACAAGACTCAGATCAGAAAGAACCTTGAAAACAGCCTGGTTTAACCTGGGTGGGGAGGGCAGATGTGCTGCTATCAACCTTCAGAATGGAGTTGAAGGATTGATTGAGAATTCCAAAAGTTGAAGTCCACCATGATGGGGACTCACTGTATCCTCTTCAGCACTCTGCAGTGATCCCAAAACCATTGCATGCCCTCCATGACACAAGGATGCACATGGCCGCTTTATATCCGAACATTCTAGAGCAACCAAGGTGATGAGGGGACTGGAGGCTAAAACATACAAAGAACAGTTGCAGGAACTGGGCCTGGCTAGTCTAGGGAAAAGAAGGACCAGGGGAGACAGGATAGCAGTCTTCCAATATTTGAGGGGCTGCCACAGAGAGGAGGGAGTCAAACTATTTTCCAAGGCACCTGAAAGCAGGACAAGAAGCAATGGGTGGAAACTAATGAAGGAGAGAAGCAATTTAGAACTAAGGAGAAATTTCCTGACAGTGAGAACAATTAATCAGTGGAACAACTTGCCTCCAGAAGTTGTGAATGCTCCAACACTGGAAGTTTTAAGAAGATGTTGGATAAACACTTGTCTGAAATTGTATAGGGTTTCCTGCCTAGGCAGGGGGTTGGACTAGAAGACCTCCAATGTCCCTTCCAACTCTGTTATTCTATTCTATGATCTAACGTTGGGATTTAAGTTCCTGATATTTGCATAATGGTATAAAACATGCCGCTCCTTCTCAACACTGCAGATGTTTTTGTGATCACTACCTCTAAATACATCTCACAGAGAGCTATGATTTACAAAATGCTGGTGGATCTTAATATCAATTGCCCCAACTTGGACATTTAGAAAAGAAAGACCCTTGACTCCATGCCTTGAACTGAAAGGTTCTTTTACTAAAGCCAAGCAGTTGTAGCATAAGCAAAGCTGGATCTGAGCATTCCTGCCCAAAGTTGCAATTTTCCCGTTTCCCTGGCCCTCCCCTCCTTCTCCAGTCCATCAGAATGCAATCATATTTGGTTTTTTTTTAATTTATTTTATTTATTTATTGGAATTTGTCAAACAAAAACGAGAACAAGAATAAGAGGAATAAAAATACAGTGACGGGGACTATAGGCATGTTAGTGCACTTGTGCATGCCCCCTCTATTGATCACTTAAGCATAAAGTAAGGTCAACATAAGGTCCACATTTTTATTGTTTTGGGAATAACTTTGAGGTTTGGTGCCTCTCTGGTGTAGTTTCACATTCTTTTCTCAGGTTGTGTGTCCTTGATAGGTTGGTTTATTCCGGATTGACACCTCTGGTTCCTGTCACCCTGTCATTCCCTTCCCCCTTTCTTGCACATTCAAATGCTGCTCAATCTTTACTTTCCCAATTGCTTCCCCCCTCCCTTGTATTTTATGGCAGGATGCCAGCAAAGCACGCTGGCAGGCCTGACATTCTACCCCCCCCTTGAAAAAGACGTTAGTCCCATAGAAAAGGAGACAAAAAAGGACAGTCCGTTGCAGTTCAAAACCCCAAAACCGAAAGTGGCAGGCCTGACAGTGATTCTCTAAGGTGCATTGAAACGATCCGGTTTCTAGCTGGCTATCTAGAGCAGAAATGGTCAAGAGGTGGACCTTCAATCGCAGTTTATGGCTGCCATCTTGATTTCTTTTTCACCACACCTCGTACACACCCCAGCTTTGGAGTCTGAAGGCTTGTTCCCTTAGAAAGAGGCAGTTTCTGCAGAGAAATCTAAGCAAGTAATGCAGGACAATCCGTCAAAAGCCACGTATAATTTATGTATGGAATTAATTGGCTTCATCTGTGGCTCCAGTCTCTAACTCAGGGTGGCTTCCGAATATTAAAGTTCTCAGGTCAGCATTGCTGGAGAATCCCATGACCGTGATTGCTCTGTGGGTGAAGGCATGTGCTTGCAGTAATGCTGACAAGGGCCAGGACATGCTATCAAGCTGGAACTTCAAATAAATGAAATTCAATAAATGAAATGAAATGAAATGAACTTCTCTTCGCTCTAAGTGGCACGGTTTTGGGAGGCAACCATGAATGGAGGGTTCAGTGGACTTCGAATGGCTGGAACGTAGGAGGACACACATCTGCAATCTTGCAGTAGAGCATAAAGTTCCCCATCCTTCCTGCCATTATATTTTTGTGTGTGGAACGGGGTGGCCTTAAGATGGCACAATGAGGGATTGACAGGCCACACAAGAGCCCAGGAGTGAGTTGAACTTCTTCCTCCATCTGAGCTGCCACAGTTTCCGAAAAAGCCAGGCCCTGGTCCAGAACTCTGATTCTGCTTGTCCATCCAGGAATTTAACGGAGGAATTTTGACACGTCTGTCCTAGCTAAGTAGGTTGGAAAGTGTGGAGCAGGGGTGGGTTATGGCTTCTGTTACTGCCAGTTCGCTCAGGGGCATGCTTAATGCGTGGTACATGTGCATGCAGTTTACAAATTGCTTCTGTGCTTGTGCAGAAGCAAAAAGCAAGATGGCGGCACTCACAACGCTGCCGATAGAACCGGTTCGGGGGCGTGTCCAGCCGAACTACTACCTACTCAGCCGAACTGGTAGGAACTCACCTATGGGTGTGGAGAGACCTGTCCCAGAGAATTGCCAAGAGTCAGACATGACTGAATGGATGACAACATCTTTCTGCTTGGCAGTTGGCCAAAAACTTGGCTTGATGGTTCAGCCCACCCAGAACAAGTTTCCCTTTCCTCTGCCAAGGGCCTGCCGTCAGCTGGGTAAAGGGTTGACTTTGGAGGTCGAAAACAAAGGCTCAATCCTGGTTAATCTGTAGCCTGCTGGTGGAGCCCCTCGGTTTTGTTTCACGCCCTTTGGGGGGGGGATCTTTCCAAATCCTGCTTATGGTCCCAGGACGCTGTCAGTCAGGAGGCTCCTTCTGCTGCGTTGCAAGGAAAATGCCACAGTTTTCTTCTGTGACGGATCAATTCTAAGAGCCAAGGTGGCGCAGTGGTTAAAAGCAGCACTGCAGGCTACTGCTAGATCAGCAGGTCAGTGGTTCAAATCTCACCGGCTCAGGGTTGACTCAGCCTTCCATCCTTCCGAGGTGGGTAAAATGAGGACCCAGATTGTTGGGGGCAATATGCTGACCCTCTGTAAACCGCTTAGAGAGGCCTGAAAGGCCTATGAAGCGGTATATAAGTCTACTGCTATATTACTATATTCTCTACGAATGAAGGAAAACAAAAGGCGTTTGATACGCGTTTCAGAGGCAGCCTCTGTGCTGTGGTTGACGCTGGAGCTGGGCCACGGGGTCTTCTCTCAAATCCCCATGCAAGCAGAGCAGGTGCTTGGGGCATTGGGGGCAGCCATGCTTCCTCACAAGGATGCTGCTGGGGGGAATAAAATTAGGAGAGGCTCTTCCCATAAAGGTGTCCTTCAGCTCCTAGAGAAAGGCAAGGCTATCAATGCAGCATCCTGGAAAGCAAATGAAGACTCTCCAAAGTGTGAGCTTAGGACAACCACAGGGAGGAATCGTAATGGTAGAGTGGAAATTACCCTGGCACCATTTCCCAACATTTTGAGGTGAGCCCCAAGTGCACACCCTATACTGTTAACCAAACAGCAAACTAGGTTTCATTCCGAATTGATCTGGTGAGTTAATGGAGGCATCCTAATAGTTTTCTAAAAGGGACGTGGTGGCTCAGTGGCTAAGATGCTGAGCTTGTTGATCAGAAAGGTTGGCAGTTTGGCGGTTCGAATCCCTAGTGCCACGTAACGGAGTGAGCTCCCATTCCTTGTCCCAGCTTCTGCCAACCTAACAGTTCAAAAGCATGTAAAAATGCAAGTAGAAAACTAGGGGCCACCTTTGGTTGGAAGGGAACAGCGTTCCGTGCACCTTCGGCATTTAGTTATGCTGGCTAAATGACCATGGAGAATGTCTTCAGACAGTGCTGGTTCTTCGGCTTTGAAACGGAGATGAGCACCACCCCCTAGAGTTGGGAACGACTAGCACCTTTACCTTTACCTAATAGTTTTCTTGGGAGTGATGCAGTTGTGGCATGCAATAACCTTCATCTGTTAGAGCATAAATCCTGGGATTTCCTGAGAAGATCCCTTTCAAATACTAACAAGGTCCAACTCTGTTTACCTTCTGAGATCACCCAAGGTTGGAGAGATGCTGCTTACTGAACCCAAACAGGCCTATCCCTTTTTTTAAAAGTCACACAACTCATCCACGTGTGTGATGTTCTCGTATCCCCTAGGGTGGTTCTTCACTACCAAAAGGTTGCCCACTCTTGCTGTGGAACTTGATGTCCTTCACCCATTCTGGACTACAGGTAGACCTCGACTTACAACAGTTCACCTAAGTTACAACGGCATTGAAAAAAGTGATTCTTTTTCACACTTATGACCGTTGCAGCATCCCCATGGTCATGTGATCAAAATTCAGACGCTTGGCAACTGGTTCATGTTTATGACGGTTGCAGTGTCCTGGGGTCATGTGACCTTCTGATGAGCAAAAACCTCTTGCAGCAACTAGCTAGGCCAGGGGACGGCAAACTTAAACACTCAAAGAGCCATTTGGACCCGTTTCCCACAGAAAAGAAAACACCGGGAGCAACAAAGGTCCTAACCGGAAGCCCCCTGTTCAATTCTGGAGCTGACCGGAAGTTCAGTTTCCCCACTATAGAGTCTCCTCCTAGCGCGGCGTACTTTTTCCTCCTCCTGTCATAACCGAAAGACCTATCAATTGTGGAGACAACTGGAAAACCCTCCCCTTGCCATAGTGTCTTCTCCTGGCGTACTGTGCTTCTCTTCCCCCCCACCCCCACTGGAAGTTCCTCTCAAAATTGTGATGCGACCAATGATGGAGCCACAGCAGAGGGAGGAAAGAGCCACATGCGGCTCCAGAGCCACAGTTTGTTGACCCCTGAGCTAGGTGGTCCATTGTTTCTTCAGCTTCTTTGCAGCGGTGGCATGTTGTGTCTGTTGCTATTTTCTCCATTCTGACTTTGTGTGCATGTGTTCTTAAGACTTAGACTTTGGCAACCAGAATTAGTCCTTCTGTGTCTTTCCTCAGTTTTTCCTGCTCTTAGCTAGGCTATGTTCTTACCTGCTTTGACTGCTAGTTTTTTTTTTTTTGTTTTGTTTTTTATGTACTGGCGATGTATAGTTTGCCTTTCCATGTGTCTTTTCTATTCCTCCCTTGATGCTTCTTGTAGGCCAGTTTTGTCTCTCTGGTACTCAGTAAAACGTTCATGGTGTATTACTTCCAATGCATCTTCTTCCTCATTGTCCTTCAGATATTCTGCAGTGCTCTTTTTTTCTTCTCCGGCAAACTGGTGTACTTGCAAACATTCCACGCCCACTTATTGCCCTTGGTAAGTAGAGTCACTGGGAGGATGTCACTGCGAGGATGAAGAACGTGATTCACTGCCGCTACTTCACGGCTTTTAGTGCTGTCTGAGTCCAGTCTGCTGATCCAACTGTGTATCTAATGAGTGGAGGAGCCCAGGTGTTAATTGCCTTGATAGTATTTCTGCCCCTGAGTTTGGACTTTAAGATCTTCTTCACTCTTTGATATATTCACCATTAACCTTCTTCTGGACTGCAGTGTGCTAGACGTTGTCAGCTTGAAGGTTGCCTGGGTATTTGTCCTGATCCCCTTCATTCAGTCGCTTGATGTTATTTCTACAGGGTATCTTGGTTCTTTTAATTTTCATTATTTTCTCCTTGTTGATGGTGAGGATGGCTTCTTTGTCCAGTCCAAACTCTATTGCAATAACTTGGGTACAGATGGAGAGGGAGAGGGAGAGAGAGAAGGAGAGAGAGAAGAAGAGAGAGAGAGAGAAGGAGAGAGAGAAAGAGAGAGGGATAAAGAGAGAGGGATAAAGAGAGAGAGAGAGAGAGGAAGAGAGAGAGAAGGAGAGAGAGAGAGGGAGGGAGAGAGAGAGATTGTGTTTCCCTGAAAATAAGACCCAACCATAAAATAAGCTCTATGACAGGGATGGGAAACTTTTCGGCACTGAGTGCCCAAACTGGAACATGCATGCATGTATGTATGTGCTTGCGCTGGAGTGTCAGAACCCAAAGACCAGCTGGCATTTTCTTGGCCATTTTTGGACTGTTTTCAAGCCATTTTTGGACCATTTTCAGGCTGTTTTCAGGCCGTTTTTCAGGCCGTTTTTCAGCCTGAAAAAGCCCCCCAAACAGCCCCAAAATGCCCTGTTTTTTAAACCAGAAGAGTAGCTGGTGATAGCATGCGTGCCCGCAGAGAGGGCTCTGCGTGCCACCGCTGACACCTGTGCTGTAGGTTCACCATCTGTGCCCTAGCATGAATTTTCAGGATGCTCGTAATCTAAGCCCTATCCCCAAAATCAGCCCCAGTTAAGATCGTCAGCCAGACGGATGCCTTTAGTGTGCTATTTCCCCCCAAATAAGACCTAATTGGAAAATAAGCCCTAATGTGTCTTTTGGAGCAAAAATTAATGCAAGACACGGTCTTATTTTTGGGGAAATGCGGGTAGGCAGACAGCACTGAGCAGCAATACTATTTCAGATGGTGTTTTTCCATATAGCTTCAAATCATCCACGTAAAGGAGGGGATATTTTTGTATTTGATAGGGGTGGCCTGACTTGTTCAGCGTTGTTGACAGAGGGTTCAGTGCAATGACGAACAGGAGCAGTCGAGCGAGTGTCTCCTTGAAAGATTCTTCTCTTGATATTAGCTTCTCTCATCTATCGACGTTGACCAGCAACGATGCCTTCTATTGCACCATTAATCTTTGCCCAAAGCTCCTGAGGCTTCTACAGACTCCTGTTATATCTAGGCGCTTGATTGTCCAATCATGCGGCAGGGATGGAATGCCTCCTGGTGATGAATCCAAGCTACATTCAAGTTGGTCTTCCTTCTCTTGCAGTTCTCCAAAATGGCCTGGTCAAAGAGGAGCTGATCTTTTGTTCCTCTGCTGTTTGCGAGGATTCCTTTCCACTCAGGTGGAAAGAGCTTGTTTTCAACTACCGTATTTTTCGAACTATAAGACGCACCGGTGTATAAGACGCACCAAGATTTCAAAGAGGTAAGTAAGAAAAAATGGTTTTGCCTTCTCTCAGCCCTCAGTAGCCCTCTGCAGGCTTCATCAGGGCTGGGGGAAGGGAAAAACTCCCCCATTTTTGCCTTGCCCCAGCCCTGATGGAGCCTGCAGAGGGCTGCTGGGGGCTGAGGGAAGGCAAAAAAGACTCTGATGGTATGCGGGGGCAGTGCTTTGGGAGGCCAAAAAAGGCTGTATTTTGTGTATAAGACACACCAATGTTTCCACACTCTTTTAGGGGGGGGAAGGTGCATCTTATACTCTGAAAAATACGGTAGATGCCATTGCACGGCATCAGCTACCACACCCGTTAGCAATTTGAAAGTTGTTGGTAAGCAGGTAATTGACCTCCACTTTCCTGGTGCTGCCCCTTTTCATAGAACTATAGGGCTGAAAGGGACCTTTTGAGGTCTTCTAGTCCAATCCTCTGCCCAAGGAAGGAATCCTTATACCACCCCGGACAAATGGATGTCCAATCTTTTCTTGAAAACCTCCAGCGAGGTTCATTGTGTTAGATCTTTCATGATCAGGAATGCTTTGGCAGATGTTAATCGATCTTCAATTTCACCCCCTTTGTAGCATGTTGTTAAACTAATCGGCAATGAGAAGGTGTAGACCAGTCAGATGTTTCAACCAAAAACCGTGGAGTTCATTTGCTGATGCTGATCTTCCTTGCTCGTTTCTCCACTGTTCCTGCTGTTGCTACAAGTTCTTTCCTTTCAACTTATTTCTTATTCTCATCCATCACCTTTATCTAAGCTGTATTCTTGTTGTATTTCTTGGGGATGTTCCATAGTTGGATCCAGAACTCCACTGTTAGTCAGGGGTTGACTGGTTCACTGGAAATTCTGCCTATAGTGTGCAATTGGAACTTGTTGTTATTGTTATGGTTGTTAATGTTGTTATTGGATTAATTTTCAGTTCAATTCACAGTGTGAGACTGGTAGAAACTCATCTATCCAAGTCCTAACCAAGGACCCAAGAGCTGTTAAGATAATGTCTAAGCCAGAGGTGGGTTCCTAGTGGTTTGGCCAAGTAGGTAGTAACTCGGCCTGCCACCCCCCCACCCAACCGGTTCTATCCTCGGGACCACCATCTTGATTTTCGGTTCCATGCATGCGCAGAACAATCTTCATTGCAAAAATGTAATTTTCCTCCTTTTCTAACATTGTGTGCATGCGCAGACCTTTTTAGGTGCAAATGCGCATGCGCGCAGAGCAATTTTTTTGCGCCCCATACCAGCAGTAATGCTGACAGCAACCCACCCCTGGTCTAAGCATATAGGTAGCTCTGAGAAAAGCAGGGTTTTTTTTGCAACCTCAGAATATTCAGGTCTAATAAGTTCCAAATTTCCATGTATCTTGGCAACACTTTGGGTATATTGCTCCAAGGGCTCTTATTACTATAGGTACAACCATTGGTTTCTTCCTCTACAATCACTCAACTTCAATTTGCAAGCCACAATATTTGTTATTTTTTCCAGCTGTTTCTCTTCATTGTTGCTGTTGTTGTAGTTGTTTTTGTTATCATCATCTTCATAGATTTAATCTTCAATTTGATTCACTGGTAAAAATTTAACAGTTCAAGTCCTAACCAAGGACCTAAGAGCTATTAAAGTAGCTTAATAGTTATTATTATTATAGCTTAGTAATTATTATAATTATAGTTGTTATAGCATAACATATATTATTATATATTGTATGTGTGTGTGTGTATATTATTGTAGCTTAATATTATTATTGCTACTATTATAATCATATCTTTCATAATCAAATGGCTTTGATCAGATGATGAATTTATTTAAAACAATAAAAGGGGGACATGATAGAAAAGTAGCTCTGTGCATTCTTTAGACAGGCATCATTTTGATGTTTTTCTATCAGCCACTTTTCCATAAATGTTGCCTTTCAGCTGATTCATTTTATCTTGTAATATCATTTGTATTCTGTTATTGTGAGAAGTGAAATGAGCCCAGTCCAGCGTATCATTCAGTTGGGTGTCGATCAAATGTGGGGTGAAAAGGTGGGTATCAGAGTGGCAGGGACCATTTTCTGGTGCAGCTAAGTCTCTGCCTCCAGAAAATATCCTTGCTGAGCTCTGACTCTGAGCTACATGGCCCATACCTCTGGCCTGCATATAATCCTGTGTATCAACCTGTGGGAGAAGGAGTGGCAGTATCTGGCATCAGTGTGAAAAGAGGAGCCAGCCTAGAATCCCTATGTAACCACAAGTGTAGTATGTCCAAACTTCCCTAAGTGCTGTTTACCCTCATCTAACTCCAAGCAGATCCTAATCATTAGTTGAGAGGATTCCTGTGCATAGACGTTTAGCAGCTTCATTGGACCTTAAGTGTGGACTTGGTCTTTTACGCCTGACAAAACCTTAACAGTGCTGGGATTCAAAACTGTTTACTACCGGTTCTGTGGGCGTGGCTTGGTGGGCGTGGCAGGGGAAGGACGCTGCAAAATGCCCATTTCCTCCTGATGAGATGGGACTCCGGAGGCAGAAAATAGACAGGGGCGGGGCCAGTCAAAGGTGGTGTTTACCGGTTCTCCGAACTACTCAAAATCTTTGCTACTGGTTCTTCAGAACTGGTCAGAACCTGTTGAATACAACCTCTGGACCTTAAGTGTCCTGACAAAATACCTATCATCTGATACTCTAGTTTGGAGGAAGGCATTTCTAAATATTAACCATGGAGCCATTGACCTCCACAGATAGCCGATCTCTTCCCCTCTAATGATTGTCTGCTATCTCATTTCATATTATATTGGAATAAATAGCATTGGGTTCTCTAAGTCAGGCCAAACTCATCATGAACTAATTGCAATCGGCAATTTGCATCAGTTGTATAATGACATTTGATGCAAGAATGTAAATCCCATCGGTTGGATGTTGATGCCATGATGTGCATATCTGGCCTTGCCTGTGCCATCCTTTAGCAATAGCAATAGTACTTAGATTTATATACGGCTTCACAGTGCTTTACAGCCCCCTCTAAGCGGTTTACAGAGTCAGCCTATTTGCCCCCAACAATCTGGGCCCTCATTTTACCCACCTCGGAAGGATGGAAAGCAGAGTCAACCTTGAGCCTGGTGAGATTTCAACTGTTAGCAGTGGGTAGAGTTAGCCTGAAATACTGCATTCTAATCATTGTGCGAAGGAAGGAAGGAAGGAAGGAAGGAAGGAAGGAAGGAAGGAAGGAAGGAAGGAAGGAAGGAAGGAAGGAAGGAAGGAAGGAAGGAAAATACCAATAGCACTTAGACTTATATACTGCTTCACAGTGGTTTCCAGCCCACTCTAAGCAGTTTACAGAGTCAGCCTCTTGCCCCCAACAATCTGGGTCATCATTTTACCCACATCAGAAGGATGTAAGGCTGAATCAATCTTGAGCCTGATGAGATTCAATCTGACAAATTGCAAGCAGCTGGCAGCCAGCAGAAGTAGCCTTCAGTACTGCACTCTAACCACTGCGCCACCGTGGCTCATTTGGGTTCCTTTGTACCTTTGGAGACTTGGCCCTGACTTAGAGATCCCAATGCTATTTATTCTGATATAGTATGAAATGAGATAGTGGGTTAGGCACTAGATGGCAAGAAACTGGGTATCCATGATGGGCAAGGGCAGTTCAGGGAATGGGTAGCATTTAGAAATGCCTTCCTACTCTCTCCGCTAGGGTGTCAGATGATGGGCATTGTAATCCAATATTCCTGGAGTTACCAGATTGCTGGACAGTCTATCTCAAACCATGGCAACTTTAAGATGAGTGGACTTCACTTCCCAGAATTCCCCAGCCAACAGCATCCCCAAACTCTGGGGAAATGAATTGGAAAATGAAGAAGAGGGGGGGAGAGATTCACTTAAATTAATGATTTGGATCAGAGGTGGGTATTCAGCAGGTTCTGACTAGTTCCAGAGAACCGGTAGCAAAACTTTTGAGTAGTTCAGAGAACCGGTAAATACCACCTCTGGCTGGCCCTGCCCCCATCTATTCTCCACCTCCTGCGTCTTAGCTGATCGGGAGGGAATGGGGATTTTGCAGTATCCTTCCCCTGCCATGCCCACCAAGCCACGCCCACCAAGCCACGCCCACCAAACCACATCCACAGAACCAGTAGTAAAAATTGTGAATCCCACCACTGCTTTGGATTCACAACTCTGGAACTATTGGGCATAAAAGCAGAGTTAATATTTAGGGCACATGAAGATGTTGGAACAGCCAACCTCTGGATGCTTCACCATCTCTGGGGCTGTCGGTAATGCAAATATATTCCTGAAGGTACATTTCATAAATGTCCACAGG
Source organism: Thamnophis sirtalis (assembly GCF_051295495.1). Classification (NCBI taxonomy): domain Eukaryota; kingdom Metazoa; phylum Chordata; class Lepidosauria; order Squamata; family Natricidae; genus Thamnophis; species Thamnophis sirtalis. Next base: position 26,592,314 of record NW_028261394.1, on the reverse strand, counting down.
GGTATGTCCAACTCTTCAAGATGGCAGATGCAACATTGCTTCTTTGAGTTTTACCTTGCTCATTTAAACACCTCCACCTCTTCCTCCTCTCTCCTCCTTCCCCTTTCTCTCTTTGACTCAGATTTACCGCCGTTGCTGGCTGGTGTTTCGGAAATCTTCCAGCAAAGGTCCCCAGAGGTTGGAGAAATACCCAGATGAGAAGTCCGTGTGTTTACGAGGAAGCCCAAAGGTAAGCTCTCCCCAACTTGCTTGATCTAGAAGAGCCATTGCCAACTTCCTCCTGGATGTCTTAGGATTGTGTACCTCACCCTCAGTATCATCCGAACACATCCGGAAGGCTCCAGGTTGGGGACCTTCGAGGGAGGGTATCAGGCAGTGCCCCTGCCCCTTTCTGAGAGCGGTAGGAGCAAGCAGACCCCTCCTCAGAGCCAATTTGCAATTTGCCCGTTCCAATTTAGCATCATTGCCTCGTTCGGTGACATTCTCATTACCATTAAATGCTTCCCTGGGGCACCATTGTGGTTCATGTGCCGATGCCGGCTGGAAAAACATATTTGCCCAAGGGAAGCATTGTGGCAAAAATAACCTTGCTTATGTGTTACAGGGAGTGGTCCTTTCATAATATCCCTTCTCACTGCCAGTGTCTTCTGGCTTCTTTGGGGGCTTCCAAAGCTCTTGTCCCATTGTCTTGGCCACCAGCCTTTGACCCAACTCTCTTCTGGTGCCTTCAGCCTTCTAGAAAACAGAGCCAAATCTTGCCCATGAGCTTGAAGATCTGTCTCCAGAGTAACCTAAGCTCCTTCTGGCTAAAATGGCACCAGGTTCATTTTGACTTAAGGAGACCCTAAGTCCGTGATGGCAAAGGTATGGCATGCATGCCTGAAGTGGCATGGCGAGCCAAGTCGCCTGGTATGTGCAGCATCACCCGTTCCACTTCTGGGTTTCTGGTGCGCATGTGTGCACGACAATCAGCTTGCCTTCCTGCATGCGGCAATGCCAGAAACTGGAAGATCTGGTCTTCTGTTTTCTGGCTCTGCCGCATGCAGGGAGAACAGCATGTATGCCAGTAACTGGAAGACTAGCTGTCCAGGGTGCATGTGTGCGGTGGAAACCGGAAGTTCATTTTCTGGCATGCGCATGCTCCCTGAACAGCTCCTCTTCCGGGTTGCGGCCCAGACGAGTGTTCGTGCATGTATGTTCCCTTTTCGGCACGGTGTCCAAAAGGTTCACCACCACTGTCCTAAGTCATCGGCTTCATCTTCTTTTAAAGACCCCGTAATCCCTTGTAGGATGGAGTCTTGGGCAACTGAAGGGAGATGAGTGTTTACTGGCCAGCTGCCTTTCCTGTTGCCAGTGCTGAGTTTTTTCCCCCCAGCAAATATATTCTCAGTGTGCCCAGAGAGAAAACATCTGCCTCTATCTAGGATTGAACTCACAGCCTCCTGATTGTGAGGCGAGAGTGCCGCCACTAGGCCACCACACCACTCTAAGGAGATCCTAAGTGGTAAGGTAACATTGCCCAATACCAGGAAGTGGTTTATCACTGCCTTCTGGAACCCAGCCTGATCTCCCATCCAAGTACTAAGTGGATCCATCCATCGCCTAGCTTTTGAAAATCATCCAAGTCCAACTAGATATTCACTCCAAGCCGAGCCATGGCTGGTGACTCTGAAATAATAGACTGTTTCCAAACTCACTTAAATTCTAAAGCTAGAATAGCTGACAATAAAGATAACTGGTTCCAGTGACTTATCCCAGCAAGGCTGTCTCTGTTGTTCAGCATGTATATCATGCCATCCACCCGTGCCTTTTGGGTGTCCTTGGACAATGGTCAGAGAAGCTAAGCAGAACTAAAGTGTTTATCCCTTTATTTGTGCTGGAACTGGATGAGATGGCCTACAAGGTCCCTTCCAACTCTGTTAATCTGCAAATCTGAAGTCACAATGGCAACCTTCCTCTCCAGACACAGTCCTAACACAGCTGGGGGTGGAGGGCACCAAGTTTGGCAGGCAGTGGTGGAACTTGCTGAGGGATGTACTGTTCTGACTTAGGCTTCCCCCGCAAAATACGAAGCAGATTCCTGGTCCTGACAAAACCCCTTTTATTAAATAAATGTGAATTCACCTCATTCACATTCGGCAAAAGCCTGGCAAACAGTCTTTTAAAGGTGAAGTTATGACCACAGACCTTTTCTAGCTTGGAAAGCTGCCATGTAAATATTTTCCAAATGAGAGTGCTGTGCAAGGAAAGACTTGACACAGAGTCTCTGAGATTCACGGACAGATCTTCACACTCCTGAAATGAACGAACGAATTGTTTCCTGCAAAAGCCCCCTCCCCTTTTGCTCGTCTTGTATTTCCTATGGGAGGGGCTATTCACAGTCCACCTGTGGCTTTGCTCTCAAGTCGACCCTGATTTCTTAGCTGTTCTTTTCTTCTGGCAGCTCTGCGCATGCGCACACTCGGAACAGGCTCCAGCTGTTCCTCTGCCTCACTGCTGTCTAGCTCCGAAGGCAGCTGATCACTGCCAGACGGCCTCAGCCCCTTCTCTGCCTTTGACGCAGAGTCCTCATCCAAGCATTCCCCAGGATCCAGGACCAGACCATTTTTCCTCCCCAACCTCCTCACTGTCTGACTCTGCTGCTGGCCATAAAGAATCTTCCTTTTCCTGCAGGTCACAGAGATCAGCAACGTGAAATGTATCACGAGGCTGCCCAAGGAGACCAAACGCCAAGCGGTGGCAATCATATTTATGGACGACTCAGCCCGGACGTTCACCTGTGAATCAGGTGGGAGGCGGCGGCTGCTGGAACGGCAGAATTTCTCACTGCTTTGGAGCGATGGCTGACAAAGCTGGACGGGATCGGGTGGGGTTGCAGTTGAATAACCATGAGCCTAAGTGCTGTTCGTTTGTCTTGGCAGAACTGGAAGCCGAGGAGTGGTACAAAACGCTGTCCGTTGAATGCCTGGGGGCACGGCTCAATGACATCAGCCTCGGCGAGCCAGATCTGCTGGCGCCCGGAGTTCAGTGTGAGCAAACAGGTAAGGCAGGTGTCCTTCCCTTGGTCAGTCCAAACCTGAGAATCCGGCCATATGCAATCTTTGCTTTTGTTGCAGGCCTTCAGGCCTTTTATCATCAGACTGCAATTTTCAACGTGCTGTCTAGAAGGGAAAGATTATATAAGGAGTGTAGCCATCCTGTTCATTGCATTTAATGTCATTTGCCTTAAAGTAAAACGAAACGTGAAGCTTGCTTTTATCCACTTAAATGTTTTATCAGGTGCCTGACCTCCCTCCCCTCCCTCCTGCCCACCTGCTTTTGAAGGCCATCCCTGGTGTGCTCCAGGAAGACCCTAGGTGGACATCATCCTAAAAGATGCATGTCTCCCCGTCTTGGAAAGAGGAAGAGGGAGTGGAAGGATGGATTTTGGAAATGATGGGGTTGTCTGAGATGACAAAATTGACTGCTCTGCTCGAAGACAATAACGAATAAATTGCTGGTGACTTGGAGGCCAATGTTAGAATTCTTACACGATAAGGAGAAAAATCAACTTTTGATTTTGGGATTTGAGAATTAAATCTGATTTAATTAGAAAATATTGGAGTTAGGGTTAAGGTCAGGCTTTTTCAAATATATGATTATTCATATTATGTGTTAGATTAAAATTGGGAAAAGAAAATAATATGATTATTGGGTTTTTTTTAGTGTTACTAATTAGTTCTTTATTAGTTCTTTATGCTAATTTAACTATTGATGTTCATTGAAACCAGAGACAGTATTATTTATCTTTGTACTGAAAAAAAAAAGTTTTTTATTTGCTCAGTGTATTTTGTTTTTGGTCACTTTTTAATCTGTCCTGTTAATCCCCCTTTTCCCTTTTGTGATAATTTGTATTTTAATGTTTGTTTATGAAATATAAAAAAGATACTTGTAAAAAAAGTAGAAAAGAGAAAGGGGGCAGAACCTACAAAGTGCTTTTTGAAAGGCTCAAGAAAAACAGTTGCTAGAAAAATGTTTGAAATTGTGCTGGGCAGTGAAGATCAACAAATCATGGCCACAGATCAAGACTCTACTCTACTCTACACCAGTGTTTCCCAACCTTGGCAACTTGAAGATGTCCGGACTTCAACTCCCAGAATTCCCCAGCCAGCGAATGCTGGCTGGGGAATTCTGGGAGTTGAAGTCCGGACATCTTCAGATTGCCAAGGTTGGGAAACACTGCTCTACACTATTCATTTGGACTTGAAGTGTGGGAAACAAAAGGGGGAGGATTTTGCTGTCGCTTAGATCAAGTGTTGGGTGGAAGATAGATTAAGGAGCCTTAGAAGTCCTGAGCTGTTTTTGCATCTCCTTCTGCAGACCGGTTCAACGTCTTCCTCCTGCCCTGCCCCAACTTGGACATCTATGGCGAATGCAAGTTGCAGATCACCCATGAAAACATTTACCTCTGGGATATGCACAATCCCCGGATCAAGCTCGTTTCCTGGCCTTTGTGTTCCCTACGCCGCTACGGACGAGATGCCACGCGGTTCACCTTTGAAGCTGGCCGGTATGTCTGCAGCTGGATTCTTTGGTCCAAAGTCTCCAGCCAGCTTTCATTCCTAAGGCAGGACTAGAACTCACCGTCTCCTGGTGGTTGCCCCAAAGTCACGCAGCTAGCTTTCATGCCTAAAGTGGGACTAGAACTCACCGTCTCCTGGTGGTTGCCCCAAAGTCACCCAGCTAGCTTTCATGCCTAAAGTGGGACTAGAACTCACCGTCTCCTGGTGGTTGCCCCAAGGTCACCCAGCTAGCTTTCATGCCTAAAGTGGGACTAGAACTCACCGTCTCCTGGTGGTTGCCCCAAAGTCACCCAGCCAGCTTTCATGCCTAAAGTGGGACTAGAACTCACCGTCTCCTGGTGGTTGCCCCAAAGTCACCCAGCTAGCTTTCATGCCTAAAGTGGGACTAGAACTCACCGTCTCCTGGTGGTTGCCCCAAAGTCACCCAGCCTGCTTTCATGCCTAAAGTGGGCTAGAACTCACCATCCCCTGGTGGTTGCCCCAAAGTCACCCAGCCTGCTTTCATGCCTAAAGTGGGACTAGAACTCACCGTCTCCTGGTGGTTGCCCCAAAGTCACCCAGCCAGCTTTCATGCCTAAAGTGGGACTAGAACTCGCCGTCTCCTGGTGGTTGCCCCAAAGTCACCCAGCTAGCTTTCATGCCTAAAGTGGGACTAGAACTCACCGTCTCCTGGTGGTTGCCCCAAAGTCACCCAGCCTGCTTTCATGCCTAAAGTGGGACTAGAACTCACCGTCTCCTGGTGGTTGCCCCAAAGTCACCCAGCTAGCTTTCATGCCTAAAGTGGGACTAGAACTCGCCGTCTCCTGGTGGTTGCCCCAAAGTCACCCAGCCTGCTTTCATGCCTAAAGTGGGACTAGAACTCACCGTCTCCTGGTGGTTGCCCCAAAGTCACCCAGCCTGCTTTCATGCCTAAAGTGGGACTAGAACTCGCCGTCTCCTGGTGGTTGCCCCAAAGTCACCCAGCTAGCTTTCATGCCTAAAGTGGGACTAGAACTCACCGTCTCCTGGTGGTTGCCCCAAAGTCACCCAGCCAGCTTTCATGCCTAAAGTGGGACTAGAACTCACCGTCTCCTGGTGGTTGCCCCAAAGTCACCCAGCTAGCTTTCATGCCTAAAGTGGGACTAGAACTCACCGTCTCCTGGTGGTTGCCCCAAAGTCACCCAGCCTGCTTTCATGCCTAAAGTGGGACTAGAACTCACCGTCTCCTGGTGGTTGCCCCAAAGTCACCCAGCCAGCTTTCATGCCTAAAGTGGGACTAGAACTCACCGTCTCCTGGTGGTTGCCCCAAAGTCACCCAGCTAGCTTTCATGCCTAAAGTGGGACTAGAACTCACCGTCTCCTGGTGGTTGCCCCAAAGTCACCCAGCCTGCTTTCATGCCTAAAGTGGGCTAGAACTCACCATCCCCTGGTGGTTGCCCCAAAGTCACCCAGCCTGCTTTCATGCCTAAAGTGGGACTAGAACTCACCGTCTCCTGGTGGTTGCCCCAAAGTCACCCAGCCAGCTTTCATGCCTAAAGTGGGACTAGAACTCGCCGTCTCCTGGTGGTTGCCCCAAAGTCACCCAGCTAGCTTTCATGCCTAAAGTGGGACTAGAACTCACCGTCTCCTGGTGGTTGCCCCAAAGTCACCCAGCCTGCTTTCATGCCTAAAGTGGGACTAGAACTCACCGTCTCCTGGTGGTTGCCCCAAAGTCACCCAGCTAGCTTTCATGCCTAAAGTGGGACTAGAACTCGCCGTCTCCTGGTGGTTGCCCCAAAGTCACCCAGCCTGCTTTCATGCCTAAAGTGGGACTAGAACTCACCGTCTCCTGGTGGTTGCCCCAAAGTCACCCAGCCAGCTTTCATGCCTAAAGTGGGACTAGAACTCGCCGTCTCCTGGTGGTTGCCCCAAAGTCACCCAGCCTGCTTTCATGCCTAAAGTGGGACTAGAACTCACCGTCTCCTGGTGGTTGCCCCAAAGTCACCCAGCCTGCTTTCATGCCTAAAGTGGGCTAGAACTCACCATCCCCTGGTGGTTGCCCCAAAGTCACCCAGCCTGCTTTCATGCCTAAAGTGGGACTAGAACTCACCGTCTCCTGGTGGTTGCCCCAAAGTCACCCAGCCAGCTTTCATGCCTAAAGTGGGACTAGAACTCACCGTCTCCTGGTGGTTGCCCCAAAGTCACCCAGCCAGCTTTCATGCCTAAAGTGGGACTAGAACTCACCGTCTCCTGGTAGTTACCCCAAAGTCACCCAGCCAGCTTTCATGCCTAAAGTGGGACTAGAACTCGCCGTCTCCTGTTGGTTGCCCCAAAGTCACCCAGCCAGCTTTCATGCCTAAAGTGGGACTAGAACTCACCGTCTCCTGGTGGTTGCCCCAAAGTCAGCAAGCTGAGGTGGACTTGAGCTCGCAGTCTCTTGCCTTCTAACCTGGTACCTTAACCACTAGGCCTAATTCTTCACAGTGGGTTGTAAAGCACGTTTTATTCTTTGCCCTCTTCATGCTCCCTACCGATATTCATGGACGGGATGCAACCCTGGATACAGCAGAAACCACTCTGGCCAGGATAGGTTGGTGGTGGTTACGGGCAACCTGCACTTGAGCGGAAAGTTAAATACGAAAACTTCCCGGTGTTACTCACTACACAAAATAGGGAACTGTTTGCTGTAATGTTCAGGCAGTCCTCAACTTACGACCACAATTGAGCCCAACATTTCTGTTGATAAGGGAAACATTTGTTGTGCATTTCCCCCATTTTATGACCTTTCTTGCGGCCGTTGTCAAGTGAATCACTGCAACTGATAAATTAGTCAAAACCGTCGTTAAGTGAATCTGGCTTCCCCATGGACTTTCTGTTTGTCAGAAAGTGGCAAAGGGGGACCACGTGACCCTGTGAGGCTGCAACCATCATAAACATGAGTCAACCACCCAGGGTCTAAATTTTGATCACGAGACCCATGAGGATGCTACCAATGGTTATCGGTGGGAAAAACTGGCCCCTAGGTCTCTATTTTTCAGTGCCGTGGTAAATTTGAATGGTTACTAGATGAAATTTTGTAACACTTGGTGGATTTTAAGGCTTTCAGTCTCTTCCATGGGAAGCCAGAAGTCTGTTTCCAGGACCTTCCGTCTTTCTCCATTTATAAGCTACCTGTCAGCGTTCCAAATATCATCCAGAATTAAATCAGAATCCAAGGCAGAGCTTTCCTCAAAGTTCCAATTTAATAAGAGAGACATGTTGGTATATCTGTAGGAAACCCGAATCTGAAAACTTCCTGGGTTTCCACCCAGTTGAAAGTTCATGATCTTGTCCCCACACCCACAAATCCATCACATGATCCAATCTTCCTCTGCCACGCTGGCATTTCCACCCATCCAGTTCCTGTCAGGTGCAGAGGTGCGGAGACAAAGGATGTCCTTGGGCTTCTAGAAAGGAATGTTTTATTTTGACAACAACACATTCTACAATTCTACTCCTTACTATTTCCCCTCCCAATTACCCTACTAATGAAACAGCATAGTAAAGAAAGAGAAAGAGTGTGGCAGGCCAAAGATCCTAAAAGGAATATGACTGCAGACCTGACACCACCCTTCTCAAAAAAAAAAATGCAAGTTGCTTTCAATCCCTATTTCTCAACCTTTGGCAACTTTAAGATGTGTGGATTTCAACTCCCAGGATCCTTGAAGTTGCAATCTGGGAGTTGAGGTCGACACATCCTAAAGCTACCAAGGTTAAGAAACACCAGTTTGGACTTCCCCTGTCTGCACCTATGAGGGAGCCCTCCAGCTAATTACCATCTACAAAGGCAAGAAATTGGATCTTCCCCTTTTATTCCAGACCTTCCCTGACTCACTGAGCCGGCCTTTTTGTACCATAATTAGAGGGTTTTTCCAGCGTCACCACACCCTGCTCTGAGGCAGCGGGACTCTGTTCTAACGATAAAGCTGTTTTGCTGGCAGAGAAAGCAAAGGAATAAACCCCCACCTCCCTGCCAGAGGCAAAAAAAAAAAAAAAAACCTCCAAGAAAAGGCAGGTTCCATTCAGTGGTGGGTTCCGGATCCCGTTGCAACCGGTATGGTGCAACGGGGCCTTGTGGCCACCACATGAAAGTGTGCAGTGTGTGAATGCGTCCTTACCTCCTGTGACGCTCCGCAATGCCTCCGCCACACTCCAGCTGCTCGGCGGAGCGTCGCGCAGGCGCTGTACACTTCGTGTGCATGCCCAGAAGTGCCGAAGAGCTCAAATGTAGGTAAGGACAGTGGGCGGGTGGGTGGGCCCTACAGAGCACCATACCGGAACGGTATACGGTGCTCCCAGCAGGCACCGGTATGCCCATACCGAGGCATACCGCCTGCAACCCACCACTGGTTCCATTTCTCTTCTCTTTTGCTCAGGTGGGAGGGTTTCAGATCTTGAAAGGACAAACCTGGGATCTGTTTAAAAGCTTAATTCTGTGCAGTGAAGAAGAATCAGTCCCCACTTTCTCAGTTAGAAGATGCATATTACCGTATTTTTGGAGTATAAGACGCTCCAAAGTATAAGACGCACCTAGCTTTTGGGCAGAAAAACAAGGGGAAAATATCTCCCTCTGCCTCCCAGCAATTTGCCTCCTTGCAACAAACAGCACAGACAATATACACTATTTGTGGTATTATATTTCAGACTATACTTGTACAGATGCTGTTAAAATTGATGTGCTTTCTGGAAGTATAGTTATTCTCTTACAATTTTTCTGTGCTTGCACAGAACCAAAAATCGAGATGGCAGCCTCATAGGAGAACCGGTTCAGGGGTGTGACAGGCCTGGGTCGCTGCTGGTTCCAGTGACCCAAGCCACCAAATCACTAACAGTATGATAGGAACTCACCTCTGGTTCAGGTGTGATCTAGTTGAGGGGTCTCCAACTTTGGCAACTTTAAGCCTTTAAGTTTTGCTGGCGGGGGAATTCTAGGAGTTGAAGTCCGCAAGGCTTCAAGTTGCCAAGGTTGGAAATCCCTGAACTAGTTCACACCCCCAATGATTGTGAATGCTGAGTTGAAGTTCAAGGCTTGCAGAGAGAATTAACACTCGTGCCAACTGGAGCAGGCAGTGAATACATGTGGAGTTGGAATGGACCCTACTGGCAAATCAAATTAAATCGAACTAAATAAATAAAATCAAGTAATAAACAGATGAGATAATATTCAACAATTGAGGGTGGATTGTCATTGGGGCAATCAAAGTCTGCCTAATTCTGCAGAAGGTATAACAACATTTGGCTACCTTCAGCCTAATCTGATAACAGCAATTGTACGTTAAAAAGTTTGCTATTTCTCAGGCATTTTATCAGGGGTGGTGTTCTGCAAGGGGAGCAGTTTTACTTAGCAACCTCTCCCCTCCATGACCAAGTTGTGGGTCCTAATTGTGGTCGCTAAACAAGGACTGCCTGTATCTTGTAGGTGCAAATAGTAGAGGCAAGATTTTATCTATGGGTGTGAAATCATCAAGAACATGTCCCAAAGATGCTTTTTTTTTCAGGGGGCAACTAGATTTTCTTGTTGTTTTTTCTTTGAAGAAAAGAAAAAAAGAAGAAAGTCCAGTTGTCTCCTGTGAAAAAAAAACCACTTTGGGACAACCTTGACCTGAATGACTGAGAATCTCTGCAGAAATCATGAACATGGCTTGGGAGATTCACCAAGTATCATTGTCAGCATGGTGCAGGGGTGGGTTTCAATTTTTTTTAGAACCTCTTCTGTAAGTGTGGCCTGCTTTGTGGGAGTGGCTTGCTGGCCATGTGACCGAGTGGGAGTGGCTTGGCAGTCATGTGACTGGGTGGGCGTGGCCAACTTGTAAAATATGGTGAAACTCACTTAACAACGCTCTTGCTTAGCAACCAAAATGTTGGCTCAGAAACTCTGGCATTGAAGTGTGCAAGTCTTAAAGCTGTCAAGTTACAAGACCCTTGCACCCCTAACCCTTTAGGAAAAAAACCCAGGGGTGTTCAAACTTGACAGCTATAAGACTTGTGGACTTCAACTCCCAGAATTCCTCCTCTCGCTCTTCATCTTGATGATGTGCGGACGGGCGGGGGGAGAGAGCTGGAACCGGTTCTAAACGGCACAGTAGATTTGTGGAACCTCTTCTATAGAAGAGGTTAGAACTGGAAGGAACCCACCCCTGGCGTGGCGCCTGACAAATGGAGAAGGCGCATATGAGCTGCACATAAGATCCCTGTATCCAAGAGGGGGAAGAACAGGTCCCTTTTGCTGCAATCTCCATCTTGATCTCTGGATATTTCTTGTTGCTTAGCAGGATGTGTGATGCGGGGGAAGGGCTGTACACCTTCCAGACCCAGGAGGGCGAGGAGATCTATCAGAGAGTGCACAGTGCCACCTTAGCCATTGCCGAACAGCACAAGCGAGTCCTGATGGAGATGGAGAAGAACGTGAGAGTGAGTGTCCATTTCTGCTGGTGGAGGAGAAGGCAGACATTTTTCGAGGCATCTTCCAAACCAGGAGTCTCCAACCTTGGCAACTTGAAGCCTGGGGGACTTCAACTCCCAGAATTCACAAGTCCACAAGTCTTATAGTTCCCACTTTTGGACTATGCTGGCTGTGGAATTCTGGGAGTTGAAGTCCCCCAGGCTTCAAGTTGCCAAGGTTGGAGACCCCTGTTCCAAATGTCTTGGGATCAATTAATGATGTTAGACCAATTTCTTGAGTTTCTCAAACTTGGGAACTTTAAACTATGCGGACTTCATCTCCTTAGCAGCTTTAAACTATGTAGGATTCAATTCCCAGAATTCCCCAGCCAGCAATTCTGGGAGCTGAAGTCTACCAGCTTAAGAAACGTTGAATTTCCTCTGGTCCCTGCTGGCTTTGGGAAGACGGCAAGTGGTAGAAGGTTTGTTCTTTAGGGATGGGAAATCACCGTCTGGAAATCACCCATCACTCGCAAAACTGAGCTGTATAAATCCAGCCTATGGTTCACAAGAGAAATGGGAAAGAGGGGAGAGAAATGGGAAAAAGAGGAGAGAAATGGGAAAGAGAGGAGAGAAGTGGGAAAGAGAGGAGAGGGGTGAGGGTCTGAGCTGGTAGGAAGTTGATTCTTGAGACCTCACGCAAAAAGAACACAATTCAAAGCACACTGACAATGTGTGAGCCATGTTGGCGCAGTGGTTAGAGTCCAAGTATTGCAGGCTACTTCTGCTGATCACCAGCTGCCAGCAGTTTGGCAGATCGAATCTCACCAGGCTCAAGGTTGGCCCAGCCTTCCAATGTGGGTAAAATGAGGAACCAGATTGTTGGGGAAAGAAGCTGACTCTGTAAACTGCTCAGAGAGGGCTAGAAAGCACTATGAAGCTGTATGTAAGTCTAAGTGCTATTGCTATTCCTATTAATAATGTGGCCTCTTTATGGCAGACCAACAGAGATAAATAAGACTCCTTCAAGGGAACTCTGAAATATTTTAACATGGATTCTTTGCCTCATTGTATGGAGCCCTTTTGTTGAGTGCCACCATCTGCAGATTCATTCATTCATTCATTCATTCATTCATTCATTCATTCAATCAATCAATCAATTTCTACGGCCTCCTATCTCAGTCAATGACTCAGGGCAACTTACAACTCAGAAAATATATTCCAATAAGAACAATAAAACTAGTAAAAAAAACAACCTTAAAACAGTTCAGATTTTGGAAGCTCACCTCCTGCTCTTTCTACTTTTCCAGTTGTTGAACAAGGGGACAGAGCATTATTCCTATCCCTGCACACCTACCACCATGTTGCCACGCAGTGCTTACTGGCATCACATCACCGGCTCACAGAACATCGCCGAGTCTTCCAGCTATGGGGGTGAGTGCGCATCTCGTTCCATTCAACAGGGATAGTTTCACGATCACGTGATGTGATGGTAACACTTTCTACTGCACTAGTGAGACCACATTTGGAGTATTGCATTCAGTTCTGGTCACCATGATACAAAAGAGATGTTGCGGGCCTACAGAAAGAGTGCAGAGAAGATCAACAAACATGATTAGGGTCCTGAAGACTAAAACGTATGAAGAACCGTTGCAGGAATTAGGTTTGTCTAGTCTAGTGAAAAGAAGGACTAGGCCTGACATGATAGTAGGATTCCAGTATTTGAGGGGCTGCCACAAAGAAGAGGGAGTCAAGCTATTCCAAAGCACCTGAAGGCAAGACAGGGAATAATGGATGGAAACTAACCAAGGAGAGAAACTAACTTAGAACTAAGGAGAAACTTCCAACAGTGAGGACAATGAACCAGTGGAACGGTTTGCTTTCAGAAGTTGTGGGTACCCCATCACTGAAGGTTTTCAAGAAGAGGCTGGGCAGCCATAGGTCTGAAAAAATATAGGGTCTCCTGCTTGTATAGGATGTTGGACTACAAGATCTCCGAGGTCCCTTCCAATGCTGGTGTTCTGTTCTTTGACCGCTCTTGCATCCTTCTTGAACGTGAAAAGCTTTTTCTGGATTGTACACTGCTAAATATAAACAACCTGACAGAACAGCTCTAATTTAAGGCAACATTGAGATGATATTCCGAAGTCAATCATTCTGCATGCTGTGTTCCATTCGCATATTAATGGACAGGGGCTCAGTCCAAATAGAGTTAGGCACTTTTAAACTTTTAAATTGATTTCCGGAGAGCATCTTTCCATTTGGTCTCTGGAGCTAAGAAGGCAAAGTTCCATTTTGTCTGGATCCTGTCCAGTGAATTCATTTATTTGAAAAGCTCCTTCATTCAGAGCTGTTCTCTATCTTGGTGATCGATTCCTCTAATGCAGAGATCTTCAAACTTGGCAACTTTAAGACTTGTCCTTCCGAGATCGGTAAAATGAGGACCCAAATTGTTGGGGCAAATAGGCTGACTCTGTAAATCATATAAGAGAGCTGTAAAAGGAGGGTGAAGTGGTATATAAGTCTAAGTACTATTGCTATGGCCCTTCCTCCCTCCCTCCCTCCCTCCCTGTTAGAATGCAATATCGCAGGCTAACTCTGCCCACTGCCAGGAGTTCGATTCAGCTTGATTCAGCTCAAGGTTGACTCCACCTTCCATCCTTCTGAGGTGGTTAAAATGAGGACCCAAATTGTTGGGGGCAATGGGATGAATCTGTAAACCGCTTGGAGAGGGTTGTAAAAGCACTGTGAAGCGGTATATAAGTAAGTGCTATTACTATTGCTGTTAACCTCTCCAGGAGCTTCTTTCAAGTCTCCAATCTCACTTCCATTTCTGAGGTGAATTGAATTGGTGGTGTCCCATCTTCAACTTGAGTAGGAATAATCCTACCTAGCTTTCCAATCCAGGCAAAACTGACCAGGTGCCTACTGAGACCTAATATAAAGGCCTATTTTATTTCTCCTTAAAAAAGTTCTGAAATGGAGGATATATTCTTATGCATATTTAGATCTGAAAGAGAGAGGTTTGCCTAGAAACCTCCAAGAATTTCATGGTGCTTCATTAACCTCACTGCCCTAGTTAAACCTGCCTTTTAACCTTTAAACCTGGTTCTAGTCCAGGGATCAACAACCTTAAACTCTCAAAGAGCCACAAAGGTCCTAACTGGAAGCCCCCCATTCAGTTCTGGAGCCGACCGGAAGTCCGGTTCCCACACCATAGAGTCTCCTCCTAGCACGACGTCCTTTTTCCTCTACCTGTCCTAACCGAAAGCCCTATCAATTGTGGAGCTGACTGGCAACAGGCAGATGCAGCAGAGGGATAAAAGAGCCACATGCAGCTCCAGAGCCGCAGGTTGCTGACCCCTGTTCTAGTCAAACCTGTCCGTTAATCTTTGAACCTGAACCGGTCACCACAAATATGTCAAAGCAGTCAAAACAGGAGGAAGATCTGGAGAACTGAGTCCTTTCTGCTTGTTGATCTCTGTTTGCTGCAGGCATTGAAAGGTGATCTTCCAAAGACTTAAAACCGTTTGTAAAGCAAAAACTGCAAGTTTCTGCTTCTGACAAGGAAACCAGTACAGTATTGGAAGTCCATAGTCCAGCAACCAGCTGGCCAGAATTGGAGTGAGGAACCAAAATGTTCACTAACATCTTTTAAGCAGTGATCTGGTGCAAACCGAAGCCTTCGGTCCGTGATAGTGAACCTGTGGCACACGTGCCCAAAGTGGCATGCGAAGCCATGTCGCACAGCACGCACAGCCCTGCCTGTTTGTCTTCCGGGTTTCTGGCACACATGCACATGTGACGATCAGCTGTCCTTTGCATGCACAGCAGTGCCAAAAACAGTGTGCGCAGCTGATTGTTGGGTGCACATGTGCACCAGAACCCGGACGCCTGGCTTTTCCGAAGCACGATCCCTTCACGTGCGTGGCCGTGTCGAAAATCAGCCTGCGCATGTGCGCCAGCCAGCTGATGTCAGGCATGCATATGCGCTAGAACCCAGAAGTTTGGCTTTTCCAGAGCGCGGCCCTGATGAGCAGGCGACATTTCCACAGGATCTTTTTGGCCCTCGGTGCCAAGAAGGTTCACCATCACTGGCTTAAGTGCTCTACCCAGAATGATTCCATCCAGGATCAGCTCCAATTCTGAGACAGAAGTGGACAATCCATTTTATGTGAAGAAATGGGATTACCCCTTGGAGATTTCACGACAGGGGTGAGGCTGAAGCAACAGGCACTGCATTGCTTCAGATAATTCTTCTCAAGACCCGAATAGCAAGGAACATTGGAAATCCTCTTGAAGGGGAGAGAGGTAACTGTTAGGTAAGCTCCCCGTTGGGAGAATGAGTACGTTCAGCAAAGCATTGTGAGAGTTGTGTTGGAGAACACACAAACCAGCATACAGAGACACTGCAGTTTAAATAGGTTTTTTTACTTTAATGGAAAAAGAGGTATCAGAGTCCATCAAACAGTCCAAGTCATACACGGATAAGACAGTCAGTCATCAATGTCTTTCAGTTAAGGGATAATCCAAATAACATAGCCCAGTATCATATAATAAGTTCGGTATTCAAAGTTTGCTAGCAGGTGCAAAACTTACAATAGCTCACGGCACTTTCTAACAACCAGTTTCCAAAACACTCAGATCAGATCAGCCCAGCATCTAACGAACAGAGAGACAGAGAATCAGAGAGAGAGAGACAGAGAGACAGAGAGAGAGAGAGAGAGAGAGAGAGAGAGCGCTAACAGTCATTCTGGCTCCCTCTTATGGCCGATTGAGGAAAACAGCAACCAATCACATTTTACAGTATGATTTAAAGAAACAGGTACAACATTGTTACATGATTTATATATTGCCAACCCAACCGTTAGAATTATATTCCTAACAGTAGCCGTGCGTTTGTTAACTCTGAAAAAGAAAAATTAACAGAAGAGGAAAAATGCCAGGATACTTTTGAGTTGAGTATCCAATCTTGTTGATGTGGTCCTCCTCGGTATTTATTTCCTACGCAGTTAGCATCTTCTTGCTGGATGTTTTTTCTGTTTCTCCACCAACTGTGGGGTTATTTGGCATTCTAAACGGGCCCAATCCGCCTTTCGTTTCAGAACTCAAATAAAGTCATTCAAATGCCGGAACTGCTAATGTGGCCAAAGAGCTGCTTTTAAGCCAGATGTCATGAACACAGGGAGTTCTTTTAGGTTCTTCTATTCCAGTGTTTCTCAACCTTGGTGACTTTAAGTCCTGTGGACTTCAACTCCCAGAATTCCCCAGCCAGCTGTGCTGGCTGGGGGATTCTCGGAGTTGAAGTCCACAGGACTTAAAGTCGCCAGGGTTGAGAAACACTGTTCTATTCCATTCCATTCCATTACATGCCACTCCATTCCACTCTGTTTTATGCTATGCTATTCTGTTCTCTTCTTTCTGCATCTCAGCTCTCTACTTTTGCATCATTGGGCCTTTGTGCTCCTGGAGGCTCAGCGACGTTAGAACTCTGCTCACCCCTACATTCCTCAAGAATTATTTGTCCCGTTCCCTTGTTAGAGATAGACTGGTGCACTGGTGGGTTGCTAACTGGTTTACTACCAGTTCGCTCATGCTCTTTTGCACAACTCTTCTGCGCATGCTCAGAAGTGTCCGGGCGGGTGAGTGGAGCCTCCTGCCGCCGTCACTGCTGGTTCGGCTGAACCAGGCTGAACCGGCAGCAACCCACCTCTGGACTGCTGTTCCCTGGAGTTCTTGATTCCTCTGCAGAGGGCAGTTTATCCCTAGGACTCCCATTTCCTCTCTTCCAATATTGACAGAGTGGGATAAATCTGCTTGCAAAAGGAGACCCACCTGTGGCATCCTTGCCCTGCCTTCAAGAGGATTGCTGAAATCTGTTCAATGATTTGTCTATTCCAGCATTCACTTTCCAAAAACAGATAGGCAGGGGGATTCTGGGAAGCGTCTAAACAGCATTTGGAGCAGAGGTGGTATTCAGCCGGTTCGCACTGGTTCGCTCAAACTGGTAGCGGAAATCGCAGGTGGGCCAGGCCACCCACCCTGGCTGTATGCCATCCCATTTAGGCACTTTTTAAAAAGTCAAAGCGCATGCACGGAAGGCTGAGCCCGTGCATGGATGCGCGCGCACGTCTTGGGGGCAAGACTCTGACTCTGTAAACCTCTTTGAGAGGGCTGCAAAGCACTGTGAAGTGGTATATAAGTCTAAGGGCTATTGCTATTGCTACTCTATTCGCTCAGTGACAGGTGTATAATTTCTAGGTGCCTCTGATAACGACAGAACTCGGGCCTTGAACCAGACAAAATCTCTCTTTCTGCCCACAGGTGACACCTACCCTGGTCCCCAGGCCAGCTCAGAAACTGACCTCTTGAACCGCCTAATCTTATTGAAGCCAAACTCTGCCAAGAGTGGGAAAAGTGACGGCAAAGACCCCACCTCGGCTACCCAGTGAGGCCGCTCAATGCCGAGCGAGGAAAACTGTCAGGGGGCCAACTCAGGCCAAGGGACCGAGGGCTTTTCACCTGCTCCTGCCCTTCCATGAAAGGCCCGGGGGTCACATTTTGCCGCAGGGAAACAGAGCGAGCTTTGGTCCCAGGTGGCTCAAACACGAACTTTCTAGATCCAGGAGCTGTGGACGGTCCAGCCAACGAGCCCGGCTTGGCCCAGGATGTCAGCTGGCATCCAGATCTTCTGAAACGGACGAGCTATATATTATTACAACTATTTTCAATATATCGTATTGTTTATGCATATCCTATATATCCAGAGAGACCCCCCCGTCTCACCTGAATGCACATCTCTTGGCCAACAAAGCCAGGATTTTAGATGGTCGTAAGGAGGGTTCGGCCTCAGGGGCGAGGGAGGGGGGTGTCTTCCTTTCTCACATGGGGGAAACAGCACCTTGGACAGGGCCAGGATGAAGTCTTCCCATGTTTCTTGGGAGCCAAAGGATGGACACCGAGGGGTTGTGGGGCTGGAAGAGGGGCTGGCTTTCAGAAACAGCCTCATTGCTCAGCCGATCCACGCTGCAGTCCTCAACCAGGTCTTTGGAGGCCCCCAATAAACTTGCCTTTGATGCAGCAACCCTGCAGGGGAAAGCAGGGCAACAAAAGATACCCTGGGGGACCTTTGCCATGCCTTGGCCTGCCCTCCTTGGAAACGCAGCTTGATCAGCAATGCTTCCTCACAGACCCTTCCCCCCCCCCCCCCCCCCCGGAGAAGCCAGCCTCCTCTCCAGCAACGGTAGCACAACTTTCCTTCTGGCTGTGCTCTCTCCGCCGGGCTGCCAGCTCAGGACAAGAGGGGTGGGGGTGGGGTGGGGCTTGAGGCCTTGGTTCTGTTTGCTGTGCCCAATTGCTGCTCTCCTCTGGGCTATTGGGGGGGGGAATCGTGAGCTGCAAGGGATGGGCAGGATGACCCCCCCCTTTCGAACACAGTTGCTCTATTCGAGGTCTGTTCACATAAGGCGCAGACCCTGGCCGCTCCGGAAGGAGGGGATATGGACTGGGTTTTGCTGAAAGGCTCCTTCGATTTGGGCTTAGCGTGTAGCATGAACCCAGCCACCATGGTTTGCCAAGCGGGGTTTATAGCTTAGCAGGTACCCTCAGTCCCATGTGGCTTAACTCAACCAACTGTGGTTCGTGTCAACCATTGCCTCAGCACAATGTAGAAGCCGATGGTTGCGAAAGGGGAAGCAGCTAGCGTTGGCCTCCTTGAGTAGGGTTTGAGTAGGGGGTTGTTAGAAGATTTCTTCTTACATTCCAGTCGGAAAGTTTTGCCTCTCCTCAAGCCTATCTCCTACCTCTATCCCCCTCCCCCAACAAACCCACCCCAAGGCCTGGCCAAGCTTCCAGCAGGGGCCCATGCTGATCACTCCCTCCTTTCTCTGTCCTCAAGGCCAAACAAGCTGCGGGCCCACCGGTCAGCCCCAACCTTCTTTGGATTGGCAGGAGAATATCAATTGCTTGCTTCCAGAAGGCCCTCTACTCCAATTCCCGCCTTCTTCTTCTTCTCTTCTTGCACAGCCGAAAAGGTTGATCCACTTTGAGCCTGTCGCCTTGACCACGGCTTGGCCTTCAGGCAGAAGAAGCACAGTGGAGGAAGGGTCTTTCAATGCTTGGAAGGACTCTGTTGAAGGAGCTCTCTACTGTCCTTCTTGAAAAGGCTCTCCTGAGGACACAGCCCCATCTTCTCCCCACATCCCATCCCGGTACAGTTAGCCAAGGCAGTCTTCTCCAAGCTGGTGCCCTCTGGAGGTACCACTCCAAATCTCATAACCGCTAGCCCGTACTGCCAAAGGATGATGCGATCCGACACCCCCGCGTAGATTTGGAGGCCACCGGCTTGGGAAGGGGGCCAACTTGGTGAAATGCTTCCACGGAGCACCTGGGTTTCCTATGCCGAAACTTTTTTTAACAGAAGCAATTGGTTTTCTAGTTTTACTATTTATTGAATAACTTTTAGAAGGGCTATCTTTTTATAGTCGTACAATCGGTAGTGTTGTTTTTTGTGTTTTTTCCTTTGTTCCTTTCTCCCTTCCCCCTCCTCTCAATAATGCTGGAGATATCTGCCCTCTCTTGTGCTCCGTATGTGTAAATAACCATGTTTTGGATCCTGTGTGTAAGTGAGAGAAGGGAGACGTTTCTAAACCAGGAGAGAGAAAACGGTGGAAATGAACGGAGGAGACCAGCCGATGTTCTAGCTCAGCTCCAAGTCCAGTTGGAAGTTATTTTAACGCCAATGTATTGGGAGGGGAAGGGAGGGAAAAGAGACGACGGACTGCGGGATTCAAGAGCTGCAGCGAAAGCACCCAAATGTTTTGTAACTGATGATTTTTTTCCCAGATTTCCTTTGCTCTTCTTCTTCTTCTTCCCAAGGCCATCTGCAAAAACAAAAACACAATTCTGAGCCTGAGATTAAATTAGCCACAGCCTCACCACTGCTTCAGAGTTGCCTCCTACAATTTCTTTCGTGAAGCGGGGAGGGCGTGGCAAGATCTCGAAACCCAGCAGAATTGTGGAGGCACATTTGGGGCCTGGAGGTGGGCGGGGATTGTCTTTGCAATGCTTCTGGTTTCCAATGCTTTCTGCTCTGATGTGAAAATGGATAAGGCGGAAGCCATTTCTCAACCTCAGCAAATGTTAAGGGGTGTGGACCAGTGGTGGATTGCTGCCGTACCAGTACGCCTGTACCGGTAGAGGCCTGGAGCAGCTCAGAGTGTTCCAGTACGGTGGCTCGTTTGGCCCACCCACCTGCACTCTATAGCTGTATTTTATGCCAAAAGGCACACAGCGTGTGGATCCTGCATGCACCCTGACAAACAGCTGGGTATCACGGGGGCGGTGGATTGCGCATGCTTGTACAGCGCACATCAGGCCCATGCACAGCACACGTCAGGTGCATGCATGGACAGACCACTATCAGCATACCGGTAGCGATGGTAAGAGCAACCCACCACTGGTGTGGACTTCAACTCCCAGAATTCCCCAGCCAGCATGGGGTTGACCAATCTACACATCTGAAAGCTGTTAAGATTGAGAAATACTGGACTAGCAAGGGAGGGGGAACAAATGGCCATCCAGATATTGTCAAGTTACATATCACAGCATCCATCCTGTCAGGTCTCAAGAACCACACATGGTGTTACTTAAAAGTAACTTCCTTTATTGTTCCTCGCCTATAGACAGAATCTTGCCAGAATAGAGCAACTATTGGCAGAATTGCAGATCTACTCTGGGAAAAGCTAGGGAGGAGTTATTTTAACCTTCTTCTTCCTAAGCTAACTATCTAAACTTCACTGCCCCTTTTCCCTCTAGATAGCAACCCCCTCTCCTGGGAATCCAGACCACATTCCACCACAGTGCCCCACTGGCCATTCCATCAAGTCTATGGAGACTTAATGTCTCTTGGTTTTCCTCCATTGAAGAGGGATGGCCACAGTTCTAGACAACCTCTGATGATGGGGAAGATCACCCTCCAGTGCCTACTTTACACCCAGTGAGAAAGGCAAGGCACCTAATCCAGATTAGCAATTTGTTCGTACTAAAAGAGAAGTCATTTCCCCAGCCAGATAATGCTAAATGTGCAATACAGCATTACGTTGGCATGAAGGGTGAAACAGCATCTGCTTAAAGAAAAAATAAGGTAGACAAAGCTGAGCAGGTGTTATTTGAGGCACAGGTGGGCTTTGCCAAAAACAATGTTTTGGTTGCTTTTGGTGTGTGTGTGTGTGTTTTTAGTAGAATTGCTCAATCAAATAAACAGTCGTCATGATATGGTGGCACAGCGGTTAGAATGCAGCATTGCAGGCTAATTCTGCTGGCTGCCAAGGATTCAATCCTGACTGAAGGTTTCCAGTCTCAGCTTTCCATCCTTCCAAGGTCAGTAAAATGAGGACCCAGATTATTGGGGTCAATACGCTGACGCTGTAAACCATTTAGAGAGGACTGTAAAGCCCTGTGAAGTCTAAGTGAAATTGCTATTGCTATTATGGCTATTCCCATCTGACCATTTCTTGATCTAAATAGTAAGCTGCTGAAACTTTAGAAAGAGTACAGAGGAGAACAACAAAGATGATTAGGGGGCTGGAGGCTAAAACATAGAAAGAGTAGTTACAGGAATTGGGTTTGTCTTGTCTAGTGAAAAGGACTAGGGGAGACATGAGAATAGTCTTCCAGGAGCTGCCACAAAGAAGAGGGAGTTAATTTATTTTCCAAAGCACCTGAAGGCAAGAGAGGAAATAATGGATGGAAACTAATTAATGAGAGAAGCAACCTAGAACTAAGGAGAAATTTCCTGGCAGTGAGAATAATTAACAACTTGCCTCCAGAAGCTGTGAATGCTCCAACGCGCGAGGTTTCTAAGAGACTGGACAGGCACTTGTCTAGAATGGTATAAGGTTTCTTGCCTGAGCAGGGGTTGGATTAGAAGGTTCCACCACAAAACCGCGTTCGACTAAAGGGCGCTCGACGAAACCGCGTAGCTGACGTCATCACAGCGCAACAACAGCGTGGAGAAAAAAGCACGCTGTAAACGCTAAACCTAAAATTAACACCTAAACCTAAACCTAACCCCCCTAAACCTAATCCTAACCCTTAACCTAACACTAAACCTAACCCTAAACCTAACCCTTAACCTAACACTAAACCTAATCCTAACCCTTAACCTTAACCTAACACTAAACCTAACTCTAAACTTAACCCTTACCTTAACTTGAATCGGCTTGCTTTCAAAGCGCTATTTAAAGCGCCCTTCTTTCTCCACGCTTGCTGTTGTTGCCCTGCTGATGACGTCAGCGACGCAGTTTAATCGGGTGCGCTTTAGTCGAGCGCGGTTTTGTCGTGCCACGGGATTAGAAAACCTCCAAGGTCCCTTCCAACTCTGTTATTCTGTTCTGTACAGACTAAAAACTCAACCAGTCAAAACAAAAACTCACAAAATGACTCTCCATTTATGAAACAGGTGAAGGAATTTGGAAAATCTATTTTTGAAGTTAGCCAACAATGTTGCTAGTACAGCAACTCAAAACATCCCCCAAAGTAAAATGAGCCATAAATCATCCTATTAAAACTAGCATATTTACCTTTATCCACTTAATATTGTAGGGTTGAATTCTTCATGTAAAAAACAATCACCTTAAGGCCCAAACAACCTTTTGAATAATTATGGCCAGCGACATTTTTTATCTGTTCCAAAATTCTTCACCATGTAAGTAAACGGAGGCTTATTTGAATTACAGACCAGAACCAGAAATCCTTGGCAATTTTTAAACAGTCTTGGGGCTCTTTTATCCTAGATCAAATATATTCAGTAAAAAGGGCAGAAACACAGAGCTGGATTTATGAAGTACTTATTGAGAAATCCTATTTTGGTCGATAGGATTCATTCTGGAGTAAGCTTAATTAATGAAACTCAAATACTTTGGCTACCAAATGAGAAGGAAGGAAGGACTCACTGGAGAAGAGCCTAATGCTGGGAAAGATTGAGGGCAAAAGAAGAAGGGGACGACAGAGAAGGAGGTGGCTGGATGGAGTCACCGAAGCAGCTGGCGTGAGCTTAAATGGACTCCAGAGGATGGTAGAGGACAGGAAGGCCTGGAGGAACTTTGTCTATGGGGTCACGATGGGTCGGACACGACTTCACAACAACAAAACAAGCTTAATTACGTTCCAAATCTAATGGACAGAAGCCCAGAAATAATTGCAAGGATTTTTCTAGAGAGATATGCCGGGTTCAAAGATTGATCAACCTTCCCATATTCCCATGGAAGATTCTTCCATATTCAGAATTATTATTTAACATTTTCAGCTTGTGTCCCACAAAAACCTCTCCCAATATTTAAAGACTTGGTCTGAACTGTAACCGTTTTGTAATGAAAGATTCTGTTGCAAACTGAGATCCAACATTCAAGAAACACGGGAATTCAATTAAAAAGTGATCTAGATACATTTGGGCTGAAATTGAAGAGAGTTCAGGAAATTACTCTGACCAACTGAGTCTGTGTAAACTACCTTCACTAAATGGCTATGGAAATTCTCAGTCATCCAGGTCATGGTTGTCCCAAAGGGGCATTTTCCAAAAGGCAACTGAAAATTCTTGGTATTTTCTTTGAAAACATTTCGCTTCTCATCCAAGCTCCACAATGTTTTCAAAGAAAATACCAAGAATTTTCAGTTGCCTTTTGGGGAAAAAAAAAAGATCTTTGTGACTACCTTCATTAAATTCAGTCAGAACTGAAGAAACTTTTTGGATGAGAAGTGAAACATGTTTAAGGAAAAACAAAGTCCAGTTGCCTTTTGAAAAGGGGCCTTTGGAACCACCATGGCCTGGAGAACTGAGAATCTCTATAGATACCTTCATTAAACAGAATTTGAAGGTGATCAGTTCATTTTTCCAGGAAGCCATTTAAGGATACATGAATCAGCCTTACCTGAAATAGCCACTGGTGAAAATGAGCCCAAAATTTATGTTGCTACATTTGTTAAGTGAGTTTTGCCCCATTTTACAACTTTTTGTGCCAGTGTTAAGTGAATCATTGCAGTTATAAAATTAATAACACAGCTGTTAAGTGAATATGGCTTTTCCCTTGATTTTGCCGTGACCCGTCAAAACTGCGGTAGACTAAAGCGCGCCCGATTAAAGTGCGTACCTGACGTCATCAGCAGCGCGACAAATACGACCGCGGAAAAAAAAAGGGCGCTTTAAAAAGCGCTTTTACAGCAAGCCGATTCACATAAAGGTAAGGGTTAGGGTTAGGGTTAGGGTAAGGGTTAGGTTAAGGGTTAGGTTTAGGTTTAGGGTTATGTTAAGCGTTAGGTTTAGGATTAGGTTAAGGGTTAGCGTTAGGTTAAGGGTTAGGGTTAGGTTTAGGTTAAGGTTAGGTTTAGGGTTAGGTTTGGGGGGGGTTAGGGTAAGGTTTTCGCGTTATTTTTAAGTTTCCCGCTCACAGCGTGCTGTTTTCGTCGTGCTGTGATGACATCACGTACGCGCTTTTGTCGAGCGCGCTTTAGTCTACCGCGGTTTTGTGGTGGAACCAATTTTGCTTGTTGGAGGTCGCAGAAGCTGACCCCATGATCCCCCCCACCCCCCCGGGACACTGCAACTGTCATAAATATGAACCAGTTGCCAAGCGTCTGAATTTTGATCACTTGATCATGGGGATGCTGGAATGGTCATAAGTGTGAAAAACGGCCCTAAGTCACTTCTTTTCAGTGCCGTTGTAACTTTGAATGGTCACTAAATGAACTGTTGTTAAGTCGAGGACTACTTCACTTCTCTGCAAGAACATATATACTCCTGCATCTCTGTTGTTCTACAGGAACGGTAAACAGTAACACTGAAAAATGCTCACTATTTTTAATGAACATACAGACGTGTCCAAATGTACAGGAAAATATATATTCACAAGAGCGCCATAAATACACTGTCAACAAACAGCAGAGCAGAATGCTGGGTTTTAAACTGAGAAGAGCTGCCACTGATGCTGGGAGATAATTTAGCCAATTCCACCAATACAACCTAAGTTTGTTTGTGGCTAAGACACCCTAAGATATCCAGGTGGAGAAAATGAAAAGGGTGTTCTAAAAGAATTTTGAACCCAAATACTTCTATCACCCTTCCATCATTTTCTCAAAAGAAATCCGTTTTTGGTTAAAAACAGAATTTGATTTTTTTAGGTCGCCGTTGGTCGAAGAGATCTTCAAACCCCCATCACTCCTCTCTCCCAATACACTCCCTCCCTTCCATCTCACCCTCCCTCCAATCCTCTCTCCCACCCTCTCTACCCGATCTTCAATTGGTGGCCAACGATTCCACATGCTCCAAAAATAAAGTCCAAGGTTTTTGCATCAGACAGTGTGTTTGTTTTGACGGTGGTACAGAATAAGGGACAGTTTCACATTCTTGTGACGAGATTTATAGGACACCGTTTCTTTGCTAGTCTCAGAAGAGATGCTCAAAGGCTCCTAACTAACGGCTAATTGCTTCATCGACGCTGGTTCAGGCCGCTGAGATTCTTGAACTGTCAAGACACAAAAACAATAAAACATTTTTTAAAAAATGGTGAGGGAGACCATGAGAAAGTTAGAAGCTGCAAGCATGCAAAATAGGATACTGTTTGTCATTTCGGAACAGTGATCTTCCCAACACTGCTTGATTGAAGCAACACTGCTTAAAACCATCTATTTGCCAAAACTGGCATCTCAGTTCATAGCGGATGTTAAGGGATCCCCCAAACACCTGGTGATTGCTTTGGGAAACAGGAATGCAATATTTGATGTCAAATATGTGCCAGTTTTCGTGTCTAAGGTGAGACTAGACCTTAGTCTCCTGGTGATTGACCCAAAGTCACCCAATCAGTTTTCATGCCTAAGACAGGATTAGAATTCACCATCTCCTGGGGATTGACTGAGTTACCCAGCCAGCTTTCATCCCTAAAGTGGGACTAGAACTCACCATCTCCTGGGGATTAACCCAAAATACCTAGCCAGCTTTCATGCCTAAAAGAGGACTAGAACTCCCAGTCTCCTGGTGAGTGACCCAAAATTACCCAGCCAGCTTTCATGCCTAAAATGGGACTAGAACTCAGTCTACTGGTTTCCAGCCTGATGCCTTAACCCCAAGAAAAAATGCCATGCCAAGAATAAACTCCAAATAGAAACTTCTGGACTTCTTGAGTAAACTGGCTAAGGAAGTTAACAAAATGTTAGGCTGGAATTCAAGCACCTTTCCTGCATTCTACTATTAAGTCACCTAAACCCATTAAAAGAAATGAATGTTTAAATTCCTTTAAATTAACTGGGAAATCAATTCAGAGGAAGGGGCTTGCTGCAAATTGTCTGTTTCTGCACAGATCCTTCTGAGATGAAAAGCACTCTGCTGAAACTACTCATCCCTGGGAATTATTTTGGGAAAATTCATTATTTAGGGCAGCTCACATGTCCCACCCCCAACCCCTTTTAAAGAAACCATGATGCTTTGCTGTGTTTTTCCCCATTCTGTAACAGGAGAAATATTCTGGAGGGAAACATTGTTTCGGAGCAAAGGCTGTGGAAAATCCGGTGTCTGGAATTACTCACAGTAACAGCAGCGCCCATAAGTCCCTGAAGGAGGGCCTCTCCGGTTGCCTTAACCTAGAGGAATAAAACCACAGAGATGGAAAACTTCAACTACAAGCCGGCATTTCAGGGGGGAAAGCAATCAGGAAGCATCCTAAATGCTGCACACGATTCCTTAACAACCACAACTTGAACTGTCATTGTACACTGAAGATCGCACTTAATTTCATTGTACAAGGTGCCATGACAATAAAGTAAACTAAACTAAATCCAGCCACAGTGGTGCTCTCCTGATGTGCTGAAGTCCCAGTATTTCCTACCAAGCATACAGGCGGTCCTTGGCGTACGACAGTACCACGCCTGACAAAGCAGACCATCATGTGACCCAATGGGAGGGCCTTTATTTGCAGCCGTCATTAAGCGAATGCAGTGAGTGGTGAAGTGGAGTAGGAACACTCACCTCACAATCAGGAGGTTTTGAGTTTGATCCTAGATAGAGGCAGATTATTTCTCTCTCTGGGCACAGTGAGAATATATCTGCTGGAGAGAAAAACTCTGCCCTGGAGACAGGAAGGGCATCTGGCCAGTAAACATCCAGCTCCATTCAGTTGCCCAGACTCCAGCCCGCAAGGGATTATGGGGTCATTAAAAGAAGATGATGATTAAGCAAATGCAGTCATTGTAAAGCAAACACCATGGTCATTGAGCCAACGCATTGTTTGCTATTTTTGCCGAAAACCAAAAGCAGACGCTTTGCAGTCACATGACCACAAGGCACCAGAAACAACCACAAATGCAGTTGCGGAGAGCCCAAAATGTGGCTATGGGGTCACGGGAAGGCTCTGTGGCCATCAGAACCTCAGAACTAAGTCGTAAATACCTTTTGGGTCCTTGTAACTTCAGTCACTAAGAGATTGATTGTAATTTGAGGACCACCTGTACACAAACTACCGTATTTTTTGGAGTACAAGACGCATCGGAGTATAAGACGCACCACAGTTTTGAAGAGGCAGATTAAAAAAAAAAGTAGGTAGGTAGATAGAGGGATAGACAGGGAGAGAAAGAAAGAGAAATACAGTAGGTAGGTGGGGAGAGAGAGAGTAGGTGGGTAGATAGCTAGAGGGAGAGAGAGAGAGAGAGAGAAATATAGTAGGTAGGTAGGGAGAGGGAGAGTAGGTAGGTAGATAGCTAGCTAGAGGGAGAAAGAAATATAGTAGGTAGGTAGGGAGAGAGAGAGTAGGTAGCTAGCTAGCTAGCTAGAGGTAAAGAGGGAGAGAGAAATACAGTAGGTAGGTAGGTAGGTAGGTAGGGAGAGAGAGAGAGAGAGAGAGGAGAGAGAGAGAGAGTAGGTAGGAAGGTAGGTAGATGTTTTCAGGTGTATTTATCCATGTGCTGGAGAAGGAAATCACTGACAATCTGCAACACTTAAGACTTTGTTTCTGCTGGCACAGCACTTGATCAATCTAATTCTCATCAATCCGTTAAAGAGTTTTCCAAAAGGAAAAAAAAAGTTTTTGCACTCTACAAACCTCCCGAAAATGGGCCCGTTTTTCCCCCCCAAAGGCATGAATGGGGGGGGGCTTGCAGAGTGCTCCGGGGGGGGGGGCAAAAACAACAAAAAACTGCCCGTTTTTTTGTCAAAACAGGCCCATTTTTTGAAAAAAAAAATTGCATGCATACCCTTATGGAGGCTTATAGAGTGCTGCTGGGGATGGGGGAGGGTTAAAAATGGCCGGTTTTTTGCTCATTTCTGCCCTCCCCAGCCCCCAGGAGCTCTCTGAAAGCTTCCATAAGGGTATGCATGGCCATTTTGGTGAAGGGGCGGGGCTTTGGGAGGCAAGAAATGCTGTAATTGGGGTATAAGACGCACCCAGATTTTCAGCCTCCTTTTTGAGGAAAAAAGGTGCATCTTATACTCTGAAAAATACGGTATCTTAAAGGCACAGCGGGATGTGGGCAGGATGCTGCTGTTCCAGAGAAGCAACCAAGCAGCTTATCTGGTTGGAGATATTTAAGAAGCTTCAAGCTCATTGTCTGAGCAGGATCCCCCAAAATATACATAAACATACAGTCACAAGTGGAGGTGAAATATAACAGATTAATTCTGGGGCTACTGCTGTGATGTAAAAGAGGACTTGCCAGAAACCAAGAGGACGATTGCCAAGCAAATTAGCTTGATTTAATTCAGAGGCTTAATAAAGCGTTCTGCATAATGTGTTCCTCTTTTTAAAAAAAAATGGAGTAAGACACACATATCTTGCAATTCAAGGTCTTGGTAATCACCTTTAAAGCCCTTCATGACATCGGTCCAGGTTACCTAAGGCAGTGGTCTCCAACCTTGGCAACTTTAAGATCTGTGGACTTCAACTCCCAGAGTTGAAGTCTTAAAGTTGCCAAGGTTGGAGACCACTGACCTAAGGGACTGCCTCAGCTTCCCCTGGGATTGGTCAACCCCACCCGTGCTGGAAGAGAAAGTATGTTGAGGGCCCCACTGGTCAGGGAATTCCAGCTGGTGGGGTCCAGAAGGGCCTTCTCTGCCATTGCACCTGCCCTCTGGAACATCTTGCCCCCTGGAATCAGGTCCTCTCCAACCCTCCTGACTTTCTGCAGGAACCTAAAGACCCAGCTCTGCTAATTGGCTGAGGCTCCAAAGGAATGGCTTCCCATTGGAGGTGGCTGATAGATTAATATCAGATCCCATCTCCTCTCCCTGCTCATCCACTTCCCTCCCTCCCCATCTTTTAGCTATGACTGTGTATTGGCTTTTGTATTATTTTTATATGGTTTTATCTTTTTAATATTATAAGATGCCCACGGTTACCCTGTGGCAAGATAAATGTGATATAGGTAGGTAGGTAGGTAGGTAGGTAGGTAGGTAGGTAGGTGGGTGGGTGGGTGGGTGGGTGGGTGGGTGGGTGGGTGGATGGATGAATGGATGGATGGATGAATGGATGGATGGAGGGAAGAAGGATGGATGGATGATAGAGATACCCAGAGAGAAGAGAGAGATACAGAAAAATAGATAGATGAGATAGAGGGAGGGAGGGAGGGAGGGAGGGAAGAAGGATGGATGGATGAGATACAGAGAGATACAGAAAAATAGATAGATAGATAGATAGATAGATAGATAGATAGATAGATAGATATCGATAGATAGATAGATAGATAGATAGACAGACAGACAGACAAAGATACAGAAAGACAGACAGACAGACTAGACAGACAGACAGAACTCCAGAAAACCATGTACTGCCAAATTCTGCGAGCATGGGCAACCCCTTGTGATGAGCCACACAAGCATGGGCAGTCTCACCATGGCATGGGGGCAGCTTTCAGGCAAGGCTGACCATGTGCCATCTTTCTGAATGGGCTGTGAATGCTTTTCTGTCACACAGACCTGGAGATGTCCTTTATTTGGGGGGCTGAAAACTTCAATCTTTTAAAAATACAAGGGCAGAACTGGAAGACAGGACCAAAGAGAAGCTGAGGACTAAGATTGAAAAATGAGTGCAGGTAAAAGGAAATAGCCCAGTTCTGTGCGCTGTTAAGTGAAGGCCAATGCCCAACAGCTATTCCACTCTTCAGGATGGGTAAGAAAAAATATTATTTTTATCACAAACTTCTAGGAGGATGTTAAATTACATCATCCCCTAGAAGGGAGAAAATATTCATTTCTAGCAAACCAGCACTCTCCTACACGATAGTCAACCTGGATAATTTGTTTCCCAATTTCTTCTGGATTTTCTGTTTAATAGCTAATCTTAATCAAAATAACTCTACAAGTCCTTGTCTATAGCACCGAATCTGTCCGTGTTAACCTTAAAATTGAAAAGTTGTGGGGGAAAGATATTTTTGTGCCTTTTTTAAAAAAAAGGAAGTTTCCTTTTATTTATCTCTGATGAGATCAGTTTACCCCTCAAGGAAGGAAGGAAAGTTTGAAACTTTTAGTAGCACTGCTAAGAGGCAACTTTATTGAAATTACTTTGATTTTTTTGTCCTTGTCCTCTCCAAACTGTGAAAGCCTTTTTCAGCCCTTTGAGGTAGAACAGATCAGGAAACAGGCACAAGAAGAATTAAAGCTGGAACCTTCAATGGACTATAGCTGTGATGGCGAATCTATGGCGCGTGTCGCCAACTGCTCTTCTGGTTTACATTGTGCACATGTGCACTGGCCAGCTGATCTTCGCAGGCGCCGGAGCACCAAAACCAGGCTGAAAACAGCCTCCAAAACGCCCAGAAAACAGGCTGCTTTTCGGTCTGTTTTAGGGTGTTTTGGGACCGTTTCTGGGCCATTTCTCAGCCCGTTTTATGGCCATTTTCCATGGCATTTTTGGCCCCAAAAGAGAGTCTGAAAACGTTGAAAAAATATCCTAAAAATGTCCCCAAAAACCAGCATGAAAAACACCCCAAAATGCGGAAAAAACAAGCATGCACGCGCTAGCCAGCTGGTCTTTGGGTTTTAGGGCTCTGGCGCATGTACGCGCACACATGCACACATGTTCTGGTTTGGGCACTAGGTACCGAAAAGGTTTGCCATCATAGCACTATAGTAACCGAATCCTGAGAGTCTGACAGGCTCTTTGCTTCCCTCTTTTAACAGAGAGTAAATAGAAAGTGAGGCAATCTGGATCTTCCTTCTCCCCTTTTCCTGTCTTCCTGGGCTAGGTTCATGTTTTCCTAATGGCTGTTGCCTACGTTTGTGAAGGCCGTCTCCATAATCCTTTATACACATTTGAGGTTGGGGGAGGTAGATGAAACACTTCCTGGGAAGACAGGTGGGAAGCAGCAGGGACCAGCAAGCCGGAATGGGACAAGTAGCTGCAGCCAATTCACCTTGGGACAACTCGCTGCAGGACAATTCAATTTCATTATTTCACATAATTAAAAAAATATTTCAGCTTTTGTCATCCACATTTCATTTTGCCTCTCCTTTGGCATCCTTTCTTAAATAGCAATAGCACTTAGACTTATATACCGCTTTACAGTGCTTTCCAGCCCTCTCTAAGCGGTTTACAGTGTCAGCCTATTTGCCCTCAACAATCTGGGTCCTCATTTTAACCACCTCGGAAGGATGGAAGGCTGAGTCAACCTTGAATCTGGTGAGAATCGAACTCCTAGCAGTGGGCAGAATTAGCCTGCAATACTGCATTCTAACAGGAAGGAAGGAAGGAAGGAAGGAAGGAAGGAAGGAAGGAAGGAAGGAAGGAAGGAAGGAAGGAAGGAAGGAAGGAAGGAAGGAAGGAAGGAAGGAAGGAAGGAAAATAGCAATAGCACTTAGTCTTATATACTGCTTTATAGTGCTTTGCATCCCTCTCTAACCGGTTTAGAGCCATCCTCTTGCCCCCAACCATCTGGGTCCTCATTTTACCCACCTCGGAAGGATGGAAGGCTGTGTTAATCTTGAGCCTGGTGAGATTCGAACTGCCAAACTTCTGGCAACCAGCAGCAGTAACCTGCAGTACTGCATTCTAATCATTGCACCAACACGACTCTAATCTCAATGATTCTATTCCATTATTTCTTCGATATTAGTGCAACTCTTGTCGTGCAGAAGTTGTCCCACGGCAAGTTGTCGTAGACCCTCCCAGCAAGCTGCTAACTCAAAGCAGGAGGTGGGGACAGGGTGCAAAGTCCCAGGGGATATCTGGGAGGAGAGGTTTGAACTGCCCAGCACTCCACTTTCTGATTTCAGTACGTCTTATCACAATATACACTGGACAGAGGGAGAGAAATGGTAGCTCTACATAGCAGATGCTACGCAGTTATTGTATGCCTTTGCATAACCCCTGCTCTGTTATGGGAATGTGCCCCCAAGCCATGTGTTAAACTCACAGTGATCCAAAGGAGTACAGGGCTCAACCTCCCCTCCCCTCTATCTTGCGAGCAGGAAGACCTCTTCGCAATATACATGGATTTCCATAGAAGAGCTCCAAACCAGAGCAAATGTGCTCCTTAATACTTTTGGCACCAGAAAATGGAAACTTAAAGAAAACTGCTTGAAAAATGTGCAGTAATAAGAGGAATGTTATATTTTTTAAAGTGTTTGGGACAACATGTGCCAGAAACATTTGGGTAAAAATAATTCTACCATGTTTCCATGAAAACAAGACAGGGTCTTATTTTCTTTAGATCCCAGAAATAAGAGCTTGGCCTTATTTTCGGGGGAGGTCTTATTATTTTTGAGGTGCAGGAGGCGGTGGGCATGGTCACCTCATGGCTGCTGCTGTGTTGCAATATTTTTGGGGAGGGCTTATTTTAGTGCATGCACTCAAAAGCCCCATTGGGCTTATTATCCGGGGAGGTCTTATTTTCAGGGAAACAGGGTAAAAATAATCTATGCGCTTGATCAAAAATTACCTGGTTTATTGCGCCTTTTCCCTCCAAACAGGCTGGAATTTCAGCTCCCAAAATTTCCAGCCAGCCTTTGGAGGACACTAAGCCGGAAAACAAAATGACGTTACTTTTGCGACTTTGGAGGGTGGAGGGGTGGAGGGAAGAGAGCTTGATCATCTCATTGGAAAACCTGCGTGGCACAAGGGTCAGCTGGTCATAAATTCATGATTATTATTATAACTCACCTGTTTAGCTGTGTGGCCCACGTTCATAGCGTCACCTACTCTGTTGTATAGGAAGGACCAAGTATCCTCAAAATCCGGGGAGGAATCCTGAATCATCACCAGTTCTGTGGTGTTATAAATTCCGGCCAGGATTACTCGGCGAGTGTACCAATTTATCTGCAAGACCAGGAATTGAGAGACTCAGAAGATGCGGGTCCCAATAACAAATTAAGGTTTTTGCAATCTGCCTCGATATGAAACTCCTACCCATGTTTTTAATCACAATTGGAGTGTCATAGGTCTATTCCATAAAAACACAGAGAGACATACATTTAGATTTCTAGTTGAACATATCAAGAAAAGTGAGTTCTACAAACCTGAAAAATAATTTTTAAAAAAACACAATTAATATGGAAATGTTATATTTATGTTGCATGGTGCAATGTTTCTCCTGTTAAGTCATGGAGAGAAATTACAGAAGCACTGTAATATTATCCTGAAATGGAGTTTGCTGAATTTCCAAACAAAAACCATCTAAGGTCCTGGATGTGTCCCAGCTGATTTTGATTGGTCTGGAGAGAAGACCAGACGGTGGTGCTTTTCACTTGAGCTGAAAAACAGGCTGGCCCTAATCTTTGTATCTGGCAAGGGACACATCACCGCAAGATCTGGCCAGATAATTTTGTCTCTGGCCAGCTAAGAAACATACTCTAGAGAATGTCATGGAAAAATAGAAGTCTGAAAGAATCCACAGGAGGCAAGAATTTGCTGTTAAGAGACTATGACTCTATAATCACTTATACATGAAATGCAACACAATTAACCCAATACTCTCGATACAATAATGGTGTCAGCGTTCCAAGTATCATGTAGAATTAAATCAGAGTCCAAGGCAAAACGATCCTTAAAGTTCCAATTTAATAAAGCAGACATCTTAGCACATCTGTGTTAATCCCAATTCTGGAAATTACACCAGAATCCCACCCAGTTAAAAGTTCATGATCTTGTCCCCACATCCACAATCCATCACATGGTCCAATCTTCTTCTTCCATGCTGGCGTCTCCACCCAGCTGCTTCTGGTCAGGTGTAAAAGTGCGGAGACAAAAGATGACCTTGGTCTTCTAGAAAAAAATGCTATCAATACATTCCACAATCCTACTCCTGTCTATTGCCCTCTCCCATCAACTATACTAATGAAACAGCATAATGAAATAAGAGAAAGTGTGGCAGGCCAAAATTCTAAAAGGAATATAATTGCAGGCCTGACAAATGGTTGGAAACTGATCAAAGATAGAAGCAGCCTGAAATTAAGGAGAAGGTTTCTAACAGTGAGGACAATTAACCAGTGGAACAGCTTGCCTCCAGAAATCGTGGGCGCTCCATTACTGGAGGTTTTTAAGAAGAGTCTGGACAGTCACTTGTCTGAAATGGTATAGGGTCTCCTGCTTGAGCAGGGAGCTGGACTAGAAGACCTCCAAGGTCCCTTCCAATTGTTATACTATTATATTTTCTATTCTATTCTTCATTCCAATATTTATTCCATTCTATTCTTCATTCCAATATTTATTCTATTCTATTTTAATTATATTATATTCTAAATTAGTCTAGTCTATATTCTATTCTTTATATTCTATTTCTATTCTATTCTATTCTATTCTTTCTCATCTATTTTAATTCTCTTCTATTCTCTCTACTTCTGTCACAGAACTAATTACCACTGCCCTAGTGCACTGCACTATAACCCTGAACATAAAAGTGTTCGCTGAAGAGGAACAGAAGCTTTGCCAGAAAAGCTACTGCAAAGTTATTTGTGGCGAATAGACGTAACGAGCCATGTCCAGAATTTCCTTCAAGGGTAACAGAAACTTAAGTAAGAAAAATCTACATACATATAAAGAGGCACAATAAGAAATAGGCTGCTTTGCACTCGCTTCGGTGATGCTGGAAGCATTTTTGGCCATGGCTCTGCACGTTGTGGTTTCATTACTTCAAAGCACAGATCTAATGGTCGTATCCCCCTGCGATCACTGTAGATTCTCTACCCTGGAGACCTTTGGATTGCCTCTTTGGGAGAGAGGCTGCAAGGTACATTCACTGAAGCAGAAGGGAGAGGCTGGTTAAAGCTTTGAATGCATGTTTTAACATTTCAATTCTTTTATTTGATTGTTTTATCACGATGTCAGCTATCCAGAGTCACTCAATAGGCACTCGGTAGCATATAAATGTAATAAATAAAGCAAATAAAAGCAGACACCCTATCAGCAATTTCCCACTGCTTGGGAGGGAGTGTTATTTTACAATCACCCAGATTTCTGAGGCACCACAGAATTAAGAACAGCTTTCTTTAAAGCTTGATTTTAAAGGAAGCTGCTGACTTTTGATTTGGAAAAAGTACAGAGAAGAACAACTAAAATGATTAAGAGCCTGGAGACTAAAACATATGAAGAACAATTGCAGCATTTGGGTATGGCTAGTGTAGAGGAAAGAGGGGGTGAACATGACAGCAGTGTTCCAGTATTTGAGGGGCTGCCACAAAGAGGAGGGAGCTAACTTATTTACTAAAACACCAGAAGGCGTGACAAGAAGCAATGGATGGAAACTAATCAAGGAGAGAAGTAACTTGGAATTAAGGAGAAACTTCCTAACAGGGAGGACAATTAACAAGTGGAATCACTTGCCTCTAAAAGTTCTGGGTGCTCCATCACTGGAGGTTTTTAGGAAGACACTGGACTGTCACTTGCGTGAAATGGTGTATGGTTCTGCTTGAGCAGGGGGTTGAACTAGAAGACCTCCAAGGTCCCTTCCAGCTCTATTCCGAATTGAATTGAATTGACAAGAGACAGGTAACTTGGAAGCAAGTCCGTAGTTTCCAAGCAGACTTTCACTTTCCATTCCATGCTATCCAAGGTTGGGAAAAGGCATACATTTTCAGTTCTATAAATGCTGCATCTTGTGCTGCCCCAAAGGGCCGCACTGATAAATTAGAAACAGCAAAAAAATAAAAAAGCCCCCCCCCCCCCAATTTCCAAAACAGCAGAGGGAGAAAAAAAATAAAGCAGGCTCTCTTGTGGAAGCTGAATTTCTTGAAAGCTCCACTGCAATTTGCATAGTCTCAGAAAAAAACTTTAGCTTCCTGGTGTGATCTCTGTCTTTTATTTGGCTTTCTGCTTTATTCCTTTAATTTGTCCATTGTGCCATTTATTTGTTACTGCAGTAGCTGCTGTTTTATTCTGGCACAGGTTTATTAAAACCATTTATTAAAAGGACCCGCTAAGGTCTTCTTATCTCTTTCTTCTCTTTATAATAGGTCAAGTAGTTCATTAATTGCTTTAATTAAGAAGTAATTTACTTTGTTTTTATTTCCAGCCCCAAAAAAGAGAATCCAAAGGCTCTCATCATTAAGAACGGAGTAATTTAGGTAACTGCTTAAAAAAGTTTCCAAGCAGAATCTTTCCTTTTCTTCCATCCTGGATGGAGGGAACCTGAAGAGCAGGACTAGGTTTCAACCAGGCAAATGCCCGGTTCCACTCTGGGTACCCCTAAGATAGGGGTCTGCAACCTTAAACACTCAAAGAGCCATTTGGACCTGTTTTCCACAGAAAACACCGGGAGCCACAAAACCTGGGTGGGTGTGGCCAGCTTGACATCACTCACTCCCACCCAGTCACACGAGTCTCCCTGTCTCTCTCTCTCTTTCCCAGGGGAGGGAGGGGGAAGGAACCCCTGAACTGATACTGGGTGGTAGGAATCTGACATCAAGAGGCTGACGAGCCCAGGAGCAGCTCACCAAAGACCAGCTGGCCGGAAGAGGTGGGGCATCACAACACTGGCGACTCTGCAGGAAAAGCAACTGACATCCAGGAGACGAGATCAAGCTGTCGCCAACGCTCCGCGTCGTAGCAGGCTCCAGAATAAGGGGACCCCGTCTTCCCCATTGTGAAGTGTGCTAAATTTCACTCTGCTATGCAAGGCGCTAAGAGAGCAGCGGGCAGGCCATGGAGGCAGCCACAGCAAATGCACCGTGATGAAGGCGGAATGCTGTTCCGGAAAGCGCAGGGCTTCACTCCCGCACTAAGGCTCCGTCCATCCGCCAGCACCGTGACAGGGCGACAGCTCTTTCATCCCTCTGCCATGAACATTTGAATGTGGCACGGATTTATTCATTGGCAGAATTAAACCCATGGTAAAAGTGCTATCTGTTTCGATCTGATGATTTGGCAGTGTTTATGGTTTTTATAAGATTGCATTACACAACACTTTAGATGTCTCCAAAAAAGGAATGGTGATTCATAAATATTAAGAAAGACAGGCAAAAATAGAAACGCAGCCCCTATTTGATATATCACTATAGTACTGCCTTTTCTGTGGTACAGAGTAGAAATGGGTGGTTTTAATTTATAAAACAAAACGTATCTTCTCATCTAGAACCAGGGCAGCCTTGATAAAGGTAATCCTCGATTTACAACCATCACTGAGCCCAAAATTTATGGTCTTAAGCAAGACAGCTGTTCAGTGAGCTTTGCCCCATTCTGCAACCTTTCTTGCCAC
Organism: Thamnophis sirtalis; assembly: GCF_051295495.1. Taxonomy (NCBI): domain Eukaryota; kingdom Metazoa; phylum Chordata; class Lepidosauria; order Squamata; family Natricidae; genus Thamnophis; species Thamnophis sirtalis. The sequence continues at coordinate 26,554,713 of NW_028261394.1, read as the reverse complement.
AGTTGCTTAGTGAATCACTGCAGTTATTAAGTTAGCAACTAATTGTTAAGTGAATCTGGCTTCCTTATTGACTTTGCTGGTCAGAAAGGATTCAGCAACTGTCGCAAGTTTGAAAAACAGCCAGGTCACTTTTTTTCAGTGGCGTTGTAACTTTGAACGGTCACTAAATGAGAACTGTCATAAATCAAGGACTATCTGTACCAGTGATCCCCAAGCCAATCTTAAGAATTAACAGATGACCCTTTGCTCTCGTCTTTTGCTCATAAACCTAACCCCACTTCTCTTTAGAGACGAAGCATGAGTGTTGCGTACAATATCTCACTTAATTATACGTTTCCTGGAGAACAGGTTTGCCAGGACGATTAGAAACAACTACTCTGAATTACAAGAAGCCTGAACATGTCTTCTCCCTGCAGTCCATAGCAGCTTGTGGGAGATAGAACTTTTCTCTAGCCCTGAATGAGGTCACACCAATCCCTCTAATCTCCCATATTGCGTCCATTTCTGCTGGGCATCATTTTAAGGTGAGTTGCACCAGGAACTAAGCAACTGCAGCTGTAACAGGTGGACAGGTATGATCTTCTTTAAGCCAGTGTTTCTCAAACTTAGTAACTTCAAGATCTGTAGACTTCAACTCCCAGAATTCCTCAGCTAGCCATCCTGGCTGAGGAATTCTGGAAGGAAGTCCACAAGTCTTAAAGTTGCCAAGTTTGGAGACACCCCCACCCCTGCCCTAAGCCATGTTTTACAATATATTAAGCCAAAGCCACGGGAGTCTAGCACAACATGTGAACTCAGTGAATGTATGTCCTGTGCCCACCTCCTTTGAATCTTGAACTGTACTTCCCCCCCCCCAAAAAAGAAAGCCCCAAATATGTTTGCCCTGCAAAGCAGCGTATTTCAAACCTCCCCATGGCCTTTCCAAATCCCAAATGCTACCACCCCCCTCCTCAGACTTACATCGGTAGACTGATCTCCTGCATAATGCCAGATGTCATCCACCATGTTGGCAAGCAGGTTGAAGCTGGATGGAATATTGTGTGGCATCAGCAACACACTCATAGCCTGAAGAAAACCAGAGAAATGGGTTAAGCAAAGAGGACCGTTCTTAACCTCCAACGCTCCAGCTGTTTTATTTTTGTAAATATTACGGGGAAAGGAAGGGGGAGAAATGAACAAAGATACCAAAATGGATACCCAAATAAGATAAATAAGGCCAAGGAGATGGAAGTTCCTCCTTTACTCTACAGCAGGGGTCTCCAAACTTGGCAATTTTAAGCTTTGTGGACTCCAATTCCCAGAATTCCCTAGCCAGCACTCAGGGAGTTGAAGTCCATAAGTCAGAAAGTTTGGACACCCCTGTCCCTAGACCTTGAATGCTGCCCAGAGTGTCTTTTACTCTCAACCCAATGAACTTAAGCAGAAAGAGTTAATGGGTTTTTTGACTTTCTTTTTTTCCTAGGTTCGAATTGGGTATGTCTAATCTAGGCACACGGTGGCTCAGTGGCTAAGACGCTGAGCTTGTCAATCAGAAAGGTTGGCAGTTCAGCGGTTCAAATCCCTAGCGCCACGTCACAGAATGAGCTCCAGTTACTTGTCCCAGCTTCTACCAACTAGCCATTCGAAAGCACATAAAAATGCAAGTAGACAAATAGGAACCACCTTTGGTGGGAAGGTAACAGTGTTCCGTGTGCCTTCAGTGTTGAGTCATGCACGGACCACATGACAAGACGTCTTCGGACAGCGCTGGCTCTTTGGCTTTGAAATGGAGATGTGCACCACCCCTTAGAACGACTAGCACATATGTGCAAGGGGAACCTTTACCGTTTTAATCTAATGAAAAGAAGGACTAGGAGTGACATGATAACAGTGTTCCAATATCTGAGTGGCTAGAAGGCAAATTTCCTGTCTGGGAGAAAAATTAACCAGTGGAATGGCTTTGCCTTGAGAGGTTTTGGGTGCTCCATCCCTGGGGATTTTTAAGAAGAGATTAGACAGGCATTTGTGTGGATGGGGTTTCCCGCTTGAGCAGGATGTTGGACTAGAAGACTTCCAAGGTCCTTCCCAACCCTGTGTTTCTGTTATTCAGATTCCTGGAGCCATCCAGTAAAAGTTAGATGGCTGACAAATTTGATCTGAAGGCAAGTGAATATTTTTTTATGATTCATGAATGAGATTCTAGCCTCTTGTACAGAAACGGAAGGCATCAGATATGGTTCTCCATTTTCCTCTCCTTCACTACAACAAGGAGTCCCTCCTTGAGGAGATGGGCAGTTCCGAAATGTGAAAAAATAATGAGTAATTTTTTTATTTGTTGACTTGAATTTATAAACCGCCCAATTCCAAAGACCTCTTAGCTGGACGCTCTCAGACTAGCCTCCCTCTGTAAAGCAGGGCTGGACTGAGAGAATGATGGGCCTAAAGTCTCCAAATTTTCTTGATCTAAAGGGGGACTGGAACCAGGGTCTCCCTATTCCCAGGGAAGTCCCTTCACTGCTACCCCATCTTGGTTCTGGCATCAAGAGGGAAGGACTTGCCCAAAGTCTCCAGGGATTGAATCTCCAGTCTCTGTGATTGAGGGGGGAATAGAACCTGGTATTGTGTTTCCATGACTATTATCAACTCGAGAAGGGAGGAGAAGTCCATGCATACTTTTGGCCAGAGTCAAGTCTCATATTCTTGCAGCTGGCATGTGAATGTGTATGTCCATAACCTGCCATAACATCTTGTTAGCGAATGTGATTTATGACTTCAGGCAGAGGGGAGGGGACACAGGTGTAAAGTTCAGACGCCATTAAGTGGAATTCAGTTTCGGCTCCACAGGAGATCATGCCAAGATGCTGATCCTACTAAATGAATGGATTTTTTTAAACTTTGTCTCGAGGCTCGTAAATTAATTAGGTCATCCCTTGGGATCTTCACACCTGGATTTTTCTGCTCCTAGTCCAGCACTGTTGCCACTATATTCTATTGCCTCTGAGAAGAGGGACAGGAGCAAACTCCCCCAGAGAACTCCTACAGCTACGGGTTGAGTTTCCAAACTCCTGTTTTAGCAACTCTGCCATTACACCACTCTTTCCTACCTGTCTATCATATCTATCGTATCATCGTATCGTATCGTATCGTATCATATCATCTATCTATCTTTCAATCTATATCTCTATATCTATCTGTCTGTCTGTCTGTCTGTTTGCCTCTGTCTCTCTCTCTCAGATTCTCTCTCTCACACACACAGACACACAATCCTTGGTTTTATAATCAGAGGCATAGAATCAAAATCATGCGAAGTATTAATACCGCTTTATATAGGCTTAGTAAGACCACACCTGAGATAGTGCATCCAATTTTGATCACATTACAAAGAAGATGTTGAGACTTTGGAAAAAGTGCAGAGAGTAGCAACTAGGATGATTAAAGAGACTAATCATCCTAAAGACTAGAGACTAAAACAAATAAAAAAATGGTTGTAGGATTTGGGTTTGACTAGTCTAGAGAAAAGAAGGACTAGGAGGGACATGATAGCAGTATCCAGTATTTGAGGGGCTGCCACAAAGAAGAGGGGATCAATTTATTTTCCAAAGCACCTAAGGACAAGACAAGAACCAATGGATGGAAACTAATCAAGGAGAGAAGCAACCTTGAATTAAGGAGAAACTTCCTAACAGTGAGAACAATTAACCAGTGGAACAGCTGCCTTCAGAGGTTGTGGGTGCGTCATCACTGGAGGTTTTTAAAAGAGACTGGACAGTCACTTATCTGAAATGGTGTAGGGTCTCCTGCTTGAGCAGGGGGTTGGACTAGAAGACCACCAAAGTTCCTTCCAGCTCTATTATGATGTCTTTCTGTCTAACTTCTACAATTTACATCTTATCTATCTTTATTCAGCCATCTACATACACAAACCATATCCATGTGGCATGTATTAACACACAAACACAATATTTTTTTAACTTGATGAATGTCACTGCATTCCTTAGGGCCCAAAAGTCTTTTAAAATTTGTTTCAGAAAGTCACAAAGACCGAATCAGAAAAAAGAGCCAGCCAGGATCAAAACTGGGGCATTGCTGTCTGTCTTCCCTCTCTAGACAAAAGCACCACTTCGGGGATCCATCCAAGCAAGAAAAGAAGATCCGTTCGGACGTGGGGTTGGGAGTTCATTCGCACAAGAGAGGAGAAAAAAGAAGTAATTTCTTTCTGTTGGATCGGATCACAGAGAAGCTTAAACCATCAACATGTTCTTTTCTAAATGCACTGAGATAATCTAGGAACATTGCAAGAAACACCAAGAAAAGCAGTTTAGTTTTATACCTGAGGCCATTTTTCAATAAATGGAATGAGCATTCTCAGCCTGGCTTCTAAAGCATCCTTTATAAACTGGTCTGTTTTCTTCTTCCTTTCAAAAGAGAAGAATGATTTAGTGCAATTCGCTCTTGTCTGTCTCTCTTGCTCAAGGTCTGTACTCAGGATGCCAGAGGCAGGTTACCTGCCAAAGCCCCCTTCTGGAGTAACCTTCCCGTGCCCAGTGCAGTTACCATTCCCACGCACTGCTGGTTTAGAAGCCTAAACGCAGCCCCATCCCTTCCCTCCCTCTGCCTGGGAACTCACTCCAGTTGGCCAAGTTGTACCAGCTTGTGCTGTTCCTCAAGAAGTTCCGAGAGTTTGGAGTTACTCCGGGACACAAAGTGGAGAATCAGTTCGCTGCCGTCATTGTGAAACAGCCCTGCTGCAGCAACAGAGAGTCCTACAGACTGAAGGGAGGAGAAAAGTCGAGTTGAACAATTCCCACAGAGAAATAAATTTCTGCAACTTTAAACAGGCAGGGATTACAAATGAAATAGCACTAATTTGGCACAACGTCTCTTTGGGAAGCTTGTTCATTTTAACATATGGCATTTGATACACCGACTAGAAATATACACCGTCATTTCATTTAGATTATTAGAGCCCAATAAAACCAATGTTAAAAAGATCTACCATATTTTTGTATAAGACGCACCAAGGCTTTGAAGAGGCAAATGAAAAAGAAAAAAAAGTTTTGCACTCTGCAAACCTCCCAAAAACGGCCCGTTTTTCTTCCAAAAAAAAAAAAGGGCATGAATAGCCGTTAGGAGGCTTGTAGAGTGCTCCTGGGGGGGCGGAGGTGGGCCAAAAATGAGCAAAAAACGGTCCATTTTTCACAAAAACTGGCCCGTTTTTGTCAAAAAAAAAAAGGGCATGAATAGCCTTTAGGACACTTATAGAGTGCTCCTGGGGACTGGGAGGGGGGCAAAATTGAGTTAAAAATGGTCCATTTTTCACTCATTTCTGCCCTCCCCAGCTCCCAGGAGCACTCTGGAGGCCTCCTAAAAGCTGTGCACGGACATTTTGGTGAAGGGGCCGGGGTTTCAGGAGACAAAAAATGCTGTGTTCAGTGTATAAGACACCCCCAGATTTTCAGCCTCTTTTTTGAAAAAGGTGTGTCTTATACTCCGAAAAATACAATATGTTTAAATAGCAACGTCTAGGCCTATGATGGCGAACCAATGGCATGTGGAGCCATGTTGCCTGCCACATGCAACATCGCCCACTCCTCTTCTGGGTTTCTGGCGCACATGTGCCCGCAATGATCAGCTGGCCTTTGTGTGTGCAGCAGTGCCAGAAGCCAGAACGGCTGATCTTCTGTTTTCTGGTGTGAGCATGCGTGGCAGCCAGCTGACTGGCACATGAGCACGTTCAGCAGTAACTCACTGGCCAGCACGCCTGTGCATTCCGCAAACTGGAACTTCATTTACTGGCACGCACATGCTCCTCTTCCTGGTCGCGGCACCACTGGCCATCTAATCATTGACATGCAGCATCACTTATATTTTTTTTTAAAAACCCAGCCACTGGACCAGGAAATGCCCTCAGCTTACAGCCAGTCACAACGTGATTTTAGTTTGGGGGTCTGGGACCCCGCGGTCACACTGAGGGGAGGATACGATGCCCACTAGAAAGTCCTAGTAGGCACCATGTGAGGTGCAAATCCTATTCAGGACTGTCCATGGCTGACATGGTATACAGGTAATCCTCAACTTACAACCAGAATTGAGTCCAGCATTGATGGTGCTGAGGAATTCATTGAGTTTTGCCCCATTTTAGGGTTTTTCTTGCTACCTTTGTGGAATGAATCAGTGCAGTTGGTAGGTTAGTCACATGGTCATTAGGTGGAATCTGACTTCCTCATTGACTTCGCTTGTCAGAAAGTCGCAAAAGGGGATCACATGAGCTTGGGACACATCAAACGGTCATAAATATGAACCCGCTACCAAGCATCTGAATTCTGATCATATGACAATGGGGATGCTGCAAAGACTACAACTCTGCAAACTGCTCCTCAGTCACGTTTTTCACTGCTGTTGTAACTTTGATGGTCACTAAATGAATTGTTGTAAGTCGAGGACTACCTGTACTTGTTATGACCAAAGGTGCAAGGGTTCTCTCAGAAGAATCGAGATAATGTATGTGGAGCCTTCATTCCCCTCCCCCTTTTCAGCTGCATTGGTATCTCTCTCGACCCACCAAGCAACTTTAACCCAGGTCCTCAGTAATTTTCATGTCATAAAAATAGGAGATTCTGTTTTGTATTGTAAATCTACAATGAAATACAAATAGATGACTTACACCAGTTCATAAAGTGACTGTTCAAAGTTACAATGGCACTATAATTGTGACTTAAGACCATTCTTCAGAGTTACGGTCTTTGCAGAATCCCCATGTGATCCAAATTCAGATGCTTGGCAATGGGTTCATACTTACGACGGTTGCAGTATCCCAAGGTTGTGTGATCCCCTTTTGCGACCTTCTGACAAGCAAAGTCAATGGGGAAGCCCCATTCACCTAACAGCCGGGTCACTACCTTATCAACTGCAGCGATTCACCTAACAACTGTGGCTAGAAAGGATGACAAATGGGGCAAAAATCACTTAACTGTCTCACTTTGCAACATAGAAATTGGGCTCAATTGTGACCGTAAGTCGAGGACTACCTGTAGAACCTATTTTGCGAAAAACAGCAAGCAAAATGTCCTAAAATGGGGGATACTGAGAGGTGAGACTCAGAAATTTCCTGCACATCAATCCTATTGACAAGGAGCTAAAAATGTTATTGTATTTTTCAGACTATAAGACGCACCAAGATTTCAAAGAGGTAAGTAAGAAAAAAAAGGTTTTGTCCTCCACGGCCCCCAGGAGCACTCTGCAGGCTTCAGCAGGGCTGGAGAAAAGCAAAAACGTCCCCGTTTTTGCAGAAAAACAGGTGAAAAATGGGCCATTTTTTGCAAAAACATGCATTTTTGCCTTTACCCACTCCTGCTGAAGCCAGCAGAGTGCTTCTGGGGGGCCGGGAGAACCAAAAAACCGCCTCCATTTTTGCAAAAAACCCGGCCCATTATTCACTCATCTTTTTGCAAAAACAGAGGCATTTTTGCCTCCCCCACCCCTGCTGACGCTTGCAGAGTGCTTCTGGGGACTGAGGGAAAGCAAAAACGCCTCATTTTTCGCAAAATGGGATGCGGGGGCAGGGCTTCAGGAGGCCAAAAATAGATGCATCCGGTGTATAAGACGCACCAACATTCTACTCTTTTGGGGGGGGGGGGGAGATGCTTCTTATACTCCCAAAAATATGGTGATTCTGAATAGAATTCAAAGTTCTACACCCAAAAATTCTCAAAGAAAAAATGACAGTAATGTGAATTTGGAACTCAGTTATGCTAAAGCACAGATCCCTCCGGTCTCTGATCATAGATCTCCTAACATGCTGCTTCTCTTAATACAGACCTTCGCTCCTTCTGCAATTGCATCCATTGTCCAGCCATAAGTGGGCACAAATTTCAGAGCTGCTGTCAGGATCCGATTCTGTATCTGCTCCTCACTCTCGTGGCCCTCTGATTCTTCACCCCCCTGATCTGTGTAGCTAGGGGTAAAAACATAGGAAGGCATGTCTTACAAGCACTTTTAAACACTACAAGTCCAAAGCTTTTATTATTTTTTCTCAATTATAATTGATGCCGTCATGAAACAGTGCATGCCTTTGTTTGATAAATGGTTGATTTAGTTTGTTTAGACACTGTATTTTTGGCTACAACATTATTGGCATCTTTGATTAAAAAAAAAAACTTAAGACATACATAAAATAAACCACATCTATCAATGTTTACAAGTGCATGAAGACCTCCCCCAATCATTCTAGAGATTCTTGGTTCACAACATCGCTCAGGTGTCAATTTGAACGCTGCTTTGCAAAATTCTCAAGAGTAAGATGGAAGAATGCCAGCTACTAAATTACTCACTAAAATGTGTTCATTATACTTTTTCCAAAGCAAAGAATTGCTACTTTGGGGAAAAAAGAAAGTGCACGGCCATTTGGGACAGAAATTATGCAAATTACCTGGGGTGTGAGCTTGGATGCTTTTCTTCTATGGGTGAATATGCTGAATATTGCTGACCGGGAGTTGGGAAGGGGGGCTGTTTCTGTTCTTCTGAAGCTCTTTGCAGTGCCAGTGCAGGATGGAAGGCCCGCTGAGACTGATACAGCTGCCTTCGAAAGACTGAAAACAGAAATTAGTTGAATAACATACAAACCTAATGGATCATCTTGTATGCTGTGGAGCCCCCCCCCCCTTTATACATTTCAGAATTTGAAGCGAAAGCCTATGCACAAAATCACATGCCTAAGAGTAAGACATATATATACCCCAAATATGTCACTGATATGCCAGACAAGTATTGTCTAAAAACCCAAGTCTTCTTTCATAACATGCCAAATAAAGTTATCTAATAAAAGCTACTTCCAGTAATGACTTACAAATGAGGCTGGAATTATCTACAAAGCCTTAGGCCCATTAAAATATTCTTGAATCTTGATTATGTGCCATCCATCCAGTCAGCATCACCTCCTCCTAGCAATCCCCAAGATGATTGGTCTCCAACCTGATCCTTCAACAGTCCACCTACTGTTACTGTAAAAGGTAAAGGTTCGCCTTGAACATCTTAGCTAGTCATTCCTAACTCTAGGGGGCAATGCTCATCTCCATTTCAAAGCCGAAGAGCCAGAGCTGTCCAAAGATGTCTCTGTAGTCATGTGGCCGGCATGACTAAACACTGAAGGCGCACAGAATGGTGTTACCTTCCCACCACTGTTAACTGTAATTGAATCCATCTACCTTGTTGTTTCTCTTCTGCCTTGTCCCTCTCATCCCACCTTTCACCATGTTCTATACTTTTTCAAGGAGGTTGGTCTTTGCATAATGTGTCTGAAAAAAATGAGCCTCAAGGAAGCATTCTGGATCAACGCTTGTTGAATTACCCATTTGTTTCCTTTCTTGGCTGCTCATGGAGTTCTCAGTTTTCTCCAACATCAAAGTCCAAAGACGCCAATACTCTTCCTCTTCTGCTTCTTCTAAGTCCAATTTACTGTAAGAAGTTAGCCCCCACCCCTCTCCTAGGAAAAGGGGATATTTTAGGAAATATTCAAAGGGCAGAATATTTCCCCTAAAAGGGAGGCAGAAACTCAGCCCACCCACCACCACCTTTGTCAATGAGCCATTAAGGCCTGGGCCAGTCTATTCTATATAACAAAGATCTACCTCCTTCAGGCAGAGCCACAGTAGGAATGGTCGAAAGCCCTTTCATTACACCATCACCCTGCAAGACTCAACCAAGCTTGGGGCTCAAAAACACAATCTACAAAGTTCCATGAGAGTCTGACAACCAATCAGAATACAAGCTCAAATTCAAATCCCAATAGAGAATATAAATCTCTCTCACACACACTCTTTTTCCACTCCATGTGTCTTTTTGCCCAGGACCTCAAGCCAAGTGGTCCTGTTCACCATTAAACCATCTTTCAAATCAGCCACCATGTTTCCAATGTCTTTTTTCCCCATTTGGAACTGAACCCAGAAGGCCATTTCTTTCAACATTACTTTATGGTGTCACCAGGCACACATTTCTGATCCCGAGCATCCTGGCACCTGAATTATCTTTTCCCAGACATCCTTGGCTGCTCTACCAAATGCTGTTGTTTGTTTTCTTCCATTCAATCATATCTGGTTCTTGAAGACTGCCTAAAACAAGTCCCTACAGGTTTCTTGGCAAAATTTCAGAAGCAGCTGGCCAGAAGTCTGTGGGTTCTAGTCTTGCCTTTAGGCACAAAGCCAGCTGAGGTCCTTTGACCAGTCACTCTTTCTCAGCTCTAGGAAGGACACAACGGCAAGCCACTTCTGAAAACCTTGCCAACAAAGCTGCAGGTAGTGGCCAGGAGTCAAAAATCAACCTGGAAGCAAGAGAGACTGATCGCTAATCTTTTGAAGCTAAGGGGATAATGAGGATTGTCTTCAGGGGTGTTTTGGGGTTTTTCTTTTGACTCTGTGATGATGTAATTTATGACCATGTTGTTTTATTGAATGGTTATATACTCATTAGCTATAACCTCGTTGCCATTCTGAAAATCTGTAAGCTTCTTAAGAGAGGAGGCTAGGGGACAGAAGCCTAATAGGATCAATGAATGAATGAATGGAAGAAGAAGAAAGCATTGGGCACAGGCTGCCATTTTGCATTCTCACTGCTTCCAAATTCAGCAGTGAGAAAAACTGCAAGGAAATCCGGGCCACCCAACTTTGCTTCAGGCCCAGAAGAAGCTCCTTCCTTCCTTCCTTCCCTGGGCAGCAAAACTCCAGGATGAGAGAAGATCAGGAAACCATCAGAGCTCGACTCCCAAACCCAGAATCTCTGACAGGTTGCGGCTGGGGCTTATGGGTATTACAGTCCAGGCTGTCATGAGGAGCGGGGTTTGACAGCGCCTTGATGGCCCTCACGTTGCGGGGGAGGGGGGGGGGACTCTCAGTCCAAACTCCCGCGCAGGCGCAGTGGGGACGCACCGGGAAACTATGTGGATGATGGGCCCTGCAGTCCCCTCGGCCGTGGATGATAGGGGGTGTAATCCCACTTCGCTCCGCCCCGGATTTCCTTCAAGGGGGCATCCTAGGGTGATGTATGCAAATAAGCCGGGCTGAAGGGCCTCCCACGCCCTTCACCTCACCTTCCCTTCCTCTCGCCTGAATGGCGGGTCGCCCGGTTCCGCCTATCCCGGAGCGGGGGAAGCTGAAGGCATCCTTCCCCCACCCGCCCACCCCGGCACGAGCCGCGCTCCCCCCCACTCCAGCACCTCACCAGCCGGGCAGCGCAGCAGCCCCCGGGCCGACCGCCTCAGCCCCGCCGCGGCCGCCGCCATCTTTGAGTCGGGCGACGAGCGGGGAGAGCCAAGGGGGCGGGGCGAGCTGCCGCGGACGCCATCTATGGAGCGGGGCGCGGCCTCCTCGCGCAGGAGTGGGAGGAGGGAGCGAGACGCCGCTGACGTTTAGGCCTCCCAGCTCGCCCTTCCGCGCGCGGCCTCAACCCAATCAGGGACTCCCCTCCCTGTTTTTGAACTCCGGGGCCCACCGGTGTCGTAAGTGCCATCTTTGAAACTGGCCGAGGGGGGCGGGAGCAGCTTTTCCCACCGGCGCTCCGGCGCCATCTTTGAAAAGGGCAGGCCCTGCTGAGGAGAAAAACAAGAGGGCCGAGAAGCACGAGGGGTGACCGGTAGGTAGCGATGGAGGAGCGGGGAGGCTTTCCTAGCCGGGACGTTGCGCCGTGGAGGCCTTTTCCTTCTCGTCTTTTCCGCGGGAGCGCCAGGGACTGTCCGGGAGCCCCGCACAACAACCCGGAGAGGTGGGCCGGCCTACGATCGCCCTCAGCGAAGATTAGGACGACCCAGCCGGCCCTCTGAATCCTCCGGTCGGCCTTGTTTTCCTCAAGGTTTCCAAACTGGTCTTAAAATTGCTCTGTGGGCTGAAGGGGAGGGATGAGGTATGTCGGGGGGGGGGGGGCTGAATCTCACCACGAAAGCCTCAATTTTCATCTTTACAAACATTAACATTAAAAAAAAGCTCGGGGAAAGCCTGGGAAAGATTCTGGGAGTTGAGGTCCAGCTGGGGAATTCTGGGAGTCGAAGTCCGCAGTTCTGGCTGAAGGAGTTTGGGAGTTAAGTCCGCAGCTCCAGCTGGGGGATTCTGGGAGACGAGGTCTGCTGGGGGATTTTGGGAGTCGAAGGCCGCAGGTCCGGCTGGGGGATTCCTGGAGTTGAGGTCCAGCTGGGGGATTCTGGGAGTTGAAGTCCGCAGGTCCGGTTGGGGGATTCTGGGAGTTGAAGTCCACAAGTCTTAAAGATCACCAAGTTTGGAGACTCCTGACCCAGACCAAACTGGCTGTTTTTCCTCTTATTTTCCTACATTTTATGCATGTTCCTGGAACCAGGCTTGGTTGAAGGAACAGGAGAGGACAAGGAGTTGGTGGGGGGGGGGGGTTAGTGTCCTGTTTCTCTGTTCTTTTGTATAAGGTAGCTCCCACCCCTTAGTTGGTGCCCATAGGTACCATACATTAACTATGACTGCCTACTGCTGTCCAGAAGGAAAATTCAAAATAATGGCTTATTATGCCATTGCAGGCCAAATGTAATAGAATCCTTAAGTCATGTTTTATTATAGTGCCTCTGTTGTAGAGTTAATATCTATGATAAAACATGTATTGCATTGTTGTTAGCTGACTTCCCAGAATGCAGGAATTGTTTTTATATTAAACTGCTGCTGGCTGGTCACTATGATTCTGCATCCTTGGCAGTGACCAAATTTTGCTCTCAAGGTCAGGGATCAAATTCTGACTCAGCAACACAAATACTTTATTCTTGAATAAGTATTGCAGAGCCTTTTCTTTCTATCTGGCTTTTGGGCTGTGCTCTGTAAGGCTTATCTTCCTTTTTACTGTTGTAATATTTGGGCTATGATTGTACATTGAATAAACAAACATACTTATCATACCACCCCTTGTTATGGAATGCACAAGAAATAATAACTAAAGACAGGACAGAAAAGGAAATGCAGCTAAAACTATTTACACTGGCACTTACACTGCGCATAATGGCAAAAGTGCCATTTGGGGGGCACTGAAAAAGAATTGAGCATATATCTTTGTTCTCATCTTCTTCCAATTACTATTAACACGGGTATCACTCTATCCCCTTAAACCTCAGTTTGCATATAAAACAGGCTCTCTGTGTTAAACAGCACAGCTTTATAGGAATATTTAAGGATATTTATTGTAGCTGACAGTAACTGGAGGCAGAAAAGGAAGAGAAGATTTTGAAATAGATTTTAGTTTAAAAGAGGAGGAAATGAAAATTTATGTCTGAATTATCATATCTTGCCTTTAGCAAAATAACTGTTGAGGATGGAAGATCTTTACCCCCTATCAGCTGATGTGAACCAGGGATAGTAGATTTCCTATTACTCATTTTTTATTGGCTATTCAAAAACGTATTTCTCATGCCTTGCTTTAAGGCATCAAAATTTTCTTACCTATACTTTAAAAAAGGACTCCTTCAGACATCTATTTTTCAATATGTGTATTCATGCAAAAATACAGGTAATCCTCAACAACTAATTGAGACTGGATTTATGGTTGTGATGAGCATTAAACGGGTCACCATTTGACCCTGCCCGATCTTTTGACCTTTTGGGGGGTTAGTTGTTAAGCAAATGCTGTGGTTATTAAGCAAACCCATTTTATGAATGAAGAGAAATGTACATGTTCCAGGAATATGTTGCAAGATCCAATCTGAGTCGGTCATTGGAACCAGAGGTTTACTCTTCCTATAAACAGTAAACCTCTGTTCTCAGTGACCAACCCAGATTAGATCTTGCAAACCCATTTTTTTAATCTATATTTCATATTTCTTAATTGCCTGTCCCCCTTTGGATTTTCTCATTTCCGTCTTCCCATTTTTCCCAATGGGCATTTTTCTTTTGGCTAGAAATAAAGGTGAGAAAAAACCCACTAAAAATTGGGTTCATGTGACTGCAGGATGCTGCACACGGCTATAAATGCGAGCCAGATGCCAAGCTCCCAAAATGGGATCACATGACCAGGGTGTGTGCGGCTTTTGGAAATTGGATGAGGTAGTAAGCAGCTCCACAGAGGTTCATTTGTAACATCAACCATTTAACCAGTTGTTAAACCAGGACTACTTGTAAAATATTTCACCCAGTGTTTTCTAGTTCTCTCTATAATTGGAAAGCATGCCATTCTTCAACATGGTGCCTTCTAAATGTAAGCTTTTTTTGGATTCAATTCACAGAGTACCTCAAATATATTGTGTTAATTGGAACCTACATTTGCTATATTTTGTGTCTTTTATTTTAAGGAACAATGTCTACTTTCTTTCAGATCTTGAACTAGTTCCAGCATGGCAGAGTATGGGATCTCTCTCGGTGAACAAGTGGCTGTGGTTTGCGATAGTTACGCCTCTCCCAAGGCACTTCAGGCATTTGTCGAGGATGTTCAAGCAATTATTGGAGCTGAAAATCAAGTTTCGGTAGAAAACGTCAATCAGCTGCTTTACTGTGAGTGTTCAGAAGTATTCATTATCATGGTAAATCTATTTGAGTTAAAGATGACATGTGCCAGTTATAAAGGAGAACTCTTCATTATTGTTAATACGTTAGAACAGTGTTTCCCAACCTTGGCAACTTGAAGATGTCTGGACTTCAATTCCCAGAATTCCCCAGCCAGCATTCGCTGGCTGGGGAATTCTGGGAGTTGAAGTCCAGACATCTTCAAGTTGCCAAGGTTGAGAAACACTGCTTTAGAACACTAATGCTAAGTCTTATGCTCTGTGCAGGATGGTCCTTGGTTAACGACTGCCCTGTTTAATGAGCTTTTGGAATTATGATTGGTCCCTAATGAGGAGATTTATACAGTTCTTTGAACTTGTGACTGTCAAAGTATCCTTGCTGTCTTGATTGAGAGTTGAGCACTTGGCAACCAGGGCATATTTATGACTGTTATTGCATCCTATGGTCATGTGAGTGACATTTTTGCACCTCACAGCTGGCTTCCAACCAGCAAAGTCTAGACCAGGGGTGTCAAACTGGATTTTTTTGATGGCCAGATCAGCATTGTAATTCTCCGTGGGTGGGCCAGAGGAGGGGCGGTGGTGGTGGATATGGGAGGGATGCCTCCTGCAGCACCTTGCTGGCCAAAACACACCAAGGTTTTGGCTAGCAAAGGCAGGGCGGATCGGTCCTCTGTATTTCCATGCTGGCACCACGGGTCAGATTTAAGCACCCTGCAGGCCGGATTCGGCCCACGGGTCTTGAGTTTGACACCCTGGTCTAGACTCTAGGGAAGCTGGCAGTCAAACTGCAAGTTGCAGTCACATGATGTTCCACTTAATGACTGTGGGTGACTTGCTTAACAATAGCAAAAATTATGTAAGTTGGCACTGTCACATGGTATTTCAATTGCGACCATGTTGCTTAGCAACACAGTTAATAGTTATTACGTGTGGACTATCTGTAGTTACAGGTAATAATTGCTCAGACACTGTGTGTTGAGATTACTCCTTTAGTCTGGGACAGCAGAGAGAAACCTTAAATGAGTATCGGAGGGGGGCTTTTTTATTCAACAATAAATGAAATAGTCTATCCAAAATACATCCCCCTAACAGTGCATGGCCAAAATAAGTTTCCTGATAAGGGATATTCCAATTCACCTCCTTTCTGTTGCCACTTACTGTATTACCAAATGGCAATATTCACAATCAACTCAAAGTTAATGATGATAATTAACTTTGCAAATAATGGAAAATAAATTCCTTTTTCTATCTGAAGAGATGGATCCAAAGAAGTTTTAGATAGCTATCCACACAATAGAAGGGAAAAGGAAATGTATAAATGCAGATAGATACTGAAAGAAATAACATGAAGTAAAAAAAGAACCTAATAAAATGTAGGTTAAAGCTCATTGTGATAACATATTTTTCAAAGTATAAGATGCAACTTTCCCCCCACTAAAAGATCATGGAAATGTTGGTGCAGCTTAGACACTGAATACAGCCATTTTGGATCTCCTGAAGCCATGCCCCTGTATCCCCAAAAGGGGGGCGTTTTTGCCTTGCCCCGTCCCTGCTGAAGCCTATAGCGGGCTGCTGGGGGCTGAGGGAAGGCAAAAACGTTTTTTTCTTACTTACCTCTTTGAAATCTTGGTGTGTCTTATAGTCTGAAAAATAAGTTATATAAAACCCGAAGGCTAAACTGAGGAGTGGAGGAGCAAAGGCAGTGGCACATTTTGGAGCTGAGGATGTGCTCTGGATAGAGCAGGTCTTTGCAGGTCTTTACATCAAAGATCTACCTCTTTATTTTATATTGTTTCTCATAAAAATTTAAGAGAATTTTATATAGGAGTCAAGGAACTGAGTGTGGTCTATGACAACGTAAATTAAGAGGCCTAGTAAAGGAATCAAACTCAAAGTAAGCTGCAGCCAACTGATGGGTAAAAGGTTCACCTGAAGTCGGAGGCTCAGTTGTCACATCCAGAAAGGCCAGAATCAAGGCAGGCAAAGCACATTCTCAGAAAACAGAACATAACTCACAACTTCCACAATAATATTTGGCACCGAATAAGGCGACCTTCTTTGTGGAACTCTGGGTCCTTGATTGGGCAAATACACAAAGGGAATCTTCAGCTTGTACAAGCTGGAAATCAGACTCCACAAGAGTTTTCCAGCCTGGTCACTAATTCCACAAACGTTTATTCATTGCATGGAAGTCATCAGTGACTAAACACTAAAGCCATGTTTTTTGAACTTGGCAACCTTAAGCTGTGTAAACTTCAACTCCCAGAATTCCATAGCTAGCATGTTGGGTACACGCATATACTTAAATGGCTAAGCATCATGGGTACATGTATCTGCTTCCCATTTTATTTTCTCAGCATCCCACAAAGAGTCCAGCTTTGATGTGGTTCTTTCGGGGCTGGTTCCTGGCAGCCTAACACAGCACAGCGCAGAGCTTCTTGCTGAACTAGCTCGGATTGTCAAGCCTGGAGGTCGTGTCCTTTTGAAAGAAGCCGTGACCACCAAAACAAGTAAATCTTTAATCCTTCGCTTACCGTTAAGCCACCCTCACTTTTCCACTTATGGAGAATAAAGGGCCAGGACAGACTTGATTGATTTAAACACACTTGTACAGGTAATCTTCGATTTACCACAATTCATTTAGTGACCATTTTGGTACAACAGCACCAAAAAAGGGAGTTATGTCTTTTTTACAACTTATAACTATTGCAGCCTCTCCATAGTCACATGATCAAAATTCAGACACTTGGCAACTGACTTATATTTAGAACAGTTGCAGTGTCCAGGAGTCATGCAATCACTTTTTGGTGGCTCCGTGTTTAGAGTGCAGTACGGCAGGCTACTTCTGCTGACTATTCAATTCTGAACAGCTGAAGGTTGACTCAGCCTTCCAGCCTCCCCAGGTCAGTAAAATAAGGGCCCAGATTGTTGGGGGCAGGAGGACAACTCTAAACCGCTTAGAGAGGGCTGTAAAGCACTGTGAAGCAGTATATATTAAGTGATGTTGCTAGAGTCAATGAGGAAGCCAGTTTACAACTTAACAACTATGCCACTAATTTAACAACTGCAGAGATTCACTTAACAGTTGTGGCTGGAACAGTCATAAAATGGGCAAATTTCACTTAACAAATGTCTCACAGCAACAAAAATTTGGGGCTGTATTGTGATCATAAGTTTAAAGCATGGTATGGGGGAAATCCTTTGGGACGGGAGATATATACTCCAAAATGCTGGCTGGAGAATTCTGGGAGCTGAAGTCCACAAGTCTTAAAGTTTGAAGACCTCTGATTTAGACTTATGACCACTTCTTAGTATTTTACAGTCCTCTCTGAGTGGTTTACAGAGTCATCCTATTGCCCCCAACAATCCCATCCTTTGCATTTTCTCCTGGTTTCTCTTGTTACTACCTGGCCTCAAAGCTGCACCTTTACTGATTTCACCGCTCCTAAGTTCCATCTCCTGATTCCCATGTCTGGATTGCAGTACTATGGCTATTTTTTATTTCTTTTTTCTATTTTAAGAAAGTGGTCCTGAACATTTGGATTCAGATACAATACAAAGCAAAGCAGCCTCATTTAAATAGTGCAAAAGGAAATACTAGGTAAGGTGATAGCAATGGCTGATCTTTTCACCCTGAAAGCACCTTGGTGTTTTTGACACAAACCTGGATTATAGGACCTTTGGTAGCTCTCTGAAAATTGTGGAAATACATAAAAGAAGCCTGACCCTATTACATTCCTTTATTAAATCTATTTTATCTGGAGTGATTTGGAAAATTCTCAGGTTTTTTTTGTCTCATTAACTTTTATTTGTTATCTGTTGTATTTCTCAGGTAGCGATGACAAACTTAAGACAGTAAACAAACTACAAACAATTGCAACACTCTCTGGTTTGGTTGACGTAAAAGAGGTAAGCATTTTGATATTGAGTTTTCAAGAGATCGTTTTAGAAAACTACACTTTAAAAAGGCCTTTATACTGCTGTTCGAAATTACAGCTTTATAAAGCTGGTTGCTAGAAGTCAGCCATGATCTCAGTTCATCCTTCAAAGGAAATACAAAATACATTTGAGAAGCAAAAGATTGAATTTACATAGCGAATAAGCCAAAATGCCTCTGGGAAAATCCTTTAATAGGGGGAAATGTTATATTGTTTGTAATTAGCCATCATTGGTAATAATGAACACTTTGTTCCTATCTTCCCTGCCTCGATGGATTAACTGGTATAGTAACTTGGTTCCCCCCCCCTTTCTTTTCAGCTGCAGAAGGATACTTTAACCTCAGAACAAATTCAAGCTGTCCAGAAGCATCTGGATCTACAGTGCAATGAAATTCTAGCAGTTCAGTTAGAAGGCAAAAAGCCCAATTTTGAGGTTGGATCTTCAAGTCAACTCAAGCTTTCTACTGTTAAGAAACCAACAACTGGTAAAAAAGCTATAGCCAGAGGCTTTTATCTTCTCAGATCTTGCCCCTAGGTTCACTTATGCACATCAGTAGAAACCATCCTAAGTATGGGTAAATTATGTTTAATATATACCCCAGCATTATTTTGTCCTGTTCAAGGCAGTGGGTATAATCTTCCCATCTCCTGTTTTTCCCACAAGAACCGCCTTGTGAGGTGGGTTGGGTTAAGAGAATGGACTAGCCCAAAGTCACCCCACTGGTATTAAGCCTGAGGGAAGACTACAACGTCCAGTCTCCCAGTCCAGCATCTTCACCTCCACATCAAACTAGTTCAGAAAAGCCTGGCCCTTTGGCTGTTGATTAACAGGTCCTGTCTCAGTTATAGCCCTAGTTCAGCCTTTTCAAGCGAAAAGAATAATACTGATCAGATTTTTCTTTCATTACATTTTTTTTGTTTAAATGGATTATTAAAGAATATACTTAGCTCAGAGGTATCAAAAGTCCCTGGGATTGTTTTATATCCGTGATGGCGAATCTGTGGCACGCAAAGGCCTCTCCGTGGGCACGCACACCATCACCAGCTGCTCTTCTGTTTCTGATGTGCAAATGCACACCAGTCAGCTGATCTTCATGCATGCTGGAGCCCCGGAAACCTGAAGACCAGCTGGCCAGTGCACATGCGCACTCCAGCCACTTGGTCTTTGGGTTTCCGTGCTCCGGTGCATGCAACCAGCTGGCCGGCATGTATATCTATGCCAGAAACCAGAAGACCGGGTGGATGGCGTACATATGCACACCAGCCAGCTGGTCTTCAAGTTTCCGGGGCTCCGACCTGCATGTTCCAGTTTGGGCACTCGGTACCGAAAAGATTTGCCATCACTGCTTTATATCATAGGACCAAGAAGAGGTTTTGAGGCTTAACACATCATCTTTACAGTTGTGTTCTCTGTGGTCAATGGGTTGTTTCAGAAAAACCACGGGTGGATCCCACGGCTGCAAAACTCTGGACTCTTTCTGCCAACGACATGGATGACGATGATGTGGTAGGTGCAGAAGGGCCCCTGACAGACAGCCTCACCGAACGTGATATGTAACGTTATGTTTTCTGAATTTCACATTTTTCCCGAGCTGCCTCCTAAGCCAGGAAAAAGAGGCAAAGTAAGGTTGGGCAGCTCCACCCAAGAGGAATTTTAAAACTATTTTATATGTGGGTATTTTCTCCCCCCAAATCTGGATTTTCTACAGTTCCCCTATTTTGATAGTAGCAGCACTCTGCTTTATTATTGCTGCTTTTCTTTAAAAAGTCTACAAAGCTGTTCAGCAACTCTAAACATTAACAGACGTCCCCAAATGTAGCTACAGGGATCTTTACTTCCTGTGGATCAAGGATTGTTTGGGATTTGTTTTCTCTGGGTCCTTATTGTCTTCAGGATCTCCTGGATTCAGATGAGCTTCTGGATCCTGAGGACTTGAAAAAGCCAGATCCAGCATCTCTCAAAGCACCTTCTTGTAAGGAATCTGGAAAGAGGAAAGCCTGTAAGAATTGGTGAGTGTTAAAATAAGTCAAGCACATCTCCGTACATACCTGAAGCACAGTAACAAAAATGCTGCAGAGAAAATAACTGTAGAAAATAGAGTGTGTCGAAACCTTCTAAATCAGTTTCTCAAATTGACAATTTTAAGATGTGTGGTCCCAGAATTTCCCAGACAGAAATTGGAGTTGAAGCCCACTTGCCAAGTTTGAGAAACCCTGATTTAAAATTATTGTTCTTATGATGGGGTGAACACATTTATTTGGGGTTAAATGAGGAGTTGGAGTTATTTAAATACTTGTTGACCCGTAATCCGTTGGATTATCCTGTTCAAGATGCTCAAAGCGATAACAGAATGGCTACAGGTGAACAAAGGGAATGAGTTCTGCCTTCCTACCAGTTTCCTCATCAGCTTTGCATGTGGGGACTTGCCAGAAATCGCATTCATGTAGCCACAGGGACGTTGCAACAGCCACAATTTTAACACTACAGGTAGTCCCCAATTTGCAACAGTTCATTTAGTGACTGTTCAAAGTTTCAACGGCACTGAAAAAAAGTAACTTATGATTGTTTTTCACATTTATGACCATTGCAACATCTCCACTGTCACCTGATCAAAATTCAGTTGCTTGGCAACTGACTTATATTTATGACGGTTGAAGTGTCCTGGGGTCATGTGACCATCCCCTGTTGCGACCATCTGACAAATAAAGTCAACGGAGAAGCCAGATTCACTTAACAAACGTATTACTAACAGCTGCAGTGATTCACTTAACAATTGTGGCAAGGTCATAAAATGGGGCAAAACTCAACACGTCTCACTTAGCAACATATATTTTGGGCTCAATTGTGGTCATACGTCGAGGCTTACCTGTACAAGGGGCCTGAAGATCTGGAATTTTTAATCCCACAAGAGTAACGAGTCTTTGATTTTGGATGCATGCTTTTAAGTTACGCCATTTGAGCTGCCTTGATTCAAAAATTGTTGCCCTACAGCGCTCCATTTCACACCATTGAAAGTTACAAACAAAAGACACAGGAGAGATTTAATAGTACATACCATGTTTCCTCGAAAACACAACCTACTCCAAAACTAAGTCCTAGGTTGATTTTTACATGTGCTCCCAATAGAAGCCCCAAACCCAAAATAAGCCCTAATTAAGACCCTGTCCACTCCGGGGTGCGGGGTAAAAATTAAGCTAGGGTGAGGATGGGGGGATGGAGCTGCCCTACTACTTACCTTCAGACAGTTGCAGCCACGCCTCACACACCCCTGACATCTGCCTTGCCGGCCTATTTCTTCTGCGGCCGGCAAGGCTTTCCTGAAGGCCTCTGACATCGAAAAGGAGGCTGGGGGCAACGCACACAAGTGAGGTGAGTCAGTGGAAAACATCCCCCCAAAATAAGACCTGCTGCCCTTTTTAGTGGCAAAAAATATGTGTCAGGGTCTTATTTTGGGGTAAACACAGGTACACTGACAACATGAACTTGACAATTCTTGGAGTTTTCCCCTTTTGAGAACATATGAGCAAAAAAGAAGGAAGGACAGACAGACATGCATAGATGTTTCCTCCGTCAGAGAGGATTCGCAAGGACAAGGCAATCTTCAGGGTCTCTTTATGCCTATTAAACTTACTGCATCTCTTTCCTCCTCAGCACCTGCGGCCTTGCTGAAGAACTCGAGCAGGAGAAGAAAGGCACACAGCCAAAATCTGCGTGTGGCAACGTAATTATTTCCCACCCACCCCTCTCGATCCAGGCATTGTTTTGCCTAACAGCAATTAGCATATAAGGCCAGCTGCATGTCCCACAATGATCATTTATAGAATAAGGATTTTTATTAATGAACAAATAGGCCACTGCTAAATGTAGTTGTTGTGTTTATATATTTTTAGTAAGTAAGAGACATGGAGGAAATGCTATTTTAGAGGGTGCTATTTATTGTCTCACAGGATGAAACACCTTTCCCCTTAGAATGCTTCCAGTTTAACTTTTGTTTCTAACAGAGAGGGTGTGTTTGATTCAGACGCACATTTGATTGATGGCATTTCAAGCAATTAACTAGGTTTTTTTAAAAAGTGATAAGTTCTTTTGATATGAGGAATCAGCAGCCAACATTCACGTTCACCATCTGCATATGCGACATGAGTTTTGCAGCATGGTGGGTTTTGGATCTTGGTGCCATAACACAATATAGATCCAGGAGAGCAGGTTTTGGATGACACCCTTCTCTGTGGGGAGGCATTGAGGCAGCAGCTGTGTGACAGTGTTTCTCCCAGTTCCGTATCTAGCTGGATTAGTCATTTACCAAATTTAATAGAGGCGCTACCCCAGTGGATTCTGGGTGGATTACACAGTATAAAACAGGTAGTTTTCAACTGAGCGGTTACAACAGACCCCCCTCCAGAGCTACTTAGAATTTAGTTTCAAAGTTCCCCCCATCACGTGATCACAATTTGGGTGCTTAGGAACTGGCCTACACTTATTGCCATTGCAGCATTCCGTGGACACATGATTGAAATTGACATTTTTTTTTCTGCCAGAAACCAGTTTACTTTTGGTGTTGTATTCACTCTAGACCTCCTTGGTTGGCTTATTGTCCGCAATGTTTGCTTAACCACCACCACCATGAAAGTGGTGACTCTCTTAAGAACAGGCACAACTGACGACTATCAATCTTGTCTCAATTATGGCCGTAAATCAAGGAGTGCCAGTGCTAGATTAAAGCGATTAAAAATGTAAACCGAATGAAATAAGACAGCCGGGACTAAAGACAGCCATCAAAAGAAGCCTGACAGTTTTTCCCCTCCCCATTGTTAACTCCAGGCCTCCGACCAGGTCTTAAGGGCTTTCCAGAATGTCAGTAGAGTGGGTGCTGGCCGTATCTCTGGGGTGGGGAGCTAGAGGTTGGGGGCTGTGAGAGAGAAGACCCTCTTCCTAAGACACTGAGCTTGTCTATCAGAAAGGTTGGCAGTTTGGTGGTTCGAATCCCTAGTACAGGTTTCCTGCATGAGCAGGGGGTTGTATTAGATGACCTCCAAGGTTCCTTCCAACTCTGTTACTGCTACTATTATAGGAAGGCAGCCTTTTATTAGAAGGGGCCTGGAGCACTCCCTGCTTTGCCCAACTGTCATGGAATGCTGCTTCATTTATGGATTTGTTTATTTATTTGTTAATTTTTATGCAACCCATCTCTCCTGCAAGGTGACACTGGGTGGTGTAAAACCAGGACTCTGATGGTTCCTTGCAGGGAATAAGAACAGCCTAAGCAGCCTTTGGGCTCTTCAACAAGTCTGCATCTGGCTCCCAGAGACATCTGGCCTGTTTTATTTCCCCGTCCTGTCATTAATGCCAGGTGCAAGAAGTCAGGAGGCAGGATGGGGTTCCAAAGTCCTACAAGTTTATTCCATGCCACCTATACACCAGAATCCGAACTATTGAGGGTCCAGGTGAATTGGCACCGGATAAGAGTCAGCGGACTTCAAGGGTGGCCGGAGTTAGGGCCTGGAGACTCCGGACTGATGATGTGTTTGAGCCCACCCTCGGGCTCAGCCTGGTGGTGGTCTACAAGTAAGGGCACAAGCCACCCTGAAGGCTGGCTGCTCTTTGTCTGATGGATTTGCCTTCTTCAGATGCCACTTTTGTTTCTCTCTAGTGCTACCTAGGGGATGCCTTCCGCTGCGCCAGCTGCCCTTACCGAGGCATGCCAGCCTTTAAGCCTGGCGAGAAAATCCTCCTGAACGAAAACAACCTTCAGGATTCCTGAAAGAGGAGCAGCAACTCACAGCTTCCTTGGTGGTGCTTCATGGTTTGGACACACCCAGCAGTTTCTCTAGTAAAGAGGGAGGAAGTCTGGACTGGGGGGGGAGGGAGGGGGATCAGCAAACAAATAGGTGGACCAAGGCAGATTGTGTTCCAGACTCCCTTCCCAGTTGGGATCCCTTTCAAGGCTCCTTGACTGACATTCTTTTTGAAAGGTTTGCATCTAAATTTTGGCTGTTATCACATACCCTGCAGATAAAAAGATCTTGCTGGCAATTGGCATCAGCCTTGGAGCCACTCAGAATTTGAAAGGGCAACCTTGTCCTTTCCATTTACTTTCCATCTACAGAGCCTGCAGAATGTGGCTCTGCCAAACCCCAAAGAGTGGGTTGGGGTGGCTGGCGTTGGCTTGCACTCAACAGTGCAATCGTATGTCTTCATTCCCAGTTTTGTGCCAACGGGAGGATTCCTAATTAAACTCGTGAAACTCTGACCTTACTTTTGTTTTAGTTTTCGGCGCACAGAGTTCTTGATCATCATTTTCCTGAGGTGTTTTATGCAGATGTTGCTATTCCAGCTCGTTTTTTTTTTTTTTTTTAAAGAAAGTTTGAGAATCCAGATTGCTGGAAACACTGTCTCAGAAGTGAGGGTAATAAAAAGTTTAATCCGAAACTGTTTCAGGTCTCTTCTAGAAAAGGGTTGTACAATCTGGAGCCTGACATCTATTGACGGCGGATTATGGAGCATTAGAGCAGCAAGTTGGTTGGCTGACCGGCTGGTTGGCTGATTAATTATGGCAGATTGTAAGGGATCAAGTCCACATACCAAAGGAGATTAATTTATTAGAGGGTTCAAATTATTGCAGAATGTCCTTCATTTCCATTGCTAGCAAAATAAGGCTTAGCTTAGAGCCCCACATGGGAAGAGGGCGGGGGGCAGATATTCAAGTTGGCTTTAGAAAAGGCCAGAAAACACAAAAGCATTTCTGATGCACACTGAATAATTGAAAAGGCCAACAAATACACACACACACATACATATATGTGTGTGTGTATATATATGTATGTATGTATGTATGTATGTATGTATGTACATGTACATATTACATTTTTGCTGATAAATATATAAAGGAGACTAGTATAAATCTATTTCAAGCTATTTAGCTCTCGTCAGCTAGCCATACCCTTACTGGGATTTGAACTTGGGCTGTTTTACATGTTAGCCAGTTATATTAACCTTTAAGCCACAAGCTCTCCTCCCTTATCAGCTGAGCCAGGGGAATGATTAGGTGTTTTGCCCATATTTGAGCATACCAGGTGCTTTGACAAAACACCTAATTATCTATCTAACTAACTAACAGCTATAGAAAGGCCTTCCATTGTGATGACCATCACAAGTGTGGAAGACCCTTAGGAAAATAAGAATCCCACAACATTTTGTTGTCCTTGCGTGAAACCCGTATATGTGTCACATTCCAGATGGAAGAAAATGAACCAGGCTTCCAAAGAATGAGGCAAAGCTGTTGCTCATTGGCAACATCAGATCTCACAGGTCCATACCCTGATCTTCCAAGGTGAAGACAAGCTAACAGAACTTTACTGAGTCCATCAGTTCTTGTCTATCCTACTTAGGGTCCTTGGGACACCAAGAATTATTCAGTGTGCATCAGAATTTGTTTTCTTTTCCTGGCCAACTTGAATACCTGCTCCCTCTCCCATGTGAGGTTCTAATCCAGGAGTGGCAAACTGGATTTCTTCAAGGGCCACATCAGCATTGTAGTTCTCCGCGGGCTGACAGGAGGGGAGATGGCACAGATGCCTCCTGCAACACCCAACCAAAATGGGGTGCGGGGGGGGGGCACTGCCCCCCTGCCCCATTTTCAGCCTGAACAGCGTCCTGCAACACTTTACCAGCCAAAATGGACAAGGGCTCTGCGCAGCCCCTTTTTGGTCAGCAGGAGGCTGGGGAGGCCAAAAACGTGCCAAACATGCTTACTGAGGCCCCCGTGCAACCCCTTTTCAGCCAGAGGCACCACAAGCCAGTCCTTTGATATTTCCAGGCCGACCCCACGGGCCAGATCCAGCCTGTGGGCCTCAGGTTTGACAACCCTGCTCTAATCTTAGCATCATTTTGCTAGCATGGAAATTGCTCACAACCAAAAGTTGTAAACTCAGTCATAAATCGAGGACTGCCACTTTGGAATTTTGCTTACTGTTTCAGCAGCCCATTTTATTTTATTCCAATCAGTAGCAACTTTTAAGTTTTGTTGTTTGTTTTATCCTGGCCAACAGACTAATCAAGAGTGAAGAGATTTCCACCCAATAATGTAACTTCAAGAGAAACCTGATCTTTGCTGCTTTGTTTTTTTAAACAGTTTACATTGCAGTGCAAGTTGATCTTTTGAAATGACTGTTTAACGTTGTCAGTCCCTTTAAAAGCTCCCTTTGTGTGTTTATATATCATAACTCTTCCAGCTGCATAAAATGCATTATTAAGAAGCAGCATGTTAACACAGTTACAAAGAGCAGATCTAAACAGCAACCAATTATCAGATTAAATAATGCAGGCACCAGTCTTGTACTATGAATCATTGACTTGCCACTTCCTTTTTCCTCGTAATTTCTTTCTTTAAATATTTTTGTTTATGTACTTCTAAGTATCTCTGAAGTTAAATTTTTAATTTAGTCTTAATTGCAACATGGTTAACAGTGTAGAAGAAAAATCAAAGTGTCTGAATTCTTTGCTCCCCCCCCCCCTTTTATGCCTGACTGGGAATATGCTCTTGGTTTTTTCAGAGTAGCACAGAGATGCAACATTTATACTTCCCTTTAGAATCAGATCCAAAACATTCCCCATAAATATGCTAGCGGATCTCCTGTAAACTTTTAAATATTTTTCTTGGCAAAGTGAGAGTTTTATTGATCCTGATAAAGCCAGTTTCTTCGGTAAAGTGATTAGTGGCATTTCAAATGCAGAAGGCTGAGAATGAGGGCTTTACCCTTCCTAGGAACAGCATGGAGAAAGACACCACGGCTGAATGTCTGCATCAGGCTCGACCACTGACTTTTACGTAGCTTTCACAGAGGACTATCCGTACACCTAACATGGCACCAATTTAGATTGTATAGTTGGTTATTTCTTTTCCATTAAAATTATTATTGTGGTCCCTGAGCAGAATTCTAAACGAAAACACATTAGAAACAAAACAATTAAAGTAACACAATTGAGGTGGATAAAAATCAATTTTTTAAAGAAATTTTAAAAAGGAATTTTTAAATTTAAATTGGATTTTTTTATTTGAATCAGATTTTTTGTATCAAATTTATTTTAATAAAATGCTTTTGGAGTAAAAATCTATCTAAAGGTAGTGTTCTATTTAAGACACATTAATAATTTAGTTTATTGAGTTATTGAGCATAACAACTGCAGTGATTGACTTAACTCTGGCAAGAAATGTCATAAGAGGCAAAACTCACTTGACATCTCACTTAACAACAGAAATGTTGGGCTCAATTGTGGTCACAAGTCAAGGACTACCTGTAATCTGCTTTACATTTACAGTATAAATAGCCCCAAGCATATATTAAGCTAACAATGGAAAAAGCACCCACTACAGTAATTATTTAAAGTTATTTTTTTTTTTCATATTGCTGTATTGGCCAGCACAGAGCAAGTAACCCTTGCCAGGACAAAAAAATTCCATCTATTCTTAGGAGAAAATTCCTTCCCCACCGCCAAAGTGACAATCAGTGCCACCTCGGATAACTGGCAAGTGCCGTCAAGTGAAGAGTTCAACATAAGAGTATGGGGGAAATCCTGAACTTTAACCAAACCATTGGCAACTCATACCTGATCTTGGCTGAACTCCCAAGTTGTGTTTTTTAAAAAAAAAAATCCCCAAAGGCAGCCGACAATTTTAGAAATATTGCCAAGAAAACTGGAGTTATCTGAGGTGAGCTTGGCTTTAAAAACATACACTTATATTTTTTTTCCCAAACATTCATTAGATATTCATGGTATGTTTATTTTTTAATCTTCTAATCTTTTTGTAACTCCTCCTTTTTGAAATAAGTTGTGTTTGTGAGGGTACAAGTTTTGGCCAACAATGTCAATCAGGGATGTTCAATCTTGGGCAATTTTAAAACGTGTAGATTTCAACTCCCAGAAGTCCCCAGCCAGCAGGAAACCATGTTCTTCTAAATCAATCCCTGCCCCAAATCCCACAGCCCCCAAATCATGAGATAAGAAAATCACTCCTTGTTCACAAAGACTTAGCTGGGATTTTATTAGCGAAAATACCAACGCTAGAATCAGAAATGTCAATAGAAAAATAAAAACCGGTACTGGGAGATTTATTCTCCCTCTGTACAAAGATTGGCTTGCATGTGCTGCAGGGGGTCAGAGGCATGCAAACGCGGTGGGCATTTGCCGACAAGACGGGCACTCTGGCAGGTTTGCAAAGGAAACATTTGCGGCAAGGAAGGAGTCCATCAGCTCTGCCTTTAAACCCAGAGGTTTCCTTCTTCCATTGCAAGTCAACGTGTTCCATTTCGCAAATGTAAATATTTGGTAAAGGCAGTGAACAAAACAGCCAGTCCTGTTCTTACATTTGGATGAATAAGAGTGGGCTTTCACTCTTTATGTATATATATTTTCAAGTTTCACCAAGCTCCCTGCTGCTGGGTAATAGAGATTGCGGATTTAATTCTTCCTGACTTGGTTGATCCTTTTCATCTTTCGTGCTCACTAAAGCTAGGATTCCAACCGCCGAGTGCAAACAATCAAGTGAATTCAGGAGGCTGAAGGGGAAAAGACGCTTATACCTTCTTGAGCGACTGGCTCAAGAAGGAAGTTAGAAAGGCCTGGCAAAACTCCAGGGAAAGTATAAAATCAGAGAGCTAAGGGAGCAATTTGCCAAAGGAAGGAAGATCTTCGAATCAGGGTAATCACATTCAACCAGCTCTGGAACGCATCGAAAGCAACAGGCGTTTGAATGATCACGATGTTTCCTGACATTCTTGCCGCTTAATCCTGATCCACACATTAAAAATGAGAACAATTGCACATGTTAAGCCTTTACCGTTTAAAACGGACTGATGGGCAACCTTTCGAGAGCTGTAAGATGTGCTTAAATTAGGGGAGGGGGCACAGTATGGGAATATGGCAAAGCAGGGAGAGCCCTATCACCTGTGAGCAGAGGCAAGCTGCCCTGGGGTGTGCTTTTCAGCTGTGTTTTAAGCCTATGTTACGATACAAACCACATTTTTAGCATGTGTGTCCTTCGTAAAGTGGGAAAAAAGCACACAGCCAAACTCATTTTTGACCAGAATAATTGAGGGAATCCTTCACAGTGATAAAAATGGGGGAGGGTGTCTTGCAGGTGGCCTGTTTTGTGACCCAGAACACTTTTTTTTTTTAAAGAATGAATTGAGCTCAGGAAAATGGGTTTGAGAAGACACCCCAATAATCATCCAGGAGGCTTCACAAGAATTGAGGTGGGGCGGGGCGGAGTGCAGAGACAGGATATTTTGGGGAGAGAAAGGGGGGGTGAAGGTGCTAAAGGACAGGTCCGTCCTCGCTCCCAGCAAATGAATCCTGCCATGCCCTTGGGGAAAATATACTGGGATCTGCCTCCATGAGGCAGACTGGGCAGCAGCGCGTGGATGCCACTGAGAAAGGGCACTGACGGGTTGCACAACTGATCCCAGGAGGGAGGGCAACGTTGCCCAGGCACTTGTGAGTTTCCCAAAGCAATCCAAGCCTGCCTGCCTGCCTGCCTGCAGGGAACGGAGGATTCCTAGACAAGCATTATCCAAAAGTGCAGCCTTCCTTCGAACCCACCCAGCGACAAAGGGTGACCCAGCTCTCGTACATTTCCCACGGTCTCTCTGGGAGTCCACCAGATGTGAATTAAAAGAGAGCATCTCAGGTTTCAAAACGCATTTCTGGATCTTGCCTCCAACCGCTCTGTCCCCTGCAGTAAACCACCTGCCAGCAAAATTACATTTTAAATATGTCCTGCGTGCTTGAGGTAGCAGTAAATAATTTTCCTTCTCGGCACTAATAGGGAGGCCGAACGCGGCTGCTTGGGCTGCCTCCCCTTCCCATTCTTCCCTAGGACAGCCATCAGGGTGAAGCCTCCCCCCACCCCACCCCCCAGCAGTAACCCCACTCAGCAGTGTTAACTGAGTCACCCCACTCAGATAATACAGAACGGTTTCCCCATTCTTGTTTGATCTCTGGAGTCAAATCGGCATCACTCCCCGAACCTAAACCAGATCTCCATACTTTTTAAAAAAACGCTCAGGTTGGCACTTCAGGTTACAAAAATGTCACAAATGATAAACATAGAACCGGTTGTCGTTTCAGACCCGGCGCCTGAATGCTCGTTCACCCACAGCATTGAGTGAACCATTTTCACATTTCCTTGTGGGTCATCCCCTTCTTCTTCTTAGCCCGAGGACAAATCCCTCCAGCAATATCACAAGGCGGACATTGAAAGCAGCCGAGTCAGTGACAGTGATGATGATGGACCCACAACTCTCTTGACTTTGACTGTCTGACCTTAGATGAGGGAGGTCCTTTGGGGTGACCCGGGAAAGGTTTCTTCTCAAAAAAGTCAGGCTCAAGTTAAGCGAAGCTGCTGCAAAGCCTCCCTTTCTTTCAAAAGGTATTGCACGAAACTATTTGGTGATGATTTCTCATGCTTTCGAACCACCTGCTCCATGATTCCCAAGCGGCACTGCTCCGGTGGTTTTCCAGGACCAAGGGGGAGGGGGGCTAAAGAGTAGCCAAAATCCGTAAAAAGGAAATCATCACTACGCAGAAGGTCTGTCCCACTCCCCACGTCAGAGCCAAAAAGGGGATCATCTTCTTCCCAGCAGCTCGGAAGACCCCAGCAATCGCAGCACCTGTACAGGAAGAGGGGGGGGGCAGGACACCTTTACTGAGCTGCCGCATACTTTTGGGGGATTTCTCCCTCTTCCCAGATAATGCTCGACCTACTATCATAATGGGTGACGTGTAAACCAGACCTTTCCCCTGCTAGGATCCAGAATTGTAATGTTGTGGTCTGCCAGCAGAGCTGGTGGCAGAGTCGAACAGTGAGGAGGTTGGGGGGAACATGGGCCAGTCCTGGAGTCTGGGGAAGGCTCTGATGAGGGCTCTGTATCAGAGGCAGAGAGGGGGCCAGGGCCGTCCAACAGTTATCAGCTGCCTTCAGAGTCGGAGATCAGTGGGGCAGAAGAACAGCTGGAGCCTGTTCCCGATGTGCGAATGCGCAGAGCTGCCAGGAGAAGGGAACAGCTAGGGAATGGGTTGACTCAGGAGTAAAGGCACAAGTGGATGCTGAATGGCCCCTCCCATAGGGAATAAAGAGAAGCAAAAGGGGAGTGGAGTTTGCAGGAGACAATTAGTTTGCTTAATTGGTTCGTGCCTCTCAAAGATTCATTGCCAAGTACAGTGTTGCGATCGCCCTGACAGTTCTCTAAGCCAGATAAGGTCTGTGACTGTAAATTTACCTTTGAATGGCTTTGCTGGATGCAAATGAGAGGAATTCACAGTAACTAAATAAAAAGGGGCAAGGAGTCTGCTTTGTGGTTTGGGGAAGCCTAGGGTCAGAACATCTACCCAACAAATTCTGCCAGCATCAACCTACTTGTTAAAGTCCCGGCAGCTAACGGCCCAACGAGGCCCATCAGGAAGATGCTGACTGGCATAAACCGGCCATATCGGTGCCTCCGGAGCGTGAAAAGAGCCAGTAGTCCTGCAGGAATGTGGAAGAAGAGAGACGATACCAGCGCCCACAGGAAGATTCCATACCACATCTCTGCAGTGGGAGAGGAGGGGAGAAGAGCTCAGAAGGACAATCTTGGAATGGCTTCCATCAATAACCTTCCAGTGCACCTTCAAGTGCCTTCAAGTCTTAAAGTGGCCAAGGTTGGAGACCCCTGCTCCAATCCACAAGTCTTAAAGTGGCCAAGGTTGGAGACCTCTGCTCCAGTGGTTTCTCTCCCCATAGCAATGATCAACCCATTTCTCCAAAGTGGCAACATAATTAGCCTTTCTTAGGTGGGCCCTCCCAAAGATTTGAAACTGACAGCTTCTTCCAGAAAAACTGGGAATTCCAGAAGGTGGAGTTTCTCAGGGGAGGAGATTCGCTCTGGAGGGAATTCCACATTCCAGTCAGGTTAGACCGGTGTCTCTCTCAATCGGGGCAACTTCAAGATGCGTGAACTTCAACTCCCAGAATTTCCCAACTAGCATTCACAGTCCTTTGCAGCATCCTGCGGTCACATTATTGTATTTTAAAAGCATCTTCTGATTTTTGGCAAAAGCAGACCCATAGCAAACCATGGGCTCGTTTAAACCATTACATTGACTTAATGACCGCTGCAAAAAAGCTGTAAGATTGGGCCAGTAACAGGTTTATTTTATGACTGTCACGAACTTAGAACCATAATAGGCAGGCAGCATTAAGCTCATATGTTGAGAACTACCTGTACGTCTTTCCTGGTACCTCGCCTTTAGTGAGCCACTTTGGTGTACAGGTATTCCTCTATTTAACAATGGTCACGGGGACTGAAATTTCTATCACTAAGTAACATGGGTTTGTAAAATGCGACATGTCATGACAGCTCCGCTTAACAATGGCAAACCTGGCAGGCCCAGGTACCATCATTAAGCAAAACTTGTGGGTCATTCAGTGAGGAGCAGCTGATTTCCGGCCGGCTTTCCACAGTCAATGAGGAAGCCGGCAGGAAGCAGCAAGTCCTCCACAGACAGGTCAGAAGGTGCTTCGGCCCAACCAGAGGATTGCTGGGGTGAGGAGTGGGAGGGTGTCAGGACTGACATTTAACTACCCTATGCATTGCTTGCTGTCAGTCTGCCATATTTAATGGGGGCAAGGGGAGGAGATTGGTGAGGAGGGGAATGGGAGGAGTATAGAACAAGGAAACAAAACTATGCATCACACTTGTGGGTCACCGACCCAATATCACATGAAGGAATGCAGAACCATTCAGCCTGTGAAGACAGGGACTGTTACCCAAACAATTTGTTAGCACCTAATTGGTCACTCGAGGGGGGTGGATGGGAACAAGGGAAAAGTTAACCATATGCTTTGGGCACGAAAAGCCCAGATCCGGCTTTTTGCTTCTTGTGAAACCACTTGGCTTTAGTAGAACTTTGAATAACTTTGTCACTTTGAATGTACACTACTTGGCATACATTAAAATGAAATTTTGTTGCACGCAGCTCTGAAAGGGTCACCACCTCCAATATACACTATATAAACATGACAACATAAATACAAAATTACACATATGCCCACATACATTATTATATGTATGTGGAACATACATATAATGAACAACCCAATCTAGTTCGGATGTATACGTGTACAAGGTGAGAAAAACGAATCTTGCGAGTTTACCAGACGGATCTGGTAGTCCTCCTAGAAATCCTTCTTGGAAAGTGTCAAATGTACCTTTGGCTAACCATGGGTACAATCTTTCTTGACCGAGTTGGGACAGTGAACAAGAGAGCTGCAATATATTAATGTATTGCAGCTACTTTCTCAGTCCTCTTCGTCCACTCTCGGGTATATCTGCTCTTTTGTCAAACTCAAAGGAAGCTTAACTAACTAGTTTCAGCTGTAATTTTGCTAGCCAGAGTGGCAGAGCTCAGTTCAGACTATAAGTTTCCCACTGATGTTTGATTAATGATGTGATATTATATAACTCTTCTTTCCAAGTAAAGGTAAAGATTCCCCTCTCACATATGTGCTAGTCGTTCCTGACTCTAGGAGGCGGTGCTCATCTCCGTTTCAAAGCTGAAGAGCTAGTTCTGTCTGAAGATCTGTCCATGGTCACATAGTCGGCATGACTAAACACTGAAGGCACACGGAACGTTGTTACCTTCCCACCAAAGGTAGTTCCTATTTGTCTACTTGCATTTTTTACGTGCTTTCAAACTGCTAGGTTGGCAGAAGCTGGGACAAGTAACGGGAGCTCACTCCGTTACGCAGCAGTAGGGATTCAAAGCGCCGACCTGCCAACCTTTCTGATCGACAAGCTCAACGTCTTAGCCACTGTGTCCCTGTTCCTTCCAAGTAGAAGCCAACAAAACAGTATCTGAGAGAGGAAACCCTGAAGTAGCATGGCACCTAATGGGCTGTTGGAAACACTTAGTCCTTGTTTCCCTGGAAGGCTGGCAGGGCTCCAGGAAGGTTGGGCAGGTGGCAGCTGCTTCCAGGAGGGCCAGGCAAGTGAGTCCAGGAAGAGGGCGAAGTCCAGGTGGGTGCGGGGCAGGGCAGAATGGTCAAAAGGGCAGAAATGGGGGTGGGGAAGAGAAATTGAAGCAGTTGTGAAGGGAAATAGTAATAAAGATATACTAAATATACTGAATTATAATTAATAAACTTGTTTCCTGCAAACACACACACACACACACACACATATGATG
Organism: Thamnophis sirtalis; assembly: GCF_051295495.1. Lineage (NCBI taxonomy): Eukaryota > Metazoa > Chordata > Lepidosauria > Squamata > Natricidae > Thamnophis > Thamnophis sirtalis. The sequence goes on along the minus strand of NW_028261394.1, from coordinate 26,520,083 downwards.
TCTTTGTATACCCGCATGCTGTAAATATTTGTGCCTTTGTGGTTATAACACAAATATGCCACATTGACTAATTTCCCGGAACAAACATATGCTGTTATTAGGGTCTGCAAAACAACTGGCATTTGTCCTGCTATCTGATCAGAGCCCATTATTAATCTTCTTATTTTTCCCCCATCTCCTGCCATTCAGGGCATGTTAGGTATCTCAGGCTGGAGCTGTTAACATTCACCCCTTTGATCTGCTAAGTGGTCCATAGTGAGAGCAAAGGAAGAAGATAACATTGATAGCAGCACTATTGAGTAAGTATTCGGTCCTTTTGCAGAAATACACAAACAAGGGGTCCCATAACTTGGCAACTTTAAGATTGGTGGACTTCAACTCCCAGAATTCTCCAGCCAGCCCTGGGGACCCCTGGTTTAAGTGTATTCCTGGAGAATTCTGGGACTTGAAGTCCACCAGTCTTAAAGTTGCCAAGTTTGAAGACCAAGTATGTATGTATGTATATATACATACATACATACACACACTATATATATATACAGATATATATACTATTATATAATTATATTATAACATAAACTGTAAAAGGCTGTTTCTGAAAACTCCCCCGCCCCCCAAACCCAAACAAGAGACCAAAAACCCCGGACAAGGTTTGACATTCAGGTTCCCCTGACGGAGGGGGGGGGGGTCCTCTGGAGACTCCAATACCCATGATTCCCCGCGGACGGGGGGGGGAGTCAGTTTTTTCCCACCCTCCGGCAGGAAAGATCCACGCAACCACCCCTCGGCGTCGGTCTGGGGTTTGACCGCCGCCGTCCCCGACCAGGTGTGTCTCCAGAGCTCCGGCCCAGGGTGAGCCTCTCCGGGAGGGGATGATGGGCGTTGTGGTCCAGCCAGAGTCCTGTCCTACCTGTGAAGTGGCAGAGAGCGGCGACGCAGTCGGGGCTGGTGGCGTTGCCCACCCGCGGGATCAAGCGGAGGCTGAGGATCTGCTGCCAGAGGCCGCCGGAGTCGGACGGAGACACCCCGCCGCCTTCCGCCATCCCGCCGCCTCAGCCGCGGCATCCCGTTCGCAGGAGCCAGAGAGGGGCGCGGCCAGAGCGGCGCCAGACGCCCTTCCTGCAAGGCCGCTTTTTCCGCCCGTCGCGGCCGCTCTAGATCGCGGCGCTCTATGATTTTTTTTAATTTTAAAAAAAGTAACACTTTTCTCTCCCCCCCCCCTTTGGAAGACTACACTTCCCAGAAGCCCATTCTTGCTGTTAATTCATCGACGGCTGGAAGGTAACCCGCAATATGTTCGTTAACCCGTAAAGGCCCGCGAGGCTCTCGTAACCTTCGCCATCCTTATCTTTCCAGGCTTTCGGGACCTCAAGGCGCCAAACCTCTCCTTTTGCAGCGCCTCTTTTTCCCCCGGGAGGCTTGACCGATGCTTTTTGCGAGCCCAGGCGGAATTATCGTAGAGGTTTTACGCCTGGACGGGTCAAATTCAACCAATGTTCAAATAATCAACTCTTCCCGTTCACCAAAGACGCAGGATGGTCTTCCACAGACTTGTACTAGAGGAAAAGGAATTACTTCCGGGAGAAAGGGCTCTGAGGGCGTGTACTTCCGAGTTGTCGCTTCAGGACGCGGGGCGTGATCTGTGAGGTTGGGAGTCGCGCCGGAAGAGCCATGTCGGATTCGGAGGATTTTTCGTCGGAGGAGGATGAGGATTACCTGCCCTCAGGTGGGAACCTTGGGCCTCGGAGGCAGCGCGCGTCGCCACCCGCGGGCGGGACGTTTGGGCACGCAGGGCGAGGCCTCCGCCCGGGTCAAGGCCTGTCCGGCGGCTTCCAACATCCGGACTACGCTCTGAGGACGTCACGTGATGTCGGCCCTGCCCGGCTTCGGATGGGCGATTCCAACGCGGGTTGCTGTAGAGGGGAGGACGGGATGGCGCTGGGTTGTACCAACCTGGAAGGGAAGACCCGTTTCTGCTCGCCTGACTGCAGGCCGGTGCCGCTTCTCTTGGGCGGCATGGAATTCGCGTTTCTCGGAAACCTTAAGGCAGGGGGACTTCAACTCCCAGAATTCCCTGCGCAGCAAAGTATAAAGTCGCAAAGCTTTGCTGACGAGCGAATTCTGGGAGTTGAAGTCCCCCTGCCTTAAAGTTCCCAGGCTTTCCTGGGCAGGGAATTCTGGGAGTTGAAGTCCCCCAGCCTTAAAACTGCCAAGTTTGAGAAAGCCTGGTGTAGTCCTTGAAGAAACCGCTGGCTCCCTTCCCAGGCTCACCACCAGACTTTTGGCGAAGCTGCTTGCTTTGGGATGGGATGGAAATTTCCCAGGTCTCCCTTCTTACTCCAGATCTTTTCTTTGGGGGTTTCCTGGTGGTGTCCCATCCAAACTAAACAGCCTACTTTCACAGGGTCAACCCTAGCTTTGCTCCCAACGTGAATCTTGTTTTTGCATTTCACCCCCTTCCCTATGATTGTAAGCCGCCCTGAGTCCCCTCAGGGAAAAGGGCGGCCTATAAATCCTAATAAAATGAAAAATGAAATGAAAATGAATCTTAAAGCAGGGGACGGAGCCTTCATTGCATTATCCTTTGGCAGCCTTTTTATTAGTGCTGTCATGAATTGGGATCCCTGAATAGAAAGTGTCTCCGTTCAATATTTGTACTTATTTTATTTGTAGTTTTCTGGTGTTTGTACAGTTCTCCCATTTCACTCCTACCCTGAATGGTAATCTTTAGAAGGTGCATTTCTCTCTTGGCAATTGCATTTCTTGGGCAATTGAAGAATTAAGATTTCTGCTATCTTAAACGGAATCTGATGGGGATTTGGGGGGGGGGGGATTTTCTCTCTAGCGCGGTGTTTTTCATGCTGGCTGGGAAATTCTGGGATTTCAAGTCCACGCATCTTCAAGCACCCATGGTTACGAAACACTGTTTTGCAATTAGAATAATGGAAAGAGCTGTTCTATTTGGGGGAAAAAACATTTTTTAATCTTATCTTTATTCTTTTTTATAAATAATTCAAGGCAGTAAGCGTATTTAATATTCCTTGCTCCACTTATCCTCTCCCCCAACAACAACCACCTTGTGAAATGGGTTGGACTGAGAGAGTGATTGGCCTAAAGTCACCCAGCCGGCTTTCATGCTGAGACGGGACTAGAACTCACAGTCTTTTGGTGATTGGCCCAAAGTCACCAAGCAGACTTTCATTCCTAAGGCAACACTAGAACTCATGGTCTCCTGGTGGTTGGTTCCAAAGTCACCCAACCAACTTTCATGCTGAGACGGGACTAGAACTCACGGTCTCCTGGCGATTGGCCCAAAGTCACCCAGGCATCTCTCATTCCTTAGGTGCAACTAGAACTCACAGTCTCCTGGTTTCTAGGCACCCCACTAGACCAGTGTTTTTCAACCTTGGCCAACTTGAAGTCCTGTGGACTTCAACTCCCAGAATCCCCCAGCCAGCACAGCTGGCTGGGGAATTCTGGGAGTTGAAGTCCACAGGACTTCAAGTGGCTAAGGTTGAGAAACACTGCACTAGACCAATGAGACCCATGGTTCGTTTGAAGGTGGCATGGAGTCCCAAGCAGTTACTTCTCAAGACCGAGGCCGGCGACATGCCTTCTTATTGCTGCTGTTTTCATATTTTTAAATCACCAGGATGGAGAAAGAAACCATGAAACAGCTTTTTTTTTTCTTTTCAAATTTTGCAGCAGCCTAGATGACCCCGCATCTCTCCCATCTGCCCAGAGATAGATGAAGGATCAACATTTCCTTGGTGGATTCTTTTTCAGCTTTCCCTCCGATGACCATGATCCCTTTTTGCTCAGGCCTGGCCGCTTGGGTAACACACAGTCTAGTCCCCACCCAACCCCCGTTCCTAGTGACAACCTGTACCCTTTGGGTTGTGTTGATGCAGGGGAAGAATACAGTGAAGACGATGTCAGCGAGCTGGTTAAAGAAGACGACGACGAAGTGGAGGCGCAGAAGCAGCAGCCAGATGGGAAGAAACGCAAAAAGGACGCTAAAGGAATCGCACCTCGGTAAGCATAAGAGGAAAAGAAAGGGGGGGGGGGAAAGAATGTGCTGTTTTGCTTCCTTTTCAAGATCAGGTCTAAAACTGCCTTTTTTTCAATAAGGGGTTTTATTTGTAGAAAGGGATGAATGAGGAGAGAGATCTCGAAAGAGACGGAGATCTGTGTGAAGACTCACAAAATGCCCACATTGATTCCGGTCAAGTTTGGGATGAACTTTGAGATAGGCCTGCTATCTCTGTAGCCGTGATGGCAAACCTTTTTGTCCTTGTGGGCTGAAATTGTGCGCACGTGCATGCATGCCCCACAACCACAATGCAATGTGCCCCGCTCACCTGCGCATGTGCATGTGGTGCCCCCATGTGCATGTGCCCACCCCACGCATGCGTGCATGACAACCACCACTACCCACAACGGAGGGTGGGTGAGGTTTTGCCCTCCCCAGGCTCCAAAGGCTTTCCTCGAGCCTCCAGGAGGTTGAAAACGGCCTCCCCCAAGCTTCGGAGGCCCAAAACGCTCCAGTTCCCAAACTTCCGGAAGTTCTGTTTTTTTGCCCTCCACAGGCTTCGGAGGCTTTCCTTGAGCCACTGGGAGGGTGAAAACGACCTTCCCCAGGCTCCGGAGGCTCTCCATGAAGTCTTCTGGTGCCAAAAATGGAGCGTGGGGTTGTGCTGCACCCACCCCCGGGCATGTGAACACATCTTCATGCACAGAAAATCGAAAATCAGGTGGCTGGCAGGAGGCACTTGCACATGCACAGGGAAGCTGCACTGGGCAATGGCTTTGTGTGGTACCTGTGGCATGGTGCCATAGGTTCGCCATCATAGCTCTATAGGATTAGTATCCACCAGGGTTTCCTAACCTTGGCTATTTTAAGACATGTGGACGTCAACTTCCAGAATTCTCCCGCCAGCATGAATAGCACTATATTCAGCATGGCTGGCTGAGGAATTCTGGGAGTTGAAGTCCACATACATATTTTAAAGTAACCAATGTACAGGTAGTCCTTGGCTTACAACACTTCACTTAGTGACCGTTCAAAGTTACAATGGCACCGAAAGAAGTGACTTATGACCCTTTTTCACACTTAACAACCATACCAGCGTCCCCATAGGCATGGGAACAAAATTCAGGTGCTTGGCAACTGATCCGTACTTATGACCGTTGATGTATCCCAGGGTCACGGGATCCCTTTTTGAGATCCTTCTGACACACAAAGTCAGTGGGGGAGCCATATTCACTTAACATTTGTTCAGTTTCTGTTGGATAAAATCACTCAGTTTCGGACAGACCTTGACTCCGCTTGGGCAATACCAGCCGAGATGCCGAGGGTAAGTCCTAATCGGGATGAGTTTGAATTTGTCACCCCTGAGGAAGTGGACAAGGCCATGGGAGCGATGAGCGCCTCCACCTGTTTACTCGACCCGTGCCCCTCCTGGCTGGTTTCGACCAGCAGAGAGGTGACACGAGGCTGGCTCCAGGCGATTACCAACGCATCTTTGCAGGAGGGGTCCTTCCCACAACCATTGAAGGAAGCGGTGGTGAGACCCCTCCTCAAGAAGCCTTCCCTGGATCCAGCCATCCTGAAAAACTACCGTCCTGTCTCCAACCTTCCTTTTCTGGGGAAGGTTGTTGAGAAGGTGGTGGTGCTTCAACTCTGACGGACCTTGAATGAAGCGGATTATCTAGATTCCTTTCAGTCTGGTTTTAGGCCTGGGTACAGCACGGAAACCGCTTTGGTCGCACTGATCAATGATCTCTGGCGGGCTAGGGATAGAGGGCATTCCTCTATCCTGGTGCTTCTTGACCTCTCTGCGACGTCTGGAGGAGATGGGAGTGAGAAGCACCGTTTTACGGTGGTTCTCCTCTTACCTCTCCGACAGGTCGCATTCGGTGTTGGTCGGGAGGCAGAGGTCGACCCCTAGGCCCCTCAAATGTGGGGTGCCGCAGGGTTCGGTCTTGTCCCCCCTCCTATTTAACATCCACATGAAACCGCTGGGTGAGATCATACGACAGCACGGGATAAAGTACTATCAATATGCAGATGATACCCAACTGTATCTATCTGCCCTGTGCCAGCTCAGTGTAGCGGCAGACGTGATCTGCCGATGCCTGGAAGCTGTCAGGATCTGGATGGGGATGAAAAAATTGGTGCTCAATCCCGATAAGACTGAGTGGCTTTGGATGTTGCCCCCGAAGGACAGCCCAGACAGTCCATCCTTGATCCTGGGGGGTGAAAATTTACACCCCTCAGAGAGGGCCTGCAACTTGGGGTTCCTCCTGGATTCGCAGCTGACACTGGAACATCATCTGTCGGCTGTGGCCAGGGGGGCCTTTGCCCAGGTTCGCCTGGTGCACCAATTGTGGCCCTATTTGGACCGGGGGGCACTTCAAACAGTCACTCACGCCCTTGTCACCTCAAGCCTGGATTATTGCAATGCGCTCTACATGGGGCTACCCTTGAAAAGCGTTCGGAGACTACAGCTAGTCCAGAATGCAGCCCCGCGAGCGATATTGGGTGTACCAAGGTACACCCAGGTTACACCTGTCCTCCGCAAGCTGCACTGGCTACCAATTGGTCTCCGGACGCAATTCAAGGTGTTGGTTATTACCTTTAAAGCCCTACATGGCTTAGGACCAGCGTACCTGCGAGACCGCCTACTGCCACATACCTCCCAACGGCCGATAAGATCACACAGATTGGGCCTCCTTCGGATGCCGGCAGCCAGACAGTGTCGGCTGGCGGGCCCCCAGAGGAGGGCCTTCTCTGTGGCTGCTCCGACCCTTTGGAATCAGCTACCCCCAGAGATCCGGACCTTGCCCACTCTCATGGCCTTCAGGAAAGCTGTTAAAACCTGGCTGTTCAGGCAGGCCTGGGGCTGTTGATCTTATTGTAAGGTCCAGCCCCGATTAGAACGAATGTGTGTTGTGAATTTTAAACTATTCTTTTATTTTTTTTATTTTTTCTTCCCTCTCTGTAAGCCGCCCGGAGTCCTTCGGGATTGGGCGGCCTATAAATTTAATAAATAATAATAACAACCGGGTTACCGACTTGACAACTGCAGAGATGCACTTAACAACTGTGGCAAGGAAGGTCATAAATCAAAGCAAAATTCACTTAACAAATACTTTACTTAACAATAGAAATGTTGGGCTCAATTGTGATCATAGGTCGAGGTCTACCTATATAAAACCAGGTATACTTAGTAAAAATAACGGATATAAATTGTAATTTGGGACTTAGGGAAAAGACCTATAAATTTTATTAATAAATTCTTGTTTAGAGCTTGCTATAAAGGTGTATAATCTCTTTTGGGCGTGATGAGAGGAGAGATGATATAAATAGTAAATAATTTTTAGTTAACTTTAATAATAACAAGGAAATGTTAATGGATAATGTTTAATGGGATAATGTTTAATGATATATATGTGTGTGTGTGTTATACTAGTAAAATCAAATTGGATATAAGCTTTAAACTAAGTTGGGGGGAAAAGGGGGGAATGCTTAGATATTTTACTAACTGAATTTGTTTCAGAATATGTCATTAAAGGTTGTGTCTTTAAATACAAATGATTTTAGATAAAAACATGTTTAAATAATTGTAATTAAATGAGAATTGTGGTACAGTGATAGTAAAATACATAAATTTTCTTTTTTGATTTAAAATGTACAATTCAATTTGAATGAAGTATATGTAAGGATTGTGGAAGAAACGCACGAAATGTATTTGTAACCAATCGACATGCTTTCTACAAGATGTAATGAAAGACGATTCTTTTTTTGTGTTTTTGTTTAATTAAAACAATAAAACTTTTTTAAAAATAAACAGGTATAAACAAATTGCCTTAGCCCATATTTCAAAATTTGTTTCCTTTTCTTGCCCATATAAAATGACAACAGTGTGTTTCCTGTTGCCATTTCTAGTCCCAAAAATGCTTTTTCAGGAGGCAACTGGACGTTTTTCTTTGAAGACGTTTTGCTTCTCATCCAAGAAGCTTCTTCAGGTCTGACAGAATGGTGGGGAATGGAAGGATTTATATTCCTTGCAGACAGCTGGTCATTTGCATCATTCTAGAGGGCCGTTGAGGCCACTTGGAGGTTTGTTTCTGTCCTCAGGGTCACCTGAGTGGTGCAAATGGTTCCTGTAGTCTGCAATTTTTCCCTCTGGAAATCCCTTCCTACTCCGACACCATCAAAGGGTACCCATCCCAAATTGTATGGCTAAAAGTCTGCATAGATTCTCAGCCATCCAGGTCATGGTTGTCCCCCAAGGTGCTTTTTCAGGAGGCAACTGGACTTTCTTGTTCTTTCTTTGAAGAGGTTAAGTTTCCATTTCTACCTAACCCAAGATTGCTCAGGGGTGTCTGCAGGATGTGGTGGTAAAAAAAAATCAACATGGCGACCACGAGGGGTGGCACCTCAGTCGCGCTATTCTGTCAGCCATCTTCACTTTTTTTAGCCAACCCCTGCAGTCGCTCCAGGTTGTTTCCCAACACTTCCAAATAAACTTTGCCACCATTTTAGGTTCTTGAATGGTCATTTATTTGCTGATAACGATAGACCTTTTTCCCTAGGAAAAGAAAGAAACAACACAGGCTTTTCTTAGACGTGGGTGAAGGAGAATCTTCGAAAGACAATAAAAGCGGCGAGGAGGATGGTGAACTGGGAGAAAGTCACAGTGCACATATTAGCGAAAACGAGGAAAGGAAAAAGGAGGAGGCTTTGTGGGCCAGCTTTCTTACCGATGTTGGCCAGAAACCCAAAGTTGTTTCCGCAGAACAATCTGCCTGCAACCAGAAACACACGGTAAGGAGAAAATAATCATTCAGACACCACTGTTTGAAACGAAAAGGGAAAATTCCATTACGGTTTGTTCAATTATGTATCTCCTTTCTCCAAACAATATGACTGAATGTCAACAAATCTCTAATCAAAGGTCTCCAAAATCAGCCAAACTACAATAAGCTGTATTTCTCTCCATGTATGTGGACGGTACCCCTTCGCCATCACAACCAGAAGGGTAGGTTTGTCTAAAAGGATGTTAACCCAAAATGAGACCTTTGTGGATGATAAAAGGGCTAACAATAAAAGGATTTAAGGCTGCATGAAATTATGTGAATGAAAATAATATAATTAAGCTGAAATGGTATCTTTTCATTTCCCATGGAAAAATTCTTGCTAGAATTCTGGCAAGTCACTAGCCAACTCCTGAATGATATTTTAACCATTGCTACATGGACAGTAGTTGTGATGAGTCAGGGCGTGGCACAAAGGTAACACAGCCAGAGAACTGGTATGAGTCCCTTTATTGGCACCAACTTTGCCCCAATGTTCCATTTACTCTCCAGCCTGGAGAAAACCTGCCCCACAAACCAACAGCAGCCTCTGGCTGTAGAGATTCCAGTCCAAATGCTGTAAGCAGAATGACTGCAATCAATCACTCCAGCAGAGCAAGGTAATGAGTCCAAGAAATGAATAATTCCAACAAGGCAAGATAAGCACACAGAAACATGACAATAAATTCAAACAGGAGGAATGCAGGCCACAACTCTCAACACTAGATGAATTCGGCATTTGTTCCCGACAAACACCCCTCCCCAACTGCCTCTCCTTTACACTCCATCCCCAGGTGTTCCTTCCTCGTAAGCCACACAACCCATGTTGCTCTCTTCTGTGTTCTTCCCTGCGTGCCCTAGGATGAGGAGGAGGTGAGCCTTGGTCTCCATCTGAACCTCCTCTCCCTTGTTCTACCTCTCCCCTACTCTGCCCAGCCTGACTTTGCCCTGCCCCAGTTTCCTCCACAGCCACTGGAGCCGCTCTCTGTCAGCTGTTCATCTTCCGTCTCAGATTCAGACTATGACAGGAGCATGACAGTAGTCCTCGACTTACAACAGGTCATTTAGTGACCGTTCAGAGGCACTAAAAATGTCTTATGGCAGTTTTTCACACTTAAGACCGTAGCAACACCCCCGATGGTCACATGATCAAAATTGAGATTGCTGGCAACTGGTTCATATTTATGATGGTTGCAGTGTCCCAGGGTCACTGATCCCCTTTTGCAAACATCTGACAAGCAAAGTCAAGAGGGAATCCAGATTCACTTAGCAACCGTGTTACTAACTTAACAACTGAAGTAATTCGCTTAGCAACTTGGTCAAGAAAGCTTGTAAAATGGGGCACAACTCATCTAACAAATGCTTCATTTAGCCACATAAATTTAGGCTCAATTGTGGTCATAACTGGAGGACTTACCTGTATTGTCTTAGGCTTGGCTTTTGATTGCACCAGTCATTTCCAAATTCGAGGGCCATGCAGATAAATTTCGTGTTTATTATTTTAAAGGGACATTAAACCTACACTTACACATCAGGTGGGCATTTTTTTTAACCAAGTCAACTAATTGCACAAACATTTTAACATGCTGTTTATTGTCTCATTTTTCCCCTTTCCCTAAAAACTAGCATATCAATAGCACTTAAACCTATATACCGCTTTACCAATTTTTATTTCAAATTATAAACCAATTTGATTTGCCAAATTGCAGTCAGCCAGCAGTCAGCAGAAGTAGCCTGCAGTACTGCACTCTAACCACTGCACCACCGCAGCTCTTTAATAGAAAAAATATTAATTGTTGTATTAAATTATTCTCTTTTTAATTGTACTTTTTTTAATAATAAAAGGCTGGTCAAAGAATGTAATAAAGATACGTAACTTGATTTATAAATGTAGATATCATGTAGTTAATTTCCCCTGAAAGATTATGGGAATAAATATGGGAACTAGAGTTCTGACAAGCCATTAGTCTACTCCTGCATGGTATTTTAAGCACTACTGCATTGAGACTATTGTCCTAATTAGGTTAATTGGCTTAAAAAGATGGGCAATTGTAGGTTCTCACACCATGCTAAATTTGGTATTAACCATGAATTGTTTGACCATGAAGTCTAGCCAATTGATTCAGCACTTTGAGGTGAATTCTGGTTTGCTGGCTAATGGCCTTAGCAGTGGATGCCTTACAAAACTTGCTTTATTCTCTTCACTTTCTTCACGTAATTTATTCCCTTTATTTGAATCGAATGTTTTCTTAAAATGCAAACGCTATTGTGGCTTCCATCAGGATCAGATCTATTGTGGCTGTAGGAGAAAGGGAGACCAGTAAATCTCTCCTGATTTCATAGCCACACTAGCCTTTTGCTCTAATCAATGATAATGTTTGATTAGAATTTGGAGTGATGGCTTCCTGTATGGCCTTAAAGAAACTATTAAATACCCACAGAGCATGGCAAGATCAATGAAACTAGTACTAAAGAGAATCCAGAATGCAAGGGGAATTTCCAACCCTCATGTAGGGGCATAGAATCAAGATCACGTGAAATATTAGTGCCACTTTGTAAAATGTTAGTAAGACCACAGCTGGAACACTGCAACCCATTTTGGTCACCACACTACAGAAAAGATGTTGGGACTTTGGAAAAAGTTCAGAGAAGAGCAGTTAAGTTGTTCAAAGGCCTGGAGACTAAAACATAGGAAGAACGGCTGCAGGATTTGGGTTTGGCTAGTCTAAAGGAAAGAAGAATTGTGGGCGACATGATAGCAGTATTCCAGCCTTTGAGGGGCTGCCATGAAGAAGAGGAGGTCAAATTATTCTCCAAAGCACTGGAGGGCAGGACAAGATGGACAATGGATGGAAACGAATCAAAGCGAGAAGCAACCTGGAATTAAGGAGAAATTTTCTAACAGGGAGGACAATTAACCAATGGAACGGCTTGCCTCCAGAAATTGTGTGTGCCCCATCACTGGAGGTTTTTAAGAAGAGTCTAGACCAGTGTTTCTCAACCTTGGCAACTTGAAGATGTCCGGAATTCTGGGACTTGAAGTCCGGACATCTTCAAGTTGCCAAGGTTGAGAAACACTGGTCTAGACAGTCACTTGTCTGAGATGGTATAGGTTCTGCTTGAGCAGGGAACTGGACTAGTAGACCTCCAAGGTCCCTTCCAGCTCTATTCTATTCTGTTCTTTGATTGCTTTGAAACACTTCTTCCCAATTTCATCACTACCATGTCTCAGTCGCTGTTCATGTTTAGAAGCTACCTATGGACATACACTCTGTCCCTTGATTGTGTTCATTCTCCCTTCCACTCCTTTTTCAGGTCCCCTCAAATAAATACCCTCTTACGTTAATCTTCCTGATCAGACCGGGTGGAACTCAAAACCATAAGGGCTAGCTGCCTGCCGCCTGGTTTCAGATCGAAATCAAGACAAAATGGCCGTTGTTTGTGGTATTTGAAGTGCTTCAGCCCAAGTCTCTGGAGAGGGTTCATAAGGAATAAGATTGAAAACATAAAAAGCCAGGCTGTCTGCGCTCTTCCCTGGTCACAGAACAGTTGAATGTAGGAATCATTTACTTCAAGCAAAGGGAAGCAGGCAGAGTCCGCCTGAAATCAATTAAACATACCACATCTCTTGCAGGAATCTCCAACCTTAGCAATTTTAAGACTCCTGGACTCCAACTCCCAGAATTATTCAGCCAGCATGGGAGTTGGAGTCTTAAAATTGCCAAGGTTGGAGATTCCTGTTCTATATAGCAAGAGATGTGGTGTGTTGGAGAGCTCTAATATAGAGGATTGATCATAGATAGTCCTCAGCTTATGACTAGTCACTTAGTGACTGAAGTTACAACAGACTTCCCTGGGACCCTGGGACTGCTATGTGCTATGCACGCATGCACAGTACGAAAAAAAGCTGTGCATGCGCAGAAGCAAAAAATGAGAGAACCGGTTTGGGGGTGTGACAGGCCGAGTTACTACCTACTCGGCCGAACCGGGCCGAACCAGTAGGAACCCACCTCTGGTTGTAAGTCGAGGACTACATATATTGTGCTAAACCAACAACAGGTCATAGACAAACCTAAGCAAACCACATTATAGATGAGTGGAAGGTCTAATAAACCATTTCATATGTTGCATGCATTGAAAGCCCCTGAGTGAGGTACCTCCAACGCTCAAACAAATGTGTTTTGTCCTCTCTTTTTTTCCCTTTCCTGTTTTGGTTAGTCAGCTGATGAGAAGAACGTGGGCAAGTCTCAAGGGGAAGCAAAGGAAACCGAGAGCAACAAAATCACGGTCACCAAAGTGTTTGACTTTGCTGGCGAAGAGGTGAGGTAAGTTGGGCTCGTTTCCTTTGCATTCAACTGCTCCACTCAAACAGCAGCTAACAAGGAGGGGACAAGGGCCATGTTATCAACTGCTTTTTGCTGCAAAACGGGGGCCTTGAAGTATTTCGCAGGATTGTAAAACAGCAGAATTGTATTAAGATACGCATACGATAGGGAAATAGGGGTGCAGTGGTTAGAGGCGGAGTTCTTACCTCACAATCAGGAGGCTGGGAATTCGGTCCTCAATAGAGGCAGATATTTCTCTCTCTGGGCACAATGAGAATATATCTGCTGGACGAAACTCCGCATTGGCAACAGGAAGGGCATCTCGCCATTAAAACACTCTGCTAGTTCCATTCAGTTGCCTAGACTCCACCCTGTTTATGGGGTCATTAAAAGAAGATGATACAATAGGCAAATAAGTGACTGTTTGTGTTTCTTCTAAGCTGGTGTCCCAAAAGTGCTTTTTCCAACACAAGTGTGTTTTTCCTTGAAGAGATTTCACTTCTCATCCAAGCAGCTCCTTTTGATTGAACTGATCACCTTAAATTCTGTTTTATTTTTAAAATATATACAACACATATTTACAACATTTACATCTCTATTTATTTCTGAATAGATACCATCTTTTGTTGTATTTTCTATACACTCATTATGCCTTAATTTTACATCTCTTTTCAAGCCAATTATACGACCTATTCCCTTAGTTCCATCATTAATTTATCAATTTCCGCTCATTCTAGCACCTTTTTTATGATCTCTGCGTTCAAGGGGATGGTTTTTTGTTTCCAGTTTTGAGCAAATGAGATTCTGGCTGCAGTAATTATATAAAGCATAATATATTGAATTTCTTTACTTATATTTCCTTTTATTATTCCCAAAAGAAACAGCTCAGGCGTCATGTCAATCATTTGTTCCGTTACTTCCTCCAACTATTTTCAAATTTTTGTCCAGAATTCCTTAGCTTTGGGACAAGTCCACCATGTGTGTCCCTTATTGATGGTTGCATTTCCAGAAATTTGGAGGTCTGTTGGGAAACATTTCAGCCAATCTCGCTGGGGATAAGTGCGACCTATAAAATATTTTATAGATATTTTCCTTATATGCTGCTGACAACGTCAATTTATAGTTTTGTATAGTAAAAATAATAATCACAAAACAAGGAGGTAAATGTATGAAACAATAGGCCATAGAATGGAAAAGTAAAAATTAGAAAAAAGAATACCAATAGCGGAAAGCTGCAAAAGGGTAATTGTGATTACCCGTATTTTTCGAAGTATTAGACGCACTGGAATATAAGACGCAGCAGGGTTTTGAAGAGGCAAATTTAAAAAACAAAGTTTTTGCACTCTGCAAACCTCCCAAAAATGGCCCATTTTTCACGGAAACAGGCCTTTTTTTTCTTCAAAACAAGGGCATGAATAGCCTTTAGGGGGCTTCCAGAGTGCTCCGGGGGGGGGGGCAAAAACGAGCAAAAAATGGCTCATTTTTTTGTGAAAATGGCCCCATTTTTTGTCAAAAAAAGGGCATGCATAGCCTTTAGAGGCTTATAGAGTGCTCCTGAGGGTTGGGGGGGGGGAATGAGCGAAAAACGGCCCATTTTTCTCTCATTTCTGCCCTCCCCAGCCCCCAGGAGCACTCTGGAAGCCTCCTAAAGGTTGTGCACGGCCATTTTGGTGAATGGGGCAGGGTTTCGGGAGGCAAAAAATGCTGTGTTCAGTGTATGAGACGCACCCAGATTTTCAGCCTCTTTTTTGAGGGAAAAAGGGTGCGTCTTATACTCCGAAAAATACGGTTCACAATTGTGATTTTAATGTTTAAAAATGCTGAATAAAAATGATTTTAAAAAAAAAACTCTTTTAAGTCCCAAAAGTGCTTGTTGCAAAAGGCCACTGGACTTTCTCAGCATTTTCTTTGGAAATGTTGCTGAGTTGCTTGGATGAGAAGCGAAACGTCTTCAAAGAAAAACGATGACCAGTTGCCTTTTGAAAAAGCACCTTTGGGACAACCGTTGACCTGGATGACTTAAGAATCTCCATAAATACTCAAAGCTGGTGGGTGAGCCCGTTTTGGGCTGCTGTTTCCAAGACGCACCAAGAAGATCTCCGAAAGCCCAGAGAGAAATTGAGGCACAGCCCCAGTACTCCTTCAGAAATTCTGAACAGTAATTCAGAATCTGATGGGCTGGTCTTGAGGGCCAGGGCTGCCTTGTCCTTTAAATTTAGCTCCAAGGCCTGGGAAGGAAATGGCTGCACTCTGTTTGGGGAGCTGAAAGTCCAGAAAACTGCCCAAACCTCTGAGAAATAGTCAGAGCAACCTCAGTGAGGCACATGGAGAAACTTTAAAGTCTGGGACTGAAGAGAGGGTAGCTTGCTGCTTCTCTTAGAGGTTCGGGAAGGAAACTGGGCCGATGCAGGGAAGGGAAAGTTTTGCATAACAAGAAGGTGGAATTGAGTTTCATGTTAAGCAGAGTTCCCTAAATAAAAGATTCAGATTGAGATAAAGTCATCTTCCTAGAGCAGGAGGGTGGTCCCTTTATGACTTGTGGACTTCAGTTCCCAGGATTCCTGAGCCACAATTGGAATTCTGGGAGTTGCAGTCCACAAGTCATAAAGGGGCCATCCTTCCCCACCTCTGCTCCTCCCTTGACGGATAGGACAGGATAGGATAGGATATGACTACTTTTTGGACTATAAGATGCTCCAGGCTATAAGACACTTTGCTTTTGGGGAGGAAAAAAAAATCTGCCTAAGCCACTCAGTATCCATCCAGTATTCATCTGGCCCGTTTACCACAGCCCGTTTGCCATGGCCTTTTCACCACTGCCGCAGCCGTTCTAGAACAGCTGATCGGCACCGCACTAACCACCCTCACCACAATATTTGCTGTATAAGACGCACAGACATTTCCACCCACTTTTGGAGGGGCGAGGGGAGTGCGTCTTATACTCCAAAAAAACGATGGAATGGAATAGAAAATAGAATAGGAATAGGAATAATAATAAAATAAGAATAAAATTGGATAGAGTAGAGTAAGAATAGAATAGGAATAGAAATAATAATGAAGTAAGAATAGAATAGAAATAATAATAGACTAGAGTAAGAATAGAATAGAAATGGAATAGTAATAGTAATAATAATAATAATAATAATAATAATGTAAGAATAGGATAGAATAGAATACAATAGAATACAATAGGAATAATAATAGACTAACTAGAGTAATAATAGAATAGAATAGAAATGGAATGGGAATAGGAATAAAGTAAGAATAGAATAGGGATAGGAATAATAATAAAGTAAGAATAGGGTAGAATAGAATAGAATAGGAATAATAATAATAGACTAGAGTAAGAATAGAATAGAAATAGAAATGGAATAGGAATAAATAAGAATAAAATAGAATAGGATAGAGTAAGAATAGAATAGAAATAAGAATAATAATAAAGAATAGGGTAGAATAGAATAGAATAGAATAGAAATAATAATAGACTAGAGTAAGAATAGAATAGGAATAGGAATAATAAAGTAAGAATAGGATAGAATAGGATACAATAGAATACAATAGAATACAATAGGAATACTAGGCTAACTAGAGTAAAAATAGAATAGAAATGGAATAGGAATAGGAATAAAGTAAGAATAAAATAGGATAGGATAGAGTAGAGTAAGAATAGAATAGGAATAATAATAAAGTAAGAATAGAATAGAATAGGAATAATAATAGACTAGAGTAAGAATAGAATAGAAATAGAAATGGAATAGGAATAAAGTAAGAATAAAATAGAATAGGATAGAGTAAGAATAGAATAGGAATAATAATAAAGTAATAGAATAGAATAGGAATAATAGACTAGAGTAAGAATAGAATAGGAATAGGAATAATAAAGTAAGAATAGAATAGGAATAATAATGATAATAATAATAATAATAGACTAGAGTTAGAATAGAATAGAAATAGAATAGGAATAATAACTTTATTGTCACTTTGAATATAATCAGCATACATTAAAATGAAATTTCGTTGCACAAAGCAATTTTGTTCCATTTCAGGGGAAAAAATGAAAGCAGGGATCTGTTAAGGATGCTGAAACCGGAGGGGTGAGGCAAATACATTACGAGAAAGGAAAAACAGACGGGATAAAACAATATGAGAAAGATCAATTCACGTAGATGGTTTATTTGGTCTTCATTGCAAATGTGGTCATTAAACGTAAGAATTACTTTTCAAACAAATTCCCCATGAGAGTGCAAAGTAGAATTCCGGCATTCAGAAGCCAGGATCTGGCTCGGAACTGGAAAAAGATTATGTTTTTGAGATTAACTGTTCCCCCCTCCCCCAAAACTTGACCTTTTTACCGTGTGCTGTGTGTGTCTTCCAATCCGTTCCGTGGCAGTTATCCATTCCTTCGCAGAGAGGAAATGCTAATTTGCTTCTTCAAGCAAAACCGTGTGATAAGCCCCAAAACTTGCTGCTGCTTTTTAGTTTCCTGGAGAGGAAAAAAATACATGCATTCTTCTGCCTTTTTGGAAATCAAGCCGGGGTACAGATTTATTCAGTCAAACCTTTCTGCCTGCCACTTTTGGCAGCTATTCATTCTTTAAATTGGGAAAAACATCAATGCCTAGAACAGCTTTGTAATTTTTTTTCGGCTGGTGTGTGTGTGATTATTGTTGGTGGTTGTCGTGCATTTTAATCTGCTCAGAGAGCATGGGCTCTTGGGCAGATTAAAGTAATAAGTCCCATCGTATTTTGACTGCATAGCATAGGACCATGTTGGATCAAGCAAATACACCAGTCGCCGTTCTGTTTCCCCGCAGCCGTCTGGAAACTTCTCAATAATTACGGCGTGAGTTCAGAAAACTTTCCCGATTGTGTTCTCCAGAGTCTGGAGTCAGAGATAGGCTGTTTCTGCTCTGAAGGTGACCTTAGCAGGCATTCATAGCTAAGCCTTTGGTTTATTTACATCAAAGAAACCCTACTAGCGAAGTGCAGAGTTAAATTTTAGCACTAGATATTACAGGGCTCCCAACACCTCTCTCTATAAGCATTTGGGATTTGAATTCATGGAGTTCAGAAGCACATTTGTGATGATTGGGTATGCCAGTGATGGCGGACCTTTTCGGTGTCGTGCACAAACATTGGGCATGTGCCCACTCATCAGGGCCACGTTCCGGAAAAGCAGAACTTCTGGGTTCTAGAGTGCATGCGCACCCATGGTCGTGTGCAAGCACACACTGGTTTTCAGCACTGCAGCGCACATAGAGGAAACCCAGGAGACAAAGAGGCGAGGTTGCGCATACAACATGGCTTCACTTGCCACTTTGAGCACGCATGCCACAGGTTCGCCATTGCAGGTATATACAAGTAAAGGAGACTATTTGGGGTTGAACTGAGGTGTCCTCCTTGAGCTGAGTTTTTTTTTTCTTTCAAATGTCTCATTACCCAACTAGGTAACATCATCAGTGCTAGCAAGGGAGTAAGGTGTGGAAGAGTGGAGGAGGAAGAGGAGGAGGTCTCTCTGAGTTTGGTGGTTTTCTTGCAGACGTTTCAGGACCCAAATTAAGTAACATCTGCAGTAGATCCTGATGTGCTTGGAGCCTTTCAAGAGTTGATTGAATAGGTTTCCTCACTTTGCCGCCTTCCTTGGCTGGTTGAAGGAGGGCGGGAGTCATTCCGCCTCTTCTTAGCCGAAGCTTTTTTGGAATCGTGCAGGCGATGCAGACAAGTCCAGGCCCCACTTCCAGAGATCCTGCAGTCAGAATTCTAACTGGGGAACCGAATCGGAAGGACGGAAGGAATGGCCTTCTGCTTTAATGTCATGCTTTCCTTCTGTCTTTCATCCCTCCGGCAGGGTCACCAAGGAAGTTGACGCTGCTTCGAAGGAAGCTCAGCTCTTCCGGAAACAGCAGGAGCCACAGGTGGCAACCCAGACATCTCCTGCAACTGTTTCGGGGTAAGATCCTGAGAAACTCTCTTCATCCAGCACGGGTTGCATGAATGTGGTCATTCATTCATTCATTCATTCATCTATCCCAGTGTTTCTCAACCTTGGCAACTTGAAGATGTCCGGACTTCAACTCCCAGAATTCCCCAGCCAGCGAATGCTGGCTGGGGAATTCTGGGAGTTGAAGTCCGGACATCTTCAAGTTGCCAAGGTTGAGAAACACTGATCTATCCAACCAACCAACCACCCATTTATTTTTATTTTATTTTATTTTTATTGCTGCCTATTCGCCCACGGCGACTCAAGGTGGCTAACGTAATTTAAAACCACATTAAAAAAGAATAAAACTAATAAAAGAATCAGATAAATTAATATAATAAAATCATCCCCCTCCTCCCAGCGACAGCAATCACATGAGCCATTGAATGGGCTCCATCCCACTCTGGGTTCCTCAGGCCCGCTGGCAGAAGCAGGTCTTCAGTGCCTTCCAGAAGAATATTAGAGTGGGGGTCATTCTAATCTCGGGGGGTGATGTTCCAGAGAGAGGGGAGCCACCACGGAGAAGGCCCTTCTTCTGGGTCCCACTAGAATGTATCTCCCTCGGGGATGGAACCCGCAGCATTCCCAGCCTCCGCTCTCTGGTGGGTCGGGTAGGTGTGACCAGCAAGAGACGGTCCCTCAGATCACCTGTTCCCAAGCCATGAAGAGCTTTAAAGGTGACAACCAGCACCTTGAATTGCCCCTTGGAAGCAAATCGGCAGCTAATGCAGCTCCCGCAGAAGAGGTGGTACATGTGCTAACTGAGGTCTGCAATTGAGGGGATTACAATGGCATCTTTAGAACCAGCGGGAATTGACTGATTCGCTTAAAGCCTCCTGGAAGTCATTACCAGGGAGTTTCCTTCTTCCTCACCCAACCTAGAAAGGAAATGGATGGACACAGTGAAGCAGTCCCCTGAGATTTATTTGGCAGGGGAGGGAAGATTCACTCCCATAGTATTGTCAGCCAGCCCATTTTGGTGAGTTAGACAAGAAAGACCCTTGATTCCCATCAGTAGTGAAAGTACATTTTACTCACGACAAATGGTTACAGAAGAAGCAAAGCCGGATCTGTTTTTTCGCACCAAAAGCATCTGGTTAACTCTCCCCTTCTCCCCACCTTCTTCCCTTCCACTGCCAGGAAATTCTTCCTTAGTTCCAGGTTGCCTCTCTCCTTGATTAGTTTCCACCCATTGCTTCTTGTCCTGACTTCTGGTGCTTTGGAGAATAGCGTGACTCCCTCTTCTTTATGGCAGCCCCTCAAGTATTGGAACGCTGCTATCCTGTCACCCCAGTCTTTCTTTTCATTAAACTACACGTACCTAATCATTAATGCCTCAGAGGCTTCATTATTTGTTTTTATTTCCAAATATTCCAGGTGTCTTTCTACAGCAGGCCCTGTTGCTATAATAGGCAGAACCTTCCCGCTAATGAGATTGCAATTAGGAAAAAAGTTCAGTCATGTTCCATCTAATCCTGCTCAGTTTGGATAAGTTAGATTCGTTATTTCAGTTCTTTAAACCACCGAAGCCTGAGTGCTGGATCTATCTTACATTTACCAGCATCCTTATCCCAAACGGCTGCTTGTTAGTAACATGGTTGTTAAGTGAATCTGGCTTCCCCACTCACTTTGCTTGTGCGGAGGTCACAAAGGGGAATCCACATGGCCCCAGGACACTGCAGCCGTCATAAATATGAACCGGTTGCCAAGCATTTGAACTCTGGTCACGTGACCATGGGATGCTGTAAACATCATAAGTGCGAAACACAATCATGAGTCCCTTTTCCCCAGTGTAACTTTGAACAGTCGCTAAATGAACTGTTGGGCTCACTGTCCGTCAGTGTTCCAGATAGCATCCAAAATTAAATCACAGTCCAAGGCAAAGTATTGCTCGAAGTTCCAATTTATGAAGAGAGCCACGCTGGCACATCTGGGAAAACCCAAATCTGAAAGCTTCCCGGTTTTCCCCACCCAAGTTCAAGATCTTGCCCCCCCCCACACACACACCAGTCCATCCCATGGTCCAATCTCCCACTGCCATGCTGGCAGTTCCACCCATCCAGTTCCGGTCAGGTGCTGAGGTGCAGAGAAAAAGGATGACCTTGGCTTTCTAGAAAGAAGGTTGTTATGGCTACCTCGCATCTCACTCCTACAATCCCCCCTCCTATAGAAACAACATAATGGAACAGAAGTGTGGCAGGCCAAAGATCCAAAAGGGACATGGCTGCAGGCCTGGCACTGTCGGGGGCTCCCTGGAGTCTTATCAGGAACCCACGTTTTTGTGGAAATCCTCCACTCTGCGTATGGAGCGTGGAGTCTGTGCAATGAATAAATTCCTGTCCTACGGAGTGAAGAGTTGGACTCTGACAGGAAGCCACGTGAAGAGAGACCGGAAGCATTGGAAATGTGGATTGATAGGCAGCTGTTATGTATAAGCTGGGCTGACAAAAACAGAAAGGAGGAGCCGCCTGGGAAAGCGAAGGTAAAATCATCAAAACCATCAAAAAGCAAAAGTTAGTATATTTTGGACATGGGATGCAACACCCGGAAAAATACGGCTTCCTTCGCTTAATCCTCCAGGGAAAGATTGAAGGCAAAGGAGCTCCAGGCAGAAGAAGAGCTTCATGGCTTCAAAAATCTAAGGGACCGGTTTGGACAAAACTCAGCACTGCTTTTTCGTGCTTTTATGTTGATTAAAATAGGATTGCCAACCTCCAATGACAGATATGGCACAAGAAGAAGAAGAAGAGCCAGCCACCAGGGGGCGCAAGACCTCGCCTGGTCCTCTGAGCCTTTCAGGCAGCTCTTGTCCCCGTGATGTCACAACTGACAAGCCATCCAGATTTAATCACCGTTGGAAATCTCTTTTTGTCAAGCTGGAGTAGACCTCTGTGTGCCTCGGGGGGGTCCATCCCCTGCACAACTGGAGCCCTTCTGCAGAGGAACAAAACTGATTAAATGAATAAGTTGCTTTAGAGGTTGGGCCCATTTGCTGAGAAATGCAACATATGCTTAGCCTGGAACTCAGCTCACGAGAGGGTCTCTTTGCTAAGGAAAGACCCCAGGGCAGAGTTTCAAAGTCTAACCCCGGAGTCCAGTTGCAGGATTTCTGCGACAATCTCGCTGCTTTGTCCTGAGTTCACTTCATTTTTGAGAAATCTATTTCGGAGCGGCTTTTTTATTTTATTTTTGGCTGTCCCGGCTGGTGGCCATCTGTGGAATTCATTTCCTGTGGGTTTAGCAAACCATGGCTCCTTCTGTGTACGGCTTTGGGTTCCCTCACTGTTTTTGCTCCATTTGCGTTTAGGATTTAGGATAAGTTAGAAGGGACCTTAGAGGTCTTCTAGTCCAGCCCCCTGTTCAAGCAGGAGAGCCTTTACCATCTCAGACAAGGGACTGTCCAGTCTCTTCTTAAAAACCTCCAGTGATGGAGCACCCACGATTTCTGGAGGCAAGTTAATCCTGTCCACCTGGCCTTTCATGGATTTAGAGGAGAGGTATCCAACTTTGGCGGCTTTAAGACCTGTGGATTTCAGCTTCCAGAAGGAATTCTGGGAGTTGAAGTCCACAAATCTTAATCCCCAAATCTTGGACATCCTTGATTTATTGCAGGGGTGTCAAACACAAAGCCAGCAGGCCACATCTGGCCTGCGATGTGGTCAGATCAGCCCACGGGACCATCTTGGAAAATGTAAGGGTCTGGCCCATGTGGCTTCAGCTCGGTCTACCCAGTGCGAAGAGGAAACATGTCAGCAGTTTGGGGAGTGGCATCAAGCTGGCCACACCCACCCAGTCAGCCAGGGCCCCCAAGGTCAACCACAGCCCTGATGTGGCCCTCAATGAAATTGAGTTTGCCACCCCTGATTTAGTGGGTTCGGCTTGGGGCTGCAACTCCTGGACGCCTTTCCAACTTGGACAAGGAGTAGCAATTAGCAAGGGAAGGGCTGACTCATTCAAGCAGTAGTAGCAACGGAGGAGGAAGAGGGGAACTGTGTTGAGCATCTGTCCTTCATTAAACTGCTCGGCGCTGCGTGGAAACTGGGAACCAGCTGCAAAGCACAGATTCGCCATCCCCAGCCAAAAGAGGAGCTTGAAGCCTCTCCGGAAAAGGCGCCTGGGAACCAAATCCAGCTTCTGTACTTAAGAAGCATTTTTCTCAAAGACACAACGCTAGACTCCAAGGGGCAGACCCAGAGCAGGGATCCGGCAGGTGGTTTTGGCAACCCTAACTTGGAGCAGCTCTGAAAGGTAGCCCCGGCGCTCGGTGCAGCAAGGTGCTGGCCAGTGGTGGGTTCCTCTCCCTGTCGCTGTCGGTACGCTGTGCATGGGACCAGGCCTCCTCGTCGTGCACGCACGCTGTGCATGCATACACACTCCACTGCCCCTACGACATCTAGCTATCGGTGAGCGTCCAATTAGGTGCTAACCAATTGTTTGGGTAAGGATCCCTGGTTTATAGTGGGGTGCATTCCATAGTGCAACCTGGGAACGGCTAATGACTGTCACAGGATGGCAAGATGCATGGCTTTGTTTCCTCTCATGCTAACGCACACACACTTCATCCCACTCCACAGCTCTCTCTCCCCTTCAAGCATGGCAGGCTGACAGCAGGCAGTAGCAAAAGCACTTCGACTTATATACCGCTTCACAGTGCTTTACAGCCTCTCTCAGCAGTTGACAGAGTCAGCCTCTTGCCCCCAACAAATTGGGTCCTCATTTTACCCACCTCAGAAAGATGGAAGGCTGAGTCAACCATGAGATGGTGAGAATCGAAGTCATGGCAGTGGACAGAATTAGCCTGCAATACTGCATTCTAACAGGAAGGAGAGAGGGAGGGAGGGAGGGAGGGAGGGAGGAAGGAAGGAAGGAAGGAAGGAAGGAAGGAAGGAAGGAAGGAAGGAAGAAAGGAAGGAAGCAATAGCACTTAGACTTATATACCGCTTCACAGTGCTTTACAATCCTCTCTAAGTCGCTTACAAATGTCATCCTCCCCAACAATCTGGGTCCTCGTTTTACCCACCTCGGAAGGACGAAAGGCTGAGTCAACCTTGAGCCTGGTGAGATTCAAACTGTTAAATTGCAGGCAGCCGGCAGGCAGCAGAAGTGGCTGCAGTACTGCACTCTGACCCCTGCGGGATGGCAGTCCTGACATGTGCCTTCATTCCTGGAGAAAGCTGTGCACGTGAGCCTCAGCTGATGCATACCATTTTTAAATTACTTGATGCCGCAAGGAATTCCCCCTCGAGGGAGCATCTCATGGTGTCGCTTGATACGCTGCGATAGTTCTCATCCAAGCACTTTGCAGCCATTAAGTGATAAATTCCATATACCAAAGCAAACCCATTTTATCCCGGGAGCTCGTTTCTGTGGTTGGCGTGACACATCCTATTAAACCATCCTGTCATTGGTTATTGTGGTTCACGAACTCCTCCCTTTGTGGCTTAATGTGACAAGCCATGGTTAAAACAACTTGGCTTAATGTGGTTTGCTCGCAGCATGTCTCCTGAATTTCAGACTATAGTGGGAGTTTCTTAAACCAGAGATTTGGTTAGGGGGCCTGCAGTGTTTCCCAGGAGAAGCAGATGGTTTTCCCAGGAAGAAATAACCATAAATATTTCTGTATAGAGGAGTTGGGGTTGGCCTAACTTGGGGAGTTCACAGCAATGGCAAGGCTTCCGTCTGTGGCTTCTGGGTTTTCACAATTTGCTTGTTTTTGTGACTGTGCTCAGCCAAATTGTCACTTTTGTTCTGCTTTATGGCTCAGTGGCTAAGATGCTGAGCTTGTCAATCAGAAAGGTTGGTGGTTTGAATCCCTAGCACCATGTAACAGAGTGAGCCTCGGTGACTTGTCCCAGCTTCTGCCAACCTAGCAGTTCGAAAGCACGTAAAAAATGCAAGTAGAAAAATAGGAACCATCTTTGGTGGGAAGGCCAAAAATAAATAAATAAATGTATAAGTAGTTCTCAATTTACGACCAGTCACTTAGCGATCGTTCAACATTACGGCTACTCCGAAAAGAGAGGATTTAAGGCTCAGATTTGACGTTCTGACAACCAGGACACCCACCTGCAGTCACGGGACCGGATTTGGCAACAGGCTGCCTTTACAATGTCCCACGATCACATTTTATGATGTTTTGCCCCAAATCAGCATTTCCGATTTTCAGGAAAGCTGCACCTGTAGGAAACTATGGGTTCACTTAACAACTGCCGCAAATCAGTCGGTCGTGTGATCGGCCTGTTTTACAACCATTATGATGCAACTGTAACGGGCGGGGCTCCATTAAGGTGGTCCATTAAGGCCTCCCCGTATTTTGCAGTGGGAAAGGATTATATTTACCAACTTTCTGAGGTGGGTAAAATGGGGAACCAGATCGTTGGGAGCAAATAAGCTGACTCTATAAACCGCTTAGAGAGGGCTGTAAAGCACTGTGAAGCGGTATATAATAAGTGCTATTGCCCTTCCTTCTCCTTCCTTCTTCCTTCCTTCCTTCCTTCCTTCTGGTTGACTCAGCCTTCCATTCTTCTGAGGAGAGTAAAATGAGGACCCAGATTGTTGGGGGCAAATAGGCTGACTCTGTAAACCGCTTAGAGAAGGCTCTAAAGCACTGTGAAGTGGTATATAAATCTAAGTGCAATTGCCAATTGTCCTCCCTCCCCCCTTCCTTCCTTCCCTCCTTCCTTCCTTCCTTTCTTCCTCCCTCAGCCTTCCATCCTTCCGAGGTGGGTAAAATATGGACCCAGATTGTTGGGGGCAAATAGGCTGACTCTAAACTGCTGAGAGAGGGCTGGGAAGCACTGGGAAGTTGTATGTAAGTCTAAGTGCTATTGCTATGCCTATTTGGCATTCGAAGGAAGCCAGGAAATAAACACGTTATCAACATTTAGCCAGTCTGCTCATCCGAACACAGACCTCATTCCTTTAAACTTTGCCTGTGATTCATGGAGAAAGAGTTTCTAACTGGGAAAAAAACCTAGGCTTGGAAAAGTCTTTTTTTTTCCCTCGAGTGGTTCATTAAAATATCCTGAACTTTGGGGATGTATGCGCTTGTCGTGGCTTTCCGCCTGTTTCATCTGCTTAAGAATGCCAGTCATTTCCTTTCCAGATTTTTCAGGAGGGCCTTAGGTCGATGGAAGGAAAGTTCTCCCGGGAATGCAAAACAAAATCTGCTGTACAGCTGTAAGGCCTCTGCTAATGGATGACACGACTTTGCGCTTCACGGATTTTGTGACTGATCCGCAGTGGGCCCTGTACGGTTGTGCGGTGCTTTCTGTCTGCCCTCAGGGCTACACCGTTGTCACTTAGGGGGTGGCCTTTCTCGCTAGGGGAGAGCCAAGCCTGTGGCTCCTTCGTGGTTACCGTTCATCGTGCTGAAGAATTGGCGATGGAGGCGTTTGGCAAGCAGTGGGGAGCCGGTTTTAGTGCAGTGCCCCAAAGAAATGGTATTTTAGGTTTGCTTATCCTGCATGTCAAGTGCTTTGCATTTTATATTAAGCCTGTCCGATGGGATTAAGAAATCCACTTGTTGGATGCAATTGGATACGGCAATTTGGGTTGCTTAAAACCTTGTTGCTGTTTCACAAAGAGGCCTGGAAGCGAAAAGAGGATTCGGTGAATGGGCAGGTCGACTTTTCATATTGAGGAGCGCAATATAGAAAGTTAGAATAACGAAATAAGAGAGTTGGAAGGGACCTTGGAGGTCTTCTAGTCCTACCCTCTGCTCAAGCAGGAAACCCTCTACCATTCCAGACAAATGGCTAGCCAATCTCTTCTTTAAAATGTCCACTGATGAGGCACCCACAACGTCTGGTGGCAAGCAGTTCCGCTGGTTAATTGTTCTCACTGCAAAGAAATTTCTCCTTAATTCCAGGTTGCTTCTCTCCTTGATTAGTTTCCATCCATTGCTTCTTGTCCTGCCTTCAGGTACTTTGGTATCCTTGACAACAGTTGAGTCCAAAATTTCCATTGCTGAGCAAGGCAGTTGTTAAGTGAGTCGTGCCCCATTTTATGACCTTTGTCGCCACTGTTAAGCAAATTACTGCAGTTTTAACGTGAATCATGCAGTCGTTAATCCAGCTTCCCCCATTGATTCTGCCTATCAGAAGCCAGCTGGGAAGGTTACAATCCGTGACCTCGGGAGTGTGCAATTGTCATAAACTGGCAAGCACCCCAATGTTGACCACATGACTGTGAATTAACAATGAGATGGCATTTAAATTTTAGAACAATCAAAAGTTCTTGCATTAACCCTCTGCAGTGAGGATTGTGAAATAAAATTTCACAATCTGCTGAGTATTCAGCAGAGTAGAGTATAGAGAATATTCTGTATAGAGTATTCTCTATACAGCAGCCATAAAATTGATGCCTCAAACCACAATTCCCACTTTAGAATCGTTCAGAACTGGATCTCATCTCTGTCTTGGTTAATCATTCAGAGGTGAGGATAAACATGATTCGAAAACCAGGCTGTGCCTGGCTCGCCTCTGTCATAGGATGCTCTCGGCATTTTCAGCTCAAGCTGAATCACTGTCATTTGTAGTACAGCTGAGCTAGTTAGAGCCACAATGCAGGATTGGCTCCAAAGACGTCCTCCTTATTGAAGTTACAGATTGGCAGAGTTGGAAGGGACCTTGTAGGTCATCTAGTCCAACCCACCCCCCCGCTCAAGCAGGAGACCCTTCTGACAGAGGGCAGTCCAGTCTCTTCTTGAAAGCCTCCAGGGATGAAGCTCCCATGACTTCCGAAGGCAACTTCTGTTCCATGGGTTGATTGTTCTCACTGTCAGAAAATTCCTCCCTATTTCTAGGTTGAATTCCTCCTTGATCACTTTCCATCCCTCCATTCCTTGTCTGGCCTTCAGGTGCTTTGGAAAATAATTTGACCCCCTCTGTGGCAGCCTCTCAAATATTGGAAGATGCTATCCTCTCCTCCTTGGTCCTTCTCTTCACTAGACTGCAACTGTTCTTCATGTTTTCATCTCCGAGTTTTTGATCATCTTAGATAGATTCAGATTAAGAGAGTTGGAAGGGACCTTGTAGGTCATCTAGTCCAAATCCCCACCCTGCTCAAGCTGGAGACCCTTCTGACAGAGGGCAGTCCAGTCTCTTCTTGAAAGCCTCCAGGGATGAAGCCCCCCAACTTCCGAAGGCAACTTCTGTTCCATCGGTTGATTGTTCTCCCTGTCAGGAAATTCCTCTTTATTTCTAGATTGAATCTTTCCTTGTTCAGTTTCCATCCATTATTCCTTGTTTGGACTTTGGGTGCTTTGGAAATTACCATGTTCCCCTGAAAAATAAGACAGGGTCTTATTTTCTTTTGACCCCCGAAATAAGCCCTTGGCCTTATTTTCGGGGAGGTCTTATTATTTTTGAGGTGCAGGAGGCGGCGAGCATGGCTGCTGCTGCGTTGCAATATTTTCACGGCGGGCTTATTTTGGTGTATGTGCTCAAAAGCCCGATTTGGCTTATTATCCAGGGGGGTCTTTTTTTCAGGAAAACAAAGTAGCTTGTAGCTTGACCCCCCTCCTCTCTGTGGCAGTCCCTCGGATACTGGAAGACTGCTATCCTGTCTCCCCTGGTCCTTCTCTTCCCTAGACTGGGAATTCCCAATCTCCTCTCTGGAAACAGGGGTTGTGATGAACAAACCGAGATGATCTTCTGCGGAAGGGCCAGGGTGGCATCTGGTTCCAGGAGTTGGAGAAGTGGGTCCGCCCAACACTTCAAAGTTGCCTTTATCTTCTCCTTTACCTTGGCAGAGTGAAGCGGCCTAGTGGTATTAACAGCCTCCTGGGGAAGATTGGCTCCAAGAAGCAGAAAATGAGCACGCTGGAGAAATCCAAGCTGGACTGGGAGACCTTCAAAGAAGAAGAAGGCATCGGCGACGAGCTGGCCATCCACAACAGAGGGAAAGATGGGTAAGAAAAGCAACGTTCTGTTCCCTTGGCAACTTGCTTGATGGGTGACACTGGCTGCTCACGCTCCTAAAAGCAGCATTGTTTCTTCCCTGGTTTTTTTTTAAAAAATGCTCGTGAGATTCCTCAAGAACCTTGATGCTCCACTCAGTGTTCGCACCAGTTCCTCAGGTTCCTGGGATTGTGATGCGGGCATCCCCCTTGGGTTTGGGCTTTAGCAAGCAGAAGCAGAATTTGGGACAAATCATGGCTCTGTCAACCCTTTGCTTGAGTTGATGCAACCTATACATGAGGGAGCTGAGGTGGTGCAGTGGTTAGGGCAGTGTTTCTCAACCTTGGCCACTTGAAGATGTCCAGACTTCAACTCCCAGAATTCCCCAGCCAGCATTCGCTGGCTGGGGAATTCTGGGAGTTGAAGTCCGGACATCTTCAAGTGGCCAAGGTTGAGAAACACTGGGTTAGGGTGCAGTACTGAAGGCCACTACAGCTGACTGTTATCTGCAGTTCAGCGGTTCTAATCTCACCGGCTCAAGGTTGACTCAGCCTTCCATCCTTCCGAGGTGGGTGAAATGAGGACCCAGACTGTGGGGGCGATATGCTGACTCTGTAAACCGCTTAGAGAGGGCTGAAAGCCCTATGAAGCGGTATATAAGTCTAACTGCTATTGCTATTGCTAACTTCCTTGCCTTGGAGTCGGTTTAATGTCAGGGTTCCAGGTAATACCCCCATAGCAAACAGAACTCCGATGCAAGCAGCTTTCTCAAAGAACAAATTTATTGGATAGATCATATTGGCACAGACTGGTGAAAACTGACTCTGAAGGTTCCCACGGTTTTCACCTAATTAAAAGTAAAAGTGTTCTCCCCTTTCCCAAACAATCAGTCACACGGTCCAATCAAGGTCCTATCCGGTTGCTTGGAAACTTCACTCCTCCTCTCTTCAGCCACCTGTGGGAATGTCCTTGGTTCTCAAGGGAAACTATTTTCTTTTGGCTACAAAATCCCAGCTATCTCTATTCCCCCCTCCCCATCCCTCTTCACCATTGTGGCAACACTGAAGCCTCCAAGATGGCCTCAGTCAGGCCAGCTTCAGAGTTGACACTATAGGTAAAACACACACAAACCCTTATGCAATAGTTTAGCTGTTCTGGGTAAACCAAGCCTGACCTTTCTGTGGTTTGACTTAATGTTCCAGAAGAACAAAAGAAGAACATATTGTATTTTTCGGATTATAAGATGCACCAAGATTTTGAAAAGATAAATTAAAAAAAAAGGTTTTTGCACTCTGCAGACTTCCCAAACTCTCTGCACGCCTCATTTTTGTGAAAAACAGGGCATGCAGAGAGTTTGAGAGCCCTGCAAAGTGCTCTTGGGGGCTGGGAGGGCAAAAATGAGCAAGAAATGACCCATTTTTTAAATGAAAATGGGGCCTTTTTGCCAGAAAAAGGGCAGGCATAGCCTTTAAGAGGCTTGTAGGGTATTCCTGGGGGCAAAATCAAGCAAAAAACGGCCCATTTTTCAATCCCAGGAGCACTTTGCAGGCCTCCCAAACCCTCTGCAAGTCCATTTTTGTGAAGGGGGTAGAATTTCGGGAGGCCAAAAATGCTGTATTCAGTGTATAAGACACACCCAGATTTTCATCCTCTTTCATCCTCTTATACTCCAAAAAATACGGTAAATCCCAGGCCTTAATCGTGGTGGTGTGTATGGTAATGTTCTTGTCAGATACAAGAAATTGGGAACCAGGGTGGTTCAAATGAGTACAAGTTTATTCCATGCTAGCTCTCTACAAGGATCTGGAATACTAACTGTCAAAGCAAATTGGTGGTAGATAAGAATCAACAGAATTCAAAGTAGGCTGGGTTAGATCTCTTGTGGGCCGGAAACAGGGGTGGGTTTCTCGGCCCGTTCCAACCGGATCGGTTGGAACGAGGCCGGCGGCGTCCTCGCGCACGCACGCGGCGTCCTCGCGCACGCACGCAGCGTCCTCACGCATGCACGCGGCACGCGTGTGCACGCATGCAGCGCGCGTGTGCACGCACGCGGCGCGCGCATGCGTATTAGCGTCTGCGCGATGCTCCAGCTGCTCCTGGAGGATCGTGCAGGCGTTCTGCGCATGCATGGAAAGCGTGAAATTCAAAAAAAACGGGTAAGGGGCGGGCGCGGGTGTGCGGGCGGGCGCGGGGGGGGGGGGCTTCGCCGCTCCCGGAAGTTACTTACTTCCGGGTTCGGCGACCAACCGGATCGCAGGGACCGGTGCGAACCGGTTGAAACCCAGCCCTGGCCGGAAAGGACTCTAAACTGCTGACCTGCTTGTCTCCTCCCTCGGGCTCAGCCTGGTTGTCTCCTACAAGTCTGGCCTTATATGGGATAAATCTCTGGACCATCTTCAGCTTCAGGGTGCAGAGAGCCTTACAAAGCCCTCCCCCCAAAACTATAAAGCAACAGTACTTAGATTTATATACCTCCCCGGAGTGTTTTACCGGGTAGTTTGCAACATCAGCCTCTTATCCCCAACAATCTGGCTCCTCATTTTACCAACCTCAGAAGGATGGAAGGCTGAATCAGCCAGGAGTCTTTGGTCAGGTCCAAACTCCTGGCAGTGGGGAAACTCAGCCCTGCAATACTGCATTGTATTCGCTGTGCCACCATGGCTCAGCGCCTGCATTGACTTCCATGGCATGTGCTGTCTTTGCAATTATTGAGAAAGTGATTTGTAGCTGATAACCACCTGGGCAATCTGAGTTATTTCCTGGAAAAAGGGGGCAGAAAGAAATAAGCATCCCTCATTTTCTTTCTAGCCATATATAAAGTTGCCTGTTGCGTTGTCAACACAAGCTCTTTGGGGGTATGCGCGACTACTCTGGCCGTGGGTGAGTCCAAAAGTGAAAGGCATAGCTGCCAAGCTTAATTCAGAGATGTGGCAAATTAATTCCTTAATTCGGACTTGTGGCAAGGAATTCTTCCTTCCTTCCAAGAGGAAGGAAGGGAAATAAAGCCAGGAGAGGCACTGCCCTCTTTCTAGCTATCCTGCCTCCCTGAGTTCTGACCCAGCTCCCCAAACACAACAAACCCTCTCAAGTGAACTCAAAGATTCCTTTATTAGGAGCACTGGCAGC
This sequence comes from Thamnophis sirtalis, assembly GCF_051295495.1. NCBI lineage: Eukaryota > Metazoa > Chordata > Lepidosauria > Squamata > Natricidae > Thamnophis > Thamnophis sirtalis. The sequence goes on along the minus strand of NW_028261394.1, from coordinate 26,487,888 downwards.
CTCGGCAAAAAGTTTCTCTCTCATCGCAGGCTAATAAGTCCTAGGGAGATGAATAGTTCTATGTCACACCTATTCATCTCTGCCCCCTGCCTTTGATCCCCAGAACTAGAGTGAGGCTTCACTAGCAGCAGTGGCTCTTCTGTCCTGAGGGCCGGCCCATAGATTTCCACTGCTCTCCTCTCCTCTGCCACTTCTATTCATCTCCACCCCCTACCTTTTATCCCCAGAGCCAGAGTGGAGCTTCACTAGCAGCGGTGGCTCTTCTGTCCCAAGGATCGGCCCATAGATTTCCATTGCTCTCCTCTCCTCTGCCTTCTGGGCATCTCTGTGTCAGGCACTGGACCCAGCTGTTCCTCCTCTTCCTCATCAGCCACCTCCAAACCTGGAGGCTGTTGACTCTCTATCTGAGGGCTGATGGACGGCCCAGGCTCTGCCTCTCTCTCTCTGCCAGTTTCAGTCCTTCTTCCCCCTCGGAGCTCCCAGGTTGCCCTGATGCTGACCCTGATTCCCACACCGCCGCCACCTCTGATTCGGCTGCTGGAGGGGCCGGCGGCCGACAGACCACAACACCCAGCCCATCTGAAATCTGCCATGTTCTCTCCGGAGAGATAACTGTGCTTCCTCCCTGCAGGTACCTGGAGAGACGCGCCTTCCTGGAAAGAGTGGATTACCGTCAGTTCGAGCACGAGCGAGAGATCCGCCTGAGCAACATGAAATCCTGATCCATGGGCCGAATCTGACTCTCCGAATCCAGCCATCTCCGGGTCTTCTCTCCCCCTGCAATAGCCAATAGGTGAACAGAGGACTTTGCCAGGCCAAGGGGGCAGCTCCGGGCAGCAGATAGTTTAAACTGGGCGCGTCCCGTTGCCCGTTTCTCGGCTGGGGAAGGGGCTGCAAGGCCGATTCCCAGCTGTCCACGTTTTTTGGGTAGTTTGGAAGAACACAGCAGACTCTGATGATGCAGTCACTGCCATCCCCTCCTGCTTGCACCCGTCTCCCGGGCGCTGGTTCTGCATGATACCAGCCCTGGGATCCCCACGTTGCTGGCACCCGTGGCCTCCTTGTGCCACTGAAAAGCTCCTCACACAGCACACACACACGCACACTGAAGTCTTACATTGGATCAGTCCAATTGGGTTCTGGGGAGTAAAGTAGGCCTATCCCACCTGCTTTCCTAAAAGACTTTCCCATTCAGGAATCCTCAGGTTTCCTCCTGTTTTGTTTTGTTTTTAATTCCTTTTTTCCCAGGTGTTTGGGTTTTTTTTAAAGCAGCCTCTCCGAGTGCTCAGGCCCTGCAGGAGCCCCCTAAGAGCAGCCGTCTGCGTGGGAGGGAAGGAGGGAGGGAAGCCAGCATCTCCCTTCTTCCCTTGAATAAAGAGTTAAAACGGTTCTGGCAAGTGTGTCTTTCTTCCCCTCTTGGCCAAGGGGACCAGGCAGGCCTCCGGCGACCCCATAGGAACCCCGTTTCCCTCCCCAAAAGGCGCTTTTGCAAACTCACCCTCTCCGTCCCGATTTCACCTTCTAGGGCGGACAGCGTTGAAAGCTGTCATAAGGTAGTCCTTGATATTTCTTCTTTCTCTTTTTCTTAGCCATGTTTTTAAATATCCACTTTAAAGAAGTTTTTTTTCATATACCAGGATTACAGCATCCTAAACAGCCATTAGATGGCAGCCAAGGTTATTTCACGGTGTCTCTTTGCTGCCATCTAGTGCTCATTCGGGTCTTGCAGCCCAGGGTCAGATGCATCTTTAGAGTTAGTATGGAGCCAGAGGGATGATAGGAGCCCAGGAAGCGACATCTGCCATAACTTCTAGTTTCTCTCCACCGCCGTTGGTTTTAACCTTGTGTTGTCTTTCAAATACAGGGAGTCCTCGACTTACGACCACGCTTCAGCCTAAAATTTCCATGGCTAAGCAAGACGGTTGTTAGGTGAGCTGTGCCCCATTTTTACGACCTTTCCTCCCAGAGTTCTTAAGTGAATCGCTGCAGTTATTAAGTTAGTGAGACAGTTGTTAAGTGAATTCGGATTCCCCATTGGCTCTGCTGGTCGAAAGATCATAAAAGGGATCACGGGATCCCAGGACACCAACCATCATAAATGTGACTCAGTGGCCAAGCGTCCAAATTTTGATTATATAAAGGTCATAAGTGTGAAAAATGGGCATAGGTCACCTTTTTCACTGCCATGGTAATTTCAAACGGTCATTAAATGAATGTTGTAAGTCAAGGACTGTCTGTGGTTGAATTTCTAAAGCAGGGGTGTCCAAGCTTGGGAAGTTTAAGACTTGTGGACTTCAACTTTCAGAATTCCCCAGCCAGCCATGCTGGCTGGGGAATTCTGGGAGTTGAAGTCTACCAGTCCATGCTGGCTGGGGAATTCTGGGAGTTGAAGTCTACCAGTCCATGCTGGCTGGGGAATTCTGGGAGTTGAAGTCTACCAGTCCATGCTGGCTGGGGAATTCTGGGAGTTGAAGTCTACCAGTCCATGCTGGCTGGGGAATTCTGGGAGTTGAAGTCTACCAGTCCATGCTGGAAAAGTCCATGCTGCCTGGGGAATTCTGGGAGTTGAAGTCCACGAGTCTTAAAGTTCCTAAGTTTGGACACCCCTGCCCTAAAGAGTTCTTTCTTCACTTAATGTTCTTGGGGAAATTCCCTTAAACATGTTGCTGGACACTTGGCTGTGTGTTTTTAGTATCTAATTTATCTATCATGTTTGTTCCCCCAATTGTCTGTTGTCTTGTATCCTAACGTCTATCTCCCAGCCTCAATCTGATCCTGTCCATCATGTAACTGAACATCCATGCAGCACGCAGGATCGAGAAGAGATCCCTGGCAGGGCAGTTGACGGCGGGAGATTTTCTTCTGTCACTCTAAAAGGGGGAGAGAACATCACTGTACACCTTTTAATAAAATAAGTGATTTCAGTAACATTTTTAAAACAAAATGGATTGAGTGGTCTCTTAAACCTTGGAGGTGTTCTGACCCAGCTCCCCAAACACGACCAACCCTCTGAAGTGGACTCAAAAGATTCCTTTATTAGGAGCGCCGGCAGCCCCAGCAAAACGTTTCTCCTTCAACACAGGCTAACAAGTCTGTCCAGCAGGGAAATGAATAGTTGTCTGCCACATCTATTCATCTCCGCCCTCTGCCTTTTATCCCCAGAGCTAGGGTGGGGCTTCACTAGCAGCGGTGGCTCTTCCGTCCTGAGGTCCGGTCCATAGATTTCCACTGCTCTCCTCTCCTCTGCCTTCTGGGCATCCACACATCAGACACTGGACCCAGCCGTTCCTCCTCTTCCTCACCAGACCTGGGAGCTGTTGACTCTCCATCTGAAGGCTGACGGATGGCCCAGGCTCCACTTCTGTCTCTCTCTCTCTTCCCGTTCCATTCCCTCTTCCCCCTCGGAGCTCCCAGGTTGCCTTGATGCTAGTCCTGACTCCTCCTCCTCCTCCTCCTCTGATTCACGTGCTGGAGGGGCCCACAGCCGACACTCCACAACAGGAAGATGCTTTTCTCTGCAAGCGCTAATGAAGTCAAAATTTATACACATTTCTGTCGGGGGAAAATGAAAAGGCTTGTCCTATTTTCCAGGCTCTCTGACAGTTCCCTGTAGGAAGAAAAGAGTTCATCAACTGCTATAATTTTTAAGTGTTTATTTTTAGCCTCGAAATGTCCTTGGTCCTCCAGGCTGCTTAAAAGGCTTACTTTCAGGTCTCCACTGATTCGAATCATCCGTGACCTGATAAGTGATCTCTAGGGATCCCTTTAGCTTTAGTCATGCAACCCAGCTTTAGGAGTGTCAACCACGTGATAGCAACCAATTAATATGAAATAATTAAAAAATGCTGAGAAAAAGGGGCACTTTGGAAATAATACATTTCATATTTTATCACCTTGGAGGAGTGGAGAATTTAAGGTGGTTTTGGGCAGGATTGTTTTTTTGTTTCTTAACATGACTTTGCTCTAGGATATTAAAGGATGGCTTCCCTTAACACAGGTGGTCCTCAACGTGTTAAGGACGTTGGGCTCAGTCGTGTTAAGGTAGACCACGATTGCGCCCAAAGTTTCTGTTTCTAAGTGAAACATTTGTTAAGCGAGTTTTGCCCCATTTTACGACTTTTCTTGCCACAGTTGTTAAGTGAATCACTGCCGTTCCAACCGAACTGGGGGAAAAGTGACTTGTGGCCATTTTTCAAACCTACAAACATTGCAGCATTCTCAGGGAAATGTGATCATAATTTGGGTGCTTGCCAACTGACTTACATTTATGACGATTGCAGTGTCCCAGAGTTACATTGATCCCTTTTGTGACCTTCCAACAAGCAAAGTCAATGAGGAAGACCAATTCACTTAACGAGTGTGTTACTCGCTTAACAGGAGCTGGTCATTTGCATTCTTTAGAGCAGGGGTGTCCAAACGTAGGAACTTTAAGACTCGCTGGCTGGGGAATTCTGGGAGTTGAAGTCCACCAGTCCATGCTGAGAAAGTCCATGCTGGCTGGGGAATTCTGAGAGTTGAAGTCCACCAGTCCATGCTGGCTGGGGAATTCTGGGAGTTTGAAGTCTACGAGTCTTAAAGTTCTCAAGTTTGGACACGGCTGCTTTAGAGGGTCACTAAAGCACTTATATGTGTCCCCAGGGTCACCTGAGTGGTCCAAATCAGTGGTGGGTTATGACATGTACGCCCCAGTGTGGGCGTACCGGTGCCTGCTGGGAGTACCAGGTACCGTTCCAGTATGGTGCTGCAGAGCGTACCCGCCTGCCAGCTCCCCTTACCTGTATTTGACCCAACCGGGCCATTTGCGCATGTGGGCAGAGCATATGGCACCTGCGTGATGATCTGCCGAATAGCTGGCGCATCGTGGGTGGTGGTTACACAAGCGCATGGTGCACGCATGCAGGTGGTGGACGGCCAGCCCCATTGCAGTGGGATCCGAAACCCACCCTGGTACAAATGGCTCCTGTAGTTACTCTGAAAGGACGCCAATGATCAGCTGTCTGCATGGAGTATAAATCCTTCCATTCCCTTCCGTCAGAGCTGAGGAAGTTTCTTGGATGAGAAGTGAAATGTCTTCAAAGAAAAAAAACAACAAGGAAATCCAGTTGCCTCTTGGAAAAGCACCTTTGGGACAACCATGACCTGGATGACGGAGAATCTCTACAGGGTTCAATTGTTCAATTGTAATTATAAGCCCGAGGACTACCTGTGCCAGGGCTGGGTTTCAACCGGTTCGCACCGGTCCCTGCGATCCGGTTGGTCGCCGAAACCGGAAGTAAGTAACTTCCGGGAACGGCGAAGCCCCCCCCCCGCGCCCGCGCGCGCCCGCACACCCGCGCCCGCTCCTTACCCGGTTTTTTTGAATTTCGCGCTTTGCACGCATGCGCAGAACGCCTGCGCGATCCTCCAGGAGCAGCTGGAGCATTGCGCAGATGCTAATACGCATGCGCGTGCCGCGTGCGTGCACACGCGTGCCGCGTGCGTGCGCAAGGACGCCGCCGGCCTCGTTCCAACCGATCTGGTTGGAACGGGGCGAGAAACCCACCCCTGACCTGTGCCCATTCAATCCCCTGTTTCTACCCATCCTTTTCCTTCCTTCCTTCCTTCCTTCCTTCCTTCCTTCCTTCCTTCCTTCCTTCCTTCCTTCCTTCCTTCCTTCCTTCCTTCGCCTGACTCTCGACAGGATTTCTGGCTGCACTTTTCTGAGACGCTACCCTTACTCAATGTCCAATGTGTTAATGATTTTCTATCCTTACTTCCTGAGGCTGTTTGGAGGAAATTGTGACAGAGATGTTGTTTTCTCCTGTCCAGCCTAGGACACACTTGTGTGCATGAGGGCATGCAGGATTTTGCACTGCCTTCAAAAGTGGAAGCCAATATCCTGTACCTGGAAGCCATTTGATTGGTACATCCTGTCTGATGAGCCGGGGCATGGTACAGAGGCAACACAGCCAGCTGATAGTTCAAACCACCCCTTTATTGCTCCAACTTTCCCCCAAACGCTCCCATGTGGCCAGTCCTGGAGCAAAGTGATCACACACACACACACACAGCTCCAGCAGCCTCTGGCTGCAAGTAGTCCAGCACAACGCTGTGAGCACAACGGCTGCAAAACAAAACCACTCAGCAGGGCAAGGGAATAAGTCAATGGGTCCAGGAAGCAAAGGAACTAGGCAATTAGTCCAGGAAGAAAGCAAGAAGTCCGGGAAACGTCAAAACCTCAGCAACAGCACACCACGCTCCATGAATTCGGCTTTTGTTCCTGACAAATGCCCCTCCACACAGCATCTCCTTATCTCTCAGTCCCCAGGTGTGCCTGTGAAGAAGGCCGGGCGCTCTCCCGAGTTGTTCAGTCAGCCTGCGCTGTTCCTGCCTTCTTTCCACTCTCCGTGCTCTTGGATCAGGAGGAGGAGGTTTCCTGCTCATCACCTGAGCTCTCTCTCTCATGTTCACTGCTTAGCCTCTCTTGGTCATCCTTCCTCCCTGCCTACAAGCTGTCCCAATCCAGAAAGGCCCTGGCCTGACTCGTCCTGCTCCTCCCCGCATTTCCCCGAAGCCAACGAAGCTGCACCCTCGATCTCCATTGGCTCCAGTTCCAGCTAGTCTTCCTCCACAGATTCAGGCTCCTACAGGGGCATGATATTCTGGTTGTAGAACAAGGGTGGGCACTATGGCCCTTTTACAACCTGTGGACTTTGGGTCCCAGAATTCCTGTCCCAGCCATGCCCAGGAATTGCCATGATTGTGCCGTCTCAGGAATTCTGGAAGTTGAAGTCCACAGGTCATAACAAGGCCATTCTGCACATCCCTACTCTAGAAAGTCTTTAAAACCCGCAGCAGAAAACTTACTATAATTTGCTAACCACCCATGATGTTTGGGGACTGACTTAACATCATGAAATATTCAAACCACAATGAAGTCAATTTAATACCATCTCATCCAAGGTATTCTGCGGTTTTGCTCCCCATACTTACTTTGGAACTATTGTCCCAAGACCAGAAAAATCACGTTTAATTCTATCACGTTATGGAAACATAACCAATGTGGTTAGGTTGCGGCTCAGTGTGGAGTAGAAGCTCAGAAAATTTGGTTGCTTGAGTCGTCCATGGTTCAGTTAACCACGGGTGAGTCATACCAAGAGCCACTCTCACAAACGTGATTGTACCGTCAACCAAACCACATGCCAATGTGTGAACCTGGATGGGGAAGAATGAGACATGGCTTTATAATCCATAAATTGTGTTTCTGAAGGCTTTTTCGAAACAAACTGAGTATCTTGGACATAATAAACAATCTAGTTGTCAGTATTCCAAATATCATGCAGAATTAAATCAGAGTCCAAGGCAGAGCTATCCTTAAAGTTCCAATTTAATAAGACAGACATGTTGGCAACGAACTGTGGAATCCCAAATCTAAAAGCTTCCTGGGATTCCACCCAGTTGAAAGTTCATGATCTTATCCCCACACCCATAAATCCATCACATGGTCCAATCTTCTTTGCCCACGCTGGCATCTCCACCCATCTAGTTCCGGTCAGGTGCAGATGTGTGGAAACAAAAGATGACCTTGGGCTTCTAGAAAGGAATGATAACAACACATTCTACAATTCTACTCCTTACTATTCCCCCTCCCAATTACTACACTAATGAAACAGCATAATGAAATAATAGAGTGTGTGGAAAGATCCTAAAAAGGAATATAACTGCAGGCCTGACACTAGTCCCATGATGGTGAACCTATGGCACATGTGCCAGAAGTGGCACGCAAAGCCATCTCTCTGGGCATGTGAACTGTTGCCCGTTGCTCTTCCGGGTTCCAATGCACCAGCCAGCTGGTCTTCACACACGCAGGAGTGCCAGAAACTGGAAGAGCGGTCGCCTGATGTACATGCACCAACCGAGCGGCTGCTCTGGCATGCAGATGAAGACCAGCTGGCCGGTGCGCATGCCCACACCGGAAAATGGAAGATCATCTTCCCGGCATGCACATGCACACCAGGCCGCTGTTCTTTTGGTTTGTGGCACATGCATTCCTGTTCTGGCACTTGGTGCCAACACTGATCTAGTCTATCCTTGGAAGCCACATCTTGTGATCTTCTGATGGCTTCTAAATAGCAATATTTCATGCAACCAAGAAAAAATGAAATATTGTACGGTACAATATTAATATTTGAATAAACAGTGGGATAAAATCAAAATCAATACAATAATACAATACAATAGCAGAGTTGGAAGGGACCTTGGAGGTCTTCTAGTCCAACCCCCTGCTTAGGCAGGAAACCCTACACCACTTCAGACAAATGGCTATCCAGCATCTTCTTAAAGACTTCCAGTGTTGGGGCATTCACAACTTCTGGAGGCAACTTCTGTTCCACTGATTAATTGTTCTAACTGTCAGGAAATTTCTCCTCAGTTCTAAGTTGCTTCTCTCCTTTATTAGTTTCCACCCATTGCTTCTTGTTCTATCCTCAGGTGCCTTGGAAAATAGTTTGACTCCCTCTTCTTTGTGACAACCCCTGAGATATTGGAAGACGTCTATCATGTCTCCCCTGGTCCTTCTGTTCATTAAACTAGCCATGCCCAGTTCCTGCAACCGTTCTTCGTATGTTTTAGCCTCCAGTCCCCTGATCCTCTTTGTTGCTCTTCTCTGCACTCTTTTTAGAGTCTCCACATTTTTTCTACATCGTGGTGACCAAAACTGAATGCAGGATTCCAAGTGTGGCCTTACCAAGGCATTATAAAGTGGTATTAATCACATTTGTACCACTTTATAAAACTTTAGTAAGACCACACCCGGAATACTGCATCCAGTTTTGGTCACCACATTGTAAAAAGATGTAGAGAAAGAATACAGAGAAGAGCAAAAAAGATGATTTAAGAGGCTTGAGACTAAAACGTGAAGAAGTGTTGCAGGAAGTGGGTATGACTAGTGAAAAGAAGGACTGGGGTGACATGATAGCAGTCTTCCAGCATTTGAGGGGCTGCCACAAAGAAGAGGCAGTCAACCTACTCTTCAAAACCCCAAGGCAAGACAAGAAGCAACAGATGGAAACTAATCAAGGAGAGAAGCAACCTGGACGAGATGACCTCAAAAGTCCATTCCAACACTATTATTCTGTTCTGTTCTAATATTAGTTTTATATATGCATTAAGGTGGCTCAGTGGCTAAGATGCTGAGCTTGTTGATCAGAAAGGTCGGCAGTTTGGCGGTTCGAATCCCTAGCACCACGTAACGGAGTGAGCTCCCGTTACTTGTCCCAGCTTCTACCAACGTAGCAGTTCGAAACACGTTAAAAATGCAAGTAGAAAAATAGGAACCATCTTTGGTGGGAAGGTAACAGCGTTCCGTGCGACTCTGGCATTTAGTCATGCAGCCACATGACCCCAGAAACATCTTCGGACAGCGCTGGCTCTTCAGCTTTGAAATGGAGATGAGCACTGCCCCCTAGAGTCAGGAACGACGAGCTAGCACATATGTGTGAGGGGAACCTTTACCTATGCATTAAACTGAGTTTTCCTAGAATCAGAGATTCCCAGAACTAGATGTGGAGTCCAACCCATGCCCAGAAGCTAGGATCATGAAATCATCTTTGACAGGTGGCCACCTAACACACACACACACCACTTGGACACATTTGGTTCACCGTTGGATTGCTCTTGCTGTGAGGAAGTCGTTTGTAAGATTCACGAAGGATCTGCATTCCGATTTTAAGAGGCCCATTTATGGCTTAGTCCTACTTGTCATTCCCTCTGCTCAAGAGAAGCTCCAATTGATCAGGAAATTCCAGGGAGATGTTAAACTTACCAGTGACTCTAAAAAAAACCATCCTACTGATCTGTAAGTGTTGATAACCAGTCTGATTCCTAGAAACTGCAGGGCAGAGAAATCTACTTGAGTGATCTCCTTTTATAAAAAAAGGAAGACGATAAAGTAAGAACAATCATGGCGTGTTAGCCTGACTTCGGAATCTACGAAGATACAATAGAAAACAATTAATTGCCGAGCACCCAGAGGGAAATTAGCCGATTACAGGCTGCCAGCATGCTTTTATTAGAAACTAATTATGTTAGGCCAGTTTAGTTTCTCTTCTTTGATAAAATAATTGGTTCAGTGGGAAAAAAAACATGGGAAATAAAGAGCAAAGTCTTCACAAAGGCTTAGTCCCACATGAAGCTCCCCTTAGAGGCAGGCTTTAAGTAGGCCAGAAGAGGTGAGGCAACAGCTGGGAAATGGAGGCAACTTCAATGAAAAGCAGTCCTTGGCCATAAAAAAGAAAATGTGAATATTCTCAAGGTTAAGAGGCTGAAATTGCTGCTGTTATAGCTGATCTGTTCGTGATTTGTGGGAGACACGAAAGTTGGTCAATCTTCTACTTACTCTCCATGAAGCTCTAGTTTACAAGCCAATGGAGAAAATTCCTGTGGCATTGCAGGTACTTATGGATAGTTTACAACCCTGGCTAATTCCAAACCCCTTAGTCCCTTTACTGACTTGTAAATAAAATGCTAGATAAACATGGTGGGAGGGCTGTGGGCTCCACAGGTGAGCAGTCTCAGGCAAGGGGCTGTGTTTGATGGACTCAGCAGGTTCTTCTAGTCTTCAGCCAGAAATGCTGAACAGGTGCAAAAGTGTGCTTTAGCTATTACCTGAACGACCAGAGGCATGTGAAAAGATTATCAGTAAAAAGTAAAAAAGATCCACTTCCTGGATCCTAGAGAGGCCGCTAGAAGAAAAACCTGAAAGTTACCATTTTCATGAAATATATTGGTTCTAAATGGGAAGTAGGACAATTGCTGAATTTCTCGCAAATCTATTCTTCTCATCTCATGCCACAGAGATGAGGGGGCCAAACTTATTTTCCAAAGCACCTGAAGGCCAGACAAGGAATAATGGATGGAAACTGATCAAGGAGAGATTCAACCTGGAAATAAGGATGAATTTTCTGACAGTGTGAAACCAATGGAACAGAAGTTGCCTTTGGAAGTTGTGGGAGCTTCATCACTGGAGGCTTTCGAGAAGAGACTGGCTGCCATCTGTCAGAATGCTGTAAGATCTCCTGCTTGGGCTAGATGGTCTACAACAGTGGTCTCCAACCTTGGCAACTTTAATACTTGTGGACTTCAACTCCCAGAGTTCTGGCTGAGGAAGTCTGGGAGTTGAAGTCCACAGGTCTTAAAGTTGCCAAGGTTGGAGACCACTGGTCTACAAGATCTCTTCCAACTCCGTTAATCTATCAATCTCAACATCTCTCAAAGATGCTGAGACCGTAGAAAGAATGTGGAGAAGAGCAACAAAGATGATTAAGGGCCTAGAGGCTAAATTGTAGAAATGATGGCTAAGGAAACTAAATACGTCTCATCTGATGAAGAGAAGGCTCAGGGGTGACATGATAGCCATCTTCCAAAATTTGAAGGCCTGTCCCAGGGAACAGGGGGTTGACTTATTCTCCAAAGCAACTGATGACAGAACAAGAAGCAACGTGTGGAAGCTCAGCAGAGAGAGAGAGCCAACCTGGAAATAAGGAGGAATTTCCTGACAGTGAGAATCAATGGAACACCTTCCCTCTGCGGTTGTGGGTGCTCCATCTCTGGAGGTTTCAAGAAAAGATAGGACAACCATTTGTTCAGGATAGACACCTGCCTTGAGCTGGGGTTGAACTAGAAGATCTCCCAGGTCCCTTCCGACTCTACGAGTATATGAAAACTCAGTGAGAATCTTGTTGGGCAAAGAATAACTTTGGCTTTTAGGCAAGGAACTCAAACAAAACAGGGATGGTTCCCGCAACAGCAAATTGTTGAAAGAATTTGAGGGCTTCCTGTGCCCCCACTTCCCCAAGATTGCCTGAAAGGCCAAAATCTCTGAAGTGAGGAGGAAGCAACTCTGGAGAACATGGTGGAACCACAATTCTGCCTCTTAGCCTGGAAGGCTGTGGAAATTTTGCTAGTGGGGTTGAGAAGGCAAGGATGAGGGTGGCATTTCCATCTCATTTAGTTGAGCTTAGGCAGGCAAGCCGCAGAGCAGAGACTGGGTGCATGAGCAAGCAAGTGCCACACAGTATGCTACGGCGCCGAGGAGGTGAGGAGTGACTGAGCTGGGCTGGGCAAGCGGGTGGGGGCGAGCACTAGGCGGGCAAAGCCAGGGCCAGGCAGAGGTCAGATTTGCCAGTTTGGTGAACCAGTTAAAATTTTCACTACCGGTTCGCCCAAACCAGTCCAACTTGGGATGCTCTGATGCTGTATGTCAATGGTGCGTTTCAAAAAAATTTAGAACGTCTTCTGTAGGTGTAGCCTGCTTTGTGGGAGTGGCTTGCCGGCCATGTGACCAAGTGGGAATGGCTTGGCAATCATGTGACTGGGTGGGTGTGGCCAACTTGTAAAATGTGGTGAAACTCACTTAACAATGCTCTTGCTTAGCAACCAAAATGTTGGCTCAGAAACTCTGGCATTTGAAGCACACAAGTCTTAAAGTTGTCAAGTTACAAGACCCTCGCACCCCAACCCTTTAGAGAAAAAAAAATCCAGGGGTGTTCAAACTTGACAGCTTTAAGACTTCAAGGTTTAGATAGGACTCTTAGAGTTGGGCGGGGCGATTGGTGAGCCAGCCAATCAGTGAGCAGTGGGCGGGGCAAGTGTGGTGCGGACAGGTGGGGGGAGGGAGCTGGAACCGGTTCTAAATGGCAACGTAGATTTGTGGAACCTCTTCTGTAGAACTGGCAGGAACCCACTCCTGCCCCTACTGCTCTAGAAGTAGCCACTAAAGTATGAAAAGAGGACAATTATTAGATTTATGGACCATCATCGCGATATTGTTGCATTTAATTCCTTCCCCTGAATGCTAATGTCATTTCGGTTTCTCAACCTGGGGAATTCTGGGAGTTGAAGCCCACCTATCTTAAAGTTGACAGAATTGAGAAATTCTGCCCTAGAGTTTACTGCTCATGTAGTTTTCTGATGCTTTTACCCACTTATTTTTTTAGAGACTTTCCCTCTCCCTGGCATTCCACTGAAAGTTCTCCTCAATCTGCTGGGGGTTGAAGTCCAAGATCCCTACCATACAGGCAAAGTTGGAGGTTGCTGCATCCTAGCTGCAATGCTCTCTCTTGTCACTAGATGGTGGTAAAGAGGCATAGAAAATCCTGGCTCATAGCATTTAGCAATAGCGCTTAGATTTATATACCGCTTCACAGTGCTTTACAGCCCTCTCTCAGCAGTTCACAGAGTCGGCCTACAACCTGGATCCTCTGGACCTCAGAAGGATGGAAGGCTGCATCAACCTGGAGCCTGGTGAGATTTGAACTGCCAAATTGCAGGCAGCCGGCAGGCAGCAGAAGTAGCCTGCAGTACTGCACCCTAACCACTGTGCCACGGCGGCCCATGGCTGCCTTCTTGCATCCACTGGGTTGTTTGCAGCCCAGCTCTGATCATCCGCAGCTGAAGCCATCTGAGGCGGTAAAACGGAGGAAGAAGAGGGGGAATGGCTGGACCTGTGCCCCTAAGGAATGCACCAAATGCAGAATGGAGGGGGGGGCACTCCAAGAACCAGTGGGCCCTTTTGACTCCAGCTGCAGAGAGAGGTTCTCTCCATTTCCCCCTCCATTGCAAACAGATTCATTGCTCCAGTCCAGTGCATCTGTTCAAGCCCCACAGGAAGAGGTCCCCAGAGGAGGGCGGGGGGGGGGGAGAAGAGGGTTGCCGTGACAATGCCCAGGGCTTAGCTAGCAACCCTTTCAGCTGCATGCCACTGCTGCAGACGGGGAGGGGGATGCAGAACAGGTAGCGCCCTCCCCCCGCTTCCCTGGGTCCATTGAGTGGGTGATGGGATGCACTTACAGAAGCAAAGGACTGCTCACTGCAAGACCGAACGCCTCCTTGGGCAATGGATGGATATCATCTTAGTTCCCTAACTGTGCAGCTCTCCTCTAGGAGATAGGGCAGCTGAGGTGAAAGCTGCTATATCAGACCTGCCAACACTCAAACCTCTAAATAGACAAAATTCTAGGCTCAACAATTTGTTGAGAAAGGTATAGTTTTATTAGAAGTCAGATGGAATGCAGAAATGGAAAGCCGGAACTGAGAATCACCCAGCAAAATCCTTAGGAGCCATGGTGGTGCAGTGGTTGGAACGCGTTACTGCAGGTTAACTCCCTCCTCCCTGCCAGCAGTTCGATCCTGACCAGCTTCAGGTTGACTCATCCTTCCATCCTTCCAAGGTCGATAAAACGTGGACCTAGATCAGGAGTGTCAAACTCAAGGCCCGGGGGCCGGATTCGGCCCACGGAGTGCTTAGATCTGGCCCACGAGGCCACCTGGAAACAGGGAAGGACCGGCTCCACGGTGCCTCTGCCAGCAAAAACAGAGCTCTGGCAGCCCTCCCGAGCTCCGTTTTGGCTGGCAGAGGGTTGCAGGAGGCTGTCGCAGCTAAGGAGCTCAGGAGCCCGTTTTCACTGGCAGAGCACCCGGCCCACCACTGGCACCTCCAACATGAGTGATGTCGAGCTGGCTACTCTCACCTGACCTCGCCCACCCCAGTCCCCTGAGATCAAACACAATCCAAATGCTGTGGTGGGCCACAGCAATGACAAGTTATTAAGCAAGGGCTACTTGTATGATGTTACTAGTTGTCAACCCTGGCTTTCAGGACATAATCCATCCATCAGCCATGGGAAAGGGAAGGGGGAAGGGAAGAGAAGAGAACAAGAAGGCAACCAGAGCCAGGCAGAGGGACTCAGCCGCAGTGAGGAGGGGCATCATCGGAAGATCAGTTTAGGGACAGATCATCAGGCAGAAAATTCAATCTATATGGTTGCTAAGAGCTGACGCTGACTGATGGCAGATGATCAATAGCATCCCAGCGTCACAGTAGTGAGAGGAATAGTGGGTAATTGGCTTCAACAGGATTTGGGTTCAGCTAGTCTAGAGAAAAGAAGGACCAGGGGTGACACGATAGCAGCCTTCCAGTGTTTGACGGGCTGCCACAAAGAAGAACGGTCAATTTATTCTCCAAAGCACTGGAAGGCAGGACAAGAAACAATGGATGGAAATTAATCAAGGAGAGAAGCAACTGGAACTAAGGAGAACCTTCCTCACAGTGGATTATAGACAATTAACCAGTGGGACAGCTTGCCACCAGAAATTGTGGGCTCTCCACCACTGGATGTTTTTAAGAAGAGTCTAGACAGTCACTTAAATGGTAGAGGGTCTCCCACTTGAGCAGGGGGCTGGACTAGAAGGCCTCCAAGGTCCCTTCCAGCTCTATTCTATTCTAAATTCTATTCTCCAAAGCAGCAGAAGGCAGGATAAGAACCAATAGATGGAAACTAATCAAAGAGAAAAGCAATCTGGAATTAAGAAGAAACTTCCTAACAGGGAGGACATTCAACTAGTGGAACAGCTTGCCACCAGAAGTTGTGGGTGCTCCATCACTGGAGGTTTTTAAGAAGAGAGTGGATAGCCACTTGTCTGAAATGATATAGGGCCGGGATGGCGAACCTATGGCATGCGTGCCACAGGTGGCCCGCGGAGCCATTTGTCAGGGCATGCGAGGCGTTGCCCTGTCAGCTGGCCAGCACGCATACGCACCCTGGCCAGCTGAGTTCAACCTTTTTTAAAGCTATTTTTCACCCTCCCCAGGCTCCAAAGGCTTTATAGGAGCCTGGGGAGGGCAAAAAGAGCCTCCCCCGCAAATAAGCCCTCCAGAGGCTTCAGGAGCTTCCCTGAAGCCTCCAGAGCGCAAAAAAACCGGCCCTATGAGCAAACCGGAAGTTTGGGAATGGACTTCCGGTTTGCTCATAGGGTCGGTTTAATCCCTCTGGAGGCTTCAGGGACCTTCAGGAGGCTTCCTTGAAGCCTTCGGAGAACTGAAAACAGCCCTAGGAGCAAACAGGAAGTGTCTTCCGGTTTGCTCGTAGGGTCGGTTTAAGCCCTCCGGAGGCTTCAAGGAAGACTAGATGACCTACAAGATCCCTTCCAACTCTGTTAATATAACAAAAGCAGATCAGATCAGCCTGATTGCCCATCATAATTTTTGTATCTTGGAGCGAAGGGAAGGACGCGACAAGAAGTATGAGGAAGTGACTTTATTCAGCTCATAGTAAACTGCGATTCAACGTGGCGTGTTTCGCGCCAAACATTTATACCCCCGGGTTTGAACGGAGAGCCAATGGGCCGTCGAGTAGCTCGACCAATCAGGGCGAAGATTGAACCGGCTCCGCCCGGGAACCAATCAGGACAGAGTCCTTTGTTCGCGCGCTTGTATTTCCCGCGCTAGTATTCAACACCCCTCCCCCCCCAGTCAAAGAGTTCCTTGAGGAAGGGCAAACATAGTCTTGTAGGTAGGCGGGACGGTGGCGTTCTCGTCCCGATCTTCGTGGCTCCCCGGCGGCCGTCGACGGGGGGGGAACCGCCGGCGGAGGCGTGTCTGTGGTGGGGCGGTGAACCTGCGGTGCGGCCCCGTGAGAGAGCGCTGGCCCCGGGCCCCGTGCCCGAAGTCCATCTGTCCGGGGCGGTGTTTCCGTGGCAGCCGGAGTGTCCGGTAGCGGCCCCGTGCAGTCCGGTAGGGGTGTAGGTTCAGAGTCTCGATAAGGGGTTCGAGGAAGGGAATAGCCGGGTGAGGTGCGCCTGTCCGGAAAATTCGCATCGGCTTGTCTCCCGTTCCCCGGTTGGAAACGGTCCGTAGGGAAAAGAGTCAACGAGGGTGGCTCCGGCTGAGAGCGGGTGTCTGAGGGACTCGGGCCGTCTGTTTCCGCGGGAAGGCGACGCCTTAATTGGTCCACGTGGCGCCTCCATTGTATTCCGTCGGCCAGGCCGACCCTGAAGGAACAGGGGCCAGTCAGGGCTGTGATGGTTGCGGGAACCCACCGTGGATCCCCAGAAAAGGAGCGGGCCCATACAGGATCCCCTAACTTAAACGCGTGGGAAGGGAGGGCCCCCAGGTTGCTCGGCAGATCCCCTGCGTAAAGTGGATGGAGCCTGTCTAGGGGGGTTCGCAATCTCCTACCCATCAAGAGCTCCGCGGGACTTTTATTAGTCGTTGGGCAGGGTATGGAGTGCTGGCTCAAGAGGTAAGCCGCCACTCTTTCTTGCCAGTCGCCCTGGCCCATGCGGCCCAAGGCTTCTTTCGCTGAGCGAACTGCGCGCTCCGCCCGGCCATTACTAGCTGGGTGATAGGGGGCTGTGGCCGCGTGTCTGATTCCTTGCTCGGCCAGGAATTCTTGGAACGTGGTGGAGGTAAACTGGGGCCCATTATCGGAAACTATCACATCCGGTAACCCATGGGTAGCGAACATCTTACGGAGGGCCCTCACTGTACTCTCCGCTGTGGTGGAGGTCATGATTACCAGCTCCACCCACTTGGAGTAAGCATCGACTACTATCATGAAGTTCCGGCCGTGGAAGGGGCCGGCAAAGTCGATGTGTAAGCGGGACCATGGGCCTCTAGGGATCTCCCACTCACGAGGGGCGGCTGTGGGTGGATTCGGTCTAGAGTTTTGGCAGATCCTGCATCGGCCTACGTAGTCTGCAATTTCCGAGTCTAACAAGGGCCACCACACGTAGCTACGGGCTAAGGCTTTCATTCGCGCTATGCCTGGGTGGTTTTTGTGGAGTGCGGGCAGGATTCGTGCCCGCAAGGCCGTGGGGATCACTACCCTATCCCCCCAGACAAGACACCCCCCGTGAAGGGCGAGTTCGGCTTGTCGCACTTTAAATGGACGGAATTCTTCCGCTACCTTTTCCGTGGGCCACCCCCTCAAAACCCATGAAGCAACCTGAGATAGGACGGGGTCAGCCTTTGTGCAGGCTGCAACGTCCGCGGCCGAGACGGGGAGGTCGGATTCGGCGATGGACAGAACAGAGAGCGCGGGCACGTGGGCTGTGTCTGTCTCTGGCAGAGGGCAACGGCTTAGAGCGTCTGCGTGCCCTAGCTGTTTGCCCGGACGGTATAACAGCGTATACGAATACGCTGTTAGGAACTCCGTCCACCGAGTCATGCGGGGGGACAAAATGGGGGGAGTTGGCTTGTCGCCCGCCAGTAGCCCCAGGAGGGGCTTGTGATCCGTGACCAGGGTGAAATTCCTACCGTAGAGGTAGTCATGGAACCGCTTAATGCCGGAGACTGCAGCCAGGGCCTCTTTATCGATTTGGCTGTAGTTCCGCTCCGTGGAGGAGAGTGTCCGGGAATAGAAAGCTATGGGGGCTTCTGAGCCGTTCGGGAGGATGTGGCTCAGGACCGCCCCTACGCCATAGGGGGAGGCGTCGCAAGTCAGAATTAGAGGCATCCTATCGCTGTACTGGATTAGGACTGCCGATGAAGTTAAAATATCCTTTATAGCCGCGAACGCGTGTGCTTCACGGCTACCCCATTTCCAGGCCGCTGACCGGTCAAGTAGTCGGTGTAGCGGCTCAGCTAGTGACGCCTTGTGGGGGATAAAAGGGGCGTAGAAGTTTAAAAGCCCCAGGAACGCCTGTAATTCCGCCCTAGAGGTGGGTGCGGGTGCGTTTTTGATGGCGGCAACTTTGGAAGGAGTGGGGTGGATGCCTTGGGCATCAATGAGGAACCCCAAGAACTCAACTTTGGGAACAGCAATTTCGCATTTGCTGCGCTTTAATTTCAGTCCTGCCTCCCTAAAACGTGTGAGGACCTCCCGCAGTGTTTTCAGGAGTTCCGAGTGGCTGGGGGCTGCGACCAGGACGTCGTCGAAGTAGGGAACGACGCCTGGGAGCCCATGGAGCAACCGCTCCATGAGGCTCTGGAAAATCCCAGGGGCAACCGAGACGCCGAATTGTAGGCGGCGGCAACGGAAGGCCCCGCGGTGGGTGACGATGGTCTGGGCTGTAGCCGCATCGTCGTCTACGGGAAGCTGCTGGTAGGCCTGTGCCATGTCTAGCTTGGCGAAAATGCGGCCCTGTCCTAAAGAGTGGAGTAGGTGCTGCACTACGGGAACAGGATACGGGTTTGCCTGCAGGGCCAAATTGATGGTCGACTTGTAGTCGGCACATATCCTCACCGATCCGTCGGGTTTGACCGGAAGGACTATGGGGGTTTCCCAACGGGCGTGATCTACGGGCTCGAGTACCCCCTGCTCGATAAGTTTATCCAGTTCAGCGTCTACCTTTGCTCTCAATGCGAAAGGGACCCTGCGTGCCTTCAGCCTAACGGGAGCGACCTGGGGATCAAGGCAGAGAGAAATGGGGGTGCCCTTGTAACAACCCAATTTCCCATCGAACACATCCGCGAACTCATCTAGGACGCTATCTGCGGAGAGGGGAACTACCCTGTGCACCCCTTCTATGGTGAGGCCCAAGGCAGGAAACCATTCCAACCCCAGGAGAGCGGGCAGGTCGTTCCTGACGATTAGGACTGGGAGCTTCCCCTTAAAATTCCCGTATTCCACCCGGATGTGGAATATCCCAGCTGTGGGAATCCCATTTCCCTGGTAGTCTAGGAGGGAGACCCCGACGGGGCGCAATCTGCTCTGGGGAACCCCGGGACAAAGGCGGGAAAACAAAGCCCAAGATAGGAGAGAACGGGAAGACCCGGAGTCCACCTCCATTTGACAAAGCTGACCTTCGAGTCGGACGGCGGTGCTTATCTTGCGGCTACCAGCGGGAACGTGGGATGCCTGGTAGACCACGCAGTCGGCGCTGGAGGGCTGGTAGGTTGAATGGCAGTCCTCAGCTCGCCTCGCGGAACGTGGCTGTTGGCGGCGTTGCGGTTGCGATGCCTGGCGCTGGTCGCTGGGCTGCATAAACGATGGGGCTGGCAGGAGAGCCCGGCAGACCCTGGCGAGGTGCCCTTCTCCTCGGCAGCGGCGGCAGACGGCAGAACGGAACGGGCAGGCCGCGCGGCTGTGGCGGCCGCCGCATCCGCGGCAAGGTGCGCTTGCGGCTGGCTGAGCGGGCGTCGGTGGTTGCTGGGGTGGCCTCCGCTTCGGCTGCGTCCTCATTTGCCCGACGATTTCCTCCTCCTCCTCCTCCTCGTCTTCGGCAGGGGAGAGGTCGTCGACGAGGTGCGTCTGGGTGGATGGCCCCGCGGCGGCTTGCGCGGGGGGGTTCAGCTGGAGGCGTTCCATGTCGGCCGTGGATTGTTCGGATAGTTCGGCTGCTCGCGCTGTCTCCACGGCTTGCAACAGGGTGATTTTGTGATTCCGGAGCATGCGGCTGCGCAATTGTATGTCGCGGACCCCGCACACAAACTGCTCCGCGAGGTTCTCCTCCAGGTCTGCAAAATCACACTGGGCGGCCACTGTGCGCAAAGCCTCCAGGAACTGGCTGATGGATTCGTTGGGCTTTTGCACTCGGCGGCGGAAAGCGAAACGGCGTGCAAATAGAGAGGGTGAGGGAGCGTAGTGGTTCCTCAGCCTGGACATCAGCTCGTCCCACCCAAGTTTGTAGGCTGGCCTCGGGGTGGCCAGGGCTCTCGCAGAGGCGAACATGGAAGGCTCACAGCAGGACAGGAAGAAGCTGCATTTCTCCTTGTCGGTCTGAGCCTGGTTCTTCGAGGCGATCAGGTAACACTCGAACCGCTCCATGAACCCGTCCCATGATTCTCCGGTGGCCACGCCGAATGGCGCGAAAGGAGGAAGCGACGATGACATCGTGGTGTGGAGGCGGCGAGAGAGAGAGGAAAGGCGGAGAAAATTTCGCGTTCGCTGCCGGGGTTCTCAGTCTGAAGATAGCGTTTCGAGCTGGTTCAGACGCGGTGGCAGCTGGCTGTTCTTCTCCGTGGTCGCGGGAATCGGTATCCCACCTTCGTCGCCAGTTTTGTATCTTGGAGCGAAGGGAAGGACGCGACAAGAAGTATGAGGAAGTGACTTTATTCAGCTCATAGTAAACTGCGATTCAACGTGGCGTGTTTCGCGCCAAACATTTATACCCCCGGGTTTGAACGGAGAGCCAATGGGCCGTCGAGTAGCTCGACCAATCAGGGCGAAGATTGAACCGGCTCCGCCCGGGAACCAATCAGGACAGAGTCCTTTGTTCGCGCGCTTGTATTTCCCGCGCTAGTATTCAACAATAATCCCACTGTAAATCAGCCACAGCAGGATGAGGGTGTAGGTTGCACGAGGCCCTGTCAGAACAGTATGATAAGAATGTTGTGGGGAGTGTGGCTCTCATTTTGCTTTGAAAAATAACCTCGTGTTGTTAGCCTGAGGCACACTGATCTCTGAACATCAGGGAGGTGGTGCCACTCCTCAATCATACCTGGCTGTCATTCAGAAGCTGTATCAAACCTCCTGGGGAAAGCACTATTAAAAACAACATGGCGTATTGTAAGCAAAATATTTATAAGAAAAGGTCTAATAGCACAACAGTGACTGGGAGAGGGAGCTTGGAGTCTTAGTGGACAACCAGTTAAATGGGAGCCAGCAGTGTGCGGCAGCAGCCAAAAAAGCCAATGAGATCCTATGTTGCATTAACAGAGGGATACAATCGAGATCAAGGGAGATACTAATACCACGCTATAAAGCCCTAGTGAGACCATACCTAGAGTACTGCATCCAGTTTTGGTCACCACACTATAAAGAAGATGCTGAGACTCTAGAAAGAGAGAAGAGCAACTAGGATGGTTAGGGAGCTGGAGGCTACAATATATGATGAGCATTTGCAGGAACTGGACATGGCTAGTCTAGGGAAGAGAAGGACCAGGGGAGACAGGATAGCAGTCTTCCAATATTTGAGGGGCTGCCACTTAGAGGAATGGGTCAAGCTATTTCCCAAGGCATCTGAAGGTCAGACAAGGAATAATGGATGGAAACTGAACAAGGAGAGATTCAACCTAGAAATAAGGAGAAATTTCCTGACAGTGAGAACAATCAATCAATGGAACAGAAGTTGCCTTTGGAAGTTATGGGAGCTTCATCCCTGGAGGCTTTCAAGAAGAGACTGGACTGCCATTTGACAGAAATAGTGCAGGGTCTCCTGCTTGGGCAGGAAGGTTGGATTACATGACCTACAAGGTCCCTTCCAACTCTTGTTAATCTAATCTTATCTAATAATTTTCACAAGGAAAATAAGAATATTAGGATTAGAATCTGGGCACCTGATGAATGAAATTTAAAACAAAACGTTCCTTTCTCACCAAGCTAAGTGCAATTGGGGGGGGGGAATGGATAGGGATGCATTTCCACGCTCTAAAAAAAGAATACCTCCAGCAAACCCAGGGTTTGTGCTGTCAAATCTTCCTCTGCTGAAGATGCTGTTATTTTCTGCTTGAAAACAGCATCTGTCACAGTCTTAGAGGAAATTATATTTCTGTGAATTCAGCACAGAAAAGTTGTATTTTGAACACATGTTACGCTCTGACAACAATTATATAATATTGGGAATGAGCGCTTTTCATTGTGTCAGCCTTGCACTGTCTGTTGAAGATTGGGAAATAATACACTTTCTTTCCTACTTTTCTGCAGAATTCAATCAATCAATCAGAATAGAGCTGGAAGGGACCTTGGAGGTCTTCTAGTCCAACCCTCTGCTCAAGCAGGAGACCTTAGAACATTTCAGACAGGTGGCCGTCCAGTCTCTTCTTAAAAACCTCCAGTTATAAGCGTATGTGGAGATTCTCAGGCATCTAGATCATAATTGCTTCAAAGGTGTTTGTTTTAAAGGGCAACTGAACAAAAATGTTTAACTTCTCATCCAAGAAGCTTCATCAGTTGTGATGGCGGAATGGATGGACGAGCATTGACAGTTGAGACTGGATGGTGGAAGGATAGGTTTTGGTAGAAATGGGAGGGATGGGAGGGATTTGTATATATTTGCAGTCATCTGGTCATTGGCACTGTCCCTGAGACCTCTTCAGGTCACTAGGAGGTTTAATTGTGCCCTCAGGGTTGAATCAGGGTGCAATTGGTTGTATGATCTTCTTGGAACTGCTGAAAGAGATGATGAGGGGATTGGAGGCTAAAACATACAATGAACAGTTGCAGGAACTGGGCATGGCTAGTCTAGTGAAGAGAAGGACCAGGGGAGACAGGATAGCAGTCTTCCAATACTTGAGGGGCTGCCACAGAGAGGAGGGGGTCAAGCTATTCTCCAAAGCACCCAAAGCCCAGACAAGGAATCATGGATGGAAAATTGGAAACTGAACAAGGAGAGATTCAACCTGGAAGTAAGGAGGAATTTCCTGACAGTGAGAACAATCAACCGATGGAA
Source organism: Thamnophis sirtalis (assembly GCF_051295495.1). Taxonomy (NCBI): domain Eukaryota; kingdom Metazoa; phylum Chordata; class Lepidosauria; order Squamata; family Natricidae; genus Thamnophis; species Thamnophis sirtalis. Next base: position 26,464,740 of record NW_028261394.1, on the reverse strand, counting down.
CAGAAGTTGCTTTCGGAAGTTGTGGGAGCTTCATCGCTGGAGGCTTTCAAGAAGAGACTGGACTGCCATCTTTCAGAAATGGTGTAGGGTCTCCTGCTTGGGTGGGGGGTTGGACTAGATGACCTACAAGGTCCCTTCCAACTCTTGTTAATCTGAATTAATCTGAATATAGATGGACTCTTTTACCCATCTTTCAAACTAATGGTCCTCTCTGTCCATAATGTGGACTTTGAATTATAAACTGAACTTTTAGTTCAACCAAAACCAACTTTACAAGTTGGACTTTACTTAGTAAAAATAAAGGCATGTTTTGTATGATATCTGGATGTTATTCAGACATCAAATGGATAACTGGTTATAGAAAACTGAAAGACAGGACCGAGGTAGAAAAGCTAGGCTAATTCCTTAAGTAAAACCTTGGTCATGCCAAAATGTGTGGCTCAGAACCGTCTATATCTGAATCTCCTCTCCATCCTTCCTAAACAATTATTCTCTAAAACAGAATCTGCGTTTCTGAAATTCTGCTTTTGCCTATCTATTAACCCCGGAATTGTTGTGAATGTATTTATTTTGACAAGGAAGCGGGCGTCTTGATTCTATCTTTTTTCATCCCTTCTGGACTTTCTCTGGTCTTTTGGTTCATCTCTGTGCAAATGGGATGCCAGTTGGCTGCTCTGCCTTAATGAAGCCCACAAGGTATGGTCAAAAAAAGTCAAAATGGCACCCGTGATTGTGCAATTGCAGTTCTGCCCATTTTTTATGTGCAGCACACACACACACACGTACACACACACACACCAGACGGATTGCATTGCTATGGCCAGTTTGATTTGTTTTTAAATCACACCCTGTGGATCTGCCTGATTCTTCTTGATGTTTTTATTTCCTCATTATTGGAATTTGTCCCTGTCCTTGTCCAATTCAGAGGGTTGGATTTGAGGGCTTAAATGTTCTATTCTCTTCCCCGATTCTTGGGCATATTTTCCTAATATAGAATAAGCTAAAATGAGAATCACAAAGTACATTTTGCTGTTATGCTCCAGAGCGATCTATGCGTGGCTGCTGTCTCCTGCCTGCATTGTTAATGCAGCTTTAAATTAGGACACAAATCCTGGTCTCTGAACCTATTTCAGCATTAAACTCAACTGGTGACCTGGTTTTTGGCATCCGGCAGATGCAAAACCTAATCAAAGCTACCAGTTGGCACACATTCATAATTGCCCATGACTGCAACTGGATTGTGGCTGTGAATTTTCTCCTTTCAATTAATGTCTGGAAATATATTTCTTTCAAATGTTTATGAATGGATGAGTGTTACAAAAGCAAATAGAGAAACCTATACCCTAAACAGGCATCTGGAATGGATTTATCTTAGTACCGCTTTATAAAGCATTAATATGACCAAAAGTAGAATATTGCATCCAGTTTGATCATCATTTTTTTTTTAAAATGTTGAGACTCTAGAAAAAGAGCAGAGAAGAGCAACCAAGATGATTAGGGGACTGAAGGCTAAAACATACGATGAACGGTTGCAGGAACCAGGCATGGCTGGTCTAGGGAAGAGAAGGACCAGGGGAGACAGGATAGCAGTCTTCCAATATCTCAGGGGCTGCCACAAAGCACCTGAAGGCAAGACAAGAAACACTGGATGGAAATTAATCAAGGAGAGAAGCAACCTAGAACTAAGTCAAATTTTCCTAACGATGAGAACAATTAACCAGTGGAAGAACTTGCCTTCAGAAATTGTGGGTGTTTTAAGAAGAATCTGGATAATCATTTGTCTGGAATGGTATAAAGTCTTCTGCTTGAGCAGGAGGATGGACTTGAAGACCTCCAAGGTCCCTTCCAATTCTGTTGTTCTTTTATTCTCTATCTTGCTTGAATAAGTTGGGATTTTTGGCATGTTTTTGTTTTCTCCTCTCAAGTTGTATTCTGTGTCACTTTGTTCTTGGAGATTTTTTTAATATATTTTTTTATTTATTTTTTATTTATTTTATTGTAATTTATTTTATATTATTATATTGTAATTTATTTTATTTTATTGTAATTTATTTTATTTTATTTTAATTTATTTTAATTTATTTTATTTAAATTTATTTGTTTTATTTATTTTTTATTTATTTTATTTTTAAAAATGTAATTTATTTTAAATTTATTTTATTTAAATTTATTTTATTTAAATTTATTTTATTTAAATTTATTTTATTTATTTATTTTGCATTTATATCTGCAAAATCCTCCCACCTGGAGCTTTGCAAAGGTGAAGGTTCTCAGTGGGGAACCTTTAGCAGGTGGCGGCAGCTGAGAGAGATGATGACATACAGACAGTCCTTGGCTTACAACCATTTATTTAGTGACTATACAAGGGCACTGAAAGAAGTGATTTACAACTGGTCCTTGCACTTAGCGCCATCCCCAGGGCCACATGATCTGAGCCCTTAGCCACTGACCTGGATTTACAACTGTTTGTAAATGGTCTACAGCATTTGTAATCTTTCCAGCTGGCTCATGCATTTATGTGCTTTCAAACTGCTAGATTGAGCAGGAGCAGGAAAGGGAGCTTACTCCATCAAGCACTGCTTGGGTCTCAAACCCAGGCTGGCAGCCAACAAGCCGTTGAGCCACTGCAATGCATCCCCTTAACTGAGATAGCAGTGAGATCCTTATAATGGGAAATTATTGAGATTTAAAGACAGAATCACAAATTGGGTGTGTTTGAGGATGTATAAGTATATAAATATAATTATGAGAATAGCTGGGAATTGTAGCCATCTTGGCCAAAATTAGGCTGGGGGTGGGGTGTTAAAAGCTCAATGACTATATATGTATACTTTTTGTTATTTTTTTTAAAAAGGAGGAAGATATATGTTAAAATTAAATACGTATATTGAACAGGAATTATAAAGACCATCAACATAAAATGGAGCTCGCTCAGAGGCTGAAATACACCAAGTAAATGAGATGAAGAGTGGGAAGTAGAGGAGAGGGGTAAGGGAAGAAGAGAGGGCTAGGAGAGAGGTCAGGGGGAAAAAGGAGGAGAGAAAGGAGGAGTGGAAAGGGGAGAGAGGAGGAGGAGAGAAGGGGAAGTAGAGAAGGGAAGGATGACAGAGAGAAGAAAGGAGGTAGGGAGAGAGAAGAGAGAGGGAGAAGAAAGTGATGGATAAGGTACAAATATGGTGTATGGAGAGCAGAAGAGCCAATAATTATTTTTGGGGGATGATGGTAAGACAAATTGATGTAAACATTTAATAATACAATACGATGTTCGCTATGTAATAGTATACATGAGATTATATGTTATGAAAATGAAGAAATAAAGAAAAACTTTATATAAAAAAACTGAGATAGCAGCTGATAAAAAAACCCAGCCATGTTATTTGGGCTCCTAAACAATCATTTTCAGACCCATCTCAACAGATTTTTCAACTGGTAGTTGAGGGGCACCAAGCATCTCCTCAGGCCCAGAATGCTTAAAGAGAGAGCTGGACTAGAAGACCTCTGAGGTCCTTTCCAACTCTGTTATTCTGTTTCCCAGAATTTACACAGATTGGAAACTCTGGGGAGTTTCCCAGATCAGATGTTTTCCGTCCTGGCTTTCGGCAGGAAACGTTTAGCTTGCTGGACAATATTTTGGAAGCAACACCATAGAACAGTGTTTCTCAACCTTGGCAACTTGAAGATGTCCGGACTTCAACTCCCAGAATTCCCCAGCCAGCGAATGCTGGCTGGGGAATTCTGGGAGTTAAAGTCCGGACATCTTCAAGTTGCCAAGGTTGAGAAACACTGCCATAGAAGAAGGGGGCTTTCTGCAACCCTCTTGTACTTTGATGCACGGGCATCTTTGCCAAACTGGGAGGCTCTGTGGGGGCTGCGTTTTGATGCTTCTGTCTTCTGGCCTTTCCTTGGGAGCAGGCTTGGGGGTTTTTTTTCTGCTGATGCCAGCAGAGCTGAATGAACTCATTTGGGCAACAGCCAACTAGCATCAACCAAAGCCACCGACTCAAGTTGCTTGCACCGGTGAGAAGACTCCGGAGAAACCAACGGAAAGATGGCTGCTGAATGAATTGGAATTGGTCTCTCCCTTGGATACAGCCAGCCAACCAACAAAGACTCCAAGACATCCCAGAATATTTCCAACAGCTGCAGCAAACAGCCTTTTCTCCAGAAAATGAAGACGGCAGAGGATGTGTGTGTGTGTTTGTGTTTGTGTTTGTGTGTTTGTGCTTGAGCTTTGGGTTAGATGTTTTAAAAAGGCTTTCTTAGAAATGCCCTTAACGCAGCCCCCATTTCAAGAAGACTCGAAGCCTTCTCACCCGACTCCAAAGGTGAGAATGGCATTTCAGGGTCATGAGGCTGGACTAGAAGATCTCCCAGGCCCCTTCTAGCCCTAGGATTCTATGATAGCAGGCAGCAACTGGTGCATGTGCCCAATTTCCAATCCTCCAACCCCTCCTTGACTAAAGATATTCCTGTCCACTCTTCCTGAGGCTGCATCCTTAAAGAACAGAAGGCAGTGAGCAGAGCTGGCTGGGGAATTTTGGAAGCTGAAGTCTACACCCAGTGATGGGGTTCAATTTTGTTTAGTACTGCTTCTGTGGGCGTGGCAGGGGTGGTTTACTGCAAAATCCCTATTCCCTCCCCACCCCACTAACTTGCTTTCCAGCTCCGTTCTCCTGTGCAGGGCAATAAAAGATGATCAGCTGGGACGCAGTGAGGGCGAGGCCAGCCTATTTGCCGTTTCTCTGGACTACTCAAAATTCCTGTTACCCTAACCATAATCCTAACTCCACACATCTTCAAGCAGTCAATATTGAGAAATGTATTTGAATACAAGTTGAATATAAGAAGGAGGCAAACAAACAACACCCACGCTAATTTGCATCACACAAAAGACCAATGCTTGGACAGACAAACACAATTCAAAACTCACTCATGATGTCTCCTCGAATGGGGACACAACATTTGCAAACGAATTGCCAAACTTGGAGCTCAGACCAATAGCCCAATATTGAGAAACCTTGGTTTCAGGAATTCAAGTCAACCCATTGATGCTGATCAGGCCATCCCCAGAACTTAGAAAGGGACTTTAACCATCTACCATGCCATCTACCATCTACCATCAGGGGATGCAGTGGTTCAGTGGCTAAGACGCTGAGCTTGTTGATCAGAAAGGTCGGCAGTTCGGCGGTTAGAATCCCTAGCGCTGCATAATGGAGTGAGCTCCTGTGACTTGACCCAGCTTCTGCCAACCTAGCAGTTTCAAATGCAAGTAGAAAAATAGGGACCACCTTTGGTGGGAAGGGAACAGCGTTCCGTGCGCCTTCAGCATTGAGTCATGCCAGCCACATGACCACGGATAATGTCTTTGGACAGCGTTGGCTCCTCGGCTTTGAAATGGAGGTGAGCACCACCCCCTAGAGTCGGGAACAACTAGCACATATGTGTGAGGGGAACTGTTATGCTACCCATGGCTTCACCACCATGGTGTTCTCAGGGTGGATTCAGATATCCAGCTCTCCAAGTTCTCAGCTTAAGAGGACTGTCTGGAGAAGGCTGGAACACCATTTCCCAGGGATGCCTGCAAGTCAAACCCGCTCAAATCTTCTCTCAGAGAAGCTGATTGTTAGAGGAATCCAATGTCACTGCCAAGGACTAGATTCCCCGTGAGGTTTGGCTTCGTTGGCAGCTTTTTGAATCCTTCGGAACTCATTACTGTTTTAATTTCCCAGTTTGTAGTTACGCTCCATGTAGTCCACATTTCTCTAATTATATCCATTAGCTTCTCTTCCTGAGCAGCTACAGGGCTCTAAAGCAGGGGTCTCCAAACTTGGCAACTTTAAGACTTGTGGACTTCAACTCCCAGAATTCCTCAGCCAGCAACGCTTTCTCAATTTTGGCAGTTCGACAATGGGTGAACTTCAACTCCCAGAATTCCCCAGCTAGCATTTCCAGGTTAACTTGTCCTTCCATTATTCTTATGCTTTTTCATTTTGATATGTAGGTACTTACGACCACAGTTGAGCCCCCCCCTCCCCCCAATTTCCATGGCTAAAATGATCAAAAACCTGGAGACTAAAACATGAAGAACAATGGCAGGAACTGGGCCTGGCTAGTCTACTGAAGAGAGGGACCAGGGGAGACAATATCTTCTAATATTTGAGGGGCTGCCGGAGAGAGGAGGGGGTCAAGCTATTTTCCAAAGCACCTGAAGGCCAGATAAGGAATAATGGATGGAAACCGATCAAGGAGAGATTCTACCTGGAAATAAGGAGGAATTTTCTGACTGTGAAACCGATGGAACAGAAGTTGCCTTCAGAAGTTGTGGGAGCTGCATCACTGGAGGCTTTCAAGAAGAGATTGAACTGCCCTCTGTCAGAAATGGTGTAGGGCCTCCTGCTTGAGCGAGGGGATTGGACTAGATGACCTACAAGAACCCTTCCAACTCTGTTAATATGTTAAGGGCCTTGGTGGCTCTGTGGTGGCTCCAGGCAGGGCCGGATTTAGATGAAAAGAGGCCCTAGGCTATTCCACTTATGAGGCCCTTTCACCTCCCATTTTTAAGTTTGTAAATTACATGAGAGACAATAAAATACATCATTACATTTGAATGTAGGCCCCTCTTGATCTTGAGGCCCTAGGCTGAAGCCTAGTTAGCCTATAGGAAAATCCAGCCCTGGCTCCAGGGCTGGTTGATTTGAAGTCCACAAGTCTTATTAAAGTTACCATGTTTGGTGACCCCCTGAGCTAATTCAATAGGGTGAAACCCAGCAGCATCGTTTCGATCCAATGCTTGTACAGTCCCCAAACCGAGCTCCCACTGGCTCCAAGGACTGCTTTAATCTTGCAAAAATGAGAACTCCTGAAGTTTCCTGGCTGAGAAAAGGCTTAGGCAGCCTGACCACATTGCTTAGTATGCGCTGGGAACAAGCCCTTGTGACCGGCTCAAGAAAGAACAGATTAAATCTACGGCTGGGAGGCCAGGCGCTCCCACCTGCTGCTTCCGAGGTCGGCTGGGTTCAGCTTCCAGAATTGTAGCCAGCTTTCTTACCCAGAATCTCTAGCCAAGACCAGGGCAGGTGCAGGGCAGACCCAGCCTCCTGGCTCCCGAATGGGTCCTAGACAGAGGTGGGTTCCGGATCCTGTTCCAAGTGGTATGGTTGGAACAGGCCCAACGTTGCCAACATGGATGTGCGTGCAGTGTGCGCACTCATAGGCAGAGCACACATGCCTTGTAGCTGCAAACGATGCTTCCGCAAGCCTCCACGATGCTCCAGATGCTTGGCGGGGCATCGCGCAGGCACTGCACATGCTATGCGTGTGCGCAAAAGCACCAAAAGCTTTAAAACACGGTAAGACGCTTGGGTAGGCGGGTGGGCCCTCTGGAGCATTGTAACGGAACAGTATCTGGTACTCTGGGGCAGGCTCCAGTATGCCTGTATCGGGGTGTACCCCCTGCAGCCCACCACTGGTCCTCAGTGCACTGCCAGGGTCTACGACAAGGGCCTTTGGTGAGTTGGTGGAAGGGCCAAACCCAAAGGTGCTTTTTTCAAGAGGCAACTGGACTTTCTGCTTTTTCCTAACACCCTTGGCTAGAAAGGTCATAAAATGAACCAATGTCACTGAGCAACTGAAAGATGGGGGTTCCAATTGTGGTTGTAAGTCAAGGACTTGCCTGTAATGAAAGGGAAGTCTCCACAGCTTCCCTTGCATTACATCTCTCCATCAGGTGAAAAGGGGATTCCAAGCTTGGCAACTTTTAATAGAATATAATTTATTGGCCAAGTGTGATTGGACCCACAAGGAATTTGTCTTTGGTGCAGATGCTCTCAGTGTACATAAAAAGACAAGATACATTCATCAAGAATCATCGCTTAATGATAGTCATAGGGTACAAATAAGCAATCCGGAAACAATCAATATCAATATAAATCTTAAGGATATAAGCAACAATCTTACAGTCCTGCAGTTGTAACTGGACTGGAACGATGAGAAGACTAATAGTAATAGCAATGCAGCCTTAGTGAATGATTTGACCGTGGTGAGGGAGTTGTTTGTTTAGCAGAGTGATGGCATTCAGGGGAGAAAACTGTCCTTGTGTCTAGTTGTCTTATAGCAGTTAGACTTATATACCGCTTCATAGGGCTTTCAGCCCTCTCTAAGTGGTTTACAGAGTCAGCATATTGCCCCCACAGTCTGGGTCCTCATTTCACCCACCTCGGAAGGATGGAAGGCTGAGTCAACCTTGAGCCAGTGAGATTAGAACCACTGAATTGCAGATAACAGTCAGCTGAAGTGGCCTGCAGTACTGCACCCTAACCACTGCGCCACCTTGGCTCTTGGTGTGCAGTGAGTGCTCTAGATGCAGTCATTGGTATAGAGAGAGAAGTGGAGAGAGCACACAGCTCTGGGGGGGTCCTGCGCTATTTGTACAGGTATCTGATGTGATTTTGCCTGGCTTCACCTGCTGCTTCCTGTCTGTTAGGACAGATCTGTGGACTTCAACTCCCAGAATTCCTCAGCCAGCTTTGCTTTGCTGGCTGAGGAATTCTGGGAACTGAAGTCCACAAGTCTTAAAAGTTGCCACGGTTGGAGACCCTGATCAGGAGCCCAAGCTTCCCTATGGCGGGGGGATGGAAATCAATGCAACAATTGTCCCCATCCTGCTCTTTCGCCATCCCCCCCCTGCCTGGGATGGGCCTCCTGCAATTTAGCAGCTGCTTCCTGTCCTCCGCAGACAAGGGCCAGTGGTGATGGGGGGGGGGTCTGAAGAGTAGCCCCCCTCCCATTTACTCGCCCCATTGTCCTGCCTGGTAAAAATCTTCCGTTCCGGCTTTCTATTGTGATTGAGTCTTCCTGTTGGCATGCTGGAATGAGGCCCGGCATTGCCAAGTTATAAAACAATGCACTGTTCTGGAAACCAACAGCCTTTCATGGGATGTTAGGAGTCTTGTTACCCCATTGCCAAGAATACAGGAGGTCCTCAACTTACGGCCCAAAGTTTCTGTGATTAAGTGAGACATTGGTGAAGTGAGTTTTGCCCCACAGGTTTCTTGTTGCGATTGTTAAACCAATCACTGCAGTGCGGTTGGTAAGCGAGTCGCCCGGTTGTTAAGCGAAGCTGGCCTCCCCGTTGACTTTGCTTGCCAGACGGTCGTAAAAGGAGATCACATGACCGTTGGGACACAGCAACGGTCATAAGTACGAACCGGTTGCCGTGTGTCTGAGTTTTGATGACATGGGGATGTTGCAAAATTGTTTCGTGTGAAAAACGGCTCTACGGCGCTTTTTTTTCAGTGACTTTGAATGGTCACTCAATGAATGGTTGCAAGTTGAGGATTACCTGTGACAGGTTTTATGAATGGATGCATGGAGGGAGCTTTTGATGAGTGAGCTGCAGTTTGTGACAAAACGTCTGCCGTAACGTAAAAATAAGAACCAGGAAAGCTCCTAATGCATTCCTGATTCCTTGCCACACCTATAGTTTAATCTACACCTAATTTGGCAGTTTTAAGACTTGTGGACTTCAACTCCCAGAATTCCCCAGCCAACTCTGGCAATTTTAAGACTTGTGGACTTCAATTCCCAGAATTCCCCAGCCAACTCTGGCAATTTTAAGACTTGTGGACTTCAATTCCCAGAATTGAAGCAAAGCTGGCTGGGGAATTCTGGGAGTTGAAGTCCACAAGTCTTAAAATTGCCAGAGTTGGCTGGGGAATTCTGGGAGTTGAAGTCCACAAGTCTTAAAATTGCCAGAGTTGCCTGGGGAATTCTGGGAGTTGAAGTCCACAAGTCTTAAAATTGCCAAGGTTGGAGGCCCCTGGTGTAGATTAACTAAACTCCTCCTGCGCAGTCTGTTCGGTCAACCTTAAAATGGTTTGAGCTACTTTGTCACATGCGTGACTCATGTTCTGTTTATCATCCTTCACAAGTCTTTAAAAAATCCCCCAGGGAATGTTCCTGGATATTACAAATTTCCACCTCTGCTGAAGCATTTTGCAACAGTTGAAGGTTGTTGTTGTTGCCTTATTCCCCCCCCCCCCAATCTTCAGGGAATTTAATTTTGATTCTGAAACTCCAGGAGATACCACTTCTGTCCTGTTACCTTCTTTCTAGAAAGCAGAAAGTGGTTTCCATTTTCCATTTTATACTATTCTTCCTACCGTGGTTATTTTTTTGCTCTCTCCCCACTTTTTAAAAGTTCCAATATTGATTTTTTAAATTATCGGCACTTTACGATCTCTTTCCCCCTCGAGTCAAGTTTAATCTTTATTCTAAGTGGATCGCTTAAAATGCTAATGCTTCATTTAAGCTCTCTGGCTTGTTAAGATTTATATGATACTAAAGGCTGAACCGTCTTGATTAATGCAGTGGTTGGAACGAGAGATATAGCCTCTTGATTTTGCCACCTCTCAGAAAGGCTGTGGATCAGGCATCAAGGGAAGAAAGCACTTAGAAATATTTGGATAATAGTCAGAGGTGGGTTTCTACCAGTTCGCACTGACCCAGGCTGGCCATGCCCCTGAACCCGTGCTGTTGCTGGCATGTTTTTTAGTATTTTTTCATGTTCTGTGCACGTGCGCAGATCAATTTACAGTGAATGGCACACATGCAAAGCATGTGCAAAGCCGATAGGACCCCACCCCTGGTAATAGTGGCACAATAGATTGTATTCTATTTTATTCATTTAGGTTTGCTGCAGAAGCCACAATTGGAGATGTTCGTAGTGCCACAAACCATGATTTCCAAAGCACAGAAGTTAAGCTTTCCTAACGTGTGTTAAGCAAGAAATAAAGTAGGAAACTTCATGGTCACTTAAATAAGGACCATCGCTTAAATATGAGCCAGCCGTGTGCTGCAGCAGCCAAAAAAGCTAATGCAATCCTGGGTTGTAGAAACAGACCCAGAGAACCAAAATCATGTGAAGCATTACTACCGCTTTATAGAGACTTAGTAAAACCACACCTGGAATCCTGCATCCGCTTTTGGTCACCACATTGCAAAAAAGATGTTGAGACTTTGGAAAAAGTGCAAAGAGCAGCAACTAAGATGATTAAAGGCCTGGATACAAAAACATATGAAGAAGAAGTTGCAGGATTTGGCTAGTCTAGAGAAAAGAAGGACCAGGGGTGACATGATAGCAGCATTCCAGTATTTGAGAGGCTGCCACAAAGAAGAGGGGGTGTCCAATTATTCTACAAAGCACCTGAAGGCAGGACATAAAACAATGGATGGAAACTAAAGGAGAGAAGCAACCTGGAATTAAGAAGAAACTTCCTAACAGTTAGGACAATCAACTAGTGGAACAGCTATGCCTCCAGAAGTTATGGGTGCTCCATCACTAGGGGTTTTTTAAAGAAAAGATTAGACAGCCACCTGTCTGAAATGGTATAGAGTTTCCTGCTTGAGCAAGGGGCTGGACTAGAAGACCTCCAAAGTCCCTTCCAGCTCTATTCTGATTTCATGATGATGGGTTAACTCACTGTGAGAACTCACCCAAGATGCTAGTGTGCTCTTTCTAAATGGTTTGTTGCTCTCCTAAGCTGGAATTCTATCCTCTGTCTGGATGTGATCTCTCTCTCTCTCTCTCTCTGTGTGTGTGTGTGTGTGTGTGTGTGTGTGTGTGTGTGTGTGTTGCACAAATGGACTAGGCAAGATCACAGCTGGCTTGGGCAGCCAGTGGTCCCTGTTGTTGGGACTCAAACGTTGCCTTTGCACATTGGGGGAACCAGATCACCAAGACAGGAGAAAATAAGCTTGGTTTGGCCACTATATTTGAAACGAAGCCAGCTCTTCTATTTTGTTGAAAGGACTTTAGTGCAGGGAAAGTCACCTAATTCTTGGCACTCTGTCCTTTTTCTGTGCAGAGACAAGGTCACACTGGAATTTTTTCTTCCGTGCCTTCTCCCTTTTCCTAGTTGGCTTCTTAGTGTCACTGGGCCATGCCAGTTAATTATTGCAAATTGCTTTGGCAGTCAACTTTGGTTAAATTATTTTCTCTCCCACAAGCACGATCCAAGATGCAGTAATCCTCCGATGGAGTTCATGCAACAAAGTTTTACCTGGCAACTTGGGAGCTGGGGACAGAACAGGGAAGGTACCTGTCTCAAGATGACATCAGGCAGGTGACATCAGATGGCCCGACACCTGTGGCTTGCTGCTTATTCAATTTGGTTTCATATGTTCATGAAATGGACTGGATTCACACAGTCTGTTAAACCACAATAAAACTTAACTCGGGTTAGAACTGATCCAGCTTCATAAGCTGGGTGAGGGCACTCACTGGATTTTTACTGGTCTAGTTATTTATTAGTAGCCGATAACCTGGCATTGCCAGGGTATTTATTTATAGGGGGAAAATGTCTAGACCGAATGTCATTTCTAATGTTGGATTTTCCCCCTTACCAGAGGGAGCCCTCTTGTGGAGTACTGTGAAGCCGTTACCATGGCAACTCCACTGCGCTGTACAGTAGAAGTCATTTTACAGCAGTACAGTGGAAGCCATTTTAAAGCACACCAAGCTGTATCTTAACAGAACACACACATCGCGGGGTATTAGGGGTGTCTTACCCCCACAGTATTTGTTTCCATAAATTAAGTCATCTGTGTACCAAGTTTGGTTGAAATTGCTCAAGGTGTTCCAGAGTTATGCTGGAACAAACCCACACTCATACAGTTTTTCTGCCTGGAAGGCTCCTGGAGTGGAGCTGAAAGGCAAAAGAGTAGCAGTATGCTCCCCCCCCCCATATTTGGGCATACCAGGTGCTTTTACAAAACACTTAATCATTCCCCTGGCTCAGCTAATAAGGGAGGAGAGCTTGTGGCTTAGAGGTTAATATACTGCCTAATATGTAAAAAACAGCCCAAGTTTGAATCCCAGCAAGGGTATGGCTAACTGATGAGAGCTAGATAGCTTGAAATAGATCTATACCAGTCTCCCTTCATTTATTTATCAGCAAAACACACACACACACACACACACACACACACACACCTATATAATTTACATGTTTTGGTCAGCCTACTTACCAACTCTTCTCAGGATGGAGAATCAAAATACTGTCTTAAAACCACATAAAAATATGGCTCTTTCATTCTCTTCCTACATCTCCCCACATGAACCTTTCATTGGCTCAAAGGCAACTACGCCCATGACAAGGTTGTGGCCAATTTCACTGGTTCCTATCTTTGTTTTTTTTGCTCAAAGGATGGACTCAGATTAGAGATGATGTTATCGGGCAGAAGCCATCGGGGATATTCCAGTCTCTGTCTTGGAATTCACCGCTTTATTACTAATGGATGCCAAGATTTATGGAAATCCATGGGGAAACGCACAGGCCTGGCTGCCCAATTATTTCCTGGGAAGGAAATTAAATTCCACCCACCAGCGTTTTGGCCCGAGAAAGTAGAGTTTAATAGGTGAATGGCAAAACTTTGAGAAATAGGCTCTTAAAAAAAAAAAAAGCTAAAACATCCAGGAAATTTCAAGGTGTTAATTTTTCATCTCCTGCCTGCAGTACATACGGGTAGTCCTCGACCTACGACTGCAATTGAGCCCAAAATTTCTGTTGTTAAGTGAAGCACTGGTTAAGTGAGTTTTACCCCATTTGACGACCTTTCTTGCTGGTGTTGTTAAATGAATTGCTGCAGTTGATAAGTTAGGAACACGTTTTTAAGTGAATCTGGCTTCCCCATTGGTTGTACTTGTCCAAAGGTTGCAAAAGGAGAACATGTGAATTTGGGACACAGCAATGGTCATAAGTATGAACCAGTTGCCGAGCATCTGAATGTTGACCATATGAACATGGGCATGCGGCAGAGGTCTTAAGTGTGAAAAATCGTCATAAGCCAGTTTTCCCAGGGCCCTCATAACTTTGAACGGTTACTAAATGAAATCAAGGACTACCTGTATTTAATTCTCAAAGCACCAGTAACAGAATAATAGAGTGGGAAGGGACTTTGGGGATCATCTAGCCCAACCCCCTGCTCAAGCATGAGGCCCTACTAATATTATTCCAGACACTGGAATACCATGTGCACTGGACCAAGTCCAGTCTCTTTTTGAAAGCCTCCAATGATGGAGAAGCCAACATCTTCTGAAGGCAAATCCATTTCACTGGTTAAATGTTCTTACTGTTAGGAAATTTCTCCTTGGCTCTAGGTCAGTGGTGGTCAAGCTATGGCACACAGGCCAGAGGTTGGCACTCAGAGCCTTCTCTGTGAGCATGTGTGCCTTTGCTCCAGCCCAGATCCATCACATTTCTCCCACGGTGGGGGGGGAGAGGGGGGGAAGAGAGAGAGAAAGAGAGGGGGAAGGAAAAAGAGAAATGATATCACAAAAGTTTTTTTCTTTTTTATTGTTGCTAAATATAATATTTCAAAAGCAGGGGGGAAAATGAATGGGCGTAAAAGTGCATTTATCACATTTTTTTTAGAACAATTAGTTGAACTCTGCCTTCTTGTTTATCATTATTTTAGGTAGTAAAACCTCATTGTTCAGGTTAAATTGCCATGTTGGCACTTTGCAATAAATGAGTGGGTTTTGGGTTGCAGTTTGGACACTCGGTGCCAAGAAGGTTTGCCATTACTTGTCTAGGCTGCCCCTCTCCTTGATTAGTTTCCATCCATTGTTCCATCCCGCAGTACAGAGTTTTTGGCCGCTCTGTGACTTTAAAGGGATGTTTCCCACCATATTCCTACTGGTGTCCTAAAAAGTAATTTTCTCCCTGGATATGTACTTCCTGAACTAATCCCGTAGATTATGATGAGCTTCGCCTTCCAAATATTTTCTTCCCAGTGAACAAAAAACGACAACTGATTTAGGGTCGGAGAACCAGTTAAAAGTTTTAAGTTTTGAACCTTGCCTGCAAATGAGCAAGCATGGTTTGGGGGGCTTGCATTCAACATCTGATTTTATTTTATTTTTTGAAGAAAACCACCTCAGGTTGTGCCAAATGGATTGATTGCATTTGGTTCTGGTATCTGTCAAGGCTTCTGAAATTTGCAATTAGCTACAATTTGCAAGTCGCTCTTGTCAGCTGGAGCTTAAAAGCTGGGATAGTTTTTTTCAATCATCTCATTTCACAACTGTGGTTCCCGTTGAGAAAAAAAATGCAGAAATGTGTATTTCGGTGGTGGAATTAAAGCAGGAGGTTTCTGCTCGCTCTCCTGGCACAAGGCTGAGGGAACTTTGCCTGCCAAAGGCTTTGTATCGCATTCTTGGTTTTCTCGTTTGAACGCCTTATGGCCAACCACCTTTCAATCACAATGGGAGAAACAAGGCCAATTCATGTCAAACTAATAAAGGAGAATATTTGTAGCTCAGGGTTGACATGAGGGGGTTCTTGGTGCTCTCTGAGCTTGCTTGTTTTCTTGCCAACGTTTCATTACCCAGCTAGATAACATCATCAGTGCTAAAAGGGAGTGAGATTGGAGGAGGGAGAGGAGAGGAGGAGGAGGACTGTGGGGTCCTTGGTGCTCTCTGAGCTTGCTTGTTTTCTTGCAGACATTTCATTACCCAAACTAGGTAACATCATTAGTGCTAGAAGGGAGTGAGATTGGAGGAGGAGGAGGAGGAGGAGGAGGAGGAGGAGGAGGAGGAGGAGGAGGAGGACGACGACTGTGGGGTCCTTGGTGCTCTCTGAGCTTGCTTATTTTCTTGCAAACGTTTCATTAACCAACAAGATAACATCATCAGTGCTAGTAAGCAGTGTGTGATTTGCTGTCAGTTTATATTCTAGTAACTTGCTTCTCTGAGTGGATGGTCTTTGGTTGGGCTGTTTATTGATGGTTCTTTCGCAGTTTATGGAATGGGGTATTGTTTACTTCATTGTTGTCTGAAGTTGGTCACACCAAATTGCTTTCACCCCACAAAAGTCTAGCCTGGAACCCCTGGTAGTAAAAAATTTTTTACTCCCAGTTCTGTGGGCGTGGCTTGGTGGGTGTGGTTTGGTGGGCATGGCAGGGGAAGGTTACTGCAAAATCCCCATTCCCTCCCGATCAACTGGGGACTCGGGAGGCAGAGAATAGATGGGGGCAGGGCTAGCCAGAGGTGGTATTTGCCAGTTCTCCGAACTACTTAAAATTCCTGCTACTGGTTCTCCAGAACTGGTCAGAACCTGCTGAATCCCACCTCTGCTGTTAGAGCTGAAGAAGCTTCTTGGATGAGAAGCGAAACGTCTTCGAAGAATAACAATAAGCTCCAGTTGCCTCTTGAAAAAATAGCACCTTTGGAATCCCATTACAGACTGTCTAGAACAGGGGTCCCCAACCCACAGGCCACAGCCCATAATGAGCCATGAGCAGCCGGGCTATGGAAGTGGTGGGCGAGCATGTGCACATCTCCACTTGTTTGAGCAGTGGGCCGCATGCACTCTATCCCCTCTGTGATCTGCACAGCCTGGAAGGTTGGAGAACTCTAGTCTAAAGGTAAAGGAAAAGGTTCCATTCGCACAAATGTGCTAGTTGTTCCCGACTCTAGGGGACGGTGCTCATCTCCATTTCAAAGCCAAAGAGCCAGCGCTGTCCAAAGACATCTCCGTGGTCATGTGGCCGGCATTACTCAACACCGAAGGCGCACGGAACGCAGTTACCTTCCCAACAAAGGTGGTTCCTATTTTCCTACTTGCATTTTTTACATGCTTTCGAACTGCTAGGTTGGCAGAAGCTGCGACAAGTACAGGAGCTCACTCCGTTACGTGATGCTAGGGATTCGAACCGCTGAACGGCCAACTTTCTGATCGACAAATTCAGCCTCTTAGCCACCGCGTCCCTAGACTACCTATACTTTATGTCAATTTTTTAAGGTAGTGTGGAGTTGTTGTTGTTGCTGTTTTGTCCATTAGGAAAATCAGCTTCAATAAATATAAGGCAGGCATATATACTAACCCAAGAACAGTGTAGATAAATTGAAATGCCAACCAAATTTACCAGTTCTTCAATAAAGGTAAAGGTAAAGGTTCCCTTCACACATATGAGTTAGCTGTTCCTGACTCTAGGGGGCGGTGCTCATCTCCGTTTCAAAGCCAAAGAGCCAGCGCTGTCCGAAGACATCTCCGTGGTCTTGTGGCTGGCATGACTGAACACCGAAGAGGCAGGGAACGCTGTTACCTTCCCACCAAAGGTGGTTCCTAATTTTTCTACTTGCATTTTTTACGTGCTTTCAAACTGCTAGGTTGGCAGAAGCTGGGACAAGTCACGGGAGCTCACTCCGTTACATAGAGCTAGGGATACGAACCGCCGAACGGCCAACCTTTTGATCGACAAGCTCAGCGGCTTAGCCACTGAGCCACCACATCCCTTTAGTCTAGAAGCCCTCAAATCTTGAAGGGAAGAGGAAGAGTTGGGCAACACGCCAGCTGGAACCATTTTTTTCTCGCACAGCGGGACTCCGGAGACCACAAACGTCACACCGCCCCCCTCCATAGTCCCTGTTTCCAGCCGTTAATTTCAGCCCTGAAGCGTAGTGGCTTGCAGGAGAATCCACTCTCCTGGGAGAAAACAATCCTCGTTTGTTGGAGACCAGCAGCTTTGGCTGGAATGTCTCTCCCCAAGCAAGGATCGGTGCTGCCTGACTGAGGTAGCATTGTGCTCCTCCAGAGGTCAGCTGAGGGCTGGGAACCCACATGGCAGGACACTCAGGCCGGACACTCAGGCAGGGGTGTCCTCAGGAGGTGCTCAGAGAAGGCAAGGTGGCCGTCCCACCGCTACTTCATGGGCGCCTTTCATATGGTTGCACGGCCAACATCTTTGGCTTCTTGACCCAAAGGGCAGCTGGATGATAGGAACTAGTTTCATAACACCCCAATATCCTTGTTCTCTGGTGCCCTAAAGTTAAGGAGAAATTTCCTGACACCGAGAACAGGAGGGCTGGGGGAGGCTGTTTTTCGCCCTCCCCAGGCTTCAGGAAAGCCTCCGGAGGCTGGAGAGGGCGGAAAACAGCCTATCTCTGCCCTCCGGAAGGCTGAAAATCAGCTGTGCGCCAGAGCTGAGGACTGCCATGCCGGCAAATATGGCCTGCCATAGGTTTGCCATCACGAGTGTAGGTCATGGATGTTTCAGGAGGCAAAAGCACCTATGGGACAACCATGACCTGGAGGATTGAGAATCTCTACAGACTTTTAGCCATACAATTTGGGATGAAGACCCTTGGAATGGTGTGGGAGTAGGAAGGGATTTCCAGAGGGAAAAACTGCAGACTACAGGAACCATTTGCACCACTCAGGTGACCCTGAGGACACAGATAAACCTCCAAGTGGCCTCAAGGACCCTCTAAAAGGATGCAAATGCCCAGCTGTCTGCAAGGAATATAAATCCTTCCACTCCCCACCATCCAGTGAGAGCTGAAGAATCTTCTTGGAGGAGAAGCGAAATGTCTTCAAAAGAAAAAAACAAGAAAGTCCAGTTGCCTCCTGAAAAAAGCACCTTTGGGACAACCACCACTGAAGGTTTTCAAGAAGAGACGGAATTTGTCTGGAATGGCATAGGGCAATGATGGCTAACCTTTTTCGCATAAAGTGCTGAAAATGCACATGTGCCCACCCATAATGCAATGCCCCCCATCCCCCATGCATGCATGCACACCCCCACCCCAACCCCATGAATGTGTGCACACCCCGTCCTCATGCATGCACGTGACCCTGTGCAGAGACTTGAAAACCAGCTGACCGGCAGGAAGCACATGTGCAGCAGAGCTGAATTGGGGCAATGGTTCGCATGCCCGCAGGGAGGGCTCTGCATGCCACCTGTGGCGTGCGTGCCATAGGTTCGCCACTATGGTCATAGGGAGTTGGACTAAAAGACCTCCAAGGTCTCTTCCAACCCAATTGTTCTGGTTTTTTTTTTTAATTAAAGTAATATTTATTTATTAAAAGAGAGGAAAAAGAGTATGGATTATCTTTAATAAGTAAATATATACCACCTTTGTAATGTAAAGCAGCTTCCAACTCAAAAGTTTGCATTGTTAATTATGAATAAACCAGTAGAGCTTCCAATCCACAAATACTGGGTACCTACATCAGGAAATCTGCATTAAAACGAAGTATACTTTTTAAAAATCCTCAAGTACAGTATCTTCATTTCATATATAATAATGTATTTTTACATGTCATGGCTTTTTGAACTGGAAATTACGCACAGGTAGAATTTCTAACACTTAAGATCTCTAGTCTTCTTCCAAAAAAATTCTAAATCTTTTTTTTAACAACTGCTCAACATTGCAAGGGAATTACTTAGAATTAATATTCACAGCAGGGTCAGAAAAGGAAGGCTGTAAACCTAAATGAGATACAATTCAAACAATAGTATTACTTTAGTGCAAAATGCAAGATGAGATTTTTCTGTTTTGATTTGTCTGATTTATAAAGTGCATATTTTTATTAACATTCTATATTATTTAATTATCACAATATCCCCGCTATACAAGAACTTTTAATAGTTATGGTAACATTTAAACTACTACAAATATTATATACATCTGATTATTTTTATATATTATATAATGTTTTCTATGTACTGTTGCCCTTCAGCTGTCCCCTCTGAGCATCAACTTGACTTTTAAATTCAATTTGCCTTGACAAATGACAGCATAACAAAGGGGAAACCTGTTCTGCATTTCCAGTGGTAGCACCCTGCTTCTGCAACTATTTTTCTTTTTATAAAGGGGAGGAAAAGTGAGAGTAAAGGGACAGCATTCAATACGAAATATGCATTTGTTGGGAAAAAGATGAAAAATTAAGAGCGGAGTCAGTTTTGGCTCATTCTTCTGCATCTTGCAACATAGGGGTGAACTGAGGTCACCTCTTCTCTGGCCACAATTAATCTGGCTTTAGGTGGGGTTCATCAGAATTATTAGTAAGCGTGATGTCACCCCCTTGGGAAAGCCAATCTTCCATTTCATTTTTTTTAAAAAATTAAAAGCCTCTTAAATAAAATAAAAATATCCCCTGGATCCTTCCAAGGTCCTCAGCTATTCTTGAAGAACAAGATGCCGTCACCATATTATTGACCAAAAAGCGGACCCAAAATGCTGACTCTTTCCTCTTTCCAACGCACCCATATTTCCCCAACTATTTGGGGAACATAAACCCCCACACAAATGCCCCTCCCCCATGACCTTGCTCCTGAAAAATAAAACGGTGCCCAAAAAGTTATAACAAAAAAAAATGCAAGCATTGATAATTGGATATTTCCATGTCTGAGAAAGCTCAGGTGGCTTTTCTCCCATTATCTCAAGGTCGCAAGACGAATGCAAAACAGATTCTTATTAAGCCATGGTTTGTTTTATCCTGAGTAAACCACCATTGGTTGGGTTCACATTAGATGCTACCTTCAATTGGGCCCTTGATGATGCTTCAGCAGGTCAGGTGAGCCTGTCGAATCTCTGGAGAAAGGGCCATGTGCTTTTCCCATAAACGGAAATGTGGCCGAGGGAGGAAATCCCCACCCCTGCAGGGCACAACCTTCTGTTTTTCCCCCACATGGGTGTTCCCAACCCAGCAGAGAAGCTGCTCCAAAGTCCACACGCAATTAGGCGTGTCAGGTTTTCTGCCAAGCACGTGGCTTCACCAATGCCGTTTTACAAGAACAGTGTGGCTTAGAGAGCTTTGCTCTGGGTCCAGCTTGAGATCATCCATCTCTGATGGCCAACACAGGTGATGTGCTTGCAGGGACATGCACAGGGGCCATTGGTTTCCAGTTGTCCCAATGCATTCCAGTCCAGCCTTCTTACTCCTCCTGTGAGTAAAGGGTGTAAGAGAAAGCTAGAATTAATTTCCTGACAGTGAGAACAATTAACCAGTGGAACGGTTTGCCTCCAGCAGTGGTGGGCAGGGGTGAAATCCAGCAGGTTCTGACCAGTTATGGAGAACCAGTAGCGGAAATTTTGAGTAGTTCGGAGAACCCGCAAATACCTCTGGCTGGCCCCGCCCCCATCTAGTCTCTGCCTCCCAAGTCCCAGCTGATCGGGAGGGAATGGGAATTTTGCAGTACCTTTCCCCTCCCATGCCCACCAAGCCACACCATGCCCACCAAGCTACACCCACAGAACCGGTAATAAATTTTTTTGAATTTCACCACTGGTTATAGGTGCTTCATCACTGGAGTTCTTCAAGAGATTGGACAGCCATTTGTCCAGAAAAGGTATAAGAACTCCTGTTTGAGTAGGGGGCTGCACTGGAAGACCTCCAAGGTCCCTTCCAGCCTTATAATTCTATGTTCTATGTAAGAGGCAGTCCTGACCCCTTCCAAGTCCCCCCCACCTTTCCTGGCTTAACCCTTTGTTTTCCATCTGCAGAGCAGAACGTATTAGACTGAAGTAGGTTGTGGGTCATCATGTCGAGGGAAGTCCATTGGAGTGTGAATGAACCAGGCTGTTCCGTTAGAGGAGGATTTGTGGGATGTGGAAGGCAGGAGTGCAGTGAGTATGTTTTACTAACCCAGGTTTCAATGGGTGATGGCTAATGACTTTGGCTGACCTGGAAAGCAATGGGAAACAAGGGCCTCCTGCTTGAACAGGGGGTTGGACTAGAAGACCTGCAAGGTCCCTTCCAGCCCTATCATTCTACCTTCTAATAATTAAACACTGATCCTCTGGATAGTACTTGGGAGGCCACCAACAAATGCTAGACTAAGGAAATTGGGAAAAAATAGTGGAAAAGCAGCTTCTGTCTTGAAGTCCTCAGTGGTTGAGTTCCTCAAAAGAGCTCCGCCTCTCTGCTGCTACAACCAGGTCTCATCTGTGGGAATGTATAAGCATTGTTGCTCTCCCCATCCTGTGCAGCCCACTGTGGTGCCCCCGCCAGATACAATGGCTCTCCAATCCCATTTCCTGGAGGTGGGGCAGCTACTTTGGCTATGAATCATGGGAGCTGTAGTCCAAGGGGCCTGGAGACACTCAGTTGGGGAAGGCGGTTCTCAGAAGGGGGCATCTGGCACCAAACATCCTTGCCTCTTAACATCTGTTGGAATCCTCTCCTTCCTTCACCTGTTCCAGAGCTCAGCGGCACCCAGCTGGCAGCTTGGTTGCAAATCTGGGCCTCTGCCCAAATCCCCAAACGGGCTTATTTCTCTGGAAGAACGCTGAAACGCCACATGGGCGCATCATGCGCCAGTGGGATGCTTCACCCAGTGGAGTGGCTTCTGTGGGGCAGCCCCCCCTGGCTTCTGTGGGGCAGCCTTGTCTCACAGCCCAACAGCTGCCACCCTTCTTGAACCACAGGAGCCAAAGGGTCTGGCGGAGGCCATTCCCAGGCACCAGTCCCTGCCAGTCGCTTTTTTCTCCATGCTCTATTTTGTGTGACAGAAGCAAAAGTCTGTACATTATAGGTTGCAGATCAACAGAGTTGGAAGGGACCTTGTAGGTCATCTAGTCCAACCCCATCTAAGCAGGAGACCCTACACCAGTGATGGCAAACCTTTTTCTTATGGCGTGCCACAATCGTGCCCACACCAATTCAATCCTCTTCGCCCACCTGCGCATGCGCATGTGACCCCCTCCCGCGCATGCGTGCACAACTCCAGGCTCCGGAGGCTTTCCTGAAGCCTGGAGAGAGCGAAAATGGCCTCCCATGCCCCCCCGAAAGCAGATTATTTCCAAACTTCCACTTAGCTAATTGAGGCTGTTTTCGCCCTCCCCAGGCTTCAGGAAGGCCTCCGGAGCCTTGGAGGGTGAAAAACAGCCCCAATGGGCCAAGTGGAAGTTTGGGTCTGTTTTTTGCCCTCTTCAGTCTCCGGAGGCTTTCCTGAAGCCCAGGGAAGGTGAAAACGACCTCCGGAAGGCCAAAAATAAGGTGCCTGGTGTGCCAGCAAACATGGCTGCAGGTGCCACCTGTGGCACGTGTGCCATAGGTTTGCCATCACAGCCCTACCCCATTTCTGACAAACGGCAGTCCAATCTCTTCTTGAAAACCTCCAGTGATGAAGCTCCCACAACTTCCTCACGGTCAGTCTTCCTGGGCACCCCATGTGGGGGAAACAGCAGAAGTGGCATTGCAAGCACATGTCTTCGTGTTTTACAGGAATGGTGAAGGTTGCGCACACCAGAGAAGGGGATGGATGAAAAAGTGAGGATTATTAGCAAGGAGGAAGATAAAAACACATCTCAGCAATTACTTGTGATATGGTTAGGTAGGTTACTAAGCATGTTTCAAAAATCCTCAGTGCTTTTACACTTCAATGTAGCTGAGCCACAAGATCCTGCAGTGCAGTCCAAATTTTTTCACCCCCCTCTGTAGGGAGGAAGATGGGGCTGGAGGCCGGACACCTCACTCAGCGAAAGCCCCTCTTCTTCGGTACTACTTCTGGTGGAGGACAGCACCAGCTTTGGGCAAACCAAGGGTACAAGTAGTCCTCGACTTACAACAGTTCATGTAGTGACCTTTCAAAGTTACAACGGCACTGAAAAAAGGGACATATGACCGTTGTTCACACTTAAGACCATTGCAGCATCCCCAGGGTCACGTGATCCAAATTCAACTGACTCTGATTTACGACAGTTGCAGTGACTTTGGGGGTCACTGTGATCCACCTTCTGACAGGCAAGCCAGATTCACTTAACAACCAGTCAAGAACCACTGTAGTGATTCATTTAACAACCGCGGCAAGAAAGGTTGTCAAACGGGCCCAAACTCACTTGTTTCACTTAGCAACCCAAATGTTGGGCTCCATAGTGGTCAGTAAAACGAGGACTGCCTGTAGTTCTTAGCCGCTCAGAGGCAAGCCTCTTTTTTTTTTACCCTGAAACTGGGGCAGAGTTGGAGCAGGCCGGGGACCCCGCCTGTCCCGCGCCGGCTGCCCGTTTGCTCGTGACCGCAGCCGAGCGGGCGAGGGCGGCCTTGCGAGCGCTTTTCCTCCTGGCACGGACGGGCGGGCGGGCATGGACAGCTGCGTCAGACAAGCCGCCTCTGTCTGCCCGCCCGGCCCCGCGGCCAGAGCGCTGCCCGCCCTCCCCACGGAGGCCCCGCCGGTGCCAGTCGGAGGCAGCCTCGCCCGGCCTCCCCTCCGCCGGCGCCGCCTCCTCGCTTCGGCTGCAACCAATTGGGGGCGTCGGGGCGGGGGCAGCGGGGCTCCGGCTCCCCTTCCTCCTCGCCAGGCGCCGCGGGGGCTGCCTGCCTGCCTCTGCCTCCGCCTCGGCCCTGCTTGCTCGGCCGCCCGGATCATGCGCTGAGCCGCCCAGCGAGCGGGCACTGCGGCCGCGCCACGAGCGGCGCCGGGCCGGCAAGATGAACTACCTGGTGAGTCCCCGCCGACGCTGGGGAGGCCGAGCCGCGGGAGGGGCACCGCCGCCCGGCTGGGAAAGACGCCCCGATCGCCAGCCCGGCCGGGACCGAGCAGGAGGGGGAGAGAAGAGCCAGCTCGCCCGCCCGCCCGCCTCACCTGCGGAAGGCGCGGGACGGAAGGCGGCCGGGAGGCTGGAGCGCTGCGGCCGGGACGCCGGTCCGCGCTGGACTCGGGGCCCGCTCCGCTGCTTTCGGCCCGGCGGGCGCCTCTTTCTCCGCAGCCAAAGCGCCGGCCGAGGGAGGTCCGGTTGCTCCCGACGTCCGCCCAGCCCCCGGAGGGCAAGGAAGAGGCCGGGCGGGCCTGGGAGGAGGCGGCGGAGCGGGCAGGAGGCTGCTTTCGCTCCTCCTCAGCGGGCCTGCCGGAGCTCTGGGAGAAAGCGGCTGGAGCCGAAGGTGGCCGCTCGGGGCTTGGAAGGGGGAGCGGGATGCGGGTCTTCCGCTCTCGGAAAGTCTGGGGAGGGAAGCGGGGCTGGCCCGTTTCCTCCCGGGGCTGCTTCTCTGGAGGGGGGGGGATAGAAGCGGAGCGGAGCCTCTTGCAGCTGCGGGCCTGGCTTGCGGAGCGCAAAAAGGGGAGGGGGGTCTTGGAACACCCCCACCCACCCCTCTTCGCCTTTCGCCTCCGCGGCTCTGGCTCCAGCCTGGGTCAGATCCCGCTGGCAGACAGGATCCGGCGGCCTTCGGGATGGGTTTCTCGGTTGAACGGGGCTGCACCTAATGTGGAAGCCCCCCCCCACTCCCCAACCTTCCCGGGGTCCAGATTCCCTTCGCTGCAAGCCTTGCCGTCTCTTGCGTCTCAAAGGTGGGGGGGGCTTTGGTGGCCCCAATTCTTCTCGGGGGGTCTCCTGGGGCTGCTGGCTAGATAGACTCCCGAGGAGCGACCCCTTCTCTCCTAGTCCCCCTCCCATCTCCACTTGACCCGGAGAAAAGCATGCCAAGAATGGCACCGGAGGCTGCTCTCCGGCAGCTGGGCAGCCGTTCGCCTTGTGGGTGGCTGGAAACGTCCGCGCATTTCAGGCAGCCATAAAACGCTTAGCCGGGGGTTTCCTTGCAAGAGCCAGGCGGGAGAAGCCCTCGCTTTGAAGTGCTCCGCCGTGATTTATAAGCCCGGCTTCATTCACTCCCAAGAGCCGGAGCCCGAAAGCGAAGAAACTTCATCCTGGCGTAGGGGGTGATTCATCGGTTTAGCTTGTTTTACCTTCCTCCGCCTTATATCTCTCTCCGTGCAGCGCAATCAGTTTTTGGCATTTACCTATTTGGAGAGGGGGTTGTAGAAGTTGCTGAAGAACATTTCCTAACCTGGAGTGGATGGAGGATGGGAGGAATTGGTCTTCCTTTCTGCCTATTCAGAAGAGAGAGGGAGGCAGGGAGAGAGAGGGGGGGGGAGATTGCTCTGGTGTACTAGAACGCAGCATGAATCGCTTGCTCGAGTCAGCACAAGCTGTAAATGGTGTGCTGGCCTTAGATGGGGTGTTTTTTTTTGTTTTTGCCTGGGCCGCATCTGTTGGTGGCTGGATGTGATTGGAGAAGTTAAAAGGCAGAGGGAAGGCAAAGCTGTGATCCCTGCAAGCACATTTAAGCATCTGGGCTTTCCTTAATGATTTGGGAGGTTTGGGGGGGGCAAGAGGGTCTCTGAGGAGCTTTGACCCTGGGTGAAGCGGGATTGCTGAATTGCAAATGTCCCTTTTTTCTGGCGGCCCCCTGCAAAATGTATCCTAGGAACAGTTAGAACAAACCATTGGCTTAATTTCCCTACAGAGCTCAGGAGTGAATGAATGACCCCAAAACCTGATGCTCAGTTTTTAAGTATCTCTCCAACACGCAGTTAACAGAATAAGAGAGCTGGAAGGGACCTTGGAGGTCTTCTAGTCCAACCCCCTGCTCAAGCAGGAGACCCACTTCCATTTCAGACAAATGGCTGTCCAATCTCTTCTTTAAAATCTCCAATGTTGGAGCGTTCATAGCTTCTGGTGGCAATCTGTTCCACTGATTAATTGTTCCCACTGCCAGGAAATTCCTCTGTTGTTCCAGGTTGCTTCTCTCCTTGATTAGTTTCCAAACATTGCTTCTTGTCCTGCCTTCAGATGCTTTGGAGAATAGCTTGACTCCCTCTTCTTTGTGGCAGCCCCTGAGATATTGGAACATTGCTATCATGTCTCCCCTGGTCCTTCTTTTCATTTCTTTTCAGTTATCATATCCGAATTTTTTAACGTTGCGAAAAAGGGAATTGTTAAACTCACCGAATGCTTGTTTCAAATTGCATTTTATTGAAATCAATTCTGTCCGAAATGCAGTCACTGCTTTCTTTTTTTCAAGCTCGGCTCCCTTTTTATATGTTTCAAGGCCGGGCAAGGCCATGGAGCTGGAAACGGTGTGTTCTCCCCTCTTTCAGCTTCAGTCCTGATAGGAGAAATTGAACACATGTGGCAGCCAGTGGGACTTGGAAGGAACAGTCGGCAGGGTTTTATGCTCCAGCACTTTGTGCTGACATCAGAGATGCTTGCAATATTTTCTAAATGCATCAGGGGTAACTCCTGTTCAAATGAGTTATGGAAATTGGCAGGAAGCCGCTCCAGAGGAGGGCTGCAGTCCCAGGGGCTGGGCTTAAGTCCCTGGATTTCCAGGATAAAATGTAACTGGTTTCTATACAACGTTTCCCAGCCTGAGCAAGTTTAAGATGTGCGGACTTTGCTGGCTAGGGAATTCTGGGAGTTGAAGTCCGCACATCTTAAACTTGCTCAGGCTGGGAAACACTGTAATGCTAAGCTGCAGAGGCTATAGAAAGCATGTTGCCTGGGGAATTCTGGGAGTTGAAGTCCACACATCTTAAAGTTGCTATGGCTGGAAAACACTGCTCTTCGATGCTAAGGAGGCCATCAGAAGCAGATTCATTCGGAAGCAAGCCCTCCTCTGTTTCCGATAGCCTGCTCGATGCTTTGTGGATCCCCCTCCCTTATAAGCTGCGCAATCCACGGGCAGCCTGTGGACAGCTGCCATGCTGTCTATTTGCAGAAGGAAACGAGCCCTCCAATTTGTGTGTTTGAACAACGCTGCTGCCTGCGTCAGGACTGAAGGAGAGAGACTCGGCGTCCGTTGGCCATGCTTACCTTCACTCTCTTGTAGCCAGTTGCTGGCAATGGCCAGAATTAAGCCTTCAACAATCCACTGCTGGTCATTTGATCTGCCACGCTTGGAGCTTTGGTGCCGGGCTGGGATAAAAACGGTGAGACTTTAATTGAGAAAGACGTCTGATGGAATCAAACCCCCGGCCAAGAGACGGCTGGCTATTTTCTCCCCTTGTCTCCCAGGGATGATGCCGATAATTTGGAACATTCCGAGGCTTGCATTTAATCAGGAAAGAGAAGGAAGGAATTTGGCATTTCCGTGCAGGTGGTGCTCAACTTAATAACCATCTATTCAAAGTTATTCAACAGCACTGAAAATAGAGACTCATGACTGGTCCTTAGAACTTGTGACCCTCACAGCATCTCCACGATTACATGATCAGAATTTGGACCCTTGGCAACCAGCCTGTATTTTAAAATGGTTGCGCATGGATTCAGACTTCGAATAACTTTCTTGTCATTTGGAATGAACTTGGCATACATTAAAATGAAATTCCATTGCATGCAGCTCTCAAGGGGTCACCATATACGCTAGGTAAACATACCAAAATAAATAAATACAATATTCTGCACATACCCACGTATATAGGACACAGAGAAACAACACAATCTAGTTCGGATATACATAGCGAGAAAAATGAATCACGTGAAGTGTTAATACCACTTTATAATGCCTTGGTAAGGCCACACTTGGAATCCTGCATTCAGTTTTGATCGCCACGATGTAGAAAAGATGTGGAGACACTAGAAAGAGGGCAGAGAAGAGCAACAAAGAGGTTTAGGGGACTGGAGGCTAAAACATATGAAGAACAGTTGCAGGAACTGTGTAGGTCTAGTTTAATGAAAAGAAGGACTAGAGGAGACATGATGGCAGTCTTCCAATATCTCAGGAGATGCCACAAAGAAGAGGGACTCAAACTATTCTCCAAGTCACCTGAGGGCAGAACAAGAAGCAATGGCTGGAAACTAATCAAGGAGAAAAGCAACTTAGAACTAAGGATAAATTTCCTGATAATAAGAACAATTAATCAATGGAACAGCTTGCCTCCAGAAGTTGTGAATTCCCCCAACACCGGAAGTCTTTAAGATGATGTTGGATGGCCATTTGTCTGAGGTGGTGTAGGGTTTACTGCCTAGGCAGGGGGTTGGACTAGAAGACCTCCAAGGTCCCTTCCAACTCTGCTATTGTATTGTATCTTGCAAATTTCCAAAAACTTTTCACCTTTGCAGCCAATTCAGGTGCTGCCTTGTTTTGGGTGTGTGAGGTGTGTCAAAGCATCCTGAAGTCACATAATTGCCATTTGTGAGCTTCCCAGCCTGTTTCCGCCAATCATAAAGTCAATGGGGGAAGCCAGATTTGCTTAATGACCGTGTGATTCACTTAATGTCTGTAGTGATTTGCTTAACAAAACAGGGCAACAAAGGCCTTAACATTTGGTGTGATTCATTTAACAACCACCTTGCTTAGCGACAGAAATTCTGGTCTCAGTTGTGGTCACAGGTTGAGGGCTACCTGTAATATGATCCTTTCCTTCTGGATTTACAGGTAGTCCTCGACTTACAACAGTTCATTTAGTGACTGTTCAAAGTTGCAACGGCACTAGAAAAAGTGACTTGTCAACATTTTCCACACTTACAACCGTTGCAGCATCCCCATGATCATGTGATCCAAATTCAGGTGCTTGGCAATTGACTCATATTTATGACGGTTGTAGTGCCTTGGGGCCACGTGATCGGTTTCTGTGACTTTCTTATAAGCCAAGTCAAAGTCACCAGATTCACTTAACAACTGTGTTACTAATTCAACAACTGCAGTGATTCTCTTAACAACGGTGGCAAAAAAGGTCGTAAAATGGGGCAAAACTCCCTTTAACAATTTTCTCACTTAGCAACATAAACATAAATTTTGCAACTTTGAATGGTAGTTAAAGGAACGGTTGCAAGTCAAGAACAGGAATTAATCTGCATCAGAAAAATAATAATAATCCTTGGCAGAGGATTTAAACCATCAAGTGGATGAAAACTATAAATACAATCTTATGCATATTTGAAGCTGCTGATATTTACTTGGGTTTGATTGTTTCCTCTTTTCTTCTAAGCTCCCTAGAGTGTTGCTTCTGACGCCAAAAATGGTATTTCCGTGTGAATCTTCGTCCCGGCTCAGTCTTTCCCCTCTCCATCCGTGTTTCAGTCTTAAACGAAAGGATTACACAGCCCTCCCCTTAACCTAAGATTATTTGTCACAAGGAATTTCCCAGCTTTGGTGCCTCCCGACTTTTCCATTCTTACCCTCCGTGAGTTCAAAACTCCCGAGAGAGAGAAGAAACCTAACGAAATCCTGGCGACGGCAGCTTTTAAGCCAAAGCATCCTTCTGAAATGGACTGCCAGCTTTGTGGTCCAGGGAGCCTGGGGTCAATTATACAGCAGGCCACGTCAAGCCGAAAAGCCATTGTAAAATGCCAGGGTGTCCACTCCATATTTGGACAGGACAAAACCAAGTTATGTTTCAGTAAAACGCAGGGCTGCAAAATTCAAGAGAGCTGAAATGTAGATTCTTCTGTCTCTCGTTCCTGCTTTCTAGTGGCTGTCTGGAGTTACGCAGTTCAGATCTGGTAGCCTTTGTTTAATTAAAATTTGATTTCATTTAACACAGGGAGTGTAATTCCTTCCCATGTATTTAAATTTAAATAATTTAATGCATGGGAACGGTTTACCATTTCTGTGAAATAGAAAGGAATTTCTATTTCTTTCAAATGGGGTAAGTTTTGGAGGCCCTCCGTAGTACCATAATGTCCAAATTTTTAAAGAGTTGCATATCCTTTTGCTGAAAGTTTGGACGGAAGGTAAATGTTGTGGCATTAATTGGCTGGATCAGTCTAATCCACTGTTTTTCAAAGTTGGCAGCTTTAAAATGTGGGAATTTAACTCCCAGAATTCCCCTCGCTGGCTGAGGAATTCTGGGAGTTAAAATCTGCACATTTTAAAGTGGATGAGTTTGGAAAACCATGTCTAATCTAAGACTCTCCAAACTTGGCAAATTTAACACTTGTGGACTTCAGCTCCCAGAATTCCTCAGCCAGTGTGGGGAATTCTGGGAGCTGAGGTCCATAAGTCTTAAAGTCACCAAGTTTGGAGATCCCTGGTCTACTAGAATATAGAAGAGAATATAGAATAACAGAGTTGCAAGGTACCTTGGAGGTAGTCCAACTCCCTGCTTAGACAGAAAACCCTATACCATTTCTGACAAATGGTTATCCAATCTCTTCTTAATAGCAATAGCAATAGCAATAGCAGTAGACTTATATACCGCTTCATAGGCCTTTCAGCCCTCTCTAAGCGGTTTACAGAGAGTCAGCATATTGCCCCCAACAATCTGGGTCCTCATTTTACCCACCTCGGAAGGATGGAAGGCTGAGTCAACCCTGAGCCAGTGAGATTTGAACCGCTGACCTGCTGATCTAGCAGTAGCCTGCAGTGCTGCACTTAACCACTGCGCCACCTTGGCTCAAAAGCCTCCAGTGTTGGAACATTCACAACTTTGGAGGAAATTTGTTCTACTGATTATTTCTTCTCACTGTCAGGAAATTTCTCCTCAGTTCTAGATTGCTTCTCCCCTTGATTAGTTTCTATCCATTGCTTCTTGTCCTGCCTTCAGGTGCTTTGGAGAATAGCTTGACTCCCTCTTCTTTGGAGCAGCCCCTGAGATATTGGAAGACTGCTATCATGTCTCCCCTGCTCCATCTTTTCATTAAACTAGACATACCACAGTTCCTATAACCGTTCTTCATATGTTTTAGTCTCCAGTCCCCTAATCGTCTTTGTTGCTCTTCTCTGCACTCTTTCCAGAGTCTCAGCATTGTTCTGCCTCATAGCCAGCTGGCCTATAAATCTGGAAACACAACCACGTAGATTTTGAAAAAGCTACCAAGCCTCCTTCCCACGTTCAGAACTTAATTGTCTGATGTTGTGGCCAAATTGAGTACAGGTAATCCTCGGCGTATGACCTTGAATTTAGCAATTTTTCAAAGTTATGATGGCACTGAAAAAAGTGGTCTTCATTCTTAGCACTGTCACAGCATCTTGTAGCCATGTGATCAATCTCCAAGACTGCCTGTCTCTCTTCATTAGTGATGATGTCATAATATGATATGCGGAGGATTCTTCTCAAGCAGCCTTGTTGGAAAACATTTAACCTTTTCATCCTCTTGGTTTGTACATTTCCATATTTCACAAGCCTACGTTGAGTCGGTACGACGACCTCAAGTGTTTTACCCTTGTGACAATACTTGTGGCTGCCCAATAGACCAGATGGAGGGCATGAGTTGAAAAACAGCTGCTGCCATTCCAATTTGATATCGGAATATTCATTTTGATACAGGTAGTCCTCGATTTACAGTAATTCGTTTACTGACCATTTAAAGTTACAACAGCACGGAAAAATATGACTTATGACCGTTTTTCACAGCTGCAACCTTGGCAGCATCCCCATGGTCACGGGATCAGAATTCAGATACTTGGCAGCCAGTTCACATTTATGACGGTTGCAATGTCCTGGGGTCGTGTGATCCCCTTTTGCGACCTTCTGGCAAGCAAAGTCAACAGGGAAGCCCCATTCATGTCACAACCACACGACTAACTTATCAACTGCAGTGATTCACTTAACAACTGTGGCAAGAAAGGTTGCAAAATGGGGGGAAATTCACTTAACAAATGTCTCACTTAACAACACAAATTTTGCGCTCAATTGTGGTCATAAGTCCAGGACCGTCTGTACCTCACATATGCCTAAAGATTGGCATCCAAAAATTGCACTACATTGGATTCCCCATGGAAGAAAGGGGAAATGTGTCTGGCCTTGGGAAATTTGGTGCCAAGAAGTTAAGGAAGATCTTAAGATTATTAATGTCCCTTGGGACGAGGTCGAAGATGCTGCCAATGATCCAAACTGTTGGAAAACCCTTGCTGCCCAATGTGCTCTAGTGATGGACCTCATAATGAGGATGTATTTATCATGTCATGTGTTCATGTGCAACCTTCTCAGCCAAGTTTGACCATAAAATTGGTGGATTCATTGAATGACGGTGTGATTTGCTTAACAACCTTGGCAAAGAAAAGGTCATAAAATCAGATTTAATGACCGTCTTGCTTAGTGATGGAAGTCCCAGTTCGATTGTGGTCCCAAGCTGAGGATTACTTGTATCTCTGTTTCTTGAAGCAAAGGTTGGTTTTCTTCTCTGATTCATTTGGCAAAACACCCCCATCTTGTGAGATGGTCGAGCCAGGCATTGGAGGAAAGTTTCACTCGTCCGGATTCACACAAGATGGTTAACAAGACTGTTGAAGTCCTGGTGTCGGCATCTCCCCAGCATGCTGAGCTTGGCTGGTTCTTTTGTGTTTTAGTGGGCACTGTGAAGCCAGTCTGTTTGGTTAGCCCAAGATTTAATATCATGTACATACCTTAAAAGAGGTTTATCCCAGTAAGCAGATTAGATTTGTGGCGTAAAGGCAACCAGCTGTTTTCCCTCTAGGAAGGTTGAATGCAAACACAAGGAAGGCTGGATTTAAAGAAAGGTGAAAAATCATGGCCTTCTCCAGAAGTCTCTGCTTTGGTTGTCATTGCAAGGAATTAATGCAGGATTATGTTGGGACGCAGTGGCTCAGTGGCTAAGATGCTGAGCTTGTCGATCAGAAAGGTCGGCAGTTCGGCGGTTCGAATCCCTAGCACCTCGCAACAGAGTGAGCTCCCGTGACTTGTCCCAGCTTCTGCCAACCTAGCAGTTCGAAAGCACGTAAAAAATGCAAGTAGAAAAATAGGGACCATCTTTGGGGGGAAAGTAACAGCATTCCATGCGCCTTGGGTGTTGAGTCAGGCCTCTCTCCTCTCTCCCTTCCCTTCCTTCTTGATGAGGACCATGGAGGTCCGTGGAGGATGAGGAGAACTCTTGGCTACACCCAAGAAGACTCTCCTGTCCCAATTGATGGTGGTCTGGTTACAACCCATAGTGAGAGGGGGGAAGGAATGACAATATGAGCATCGACACCCAACCCATGCTTGAATCTAACCCTGCACCTAAGCGTAATTTAGGTTGTGTTGCAATGTTGCAACACCCATTAGGTGATTTGCCACCACCTGGGAAATTCTCTGCCTCAGTTTGATGCTTCTTTTCTTTCCTGAGCCCTTAGGAAATTTTGGCTAACGCAGGATCTGGTTGCAGATTATTCTGACAGGGGCGCCTGACAAGAGAGGAAGATAAAATAGTTGCCCGTATTGTGTAACGTGAATGCACGTCAGAGTGGCGTGTTTCTCGTGCCGTTGTTCCTGGGTTGCGCCTAATTTCCCTGCAGCACTTAAGGGAGGTGGGGGATGATGCGTCTCCCCGAGGCTTTCTTTCATTTTTTATTTACAAGGCTTTTGTCCAGGAAGCAGCAGGATCTTCCTTGCCTGAACTACCTCAGCTGTGTTTTATGGGGAAGGGATGGACCCGCCCGTCCAAAACTCAACCTTTATGCATGACCCTTCAGGGTTTCTTCAGCATGGAAGGTTGAGATTTTGGAAAAAGTGCAGAGAAGAGCATCAAAGATGATTGAAAGCCTGGAGGCAAAAACTCACAAAAAGCAGTTGCAGGAATTGTGTTTGGCTAGTCTAGAGAAAAGAAGGACCAGGTGGGACATCATAGCAGCCTTCCAGTGTTTGAGGGCTGGCACGAAGATGAGGAGATCAACTAGATTCCATTCCATTCTGCATTCTGTTCTGTTCTGTCTATTTCATTCCATTCTGCATTCCATTCTGCATTCCATTTTGTTCTATTCTATTCATTCCATTCCATTCTGCATTCTATTCTGTTCTGTTCTATTATATTCCGTTCCATTCCATTCTGCATTCTATTCTATTCTATTCTATTCTATTCCATTCCATTCCATTCTATTCTATTCCATTCTGCATTCTATTCTATTCCATTTCATTCTGCATCCTATTATATTCTATTCTATTTCATTCCATTCTGCATTCTGTTGTGTTGTGTTGTGTTCCATTCCATTCTATTCCGTTTCATTCAGTTCCATTCAGTTCAATTCTGCATTCTATTACATTTTATTATTATTTTCCAAAGCACCAGAAGGAAAGACAAGAAACAATGGATAGAAACTAATCAAGGAGAGAAGCAACCTGGAATTAAGGAGAAACTTCCTAACAGTGAGGACAAATAACCAGTGGAACAGTTTGCCACCAGAAGTCATGGGTGCTGCATCACTGGAGGTTTTTAAGGAGAGACTGGACAGCCACCTGCTAGAAGTGGTCTAGGGTCTCCTGCTTGAGCAGGGGGTTAGACTAGAAGACCTCCAAGGTTGCTTCCAGCTCTATTCCAATTGATTGATTGATTGAAATCAGAATTGGAAGAGGCATGGAGGGCTTCACATCCCTCCCCCTCCTCTACAGGACGATCCAGGTTAAAACATCCTGGGGAGTTCAGCCTGAGTTTGAACTCATCCAATGCACAAGTGGCCATCACCATTCTGGATCCCTGGTTCCCCCTTTCAAATGATGCTTTTTGTAGGGAAAAAAGGATTTTCCCAGGAGGTGGGTGGGTGGGTAGGAGAAACGCCTGCCATTTGTCATCATGATAACAACCAAGTGTGAAAACATCATTGCTGTCAAAGATCCAAACAAGTCTTGACAAGGATAGAGCCAGATATGCTGTTGATGGGTTGGGTTGTCGCCAGCAGTGCTGGTCTGAAATGCTCTGCAGATGTCTCCAAGCCAGTGGGCTGGGGGCTTCTTGTCCCTTGAGGTGGTTCTGCTGTTGTACAAGGGGTTCTTGTAAGGACCTCGGGCGTGATGGGTCTCTAGGTCTGACCAATCCACATTTTCTTGTCCTTGGGAAATGTCTCTCTTAATGGTTCTGCCTTAACAGCTTTCCTGAAAAAAGAGGCATCATGAAGGACACCCTTTCCTAGTGGCAATGACTGGCTTTTAACCCAGTTTTTGCTGGCTGTTCCTTTGCTCCTCTGCTTTAATGTGCCTTGACGCCCATCGGAAGGGCAGTGTAGAAAGGAACGGATTAAATCAGTAATGAGAAAAAATCCTTCTGTCCTTGCAGAAAGTTGGAGGCTCAACCTAGGCCAACCTCAGTAGACAGTTGCTCTGCTGTGTTGGCTGGAATGGAGCACCAAGCCCACCAAGGACCCAAAGGTCGCAAAGCAGCTCCCCCTGGTTGCCTCCCTTCTCTTCCTCTCTTCCCCTCTTCAGTGTGCAGACAGGTGACGTCTTGTGTAATATTTGTAGCTTGCAGCCACAGGCTGGGTGAGGAATGGCTGTGGGAGCCAGAGACTCGTGCCTGGACATGCTGTGGAGAAGCAAGACGGCTCCGTGTCTCCGAAGGTCCTTGCTTGGAAGCGGGCAGTGCATCTCTGCTTGGGGTGCCTTGAAGGCCTTTGGAGGCAGCTGGAATGGAATGGAAGTAGGAATAGAAGAGAACTATGAATAGAGGAGAAGAGAAGAGGAGAGGAGAATGAAATTAGAATAGAAGAGAAATAGGAATAGAAGAGAAGAATGAATAGAGAAGAGAAGAGAAAAGGAGAATGAAATTAGAATATTATTATTATTATTTTGTTTATTTGTATGCCGCCCTTCTCCAGGAGGGACTCGGCAGCGAACAACTCAAAGGGGAAAGGGAATATAAACAACAGTACACATAATTAAAATACACGAAAATCACACAGCCATACCAGTCGAGAGGGGAGGGGAACTCATCAACCCCAGGCCTGCCGGCACAGCCAGGTTTTGATGGCTTTCCGGAAGGCCTGGAGAGAGGTGAGGGTCCGAATCTCCGCGGGGAGTTCATTCCAAAGGGCCGGAGCTGCTACAGAGAAGGCCCTCCCCCGGGTAGTAGCCAGATGGCATTGGCTGGTGGACGGAACCCGGAGGAGGCCGACCCTGTGAGATCTGACGGGTCTTTGGGAGGTAATTGGCAGCAGACGGTCTCTCAAGTACCCAGGTCCATTACCATGAAGGGCTTTATAAGTTACGACTAGCACTTTGAAGCGTATCCGGAGACCGATTGGTAGCCAGTGCAGCTCGCGGAGGATAGGTGTAACGTGGGTGTACTGAGGTGCACCCACAATCGCTCGCACGGCTGCATTCTGGACAAGTTGAAGTCTCCGAATACTCTTCAAAGTCTGCACCATGTAGAATAGAGTAGAATAGAAGTAGGAATAGAAGAGAAGTAGGAATAGAGGAGAAGAGGAGAGGAGAATGAAATTAGAATAGAATGGAATAGAATGGAATGGAAGGAGGAATAGAAGAGAAGTATGAATAGAAGAGAAGAGGAGAATGAAATTAGAATAGAATAGAAGTAGGAATAGAAGAGAAGTATGAATAGAGGAGAGGAGAGGAGAATGAAATTAGAATAGAATGGAATCGGAATAGAGCTTGGAATAGAATAGAATTTAATAGAGATTGGAATGGAATGGAATGGAATAGCACCGAATAGAAAATACAATAATTTAACAGAGTTAAAAGAGACCTTGGAAGTCTTCTAATCTAGCCCCCTGTTCAAGCAGGAGAACCTATAGCATTTCAGACAACTGACTGTCCAGTCTCTTCTTCAAAGCCTCCAGTGATGGAGCACCCACAACTTCTGGTGGCAAGTTGTTTCACTGGTTAATTGTGCTCACTGTCTGGAAATTTTCTCTTTAATTCCAGGTTGCTTCTCTCCTTGATTAATTTCCCTCCATTGTTTCTCGTCCTGCCTTCAGGTGCTTTGGAGAATAACTTGACCCTCTCTTCTTTGTGGCAGCCCCTCAAATACTGCTGTCATATCACCAGTATGCTGAGTTGATAATCCAGACTCCCCCCACCTGTTGTGCACAGCTCCTAGACTTTCAGCCAGTTGGCCCAAGGCCACAGGGTAGCTGGCGAATTCTGGGACTTGTAGGCCAGGACAACTGGGGGATATCAGGCTGGGGAAGACTGAGATGGCTTATCTGGTGTTAATCACAGATAGTCCTTGACTTAAAGCAATTTGTTTAGTGACTGTTAAAAGTTACAATGGCACCGAAAACAGGGACTTACAACACTTTCCCCACACTTGGGACCATTGTAGCACCCCCATGGTCACATGATCAAAAGCCACTTGTCAGCTGACTCTTATTTATGATGGTCCCAGTGTCTTCTGACAAGCAAAATCAATGGGGAAGCAAGATTCACTTAACAACCACCTTACTAACTTCACCGCTGTGGTGGTTCACTTAACAATTGTGGCAAGTAAGGTGGTAAAATGGGGGCAGAATTCACTTAACTGTCTTGCTTAGCAATGGACGTTTTGGGCACAAGTGCAGTCGTAAGTTGAGGCATCCCTGTAACTGCTTTCCAAAAAGCTTTGCTCGGTGATGTTGTGTTCATCTGGGAAGGATCTCCTGGATCCATTAGGCTTCGTTTCTGGAAGGAGAATGGGAATCCATCAGGATCTGTCATTCCCAAGCAAGCTCTGTGTGCCTTGAAAGTCCTCCCCAGACGAAGGCTGGAAAAACGCCGCACTTTAACTTTTAATGAGTGCATTTTATTTTTTATTGAACGTAGCTATCAATTGTCTTAATGTGTCTTCATTATTTTATTGCTGTTTCTGTTGTAGGCAGCCATATTGAGATCCTTTGGCGTAAGGCATGTCATCTAAACAGGAGCCAATAAATAAAGCTCCCTTCGACATTACCGTTACTATTGTTGCTTGGACTGGTGGCAGGCATGCTGTCGCGATGCTCATATCTCAGATGGCATTTCCTGCCGCTACCCGTGGGAAACAGCCGGTATTTTGGCTGCCTCCCCCCCCCCCCACAGCTCAAATGTATTGAGCGCCGATTCTTATAATCCTCAGACGGCATGACCAAAAGCTGACAGGATTATAGAACTTGTAGTCTAAGACATCTGGGCTGAGAGGAGCCAGTTGAGGAAAGCATCTTTTTTTTTGAAAAAGTTATTTATTTTTCCCATTCAAATTCATTCACAAATATTGCTCAGAGGCTGAAATACACCAAGTAAATGAGATGAAGAGTATGAAAGAGAGGAGAGAGGTAAGGGAAGAAGAGAAGGAGAGGAGAGAGGGCAGGAGGGGAAGAGGAGGAGAGAAAGGAGGAGTGGAAAGGGGAGAGAAGAAGGGGAAGTAGAGAAGAGAAGGATGACAGAGGGAAGAAAGGAGGTAGGGAGGAGGAGGAGGAGGAGGAGGAGGAGGAGGAGGAGGAGGAGGAGGAGGAGGAGGAGGAGGAGAGAGAAGAAAGTGATGGATAAGGTACAAATATGGTGTATGGAGAGTAGAAGAGCCAATAATCATTCTCAGGGGTTGATAGTAAGATGAATTGATGTAAATATTTAATAATATAAAATAACGTTGGTTATGTATCAGTATATATGTGGTTGTTCGTTATGAAAATGAAAAAATAAAAAACTTTTTATTAAAAAATACATTCACAAATATACATTCTTATAAGTGCTATTAACATTTATCTATTAACCATTAATGCTTAGCACTATCTTCTTACAAATATATAAAATACATTTTGGGCCACTTTCTTGCCATCCCGTGTATCCCTCTTATTTTGCAAACAACCTTGCTCCTTCCGTCTTCTCAACCTCCCTTCTCTGCCTTCTTCTTTCCTCCCCTCTTTCCTATTTTCTTCTTCCCCTCTTTCCCCCACTCCTCCTCTGTTCTCCCTCTTACCTTCTCTCTTACTCTTGCTTCCCCTCCCTCCCTTCCTCTGCTTTGCTTTTTCTTCCTTAAGGAAAGCATCTGAAGACCCTGTGCATTTCTCTCCTGGCTCTTCTCCATGAGATTCTCCCCCAGCTTCTCATTTTGTGGGACATTAAGAGGGCAAGAATCACTTCTTAGTGGTGGCTTCTGAAATAAATTGAGCCCCTTCTTTTTTTTTAATAGGGAGCAAGTTCTCCCTAGGCCTTTTAATGATCTTTGTGTTACTTTGCTTTTCGTTCATTCTGCGGTTTAGGAGACAATGGTTGGTGTTTTTGTCAAAAATAGGCCTTATGAAGGGAAGACAGACTCCGATGAGGGCATATGAGTACTTGAGTCAGAAATTGAAGAGGATTTCTCTTGGACCATCATCAGCAGATTTCTGTGTGGGTGTGTGCCAAATTTGTCTTGGCTGGCTTGCAGTTCTTCTGGAGAAAGAGGCATTTGGATGTGATTCTGCCACACATCCATCGTAGGACTCATCTGGCACATGCAGAAGTTTGGAGAAGGCCAACTCATCGCAAGAAAGTGGAGAGGAGAAGAACGCGTTCTCCAAACATGTTTCTGCTCCTCCTGCTCCTCCTTCTCCTTCCTCTTCCTCCTCTTTCTCCTTCTTCTCCTCTTTCATCTTCATCTCCTCATCCTCCCCTTCTCCATCTCTTCCTCCTCTTTCTCCTTCTCCTCTTCTCCTCCATCTTCATCTCCTCTTCCTCCTCCTCCCCCCTCCTCCCCCTGGCTTTGAGTAGCTGTCTCAGATCTCATGGGCTTATTTAGGGGGTGTGGGAAGGCCTGTTTCTCTGTCAAGCTCAATTTCTGGGTTATGAAGAGAATTCCAAGCTGGTGGGATGAGTCCTCTGTGTTGTGATGGATCAGTGTTACGTTCCCCATCTGGATCCAAGAATCCAGCTGCTGGCCTTCCTTGCTAAATGATTCTCACAAACTTGCATGCTGTGGTTGGATAGTCGTGGTGCAAAAAAAGGGAAGCAAAGCCCATTGGTGCCTTGGAAGGAAATGCTCCATCCCTAGAGATCCAAATTTTGCTGGATAGGTGCCTCAAGTCCTGGGAAAATAAAATGGACAGGCCACTTCCATTTTTTGGAGAATAAAGACCAAATGACCTTTAATGGAGCCAGGAGAGAACTTGTTGAGAACATTTCCTTATTGTATTTTGATTTATTGTATTTTAATTTTAATGTAGCTTTGCTTGCGTCCTGAAGGACTGCATTTACACAAAAGGGCAATTTTGAAATTATAACAATTGCATAATGTGAAATTATCACATTATAACAATAGATAAATTAGACAAACTAATGGAAATTAAATCAAAGAGAGATCCAACCTAGAATTAAGGAGAAATTTCCTGACAGTGAGAACAATCAGAAGGTACGAGTGCTCCCTCAAGGAAGAATTTCAAGAAGAGATTTGACCTGGATGATATAAGATCTCCTGCTTTGAGCGTGGGGAGGGGGGGTGGACTAGAAGACCTCCAAGGTCCC
The DNA here is from genome assembly GCF_051295495.1 of Thamnophis sirtalis. Classification (NCBI taxonomy): domain Eukaryota; kingdom Metazoa; phylum Chordata; class Lepidosauria; order Squamata; family Natricidae; genus Thamnophis; species Thamnophis sirtalis. The sequence goes on along the minus strand of NW_028261394.1, from coordinate 26,424,114 downwards.
TTCCAGCCCAGTGATTCTGTGTTTCCTGTGTTTCTCTGAAGGGTGAGAATCAAAGAGTTGTTGTTGCTCGTTACATTTTTATTTTTGGATCTTCGGTTGTTGGTGATATTCATGAACTCTGCAGCAAAAAGATGGATTCTTTGCTGAGAAAATCCTTGGTCAGAGAACAGCACAGCTGTTTTTGGGAAAAGAGGACTAAAATGTCAAATGCAGCCATGTAAAAGTGCTGAGCATCTCTGTTTCTGAGCAGTGTCACCAGTCATATGGGGACACGGTGATTTCTGTGCGATGCACCCAGGAATTACTGATGATTACTGATTTTGGGGAGCAGAGCACACAGCGAGGCTGCAGTATTCTCTGCAGAGTGAGCCTACTTTTTTCAGGGAGGAAAACAAATGAAATAGTGTAGGTATTGGGAAAGGTTTGGTGGTCCAATGTCCAGTCTGGAGATGAGGCTGAAGGAGACCCATGGGCTGAGCTACTTGATAGCAATAGTCCTTAGACTTATATACCACTTCCGCAGTGCTCTCTTAGCGGTTTACAGAGTCAGCTTATTGGCCCCAACAATCTGGGTCCTCATTTTACTGATCTCGGAAGGATCTCGGAAGGAGGCTGAGTCAACCTGGAGCCTGGTGAAATTCAAACTATTGGCAGTGGTAGAGTTAGCCTGCAATACTTTACTCTAACCACAAGGAAGGAAGGAAGGAAGGAAGGAAGGAAGGAAGGAAAGAAGGAAGGAAGAAAATAGCAACAGCATTTAGACTTATATACCACTTTACAGTCCTTTCTAAGAGGTTTATAGAAGCCTCTTGCCTCCAACAATCTGGATCCTCATTTTACCCATCTCAGAAGGACGGAAAGCTGAGTCAACCTTGAGCCTGTTGAGATTTGAACTGCCAAATTGCAGGCAGCCAGCAGGCAGTGGAAGTAGCCTGCAGTACTGCACTCTAACCACTGCACCACAGTGGCTCATTTGATGCCCAAAATGCCCAATCCCTGCCATTGTTGAAGTAACCTGTTGCGTTTCAGAAAGACATGGATTTTTTTCCGCACTTTTTAGCAAACTCTCATACATGCAGGGAGTCCTTGCAGGAAAGGAGAACAGAGGTGGAAATTCGTAACTGTAATAATACAGTAGTCCTAGTCTTAACAACCATTCGTTTAGCAACTGTACAACGGCACTGAAAAAAGTGACTTTATGACCATTGTTCACATTTACGACCATTGCAGCATCCCCATGGTCACATGATTTACATTGGGACGCTTGGCAACTGATTCATATTTATGACAGTTGCAGCATCCTGGGATCATGTGATCCACTTTTGCAACCTTCTGACCAGCAGTCAATGAGGAAGCCAAATTCATCTAACAACCATGTTACTAACTTAACAACTGCAGTGATTCACCTAACAATGATGGCAAGGAAGATAATAAAATGGGGCAAAACTCACTTAACAATTGTATTCCTTAGCAACAGAAATTTTGGGCTCAGTTGTGGTCGTAAGTCGAGGACTCCCTGTATTTGAAAGACAACACGAGGTTAAAACCAACGGCGGTGGAGATAAACTAGACGTCATGGCAGATGTCGCTTCCTGGGCTCCTATTAGCCCTCTGGGCTCCATGCTAAGTCTAAAGATGCATCTGACACTGAGCTGCAATACCCAAATGAGCACTAGATGGCAGCAAAGAGACACAGTGAAATAACCTTGGCTGCCATCTAATGGCTGTTTAGGATTCTGTAATCTTGGTATATGAAAAAAAAACTTTTTAAAGTGGATATTTAAAAACACAGCTCAGAGAGAAAGAAGAAAAATCAGAGAGAAAAGAGATGATAAACTAGATTTTGAAACAATATAAAATCAATTCAAATATAATTTATGTATTCTTGTAACAATAAAAGGAGTAAATTACAACTAGATTTTGAAACAATATAAAATCAATTCAAATATAATTTAATTTATGTATTCTTGTAACAATAAAAGGATTACATTACAATTAGAAAAACTTAAAGGCATATTAGATGTGCTGCATATAGATAGTCCTAAACTATTCATTTAGCAACTGCCTAAAGTTACGATAACGCTGAAAAAAAGTGACTTAAAACTAATCCTCACACTTGTGGCCACCGCTTGCTGGCTGGAGAATTCTGGGGGTTGAAGGCCACCCAGCTTCAGATGGCCAAGGTTGGGGAAGGTTGAGAGGGTTTACTATGCAATGCTTTGTTTCTTCCAATTGAAAGGGGGGGAGCTTTGTGGTTAGGAAAAAACCCCACCCCCACCCCCAGCCTCTCTACAGCAAAGTTTCTAGGGCTCTTGTCCTGGCCACTCCCCCACACTTCAGGCCTTCAAGGGGGACGATGACAATTCCCTACTGTCTGCAAACCACTCGGGCACAAAAAGGACTTTGTTGTGGGAGCCAGTGGGAGGATGGAAGGGCCCGAGTGCCAGATCTGAAGATCTCACTGGGGCTGAGACACCACAGCTCTGTCCTAGCATGCCGAGAATGTGTGGTTGTAAAACTGCCGGGGGGGGGACACGGGGGGAGGCGGGGAGGAAAAGGTTCCTCTCAGTTTCTGCTCAATGATGCTAGCACGGACCGCCCCTCATTCTGAGTCATGCTTTCTGCTTTTGGGGAAAGGCACATCAGTCTGGCATGTGAAGGGCTCAACCTCTCGTAGAGGATATAAAAAGCAAGGCTTTTGAGCTAGGTTCCCCCCCACCCCAATTTGCGGTGAGTCACTGCTGGGCCGGCTCAGTGTCTGGATGGAAACCAGCTTAGAGCAATGATTCATGCAGAGAAGTAACCGGCAACCTCTTTTTGATCTGGCCAGGGTTGCCTCTGCTCCCACTTTGCCATCTTGAGGGTAACCCTTCCTGAATAGCAATAATACATAGACTTATATACTGCTTTTCAATGCTCTACAGCCCTCTCTAAGCGGTTTACAGAGTCAGCCTCTTGCCCGCAACAGTCTAGGTCCTCATTTTACCCACCTCAGAAGGACGGAAGGCTGAGTCAACCTTCAACCTTGAGTCTTGTGAAATTCAAACTATTGGCAGTGGGTAGAGTTGGCCTGCAATACTGCACTCTAACCACAAGGAAGGAAGGAAGGAAGGAAGGAAGGAAGGAAGGAAGGAAGGAAGGAAGGAAGGAAGGAAGGAAGGAAGGAAGGAAGGAAGGAATAGCACTTAGACATATACTGCATCACAGTGCTTTTACAGCCCTCTCTAAGGGGTTTACAGAATCAGCCTCTTGTCCCCAACAATCTGGGTCCTCATTTTACCCACCTTGGATGGATGGAAGGCTGGGTCAATCTTGAACTAGTCAGAATTTAATTCTTAGCATTGGCAGTGTCAGCTTGCAATATGGCATTCTTATCCACTGTGCCACCATGGCTCATAGGTAGGTGGGTGGGTGGGTAAGTAGGCAGGCAGGCAGGCAGAATAAATAAATAGACAGACAGAGAGATACACAGCAATAGCACTTAGACGTATATACTGCTTTATAGCTGTCGCTAAGCAGTTTACAGTGTCCCCAACAATCTGGGTCCTCGTTTTACCCATGAGGGTAAAATGTGTGTGGTGACCAAAACTGGATGCAGTACTCTAGGTGTGGTCTTACTAAGGCTTTATAGAGTGGTATTAGTACCTCCCTTGATCTTGATTGTTAATGCAATTGGCTTTTTTGGCTGCCGCTGAATACTGCTGGCTCCTATTTAGCTGGTTGCCCACTATAGCTCCAAGATGCCTTTCACAGTTACTGCTATTAGCCCTGCTTTCACCCAGTCTATCTTTGTACTTTCGGTTTTTCTTGCCTAAGTGTAAGACTTGACTTTTAACTCTTTGTTTTCCTTTGTGGTGGAGCAATTGGGAGCCAAGGCGTGCAGCTACTAGGGTGACATCCTGTTTTTCCCCATGCAGGGAGGCCTGGTTTTGTTTGCAATGGCGTCAGCCTCGACACCAAGACAATAACCTCAGTTTCAGCGGTTGCAGGAATATTATTCCCTGACTGCCTTGGGATCCCACCTGAAGTTGGCAGGTTTTGCATGATAAAAGCAGCTCATTTGACCTGCTGTTAATAGCAGGGTGGAATGTATGCAGGGTCCACCAGAGCAGAAAATTAATTCTCACCCGGCTCTGTGGCTGGAGAGAACGTTTGAGTCTCGTCTCTATTAGCTTTTTCGCAACCAGGAGCTGTTGGGAGGGAGCCTGCGCTGGAGGCTGCTAATTGTGCTGAATCCTTCAAAACAACCAAGGGAGAATCCACTCCAGGGGTGGGCTGCCTTTGCATCCGAGGCTTAAGCAAAGGACTGAATTATAACCCCTTTTTCTGGGTGGGCACCAGTGCAGTGAACCCGAAACGACTCTGCACACAATGGTTGGAACATTGGCTTAGCTTTTGGCGTAAACTCAGCCCCCTTGGAGTAAATTCCCCCCCCCCAAAGTCCAGCAGGACCTAAAAGTACCATAAATATATTTAAGATTCAGCGACTGGTTTCCGTGGTGTGCTTGTAGGTGTGCTTTGGCCTGGCGTTCGAATGCTCTGTGGATATGTTTGTGTGCAGATTAGTAGATTGTCTTCACCAATGGGCCACTTGCCCCAATCCATGGTTTTTGTGGCCCGGGAATTAAGACTCAGTGCATCCAGAAAGGATCACGCTGGGATGCAGCGCTGCAGTTGTTCAATTAGGAGGAAAATTCTCAATTAGGAGGAAGATTCTGTCTTTCTTTTTTGAAAAACGTTTTTATTGATTTCCTTTTCATATGCATTCACAAATATACATTCTCATGAGTACTCTTAATATTTATCTATTCTCTTCTAGTGTTTATCACAATCTATTTAAACATATAAAAAGCATAATCGGGGTCGCTTTCTTTCCACCCCGTACATCCATCTTATTTTGCAACAACTCTACTCCCTTCTTTCTTCCCAACCTCTACCTTCTCTACCTTCTTCTTTCCTCCTCTCCTTCCTCTTTTCTTCTACCCCTCCCTCTCCCCCACTCCTCCTCTCTTCTTCCCCTTTTTACCCCCTCTCCTACTCTTACTACCCTTCCCTTACTTCCTCTCCTTTACCCTTTCTTCTTTCCCCTCTTCTTCCTCCCTGCTTCCGTTGTTGCCCTTGCTTATTTTCTTCTTCACGCTGATGGATTTTCGGGGTGAAATTCCAGCGATCCATAGAAATAAATATCCTCTTCCATATTTTATTTCCCTATAATAATTCCACTTTTATTGTCTTTTAAACTGTATATTTATATTTTAAATACAGGAGTTCTTAATAACTCCTTTGGTGCATTGACCCAAATCGTCCAGAAGTCCTTTCTGGAGAAGCCATTTCTTCAAGGTCAAGGATGGGCAACCGCAGGTGGTCCTCAACTTACAACAGTTCATTTAGTGGCCATTCAAACTTACAACGGCTATACTGGATTACTGGAAAAAGTAATTTAGAACTATTTTTCACACTTACGACTGTTGCTGCCTCCCCGTGGCGATGTGATCAAAATTCAGAGGCTTGGCAATTGATTCATAACGATGACAGTTGTAATGTCCCGTGATCATGTGATTCTCTTTTGCGACCATCTGACAAGCAAAGTCAATAAGGAAGCCAGATTCGTTTAACAACTACGACGCTAAATTAGCAACTGCAATCATGCAATTAACAATCGTGGCAAGAAAGGTTATCAAATGGGGCAATAGTCACTTTAACCAATGTTTCACTTAGCAACAGAAACGTTGGGCTCCATTTTGGTTGTAAGTGGAGGACTGCAATCGGTGGACTTCAACTCCCAGAATCCCTAAGCCAGCATGGCTGGTTCAAGAATTCTGGGAGTTGAAGTCCATGAGTAGTCAAGTTCCAATCCCTGTGTACCCGCCAATTCCACTCCCAAAAGCTTTCTCCCTTTGCCCTGGAGAATTTACACCCCCACACAGACAACCATGCCTCTGTGTCAAACCCCCCCCCCCCAAGGAAGAGGGTGATTTAAGAGCTGACAACCAACAGGAAATTCAGATCCTGTTGCAATGGATTTTATGCAAGTGACTCACTTCGCTTTCGTAGCATTCCCCCTCCCCCCCCACGACTTAGCCTTTGCGTGAGCAGAGAGGATGGTGTTGTAATCGGATTCCTATCTGAGGACATGGGCTGTTTTGTCTTGCGCGCAAGCATTTATTTGCTTGTTCCTTAAGCCACATTAATTATCCTGCCGGACTGGAGGAAAGGTTCTCCCTGCACTTGGGAGGAGGAAAACCAAGCAGAGATTGTTACAGGTAGTCCTCGACTTACGACCACAGTCGAGCCTGAAACGTCTGTTTGCTAAGCGAGACAGTGGCTCAGTGGGGTCTGCCCCATTTTATGGGCTTCCTTGCCACAATGCTGAAGCGAATCACTGCGCTTATTAAGTTAGTAACGCAATTGTTAAGTGAACCTGGGTTCCCCGTTGGCTTCGATTGTCAGATGACCTCAGGACCAGAGGTTGTATTGAGCCGGTTCAGACTGGTTCACGGTGGAAATCACAGGTGGGCCTCCCCACCTGCCCCTGGTTTTTAAGCCAAAGTGCATGCATGGAAGGCCAAGGGCATGCGTGTGTGAGCGAACCGTCATAAATATGAATCAATCACCAAGCATCCACATTTTGATCACTGACCATGAGGATGCTGCAATGGTCATAAAATGTGAAAAATGATCACAAGCCAAATTTTTTTTAGTGCCGTTGTAACTTTGAACAGATTAAACAAAGGGTTGTAAGTCTAGGACAGTGTTTCTCAACCTTGGCGGCTTTAAGTCCTGTGGACTTCAACTCCCAGAATTCCCCAGCCAGCTATGCTGGCTGAGGGATTCTGGGAGTTTAAGTCCACGGGACTTAAAGTCGCCAAGGTTGAGAAACACTGGTCTAGGACCACTGTATTATTACAATTACGGATTTCCACCTCTGTTCCCCTTTCCTGCAATGGGGCACTTGGGGTCCTTCCACATCCAGGGTTGGCAGCTAAGGCACTTTTACAACTTGTGGACTTCAACTCCCAGAATTCCTCATCCAACATGGCTGGCCTATGAATTGAAGTCCACAGGTCGTAAAGGTGTCATAGTGGCCCACCCCTGCTTGGCGTCGTAGTGGGTTGCTTGCAATTTATGGGAGGCTGTTTAATCGTGCATCACCCCAACCTGTCCCGTCCCCCACCCTCCGCCCCTCCAGCAAAATGCTCAAAACAAATTGCCATGTTCTGTGACAGGAGAAGGAAAAGAGAAGAGACTGAAATGGAGGCCCTGACCATAGAGCAGTGATGGGAAAACGATGGCCCTTTCATGACTTGCGGACTTCAGCTCCCAGAATTCCTGATCCAACATGGCTGACCCAGGAATTCTGGGAATCGAAGTCCACAGATTGTAAAAGTCTGCCATGTGTTGGAATGGAGGCCCTGACCATAAAGCAGAGATGGGAAACGATGGCCCTTTTATGACTTGTGGACTTCAACTCCCAGAATTCCTGAGCCAGCATGGCTAGCTCAGGAATTCTGGGAGTTGAAATCCACAAATCATAAAAGGGACATCATTCCCTCACCCATGCCATAAATCCAGAGAAACTCTTCACAGACACAGCTGAATGCATTTTTAATTAGCATCTCAACTCTGGAGGAATCCAGGCAGAACTGGAAATGACCTGTGGAGAGGAAGGGAGGAGACCTTGAATTGCTGGAGCAATTACCTGGGTGAAAGGGGATGAACACTTTCTAAAGCCCCAAGTGACCGGGTAACATCCAGAAGTCTCTTTAGAGCTAAGAAATAGAATCTAGAAGAGTATTTTTTGAGTCTTGGTGATTTGTGGACTTCAACTCCCAGAATTCCCCAATCAGCAGGCCCCGGCGAAAGAGAATTTGTCCAGAAAGTCCAGGGCATGCTGGTTGGGGAATTCTGGGAGTTGAAGTCCACAAAGGGTAGAAGTGTGGTAGGAAGACAGCTGCCTTGGTCATCTGCCAAAAAACACTCTCCTGTTTCCCAAGAGAAGATTTGATCCGTCTTTTTCCCCCCATCACATTCCTGGGATTCTCCTTTGAAACACGAGAAGCCTCTTTGGAAATTTGGATTAGAAAAATGTGTCCTCCGTGATCCCAAGCAGCAAAGCTGTCTGGCTGGGCATATCTCCTCTGCCTTATTGTCTTGCATTCCTCTTTTGGAAAATATTTTTTTTTCCTGCCAGGTATATCTCGATCTCTTCTTGTAGTCTAAACAAGATGGCCAGCTGCAAAAAAGGCCCAGAGAAGCAGGCCTGTCCTTGGCTTTTTAGCCAGCCTGAAGGCTTCATGCAACTGTAGGGGGTGGGTGGGTATTAATAGGATTTATTCAAATTAATAAATTAGCAGTGCATTTAGAAGGCGGAGAGAATATCCCATTGCTTATGGATGAACGGTCAAGCTAAATAAACAAACAGTTCCTAACTCTGTAACTTTAATGAGTAACAAATAGGATAGTATAGCGGGGGGGGGGATGACTTGTATCGCAAGAGATAAATACTTAGCACTGTGTCTTTTGTGATAATTTGTTCACTCGCATGGTACCATTGTCTTATGTAACCGATAGTTCTGCGAACAAGTCCGGGTTTGTTTCGTTCTGTTATGATTTGGCCATTCTTTGGGGATTAAGAAATGATGGTGAAGTTGAGCTTCACTCTTGCCGATACTTGTCTGCGCTTTTTTAGTTTACTCCGTGACAACGTGCTGAATTTCTAAACCCTCAGCTGACATTTTAAGTCAACAACCAGGGCGTGTAGGACTACAATTGAGACCAGAATGTCTGTTGGTAAGCAAGGCAGTTGTAAAGTGAGTCCTGTCTCAGTTTTACAACACATTTTTGCCATGGTTGTTAAGCGAATCACAGCAGTTGTTAAGTGAACTGTGCTTCCCCCCACCCACTTTGACTTTGCTTGTTGGAAGCCAAGTGGGAAGTTTGCAAAAGGGGATCACTCAACCCCAGGAAGCTGCAATCTGTGGAAATGTTTTGGGGGATAGGAGCATGTATGGATGGCTTGTCTTTTTCACACTCTTCAACAGGTGGCTACACCAATTGGTTATTACAGCCCTCCAGAGTGGCGGTGGTTGTTGGTTCTTTTGCACGGCAATCTTCATCAGTGTGAATCAGCCTCAGGGGTTCCCAAGATGAGTGGACTTCAATTCCCAGAATTCCCCAGCCACATTCAAATTCGGAAAAGAGCTGGAAGAGATCTTGGAGGTCTTCTTCTAGTCCAGCCCCCTGCTCAGGCAGGAGACCCTATACCATTTCAGACAAGTGACTGCCCAGTCTTTTTTTAACAAAAACCTCCAGTGATGAACCACCCAGAATGTCTGAAGGCCAGCTCTTCCACCGGTTAATTGTCTTCACTGTTAGGAAGTTTATCCTTAATTCCAGGTTGCTGGAGCATAGTTCCAGCATAATCTAGAGCATCAGTTCCATCCACTTTGAGACGTGTGGACTTCAACTCCCAGAATTCCCCAGCTATCAGAGGATTGTACTGCTGCACACTCCTGCTACTGTACTGTACTATTAGTCCGAATTTGGGTTGGGAGGAATGGCATAGGGTTAAAGAGAGCTGTTTGCCAAAGGGCCACTCTTTTACACAAGCCAAACCAGGTATGTATGAACACAATCAGGCCCCTGGATCTGAATAGTTCAGCCATGAAGTCTTCCTCTTACACCACTCCTGCTAACGTTGAGCTCTGCATTTCCACCTTCCTTTCTCACAGAAAAATCGTATGCAGCATATTAGCTTTTTTGTCTCTGTTCGTTTTCAGCCATGGGACTCTTCTGGTACAGTCGGGGCCAGCCTGGGAAATGCTTTGCATTCTTCAAAGCCAGCACCAGATATGTAGAAACCGTGGGATTGTCTTTCCAATCTCGACTGAGCATCCTGAAGCCCACCGCAGCTTCATATGCCAAAAAGCAACATGTGGAGTAGCCCAGAGGTAGAAAGGAAAAGGCCTTTTATCCCAGTGTTCAGAATAGAATAGCGCTGGAGGGGACCTTGGAGGTCTTCTAGTCTAGTCCAGCCCCCTGCTCAAGCAGGGGAACTTATCCTATTTCAGACAAGCGGCTGTCCAGTCTCTTCTTAAAAACCTCCAGAGATGGAGCGCCCATCTGAAGGCAAGCTGTTCCACTGATTAATTGTTCTCACTGTTAGGGTTTCCTTTAAGATGGGTGGACTTCAACTGCAAGAATTCCCCAGCCAGAAGGGGACCAACCCTCAAAATTCTCTAGCCAGCATATGGACCAATTCCCAGAATACCGTGCTGTCTAAGAAATGCTGGGAGTTGAAGTCCCTCCAACTCAACGTCGGTGAGGTTGAGAAACATTGTCCTTGGAGATTCTGGCTGCCCCAAAAGTGCTTTTTCAAAAGGGAACTGGACTTTGTTTTTCCTTGAAGACTTTTCGCTTCTCATCCAAGAAGCTTCTTCAGAGTTCTAGCTATAGAATTTGGGATGAAGACCCTTTGAATGGTGTGGGAGAAGGAATGGATTTCCAGAGGAAAAATTGCAGACTACAGGAACCATTTGCACCACTCAGGTGACCCTGAAGAGTCAGACAAGCCTCCAAGTGGCCTCAAGGACCCTCTAAAAGGATGCAAATGACCAGCTGTCTGCAAGGAGTATAAATCCATCCATCCCCAACCATCCAGTCAGAGCTGAAGAAGCTTCTTGGATGAAAAGCGAAACGTCTTCAAGGAAAAGCCCTTTTGAAAAAGGACTTTGGGGTTGAGGAAACATTATTTTAGCCTGCTGGCAGAAAGGGGTGGAGATGAGAAAGTGAATTGTTGTTTTTCCTGATACTTGGGAGGGACCAGGTCAGTCTGAGCATCTGGGTTACCTTTGCTGTCCTGGTGCCCACACTGGGGCTACAACTCCCCCCTGGCATTTGGTCCTCTGCTGAAGGTTGACCTACAGCCTCTTGGCACTGGACATAGGAAACCCCACCATCTTCTTTGCCTGGGCTGCGATGCTAAAGTTGGCCTGGCAATCCCTAGTACATAAGCTGCTTTCGGACTTCGGTCTTGGGAGTTTGCTCCAGGACATTTTCTTCTGGCCAAACATTGTAAACAAAGGGCTCTTCTTGGGGAAAATGTATCCCCGGTCTCCTGAAAGGAAACATAGCACAAAAAGAAAGGCGCCAAACCGGCAGATCTATCATCTACAGCAGGGAAGGGATGGAGATGGAACCATTCTCTGAAGCTTGCCAGCAGGCCCCTGGCTAAAAAATGGAGTGTGGTGGGATTGGGATGGGGATGGAGATGGGATGTGGGAGTGGAGTGGAATTCTTTATTGGCCAAGTGTCTTTGGACACACAAGGAATTTGTCTCCAGTGCCTAAGCTCTCCGTGTACATACAAACAAGTGGTAAATCATGATCATAATCATAACACAAATAATAAATCATAAGATGCAATACTCAGGGAAAGACATATGATACTAAATAAAGGCAATCCACATACAGTAAATCAGTGTTTCTCAACCTTGTCAACTTGAAGATGTCTGGACTTCAACTCCCAGAATTCCCCAGCCAGCGAATGCTGGCTGGGGAATTCTGGGAGTTGAAGTCCAGACATCTTCAAGTTGACAAGGTTGAGAAACACTGCAGTAAATCATATGAGGTGTGATGGCGCAGTGGTTAGAGTGCAGTACTGCAGGCTACTTCTGCTGACTGCCGGCTGCCTGCAATTTGGCAGATTGACTCTCACCAGGCTCAAGGTTGACTCAGCCTTCCGTCCTCCCGAGGTGGGTAAGATGAGGACCCAGATTGTTGAGAGCAAGAGGCTAACTCTGTAAACCCCTTAGAGAGGGCTGTAAAGCACTGTGAAGCGGTATGCATTTTTCGGAGTACAAGATGCACCAAGATTTTGAAGAGGCAAATTAAGAAAAAAGGTTTTGCACTCTGCAGACCTCCAAAAAACAGCCCGTTTTTCGCAAAAACAGGCCCATTTTAAGGGGCATACATAGCCTTTAGGAGGTTTATAAAGTGCTCCTGGGGGCAAAAATGAGCAAAAAAGGGCCCATTTTTTGCTCATTTTGCCCTCCCCAGCCTCCAGGAGCACTCTGGAAGCCGCCCAAATCCTCTGCACATCCATTTTTGCAAAGGGGGCAGGGTTTCGGGAGACCAAAAATGCTGTATTCAGTGTATAAGACACCCCCAGATTTTCACCCTCTTTTTTGAGGGGGGAAAAAGTGCGTCTTACATTCCAAAAATAAGGTAAGTCTAAGTGCTATTGCTATAAGATACAAACAACAAAGTTATAAGATGCTAAAGGAATAGGAAAGATGAGAAGGATAATAGTAACACAGCACTGCTACGTGGTTTGACATCCCCAGGTATAAGACTGCTGTGGGGATTAGTTGTCTAGCTGTGGGATGACATGGGTGTGGGTGTGGGTGTGGGTGTGTTTGTGTGTGTGTAGCTGTCCTTGCATCTAGTTGTTTGGAGTTAAATCTTGATTTCTCCATGGAGCAACTAATGTTCCTCTGGGGTCCAGCAAAAGCCTGCTTCTTCCCTGACTGATCATGGTTAGGATTTGCAAATCTTGTTTTGTGCTCTGGCAGCCAAACCAGGAATAGCAGTAGCAGTAGACTTATATACCGCTTCATAGGCCTTTCAGGCCTCTCTAAGCGGTTTACAGAGAGTCAGCATATTGCCCCCAACAATCTGGGTCCTCATTTTACCCACCTCGGAAGGATGGAAGGCTGAGTCAACCCTGAGCCGGTGAGATTTGAACCGCTGACCTGCTGATCTAGCAGTAGCCTGCAGTGCTGCATTTAACCACTGCGCCACCTTGGCTCTGGAAGTGGAATCCTTGCCAAGAGCTTGAGTCTTGTTCAAGATTTCGCCTGGTCCGGTGACCCAGGGTAGCTGAGGCCCCACAACCTTTAATAAAAGGTGGAAGGGCCGATTCCAGAGGCATGGAGATCTCCCTCCCTCCCTCCCTCCCTCCCCCTCTTCCTTCCTTGATAGATGTTTGCCCTGGGAAGTCAACTTTCCATCCGAACCTCTTCTGCTGGAGGCACAAAGGGAAATCTGTGATTGAGTCATGGCTTTGGCACTTCCTGCCTGGGAAAAGGACGAGGGGGTGGTAGTGGGAGAGAGCCACCCACCCCTCAGCAGAGAAGGACCAGGGACAAGATCAGCTGCCCTCTTGGCCCCCAGCGGCAGACACACACAAACACACACACATGGTTTTGCCCGTGGATGGTTAATCTCTGTAGCATAATATGCATGTACTTTGCACTTAAAAAGAGAAAGAGAGAAACCCCAAAGGCTGCCTTTGCACAATCAGCCAGCCTTGTAATTGGAGAAGGCGAAATTATTCACAAGGAAAACGAACCGTGGATGGGTTATTTTAACCGTAACCCGGTTTACGAGACTGACTTATAAACCCTAAAAGAAGCTGAATCCACACGACTCAGAAGAGTCCGAAATCTATCCAGGGTTTAGTTTAGTCCGAAAGAAAAGAAGGACTCTTGTTGTTGTTGTTGTTGTTGTTGTTTTTCTCCTAAGAATAAAAAGGAAGATGGTCTTGGTGCTTTTGTGGGACTTCCAAAGGCTTTCGTTGGCTTATTTGTTTGTTTGTTTGTTTGTTTTAAAAAGGGACACAACGTATAGCCGCCTGCTTTAGGGAGACCTTTGTCTTCCCAGAGAAGGGATGAGAAAGAAAGGGGGAAAAAATTGGGAGGGAGGAAGGAAGTTCAAGTAGACGCTGAACTTCAGAGGATTTATACTTGAAACTGAAAGCAGTGGGGGGGAAAACCCACAGCCCTGATTATTCCCATGCCGTGAATTGTCCGCAGGACTGCATACATTTCATAATATTTGGAAAAAGGAAAAAATAAAAAGCTATTTTATTTGGAAGAGGGGCAATGGAGAATACGCTAGTGGCCTCCTGTGTATTTCCATGCTTTTCCAGTCCGTTTGGCAGGCTTTCTTGAGGGCTGCTGGTCTGACATGGGGTACAGGTCATCATCGGCTTACAACTAGTTGCTTAATGATGGTTTCAAAGTTATGACAGACCCTGAAAATGGGGTTTACAACCCAGATTCAAAGTTCCAATGTCCCCACAACCCCCGTAGTCACATGACCACATTCTAGGTCCGCGATGGCGAACCTTTTTCACCTCAGGTGACAAAAGCACATGCGCATCTGCTATCGTGTGCACCCACGTGCCCAGCCCCATAATTTAATTCCCCCCCTGTGCCGTGCCCCCTGCACATGTGCTTGTGACACACACACACCCCACTGCCCTACGCATTCGTGCACGGCTTTCTTCGAACCTGGGGAGGGCAAAAATGGCTGCCCCCGCTCCGGAGGCCATAAACGGCCCGTTTTCCTACTTCCGGTGGGCCTGGTAGGTCCGTGTTTTGTCCTCCCCAGGCTCCAGAGGCTTTTTAGGAACCTGGGGAGGGCAAAAAAACCACCCAGTATGGAAACCGGAAGTTCAGGGACAAACTTCCGGGTTGCCCATTGGGCCATCTTTCTCCCTCCGGAAGGTGAAAAACAGCCCAACACGCGGAAACAGAAGTCCGTTGCTGGACGGACTTCCAGAAGGCGAAAAATGGCCGAAAATCAGCTGGCCAGCACGCGCATGTGCGCTGGAGCTGACATGGCAATGCCTTCTGTGCCCTCAGAAACGGCTGCATGTGCCACAGGTTCACCATCACGGTTCTAGCGGCTCAGTAACCAACCCGCATTTACAACTGTTTGCAGCCCCTTGTGGTCACATGACTGCGACTTACATCACTTTTGACCGGACACTGGTACAGGTCGTCCCAGACTTAACAACAGTCTGCTTAGTGATAGTTCGAAATTAGAACAGCCCTGAAAAAAACTGACCTATGACCATTTTTCACCTTTATGACCATTGCAGTATCCCCATGGTCACTTGTTTTACATGCGGAGGCTTGACGACTGACTCACATTTATGATGGCTCCAGTGTCCCGGGGTCATTCAATCCCCTTTTTGTAACCTTCTGACCAGCCAAGTCAATGGGGAGATCAGATTGACTTAACAACCGTGTGACTAATTTAACAACTGCAGTGATTCGCTAAACAAATATGGCAAGAAAAGGCATAAAATGGGGCAAAACCCCACTTTACGAATGTCTCACTTAGCAAGATAAATGTTGGGCTCCGTTGCGGTCGTAAGTTGAGGATTACCTGAATTAAGATCACACAAAGCAACAGTGCCACTTTTGGAATATTAGCTACAGCTCTGGTCACCATGATAAGAAAATAATGGTGGAGGAGTGCAGAGAAAAGCAGCAAAGATGTTTAGTGGGCTGGAGGCTAAATGAACAGTTGCAGGAACAAAGTGAAGGATTAGGAGTGACATGATAGCATCGTCCAATATTTGAGGTGCTGTCGTGGAAAAGAGGGGTTCAACCTATTCTTTAAAGGCCCTAAGGGCAGGGGGAGAAGAAGTAAGAGATGGAAGAGCCTGAAAGAGAGAAGCAACCTAGAACTAAGGAGAAATGTCCTATCAGTGAGAAGAATTAACTTGTGCTCATCTCCAGAAGTTATGGCTGCTCCATCACTGGAGGTTTTTAAGAAGAAATGACAGCCATTTGTCTGGAATGTTATATAGCATGCTGGCTGGGGAATTCTGGGAATCGAACTCCACACGTATTAATGTTCCAAGGTTGTATACCCTTGGTATAGGGTCCTCTGCTTCAGCATGGGTTGCATTAGAAGACCTCCAAGGTCCCTTCCAATTCTTGTTATTTTGTTATTCACTCTAGTCCAGGGGGTCTCCAATCTTGGCAACTTTAAGACTTGTGGACTTCAATTTTGGGAGTTGAAGTCCACAAGTCTTAAAGTTGCCAAGGTTGAAGACCCCTACTCTAGTCTATAGTGTTTGCTTGGTTGATTTGGATTTACTTCAGTGTGCAAAAACACAATGTAGAGTAGAGTAAGTAGTAGAGTAGAATAATAGAACAGAGCAGAACAGAACAGAACTGAAAAGAACTGAATAGAACAAAACAGAACAGAATGGAATAGAACTGGAAGGGACCTTGTAGGTCTTCTAGTCCAGCCCCCTACTCAAGCAGAAGAGCCTTTACCTTTTCAGACAATTGACTGTCCCGTCTCCTCTTCTAATGAGTTAAGCGTTGGGGTTTAGCATGTTGTTGAACTTGGCTGCAGTGGTTTGCTTAAGGAACCATAGTATGCTTCTTGCTCGTGGGGTTGGTTGGCTTGTGACTTGGTGCGATGGGCCCACCCTCCTTCAGCCTTGTGGTCTGCCAATGGTGGTGTAGGTCCTGTGCGTTGTCGTTGTCCTCCAATGTCATGGCACCCTTGTTGTGCATTGACAATAAAGGTTTGATTTGGGCCCGCTGAAACCGACTGAGCTGCTTTGAACGCATAGCTGGCCTGACGTGAGCCCCTTCGCCTCTTTCTTGCAGAACGTGCTGGCCAAGGCCCTCTACGACAACGTGGCCGAATCCCCGGACGAGCTCTCCTTCCGCAAGGGGGACATCATGACGGTGCTGGAGCGCAACACGCAAGGCCTGGACGGCTGGTGGCTCTGCTCCTTGCATGGCCGGCAGGGCATCGTGCCAGGCAACCGCCTCAAGATCCTGGTGGGGATGTACGACAAGAAGCAGCTTCCGGGGCCCCACCAGGGGCCCCTCCAGCCTTTGCTGCCCCAGCCCGCAGGACAAACCCCACTGGCCTTTCCCCAGCAGGGGGGCTACACCCCTCTCTCCCCTGCCTCTCAGTACACCCCCATGCACCCTTCCTACCTCCCCCAAGAGGACAACGTCTACTTAGTGCCAGCGCCCAACAAGACCCCAGGGGCCCCGGGGCCCTTCCAGTCTCCTGCCGGCAAGCAGATTTCCGCCTACGCCAAGCAAAGTCCTTCTCAAGGCCAGGATGTTTATCAGGTGCCAGCCGGGCCGGCCTGTCCCTCCCAGGACATTTACCAAGTCCCTCCAGCCCCCTCCGGCCTGGGGCAGGACATTTACCAGGTCCCTCCTTCCCTGGATGGCCACGGCTGGGACCCCCCCAAAGCCCAAGGCAAGGTAAGTGGCCGAGACAGGGGCATCTGGGGCTCCGTGTCTTTCGGTTCCCACACCAGTCAGTACAAAAAGAAAACCCTCATCCACCAGGGGTGAGGATTGGAGGTGGGGGGGGCAGGAAGCAGGTGTGGCCCAGCTGGGCCTGCAGGGCAGCCTGCTGGTGGGTGGGCTGGCAGCAGACCCTCCCTCTCTGCTTCAAACAGCTGAAGGGACAGGGGCGGCTTGTGTTCTCCTCCTGGGCAGCTTTGAATTGCAAGGCAGGACGAGGGGGGCGGGCGGGGGAGCATGGAGAAGAGGCGGTTCCAGATCTGGGCTCTTGGTGCCCTGCGCGCTCAGCGCTCCTCTCGTCTGCTCTCCCCTCCAGCCGAGCAGCGGCCTGGAAGGAGGCCAAGGGCTGGACTTCAGATTTGCAATTTCACTGGGACTTTTGCCCGAGCGGGGCGTTGCAGGAGGCTCCAGAAAGCCCTTTCCGGTCCTATCCTGGGAACGGAAATGACTTCTCCTGGGCCTCCGTCACAGAGGCACCCTAGTGCCCCTTCCTGGGCAGGGCTGGGGTTGGTAGGGAGGGCTTCCTGCAGAAGGGGAGGGGGCTCAGGAGCCCCTGCCCTGACTCTCCAATCCTTTGGCTCCAGCCTTGGAATAGTGCAAAGAAGGGACTTTGTCCAAGTTGCTCTTGGTGTGAATCCAGGCCAGGCGAAACTGGGGCATTGGCACAGAAGCCGGGAGTAAATAAACCAGGTTTGCAGGTCCTGTCTAAGCAGCTTAACCAAGGAAAGATGGAGTAGATCTGGAGCTACTAACATTCCCCCGGCAGGCTTGGTCTTTGCTGGGCCAGCTCAGCCACAGGAGGTTTTGTGTGGATTGTGTGTGGATTGATACAAGAAGCAGACAGGGTCCTTTGAGAAGAGGGGGGGGGGTGTCAAGCTGTTTTCCAAATTACCCGAAGGCCAGACAAGGAATAATGGACGGAAACTGACCAAGGAGAGATTCAACCTGGAAATAAGGAGGAACTTTCTGACCATGAGAACAATCAACCCATGGAACAGAGTTGCCTTCAGAAGTTGTGGGAGTTTCATCCCTGGCGGCTTTCAAGAAGAGGCTGGACTGCCCTCTGTCAGAAATGGAGTAGGGCCTCCTGCTTTGGCAGGGGGTTGGAGTAAATGACCTACAAGGTCCCTTTCCAGCTCTGTTATTCTGCTCTGCTCCTTGTGTCAATCCACACACAGGCACTCGAGAACTTCTTTGTCTGCACTGGTGTGTGTGTGTGTGCGCGCGCGCCGGTGCGCCAGACTGTCGCTTCCTTGCAACACCCCCTCCTTCCCAAGCCCTGCCTCTCGTTCTCTTGCACTCAACCGCTGACCTTGAAGGAAAGACTGGGGGGAAGGAAGGAATGAAGGAAGGAAGCGATTTGGGAAGACGTGTCTTAGCCTCCCACCCACCTCTCTCCCTTTCCCCCAGATTTTGTGGTGTGGAGAGCAGGAGGCACCAAGCGGCCATCCTGGAGCAAACCACGGGGAAGACAAGTACAGTAGTCCTCGGCTTACAACCATTTCGTTTAGTGACCGTTTGAAATTACAACCTGTCTTAAAACCGTTTTTCACAATTTTGGCCACTGCAGCATCCCTGAGGTCACGGGATGCAAAATCAGCCGCTTGGCAACTCATAGGATCCCCTTTTGCGACCTTCTGACCCGCCAAGTCAGAGTTTACATAACAACCGTTTTGCTAACTTCACAACTGCGGCAACAGAGCTCATAAAACAGGGGGTGGGGACTCACTTAACAGATTTTCCACTTAGCAACATCAATTTGGGGCTCAATTGCGGTCATAAGTCGAGGACTACCTGTCGTGCCTACAGGAAGCTTTTTCTGCCCCACTGCAGGCTGCCTTCTGGCCCCAGAGAGGCCGGCATCTTCTAGGTCTGCTTGACCTCAGGGGGGTGGGGTGGGGATGGCCAGGGGGAGGTTGGCTAACTCGGCATCATTTGGGTCAGGGGAGCCTGTGGCAGCTCAAGTGCTCTGCCAGCAAAAACCGGCAGCCGAGCTCCGTTTTCGGCTGCTACGGCCTCCTGCTACCCTCTGCCAGGGCAAATGCAGGACTTCCGAAAACGAAACTCGGGAGCCTGGTTTTGCTGGCAGGCCCATCCTTTGCTGTTTCCAGAGCGGCTTCGTGGGCCAGATCTAAGTACCCTGTGGGCCGAATCCTGCCCCTGGGCCTTGCGTTTCACACCCCTGTTCTAGGTGATTCCTCTATGCCAGTGGTTCCCAAACTTGGCAACTTTAAGACTTGTGGACTTCAACTCCCAGCAGAGCTGGCTGGAGAATTCTGGGAGTTGAAGTCCACAAGTCTTAAAGTTGCCAAGTTTGGGAACCACTGCTCTATGCAGTTTGGGTCATAGGGTGTGGAAGGGGAGGGGGGGATTCCCTGGGAAAAATAGAAACAGGGGAACGGATGTTGCTACAGATTGAGAACTTGCTCATCTGGCATGACACCCTCCCCCCCATCAGAAAAAATTTGGGGAACAGTCTAGTGAACAAAACCCTTGTTCCTTCAAAATAAGCTGCTTGCTACTTTTCCAGAAGGCCCTAAACACAAGTTGATTCAGAGCTGCTCAGGTGGCGTTTGTGGTTGGGTTTGTTGCTGCTATGTAGGGTGTGCATGGGGGCAGGGGCGGGAGGGATGCTGTACCCTGCCTGAAGTCACTGTGTGTATAAGTTGGGAAACCATATAAACCAGAGACAGACAGACAGACATTAACAGAGTTGGAAGGAACCTTGTAGGTCATGTAGCCCCAAGTAGACTCTACGCCATTTCTGACAGATGGCTGAAAGCTTCCAGTGATGAAGCTCCCACAAATTCTGAAGGCAAATTCTGTTCCATCAGTTGACTGTTCTAGACAGACAGACAGACAGACAGACAGAGGATGGAGGGAGGGAGGGTGGATGGATGGATGGATGGCTAGGTGGTGGATGATGGATGGTGGATGGGTGGATGGATGGATAGATGATGGATGGGTGGTGGATGGATGGATAGATGGTGGATGGATGGTGGATGGTGGATGGATGGATAGATGATGGATGGGTGGTGGATGGATGGATAGATGATGGATGGGTGGTGGATGGATGGATAGATGATGGATGGGTGGTGGATGGGTGGATAGATGGTGGATGGATGGTGGATGGTGGATGGATGGATGGATGGATGATAGACAGACAGACAGATGGATGGATAATAGGGAGGGAGTCAGAGAAGACAGAATGTGTGTGCGTGTGTGCAGGGGATTGCAAAGGAATCAGCCCAGGAGGGTGAACTGAAATGGGGCCAGGGGTGTTTTCAGGATCCAAAGCGATCTTACTCTTAATTGGCATCTGACACTAGACATCCAAAGACCTTTGCCGTTGCAAAAAAACCGCTTGTTTTTTGGGGGGGGTTGTTGAAGCCAACTTTGACGTTGAATCGCTCGATGTGCCTCTGAGTTGCCTCAATCGAGTGTGACAGCAGCTGGAGGGCACACAATCCTCCAGTGTCGCTGGCACAGCCTCCACTGGCTGCAGGGTTTGTACATGTGTGTGTGTGTGTGTGTGTCCGTGCGTGCGTGTGGTTTCTCTGCAAACAAACAACAGCTGGGAAGGCTGCTCCTGGCTCCAGGGTCTCTCCTTTCGCCCAGGAGGGAAACAGCCCTCATTGTGCATCAACCCTCAGCCCCTCTGTGGCTCCTCTCTAAAAATAGAAGGTGATGTCATTCCGCCCTTCCCTGGGGAGGGCAGTTCCTGCAGCCAGCGCCTGGCGAGGAGAAGTTGGTGGGTGGTCAGTGCCCCCTTCTGGAGAAAGTGTTGGCTGCACCTCGTGTGTGCGTGCGGGCATGCAGATCACGTTTAAAGAGGGATCCTTGCATGGATTGCCAGATCCAGTTCCTGCAGCTAGGAAAGATCCGTTCTGTAGCATCGGGATGCAAAATAATGGACCATTTGCTGACTCGTTTGGGCTCAAGAAGAGTCTGCTTGAATTCCTGCAAAAACCTACACCTACAGAGGGGAGGGAGGAAAGGAGAGGGAGAGAGAGCAGGAGGGAGGGAGGGAGAGAGAGAATTTGAAGACCCCTAAAAGCTTTTAATGCAGGATTTCAGTATTCTCACCCAAAATTGAAATTCAGAGCATGAACCAAAAATACCTCATGAACCTGTCAAAATTTCAAGCTGAATCCACTAAAAATTCAGAGGTTCTGGGGTGAGAGGATTCAAACATTGTGGATTTCAGAGTGAGAAAATGACAACATTTGCAAGGTATTAGGAATACCATCTGATCTCTCTCTCTCTTTCTATCTTACCTATCTCTATCATCTATCTCCCTATCATATTTCTCTCTCCCTCCCTCTCTCTCTCCCTCCCTCTCCCTCCCTCTCTCTCTGTCTCTGTCTCTCTCTCCCCTCTATCTATCTATCTACCTATCTATCTATCTATCTATCTATCTATCTATCTATCTATCTATCTATCTATCTATCTATCTATCATCTATCATCTATCTATCTATCTATCTATCTATCATCTAGCTATCTATTCATCCAATCAATCAATCAATCAATTTATGGACTGCCCATCTTACCACAGGGTAGCATTTTGTCAATTCTTCAGCCATTCTGAAATTAGATCAGACAATCAAACAAATTTCCACAGTGGTGCCAGGAAAGCTTGCTCAGCTTGCCAAAACAGATGAGCAGGTGGGCACCAGCAGGGAGGATGCTGCTCATCCCCAAGGCCCTCTGGTCCTCCATGGCAGGCCTCTGCTAGAGTGGCCTCTATCCAGATGCCCATGTTGCTAGTCTGGCATCTGGAAAGGATCTTCTGCCAGTGAGGATCTGCCAAGAGGACGAGGTGCTGAAGCAGGTTCTTGATAGAGTCGGCCATCTTCCTTTCCCGGCCACCTCCACCTGGCTCTGAAGCCTCCCCTTCCTTCCTCTGCAGGTGGTGATCCCCACACGGGTGGGGCAAGTCTACGTTTACGAGACCTGTCCGAAAGGAGAGCAGCAGGACGAGTATGACATTCCTCGGCAGCTCCAGGAGATTTACGACGTGCCCCCCACAAGGGGCTTGATGGTGAACCGGAGTGGCCAGGAAGTGAGTGTGCTAGCTTTGTGTCTTGGGGCAAGGGGCAACGGGGGGGACGGACGTGGCAGGGACACACCCCATTTTTACCCTCCTGGCCCAAGACTGGTCAAAACTGGGCTTAGGACATATGCGGATTCTTTAAGGATCACTTGACTTTTATTTATTTATGTTGTTACATTTATACCCTCCTCTTCTCCCCATCCGAATTCGGCCCTGCCAATTTCTGGCCTGCTTCAGCAATAGCAGCAGGGAGGAAGGGGTTATACAGGCGGTCCTCGACTTACGACCAGGTTGATCCCCCCACATTTCTGTTAAGTGAGATATTTGTTCAGTGAGTTTTGCCCCATTTTATGACCTTTGTTGCCGTGGTTGTTGGGAAGGAAGGAAGGAAGGAAGGAAGGAAGGAAGGAAGGAAGGAAGGAAGGAAGGAAGGAAGGAAGGAAGGAAGGAAGGGGGAGGAGAGGATGAAGGAAGGGCAACAGCACTCATTTTACCCACCTCAGAAAGATGGAAGGCTGAGCCAACCTTGAGCCTGGTGAGAATCAAACTGCTGGCAGTCGGCAGAATTAGCCCGCAGTACCGCGTTCTGACCACTGTGGCCCCATGATTCTCTTCTCAAAGAAAGTGGGTGATGAAGAAGCCAGAGGCTACTTATATCAGGAGGGGGTTTAAGCCTCGAGGCCTGCAATAGTTCCATATCCTGAGACGAGAGGCGGAGAAAATCATGGAGGGACTTTGGTTGATTGCTTGAAAAAGCAGCTTCACAATGTCTCCTTTGCCCAGGTCTACGACAGCCCTGCGATGATGGGCAAGACCGCCAACAGTGGAGCCCATGAGATCTACGATGTGCCCCCCAGCGTGGAGAAGAACCTGCCAGTGGTGAGTTGGGGGGGGCAGAACCACCCAGGAGTGGGAATCGTGGCTTCGTTAGTCGGAAGGGGTCTGGAGAAGGGGCAGCAACGGTTGAGCCAACGGTTGAGACCTCTAGTAAGGGGCACCAGCCCACTGGACGGCAGAGAAGGCCTTTTGGCCAGGCCAGGATTTAGCCATTGTGTGTCCTCTGACAGTTTGCATTTGTGTGTTGTGAGAAAACCTCTCCTGTATACAGGTGCTCCTCGACATACAACCACAACTGAATTTTCTGAACATTTATGTTGCTAAGTAAGGCAGTTGTTCAGTGAGTTTTACAAACTTTCTTGTCACTGGAAACAGCTTGGAGTGAGAGCAGGTTTCTGCCTGTCTTTTCCAGGCTGTCCTCAACTTACGGCCACAGTTTCTGTCGCTAAGTGAAAATTTGTTCAGCGAATTTGGCCCCATTTTACCATCGTTCTTCCCACCATTATTAAGTGAATCACTGTAGTTGTTTATGTTAGTAAGACGGTTGTTAAATGGATCTGCCTTCCCTTTTGAGTTTGCTTGTCAGAAGGTCGCAAAAGGGGGATCATATGACCCTGGGACACGGCAGCTGTCATAAATGTGAGTCAGTTGCCAAGCATCTGAATTCTGATCAAGTAACCATGGAGATGCTGAAATGGTCGTAAGAGTGAAAAATGGCCAGAAGACACTTTTTTCAGTGCCTTGTGACTTTGAACAGTCACCACATGTAGTCCTCGACGTATGACCACAATTGAGCCCAAAACTGATGTTGCTGTGAGACATTTGTTCAGTGAATTTTACAACGCTATTTTACAACCTTTTTGACCACGATTGTTAAGTGAATCACTTCCGTTATTTAAGCTAGTAACCTGGTTACTGCCTTCCTCGTTGACTTTGCTTTTCGGACGGTCGCAAAATTGGATCACACAACCCTGGGACACTGCAACCATCTATGAGTCGGTTTGCCAAACATCCGAATTTTGATCACATGACCCTGGGGATGTTGCAATGGTAGTAAGTGTGAAAAACTGTCATGTCACTTTTTTTCATGGCCGTTGTAACTTTGAACTGTTCACTAAATGAACTGTTTTAAGTCGAGGACTAGCTGGATGTCCTTCCTGTCTCTGCATGATCTTTGCTGTTCTCCGGATTTCACCTGGTGCAACAGTAGATGGGGAAAACTTCGGACCCTGAGCAAAGATGGGACAGCAGAACCTGTAGCTGGAGACAGGTAGTCCTCAACTTACGTCCATTCGTTTAGTGACCATTCAAAGTCACAATAGCACCAAAAAAAGTGACTTACGACCAGTCGTTGCACTTATTTTTCTGCCAAACATGCCCAACCACCTTTATTGTCATTGCACAAAATAAATCCAACAAAATTGGTTGTTTTTTTAATTAGGTTATTAAGTATTTTAAAATATAAAATACAAAAGTAAATAATAGAACAATGAGAAGGAAAAGGGGAAGAGACGTGAGGAAGGATAAGAAAATAGAAAAAGAAACATTGACTTCTCACTCTCTCTGTTGCAGTAAAATAAGGCAGTAGCATTAAATCACAGGTTTTTTCTTTTCCAGAGTAATAGGAACAAGTTCAGTGATGGTATTTAGCCGGTTCAGAACGGTTCAGGCCAACTGGTTGTGGTGCCCTGTGGGTGGGGGTGGCCATGCCCACCCAACCTGGCGCTATGCCATCATATTTAGCCACATTTTCTAAGCATGTCTGCAATCTGCACGTGCGAGCAAAGCGCGCTTGCAAAAGGCTCACATTTTCACTGCGCGGCAAACTAGTGGTAAAATTATGTGAAACCCACCTCTGAACAAGTAATTTCTAGAAGAATCTAATCTGTAAAAACCCAAAATCAAAGTTCCATTCTTTTCCACATCAAGCAAGAAGTTCAGAAGTGGTTTCCAGGTGGAAACAAAAGTACTGATGTTCTTGTCTTTAATCATTTCTACAAAGACCTATCCATCTAATCTATAAAACCTAAAGTCAAAAAGTTTCATTCTTTTCCACATCAAGCAAGAAGTTCAGAAGCGGTTTCCATGTGGAAACAAAAGTACTGATGTCCTTTTTTTTTTTGTCAGAATGGTCAGAATGGTCAGTTTTGTCATTTCAGCCACTCCATCAACTTCTGCAGCCATTCGTCCATGGTAGGCATCAAAGTCTCTTTCCATTTTTGCGCTTAACAATAGTCCTTGTTCTTATGAGCGTTGCAATTTCCCCATGATCATGGGATCAAAATTTCAGGTGCTTGTATTGCAACCGACATGTGTTCACGACAGATGCGACATTCCCAGGTTGTGGTCGCCACATGCCTCCTTTCCCAGGTGGCTTCTGACAAGGACACCCCCGTTTCCTTAAACCACTGTATGATTTACGTAACCGCTGGTCATTCGCTTAAAACCCGTGGCAGAAAAAGGTTGTGAAGGATGACTCATTGCCTTGCTTGGCAGCAGAAATTCTCATCCCAAACTGCGGTCCGTAAGTCGAGGGCTTATCTGTACCCTAAAATTAATTCACAGCACAACAAAGGTTTGGTTGCAAATTTCAGCCCCGTTTGCCAAAGGACCTTATCTTTCATCGGCTGATATTTGTAAACTGGAGGAGGAGAAGTGTTGAGCATTGCTAGTTTTCATGACTCCTGATATTTATGGGTCACTTCATACACACACGCACACACTCCTTGATATGGCCCTTTAAAATCAGGGGGTGAATTGTTAGAATTGGGCATTGTGCTCCTTTGGTTGACACTTTCCTTGCCAGCAGGAGTTGGTGTTTCTGTATAGTCTGTGCCTGGAGGACGGACGGACACACACACACACACACACACACACACACACACCCTTTTTCTCCAAGGTAATGAAGTAATTATTAACTTCCCTGCCCTTTGTTTTACACGCAAGTCATTTACGCAAAGCAAAAGTGACAATTCATTCCTCAATGTAATCCGAAAGGGGAAAAAAATAAAATAAACATTGCCGTTCCTTAATCAAAGGGCCCTGAATACAGATAAGTCAAGGCTTCTCAAGGCTAAAGTGGACCGCATGTTTTCGTTTTAACCCTGTTGTGGTTTGCTTGACAACACTGACAAGGAGGAAGTCATAAAATTAGGCAGAGATTCACTTAACAACCAGCTTGCTCAGCAATGGAAATTCTGGTCCCCATTGTCGTCGTAAGTCGAGGCACCTGCAATGAGTGGGGCGAGAGACTCAGAAGACCCTCTCCCTTGGGAGAGGGAGCAGAGGGAGGAAAAGAGTAGGAGAGAGAGAAGGAGTGGAAAGAAGAGAGAGGAAGGGGAAGTAGAGAAGAGAGGGATGGTAGAGGGAAGAAAGGAGGTAGGGAGGAGGAAGAGAGGGGATAGAAGGGAGGGAGCAGAGAGAGGAAAAGAGTAGGAGAGAGAGAAGGAATGGAAAGAGGAGAGAGGAGAAGGAGAGAGGAAGGGGAAGTAGAGAAGAGAGGGATGGTAGAGGGAAGAAAGGAGTTAGGGAGGAGGAGAGAGGGAGAGAAGGCAGGATGGTGGTGGAGAGGATATATGAAAAGCAGAAGAACAAATGATAGTCCCTGTGTAAGAGGAACTGATATAATATTGGATAACACAAAATAGTGCTGCTTAAGATGTAATGCTATACTTGTGGTTACCAGTATGAAAACAAAAATTAAAAAAATATTTTTTTTTAAAAAAAAGAAGAAATTCTCCCTAGTTTCTCAGGCTGTAAATGAGAAAGGAGAGAATTTAAGCTTGATTGGCAAACCATGTCAGAATCAGTTGAGCTAATTCCACTTAATTGGAAGGTTTCCTGAACAGAATATCCCAAATCTTACAATTCAAAGTACAATGCTGAGCTTTTGCTCTGCTCGTTATCCTGCTGTGGGCTACACAAGTAGTCCTCGACTTACAACAGTTCACTTAGTGACCGTTTGAAGTGGCAACAGCACTGGGAAAAATGACTTCTGGCCATTTTTCACAGTTATGACCTTTGCAGCATCCGCCTTGGTCATGTGATCAAAAATTCAAATCCTTGGCCACTGACTCATGTTTATGACGGTCGCAGTGTCCCAGGGTCATGTGATTCTCTTTTGTGACCTTCTGACAAGC
This sequence comes from Thamnophis sirtalis, assembly GCF_051295495.1. Lineage (NCBI taxonomy): Eukaryota > Metazoa > Chordata > Lepidosauria > Squamata > Natricidae > Thamnophis > Thamnophis sirtalis. Next base: position 26,397,000 of record NW_028261394.1, on the reverse strand, counting down.
GAAGTCAATGGGGAAGCCAGATTCACTTAACAACCGTATCAATGGCCGTGATTCACTTAACCCAGTGTTTCTCAACCTTGTCAACTTGAAGATGTCTGGACTTCAACTCCCAGAATCCCCCAGCCAGCATTTGCTGGCTGGGGAATTCTGGGAGTTGAAGTCCAGACATCTTCAAGTTGACAAGGTTGAGAAACACTGATCTTAACCACTGTGGCAAGAAAAGTCGTAAAATGGGGCAAAACTCACTTAACGCCTGTTTAGCCATGGAAATGTTGAACTCAATTGTGGTCCTACATTGAGGTCTGCCCAATTAATCTAAGGATCTGGTCTTTTGGGGGGGGGAAAGGGGGGGGTTCTAGGAAGTATTTCTATCACATTTCATTTTCTCCCTGTTTATCATGAGGACAAGTTGAGATGATCAAAATAAGCAGGGTGACAATACACCCTCGCTTAACAATACACTTACGACGGTTCATTTAGCACTTAAGCCAAAGTTATGAAAGACCTACTTCCGCCTATTTATGACCTGGATTGAAAGTTCTGTCCATTGGGCCTCTGCCCATCATATCACTAAACTTTGTGCAATTGGCAACTCGGGCACTGTTGTGTTGCTGCAAAAAAATGTCGTAATATTGTGGTTGATTATATGCCTGATTTTGCAACCCTCTATGTCTTATGGCCATTCTGGGCAGGCTCCATTATGGTTGCATGTCGAGGACTACCTGTACTAGGGGTCTCCAACCTTGGCAACGTTAAGACTTGTGGACTTCAACTGCCAGCCAGTTGAAGTCCACAAGTGTTAAAGTTGCCAAGTTGGAGACCCTGGTATGGGTAGTCCTCGACATACAACCATAATGGAGCCCCCTGCTCTAGTTTATAGTGTTGATTTGGTTGATTTGGACTTACTCAGTGTGCAAAACACAACTAACAGTAGAGTAGTGTAGAGTAGAATAATAGAGCAGAGCAGAACAGAACAGAACAAAACAGAACAGAATAGAATAGAATAGGTCCCTTCCAACTCTATTATTTTGTTATTCACTCTAGTCCAGGGGTCTCCAACCTTGGCAACTTTAAGACTTATGGACTTCAACTGCCAGAATTCCTCAGCCAGCTTTGCTTTGCTGGCTGAGTAATTCTGGGAATTGAAGTCCACAAGTCTTAAAGTTGCCAAGGTTGGAGATCCCTGACCTGTACGGTGTTGGATCAGTTGGCTGATTTATCTTTGCAGGTATATGACATCCCTCCGTCAGTCAGCAAGGATGTTCCAGATGGCCCCCTGAGGGAGGAGACCTACGACGTGCCCCCCGCCTTCTGCAAGGTGAAGCCCTTCGACCCGTCGCGTCATCCGCTCATCCTGGCTCCACCTTTGGTGCCCCTGGCGGAGCCTCCCTTGCCTGAAGACGTCTACGACGTGCCTCCCCCCGCCACCAAAGGGGTGTCAGAAGCTCAGGAGATCTACGACGTCCCACCAGGGCTGAGAAAACTGGCCAGCCAGGAGTTGTACGACGTGCCGCGAGAGCTGACCCTCGGTGGAAAGGACGGAGAAGCTGACTACATCTACGACGTCCCCCCACAGGCCGATCGGGCCGACGGCAAGCGGCTTTCGGCCTCCAGCACGGGCAGTACCCGCAGCAACCTTTCCAATTCTTCTCTGGACATGGTGCCCGTTCGGGAAGCTCCGGACAAGGAGTTACCCCTCGACCAGGATGTTGCGATGGAGACGCTGGCCCGGCTCCAGAGCAATGTCAACACATCTGTCTCGTCTCTCATGTCTTTCATCAGTGGCAGCTGGCGCAGCCCCGAGAGGATGGAGACCCACGCGGGACACATCCGTGGGGCAGCGGAGAGCATCAAGGGCGCCCTCAGGGAACTGCTGGAATTTGCTCGTGGGGTGGTGGGCAGCGCTGCCCAGGCCTCCGACCGCTCCCTTTATTCCAAGCTCAGCAAGCAGGTGCAGAAGATGGAGGAGGTCTACCAGGCGCTACTACGGCACAGCCAGGCCTTGGAGGGTTGCGGCTGGGCCCCTAGTGCCCTGGTCGCTGCCAAGCCAGGGGCACCGGATGACCTCGAGCACCTGGTCATGTACTCGCGGGGGGTGCCTGACGACACCAAGCAGCTGGCCTCCTTCCTGCATGGCAATGCCTCGTTGCTCTTCAGACGGACCAGGGGGTCCCCGGCCTCCTCGGGGGAGGGTGGCCATCCCCACGGCACACCCTCTGAGAAGGCCAGCAACATCCAGTCGCGGCCCCTGCCTTCTCCGCCCAAGTTCCTGGCCCAGGACTCGCCCGACGGGCAGTACGAAAACAGCGAGGGTGGCTGGATGGAAGACTATGACTACGTGCACCTCCAGGTGGGCTCGGCCTTGGGCAGGAGGGCTGGGAGGGGAGGGCCAGTTGGGGGGAAGAGGAGGGAACTAGTCCCCCTCACACACTTGGGATGATCATGTCTGATAGATTCATGCTGCAGGCCAAATTGGTCATTTCTGGCAGTTTCTGGCCGATCTTATCTTTTACGTGTGAATGTGATCAGTATGAATTTCTCTCTGAATGCACACTTTCCATGCCGGCTGGGGAATTCTGGGAGTTGAAGTCCACACATCTTAAAGGAACCAAGACTGAGAAACACAGCTTTAGATTTTTGATAATTTAAACCTTTAATGATAAATAACAAGAATAAGCTGATAACAATGTAATACAATAGCAGAGTTGGAAGGGACCTTGGAGGTCTTCTAGTCCAACCCCCTGCCTAGGCAGGAAACCTAGGCAGGAAACCCTATACCCTATCACTTATGATTTCTACAGTGTTAATGTTGATCAGCATAACGTTATTTATTACAATGCTTAATTAAGGGGAGCAGAATTAAGGCCTGGTTCTAGTCTTCCTTCACCTGCAGACCAGTGGTGGGTTCCGGATCCCGTCGCAACCAGTATGCTGCGATGGGGCCGGACGTCTACCTCGGGCACGCACACTGCGCGCGCATGCATGCCCACTGCCCTGCGACGCTCCAGCTGCTCCGCGGAGGTCATGAAGGTGGCGTACGCTGCTCGCGTGTGCACGAATGACCCAGTTAGCTTAAAAGCAGGTAAGGAACACGGGCGGGAGGGTCGGCCCACCAAAAGACCGTTCCGGTACGGTGGCCGCTGCTCCCAGCTGCTACCAGTACATCCGTACCGGGGCATACCGGCCAGAACTCATCACTGCTGTCACTCTGGCACTCCCTGGAAGATCTTGGGACAATCCCTCTCTCCCAGATGAACCTACCTTATAGGGCTGTTGATGCCAGATAAATAAGGGTGTACCCCGCCTTTTGCTCTTGAAGGAAAGGTGTCCAATTTTGGTCACCACACTATGAAAAAGATGTTGAGACTCTAGAAAGAATGCAGAGAAGAGCAATGAAGATGATGAGGGGACTGGAGGCTAAAACATACAATGAACGGTTGCAGGAACTGGGCATGGCTAGTCTAGAGAAGAGAAGGACCAGGGGAGACAGGATAGCAGTCTTCCAACACTTGAGGGGCTGCCACAGAGAGGAGGGGGTCAACCTATTCTCCAACCTGAAGGCAGGACAAGAAACAATGGATGAAGACTAATCAAGGAGAGAAGCAACTTAAAACTAAGGAGAAATTTCCTGGCAGTTAGAACAATTAATCAGTGGAACCGAAGTTGCCTTCAGAAGTTGTGGGAGCTTCATCACTGGAAGCTTTCAAGAAGAAACTGGACAGCCCTCTGTCAGAAATGGTGTAGGGTCTCCTGCTTGGATGGGGGGATTGGACTAGATGACCTCCAAGGTCCCTTCCAACTCTGTTAATCTGTTAATGTCAATCTTATGAGTTATTCTCTTCTACACATGAGGTGCTGGTCTTCTTGTGGTGCAATAGCCGCCTTTGGAATACTGGTGTGTGCCACCATGTCTACGGCCCCCATTTCTCCTCTCCGCCGAGGCTTTGGGGAGCTGCCTTGAGGTCTGCAGATGGGGCCAAGGGGCTTGAGCTGTGGGTCCTTCTCAGCAGGGATGGGGGATTAATTTTCCCAAGGGGGCCACATGAAGGTGTCAGCCGATGGAAGGACTCCCACCTCCTGTGGCCTGCTTATTTACATTTGACTTCCAATTTCCAATTGACCTCCGGTGGGCCAGCCAAGAACAGCCAAGGGATCAGAGGTGGCCCCAGTGTGTGTGTGTGTGTGTGTGTGTGTGTGTGTGTAATGCCCAGATCTGCTGTGGAGGCACTTTCCACTAACCTCTTTCTTCTCCCCCCCCACCCCCACCCACATTTTTTATTAAGTTATAAGGTATGGTAGAATACAAAATATAAAAGCAAATAAAAGGACAATGAGGGGAAGGGGGAAGGGGGAAGAAAAGTGAGGAAGGATAGGGAAAGAAAAAAAGAAGCATTGACTTCCCACACTCTCTGTTGCAGTAGAATAAGCTTTAACAACAGATCTCAACTTTTTGTTTTCCCATAATGATGAGAACAAGCCATTTCTACAAAGATCTATCAGTCTAATCTGTGAAACCCAAAGTCAAAATTTCATTCTTTTCCACATCAAGCAAGAAGTTCAGAAGTGGTTTCCATGTGGAAACAAAAGTACTTATGTTCTTTTCTTTAATCATTTCTACAAAGATCTATCCATCTAATATATAAAACCCAAAGTCAAAAAGTTTCATTCTTTTCCACATCAAGCAGGAAGTTCAGAAGTGGTTTCCACGTGGGAAGCAAAGCCCTTGTGTCCTTTTCTTTGAGCAGAATGGTCAGTTTGCCACTTCAGCCAACTCTACCAACTTCTGCCACCATTCGTCCATGGTAGGACTTCCACTAACCTCTTTCGTTGTGTCTCGGACAGGGGAAGGAGGAGTTTGAGAAGACGCAGAAAGAGCTGCTGGAACGGGGCAACATCATTCGGCAAGGCAAAGGGCAGCTGGAGCAGCAACAGGTCTGATGGGGAATATTCTCTCTCTATACACACACACACACACACACACACACACACACACACACACACACACACCAAGCTTATGGCCATCTCCTCTGGCTCACAACCATCCTCTAAAGTCTTGGCCTGTTTTGTAAAGAGCAATTTCTGGCTGAGACAAAAAAAAGAAAGCGATTTGTAGTCCTTCGGTCGCAATAAGAGCCGTGATTAGAATGCAGCACTGCAAGGCATCATAAATATGAACCAGTTGCCAAGCGTCCAAATTCTGAGCGCACGACCACGGAGATGCTGCAACTGTCCTAAGTATGAAAACTGGTCATAAAGTCACTTTTTTCAGTGCCGTTGTACAGTTGCTAAACGAATGGTTGTTAAGACTAGGACTACTGTATTATTACAGTTATGAATTTCCACCTCTGTTCTCCTTTCCTGCAAGGACTCCCTGCATATATGAGAGTTTGCTAAAAAGTGCGGAAAAAATCCATGTCTTTCTGAAACCCAACAGGTTACTTCAACAATGGCAGGGATTGGGCATTTTGGGCATCAAATGAGCCACCGTGGCGCAGTGGTTAGAGTGCAGTACTGCAGGCTACTTCCGCTGCCTGCCGGCTGCCTGCAATTTGACAGTGCAAATCTCATCAGGCTCAAGGTTGACCCTTCCTTCCTTCCTTCCTTCCTTCCTTCCTTCCTTCCTTCCTTCCTTCCTTCCTTCCTTCCTTCCTTCCTTCCTTCCTTCCTTCCTTCCTTCCTGTTAGAATGCAGTATTTCAGGCTAACTCTGCCCACTGCTAGGAGTTCAATTCTCACTAGCTCAAGAGGTTGACTCAGCCTTCCATCCTTCCGAGGAGGGTAAAATGAGGACCCAGATTATTGGGGGCAAATAGGCTGACTTTGTAAACCGCTTAGAGAGGGCTGCAAAGCACTGTGAAGTGGTATACAAGTCTAAGGGCTATTGCTGTTGCTATTCTTTCTTGACAGCTAATCTTCAATGCCAAGCTTCCAAGTAACATGTCCCATAAAATAAAGTCCAAGGCATCCATCTTCCATCAAAGTCTGTTTATTAGGAACATATAAGATTGACAAGGACTTGGTATAATTCTGACTCTGGCCAGGATCCGGAATGACGCCCGATAAAAAGCAAAAGTTTGAAACTTTCCCCCTAAGTCACAATCTCCAATCAGTTCTCAGTCCATCAGCCCAGGGACTCTAAACGCCACCTTCCTCCAGCTTCAGGCATCCTCGCTGTTCCCACGGGAAGGAACGCCACCTAGACATAACATTCCCCCTTTATCTATGTAAACCCCCCCCCCTTTTTTTTCAACAGTTAGAGAGTGGCGAACCTGAAATACCGTTAAGTTCCTTTACTTGCAAATCTAAAACTAAGAAGAAATAGACAAAGGCTACAATAAAATACGGCTACACATATGTAATCTTCTGGGTCGACACTCAACTTATGACTGGTCATTAAACCACCGTTCAAGGTTACAACAGATTTCAAAAAGGATGACCTGTCCCCACCCACCCCCAGTTCCATGATCACATTTTAGATGCTTAGCAACTGACTCATGTTTACAATTGGTTGCAAGCAGTTGTAAATTCAAGTCCAGTCATGTGCTACTTCAATTTACAACTGCAGTGACTTACAACCAGGGATGAAATTCAGCAGGTTCTGACAGGTTCTGGAGAACCGGTAGTTCCCAGACGCGGCAGATGCCACCTCTGGCTGGCCCCAGGAGTGGGGTGGGAGTGGAGATTTTGCAGTATCCTTCCCCCAGGAGTAGGGAGGGAATGGGGATTTTGCCTATCCTTTCCCTGCCACACACCCCAAGCCATGCCCACAGAACCGGTAGTAAGAAAAATTGAATTTCACCACTGCTTACAACCAAAGTTCTGGTTATGATTATAAGTCGAGGACTCCCTGTCCTTATGTAAGAGTTTGACCTATTTCCAAAGCAATAAGAACCGGATTGTTGTGTAGCCTTCTTTGGTGTAAATAATGTGTTTGATCAGCCTAATCAGCAGGGCTCCTCATGTCACTTTGTGATTTGTCAATTGGCAGTTTTATAATTCTCATTAATTATGGCATCTCCTGCCTTTCAGCCAACAGTTTGCTACTGTATTTCCCCAAAAATAAGACCCGCTCTGATATTAATTTTTGCTCCAAAAATGCATTAGGGCTTATTATCCATTTAGGTCTTATTTTTGGGAAAATACAGTACTAAATGTGTCCATTGGGCTGATGATCTTAACTGGGGCTTATTTGGGGGTGGGGCTTATATTATGAGCATTCAGAAAAATCATGCCAGGGCTTATTTTCCAGTTACTGTATTTTTCAGAGTATAAGATGCTCCGAAGTATAAGACGCACCTAGCTTTTGGGGAGGAAAACAAGGGGAAAATATCTGCCTCTGCCTCCCAGCAATTTGCCTCCTTGCAACAAACAGCACAGACGATATACACTGTTTGTAGAGTTATATTTCAGACTATACTTGTACAGATGCTGTTAAAATGGATGTGCTTTCTGGAAGTATAGTTATTCTCTGCTATATAAAAGAAGATACAATAGCACCTCTTCAGATCAACCATTTAATATAGTTAATATACTGCCATAATGTACATTTCTCCAATTCTTTGCTATTTCTATGGGTCAGGCACACATGCACAGAAATACACCACAAACAGTGTCTATTGTCCGTACTGTTTGCTGTTTGTTGCAAGGCGGCAAATTGCTGGGAGGCAGAGGCAGATCTTTTCCCCTTGTTTTCCTCCCCAAAAGCTTGGTGCGTCTTATACTTCGGAGCATCTTATACTCCGAAAAATACGGTAGTTAAAATACCACGTGCCTAAATGATCTTAATGATCAACTTAATTAACTCCTGTGCGGACTAATAATTGTAGCCTTTGCAGAGAGTTAGGGGGTGTAGAGCTTTTCGTTAGGTCTGCAGTCAGCCCAGGGGACAGGTTGGTTTTCATCTTTGCCCTCTGCCCACAGCTGAAGCAATTTGAGCGACTGGAACAGGAGGTGACCCGCCCCATCGACAATGACCTGTCCAACTGGACACCCCCACAACACTACCCTCACGTGCGGGGCGGCGGCACAGCCCTAGGGCCCTCCGACCGGCAACTGCTGCTCTTCTACCTGGAACAGTGTGAGGCCAACCTCACGACGTTGACCAACGCCGTGGATGCCTTCTTCACCGCCGTGAACACTAACCAGCCCCCCAAGATCTTTGTGGCACACAGCAAGTTCGTCATCCTGAGCGCCCACAAGCTGGTCTTCATCGGCGACACTCTGTCTCGCCAGGCGAAGGCCCAAGAGGTCCGCCAGAAGGTCACCCATTACAGTAACCTGCTCTGCGACCTGCTCAAGGAGATCGTGGCCAGCACTAAGACAGCTGCCCTCCAGTACCCATCCCCAGTTGCTGCCAAAGACATGGTGGAACGGGTGCACGAGTTGGCCAACAGCACTCAGCAGTTCCGGATGGTCTTGGGGCAACTGACAGCCCTGTGAAGAAGCGGAGAAGTTCTTGGATGAGTGAATGGATTGTAAATATTTTGTCCGGTTCCCCTGCCCGCTGAAGAAGGGCCTGTGGGGGACACTGACTTCTCCTTCCTTGGTAGACACAGACCATGTCAGTCCTGGATCCCTGACCCCCAAGTCTGGCTGCAGCCGAGAAGACAGTCCCATCCTTTGCAACGATTGTAGAGGGCAAATAATTATATTTTCCTGTTTGATTCCAGAACTGTTTGGCTAATGATCACTATTTAAATCAAATAAAGAAACTTACAATCCAGTCTGTTGGGGCCTAAGAGAGACTCCTCTCCATGGGGTGTGAAAGAATGTGAAAGAGAGGTGGGGGGTGTTGGCTTGTCTTCCCCCAGTTTGGGTTTTCCTGAGTGATTGGGAGGAAGTGGAGGGTTCTCTGAGCAGGGGTGAAATTCAGCAGGTTCTGACAGGTTCTGGAGAACCAGTAGCGGAAATTTTGAGTAGTTCAGAGAACTGGCAAACACCACCTCTGGCTGGCCCCAGAGTGGGGTGGGAGTGGAGATTTTACAGTATCCTTTCTCTGGAGTGGGGAGGGAATGGAGATTATGCAATATCCTTCCCCTGGAGTGGGGAGGGAATGGAGATTTTGCAGTATCCTTCTACTGGAGTGGGGAGGGAATGGAGATTTTACAGTATCCTTCCCCAGGAGTGGGGAGGGAATGGAGATTTTGCAGTTTCCTTCCCTTGGAGTGGGGAGGGAATGGAGATTTTACAGTTTCCTTCCCCTGGAGTGGGGAGGGAATGGAGATTTTGCAGTATCTTTCTACTGGAGTGGGGAGGGAATGGGGATTTTACAGTTTCCTTCCCCTGGAGTGGGGAGGGAATGGAGATTTTGCAGTTTCCTTCCCTTGGAGTGGGGAGGGAATGGAGATTTTGCAATTTCCTTCCCCTGGAGTGGGGTGGGAATGGAGATTTTACAGTATCCTTCTACTGGAGTGGGGAGGGAATGGAGATTTTGCAGTATCCTTCTACTGGAGTGGGGAGGGAATGGAGATTTTGCAGTTTCCTTCCCCTGCCATGCCCACAGGACCCAGTAGGACAAAAAATTGAATTTCACCATTGCTCTGAGGATTTCTGAGCTAATCCTGTTGGTTGGCAGCTTCTGTCCATGGGCTTCCTGGCTTGGAGAAGACAAAGCCAGCAGCCGTAGCGCTTGGACATTCCTACCAAGGTTTCAGAACATATTTTCCCCAGGCTTTAAAAGGCCTTAATGTAAAACCAGCCTTTTCCCCTCCTGAATTTAAGCATTTACATTACTTAAAAAAAAAAAGATTTTCCGTTTTACTGGAGCAAAGCCAACCATTTAGCACCCTGCAGAGTAGGCTACTCCAGCAAAAGGAGAATTTGGTATGCTTGTTCCAAAAGGGGGAATTCAGCTCCATCATAGGGAATCTGTTTCAGCCGTGCATGTCTGTATAGGGCAATGAAAAACCTTTGCACAATCCATGTGCTACTAAAATTCTTGTCGTCGTAATCTTGGTTCAATCTTTTGAACCAAGATACCTGAAATGGGCTAACTTACAGAATACCGTATTTTTCGGAGTATAAGAAACACCTTTCCCACCCCACCCCCTAAAAGAGCATAGAAATGTTGGTGCATCTTTTACATCGAATACAGCCATTTTTGGCCTCCCAAAGTCCCGCCCCTGCATCCCATTTTTGTGAAAAACGAGCCGTTTTTGCCTTCCCCCAGCCCCAAGGAGCACTCTGCAGGCTTCAGCGGGGCTGGGGGAAGGCAAAAACACCTCCATTTTTGCAAAAATAGGTTCTGTTTTCTGCCTGTTTTTAACAAAAATGGGGGGGGGGGCGTTTTTGCCTTTTCCCAGCCCTGCTGAAGCCTACAGAGTGCTCCTTGGGGCTGGGGAGGACAAAAACTTTTTTTTCTTACTTACCTCTTTGAAATCTTGGTGCATCTTATACACCAGTGTGTCTTATAGTCTGAAAAATACGGTATGTCCAAAATCCGGATCTCCCAAGGGAATGCAATTTGGGAAAGATGTGGCTGCTTTCAGTGCTACTGGCTGCTGCTGCTGTGGTCATTTTCAACTGTCTGTGACAGTTTCCCAGGCAGTCTGGCATTCCCTTGCTCCCTTCCCCACCCAACAGCACCACCTACCTCTCTGCTGGGAAGCGAAGGGAGGTTTCTGATTTCCTGCAGATTCCCATAAGGAGATCTTTAAAAATGGGCATCTTGTTAGAGGTTGCTCCTGGTTTTTTTTCCCCGATCGTAATTATTCTGTTTCTCCGTTTAAGTGAGGAAGTATCACTGAAAGGATAACCGAATGGGATACAGTTTGTCTAGTGTCCCATTAAGAATGTCATCTTCTACGTATACCTCTCTTGGTGCCTGAGAGTAACCACTTGCAGGGAATAAAAGAAAGTTGCAGGGGAGGGGAGGATGAAAAATTCTCTATAACACCTGAATGCAAGACAAGGAACAATCGATGGAAACTAATCAAGGAGAGAAACAACCTAGAGCGAAGGAGAGATTCCCTGACAGTGAGCACAATCAGGGGAACAGCTGACCTCCAGAAGTTGTGGGTGCTCCAACACTGGAGGCTTTCAAAAAGTAACTGGACAGCCACTTGTCTGGAATCATATAGGGCAGTGGTGCAATTCAGCCAGTTCTATCCGGTTGGGTCGAACCGGTAGCAGTGGCAGCAGGAGGCTCTGCCCCGCCCACCTGGACATCATCACGTCCTGTTTTTGACGCTCTGCGTATGCGAGGAAGGTCCCGCGCCTGTGTGGAGGTGGCCGGCACGAACGCTCACATTTGTGAACCGGTAGCGAAGGTAAGTTGATTTTACCCCTGGTGTAGGGTCTCCAGCTTGAGCAGGGGGTTAGACTAAATGACTTCCAAGGTGGTCAATGGAAGGATTTATATTCCTTGCAGGCGGCTGGTCATTTGCATCCTTTTAGAGGGTCGTTGAGGCCACCTGGCGGTTTATCTCTGTCCTCAGGGTTACCTGAGTGGAGCAAATGGATGTGGAGCCTTCTTGGAACTGCTGAAAGGACCTGTGTTGTGGAGCTGTGCTTTCTTCCCTGTGTCCCTTCCCTGTTGAACTCAGGCGCAGGCTGTTGGGGATGAGTCTGTCCTTCCTGCATCTCAACCTGAAGCGCAAACGGATCCTGCAGTCTGCAATTTTTCTGGAAATCCATTCACACCCTTGGACCATTCGAAGGGGATTCATCCCAAAGTGCATCGCTTAATCTCTACTGAGATTCTCGGTCCTCCAGGTTGTCCCAAAAGGTCTTTTTCAGACCTCAACTGGACTTTCCTATTTTTTTCCTTTGGAGACGTCTTGCTTCGCATCCAAGAAGCTTCTTCAGCTCTGGATGAGAAGCGAAACTTCTTGCCTCCTGAAGGATCCTAGCCAGGAACTGGAGATCTGCCTCGACAGACCTCTTCTGACAGAGGATTTTCAAAAGGCAGGAAGAGAGAGAGAAAAAGAAAGAAAGAGAAAGAGGGACGGAGGGAGAAAGAAAAAGAGACAGGGAGGGAGAAAAAGAGGGAAATAAGTTCTGTTTGCAGTTGGTCTGCCTTGGGTAACTTCTTTTTTTTTAATTATGCATTTTCCTTTATTCTACATCACATTTCCAATTTTGCAACAACAGTCCTTTTTAAATATACCTCGTATGCACCCTGATCATAACCATTATTTTCGTAGTCATACAACAGTGTCTCTTTTAAATACATGATATTGTACGTCATAGTTATACCCCTTATTTTCATAGTTGTACAATAATGCTCTATACATTTCACAACCTATGATGGCGAACCTATGACACGCATGTAACAGGTGGCACGCGGAGCCCTCTCAGTGGGCAGGCGAGCCATCTTCCAGCTCAGTGCCACCACACATGGGCGCGCGCCTCCCCCCCGTCCAGCTGGTTTTGGGGTCTCTGTCACGCATGTGGGAGATGCGTGAGCATGCTCAGGGGGCAGAGAGGAGTGTGGGGGATGCAGCGTGCCCCCGCACTCTGTTTTTGGTCCGAGGAGGTTTCAGGGGGGCCTGGGATGTGGGGGGGGGTCACGTGTGCATGTGCAGGGGGTGGGGGCGCGGAGGGGATGTTGCATGTGCATTGCATTATGGGAGCAGTTTCGGCACGTTAGGAGAAAGGGTTAGCCATCACTGCTCTATACATTTTAATCTATAGTCACGTACAGTCCAATAGTAATATTGCTTACAGTATATGTCCTTATGTATATCTATATGCCTGTATTTATTTCTAATTTGTTAATCTGAAACACATGAAGAACGGTTGCAGGAATTGGTATGTCTACTATTTTAATGAAAAGAAGGACTAGGGGAGACATAATGGGAGTCTTCCAATATCTCAGGGGCTGCTCCAAAGAAGAGGGAGTTAAGCTATTCTCCAAGGCACCTGAAGGCAGGACAAGAAGCAATGGGTGGAAACTAATCAAGGAGAGAAGCAACTTAGAACTGAGGAGAAATTTCCTGACAGTGAGAACAATTAACCAGTGGAACAGAAGTTGCCTCCAGAAGTTGTGATTGCCCCAACACTGGAAGTCTTTCAGAAGATGCTGGATAGCCATTTATCTGGAATGATATAGGGTTTCCTGCCTAGGCAGGTGGTTAGACTAGAAGACCTCCAAGGTCCCTTCCAACTCTGCTATTGTATTGTATTGTAATCTTCCTTCGTTATTAAGTCTCTAATCTCTGCACCTGTTATCTAGTCACTTGTACCATAAGCCCCATGTTGAGTAAGACTCTGTTTTATCTTTAAGTCCCATCGTTAACCTGTCCAGCTTGGCACATTCTAACATTTTCTTTATTACCATTCCGTCTGTAGGGATACTTCCCACATTTTGTGCATATGTCATTCTAACCCTCGGGTGACTTCTTGAAACCAGTTACAGAATGTGGGACCTTAAGGTTGCCCCCTAGGAATGAGAAGCTGTGAGGGACAACCCATAATAAGCATGAAGCATGAGTTTTGGCAGGCTTACACGATCTCTTTCCAGAGCATTTGCTCCTCCATTTATTTTGTGAATTTATGTCTTCTCCGGGAGCTTCATTCAGCCAGGCCCTCCCTCGGTTTCCTTACAACATCCCTGTGAGGTAAGCTGGGCCAAGGCTTCTCACCCGTTGAATCACTGTAACTGAGGGTGGACTTTGCTGTGGAGGTTGGAAAACGTCATGTACAAATGAAGATTTTTCCAGGGCCCCGGAGTAGAATTCCATCACTGAGGCCAGTTAATTAAATTATATTGACGGTGCCCCAGGATTAATGAGATAGCTTGGATTTTCTGTAGGTACCTTTAATTGTTGTGTTATCGATTGCACTCATCTCTTCTTAAGGACTCATTTATCTTAATCTTGAAGATGAATTCCACTCCTTTGCTTGGAGAAAAGATCTGGATGGAGATTCTGGCCCAGCCAATGATGGTCAAGAATATCTACCAGGTCAGCCCAGATTTTTTTTTCTTTTAGGGAAATATTTCAATTTTATAGAGCTGGCGGGGAAGGGGGGAGGAGAAAGAGCCCTGAAGAAAATCCACCTTCTTTAATCAGGTTGTGCCACTTGGCCATGCTGGAAATTGTCTTCCCAAAACAGCTGGGCCTGTGGGACCGAAAGCCAAAGCTGGAAGACCAACTAGATCAGTGCTGGCGAGCCTTTTTGGCACCCGGTGCCAAAATAGGAGCATGCTTCAAGTGGGTGCCATAAACTGAAAGACCACTGTGTGTATGTGGGCGCTGGGAAGATGATTTTCCGGTTTCCGGCACACACATGTGCACTGGGAACCTGGTCTTCTGGTTTATGGCGTACATGCAGATGCAAATACCATCTGGTCAGTGCGCAGGTGTGCGCCATCTTCCTGGCATATGCATGCACACCGGGCGGCTGCTCTTCTGGTTCCCAGCACTCCTGCGCATGTGAAGACCAGCTGGCCAGTGTATCGGGACCCGGAAGAGCAACAGGAGATGGCTCACATGCCTGGAGAGAGGGCGTTGCATGCCACTTCTGGCACGAGTGACATAGGTTTGTCGTCACGGAACTAGTTGCTTGAAAATTAGCAGTTCTGATGTTATTTCTGATTCCAGCTCAGCATTTTTTCAGTAGTTCAAAAGTTTCCTGTGACTTCAGCTTTGCTAAGAATTTTTTCCACTCTCAGTTTGGAAAGTCCAAGTGGAAACAAATCCCTTGTCCAATGTTAGAAAGTTATTCTTTCCAGCTAATCATGAGTTACACATCGGTTCCTTTTAAAATGCATAATTGCATGCAATTCCCTGTTCGTCAGGGCGACACACAATCCACCGGAGATCCCAAAGGTGCTTTTTCAAGAGGCAACTGGACTTCAGCTCTGGAGCTGAAGAGGCTTCTTGGATGAGAAGCGAAACGTCTTCAAAGGAAAACCAGAAAATCCAGTTGCCTCTTGAAAAAGCACCTTTGGGACAACCATGACCTGGATGATGGAGAATGTCCACCATCAGCACAGGAGCTGAATGGACAATAGGGCCCAGATTTCCTGCCCTGAACAAGCATCTGCTTTTCAAAATCAGCAAGTCCACAATCCCAAGATTAGGAGCACGAGATGAGAGATCCAAATTTCGGTTCTGATCTGGCTGTGCTGAAAGGCTATGGGGGAGGGGAAGATGAGTGAGGACCCCATGGGAGTATAGACTGCCCCTTCAAAGCCACAGCAGTCATATTTTGCCTCTCCTGAAGACTCAACATGGTATACAAAGCGATGAATTGGCCCCAAAGTGTCTCCAGCTCCAAGTTCTGGATTCTGTTCAGGATTTATTTAACTGCACCTTCCAGACTGGGTGAAACCAGGCTTAATAGCAGTGACTGTGAGAGGGATCTCGGAGTCTTGGTGGACAACCAGCTAAATGTGAGCCAGCACTGTGCAGAGGCAGCCAAAAAAGCCAATGCAATCCTAAATTGCATTAACTGAGGGATACAATCAAGATGAAGGGAGCTACTAGTACCACTCTATAAAGCCTTAGTAAGGCCACACCTAGAGTACTGCATCCAGTTTTGGTCACCACAGTATAAAAGAGATGTGGAGACTCTAGAAAGGGTGCAGAGAAGAGCAACCAGGATGACTAGGGGACTGGAGGCTAAAACATACGATGAACAGTTACAGAAACTGGGCATGGCTAGTCTAGGGAAGAGAAGGACCAGGGGAGACAGGATAGCAGCCTTCCAATATTTGAGGGGCTGCCACAGAGAGGAAGGGGGTCAAGCTATTTTCCAAGGCACCCGAAGGCCAGACAAGGAATAATGGGTGGAAACTGACCAAGGAGAGAGATTCAACCTGGAAATAGGAGGAACTTTCTGACAGGGAGAACAATCAGCCCATGGAACAGAAGTTGCCTTCAGAGGTTGTAGGAGCTTCACCACTGGAGGCTTTCAGGAAGAGACTGGGCTGCCATCTGTCAGAAATGGTGTAGGGCCTCCTGCTTGGGTGGGGGGTTGGACTAGATGACCTACAAGATCCCTTCCAACTCTCTTAATCTATATCCAATGCCCACATCTACATTGGGTGGGCCACCTATAAGCAAGACAAGTCCGAGGCTCAAGAGAAAAACAATTTTAATGTCTTCATTGCTTTCTCTCCTTCTCCAAAGGCTCAGAGAGGTCAGTTATTGGCCATGATCATCTCTGCCCAGTCACGCAAGACGTTGACCCGGCCATAGACAGCTGGCGTTGTGACCGAGCAGCGGCCGCTACCCCAAGAAACGATGCCCACCAACTTCCAAATGTTGCCCTTCTGACACACCAGGGGTCCGCCAGAGTCGCCCTGCAGATATCAAAAACAAATAAAAAGGATTTGAGTTTCTTGGAGACCCCACTTTTTCCCCCATGAGGCAGAATTTTAGGGGTGGGATTGGCCCCAGTTTTCCCCACTTGGCATCTGAAAGCCAAAAGATCTGGCCAGTTCAGCTGAAATGTGGGCTTAAAGCATGTTGCACTTTAAGAACTAAGTTAGTGAAAAACCCAACAGCTTCATTTGTGCCACCTGCTAAGCTCCTCTAACACAAACCTGGTTAGTTTCTATGTGGCTTGTGTGCAGAGAAAGAGTGCAGAGAAGAGCAACCAGAATGATTAGGGGACTGGAGGCTAAAACATACAATGAACAGTTGCAGGAACTGGGCATGGCTAGTCTAGTGGAGAGAAGGACCAGGGGAGACAGGAGAGCAGTCTTCCAATATTTGAGGGGCTGCCATAGAGAGGAAGGGGGTCGACCTGTTTTCCAAAGCACCCGAAGGCCAGACAAGGAATAATGGATAGAAGCTGAACAAGGAGAGATTCAACCTGGAAATAAGGAGGAATTTCCTGACAGGGAGAAAAATCAACCAATGGAACAGAAGTTGCCTTCAGAGTTTGTGGGAGCTTCATCACTGGAGACTTTCAAGAAGGGACTGGACTGCCTTCTGTTAGAAATGGTGTAGAGTCTCCTGCTTGGGCAGGGGGGCGGGGGGTGAGTTGGACTAGATGACCTACAAGGTGCCTTCCAACTCTGTTAATCTGTTAAATCCATCTATTTTAAAACCAATCTCGACAACTCTAATCCTTTGCTGCCCTCTAGTGGGGATTTGGAGGACTCCACCAGCCCAAATATAGCAACTTCTTAAAGCTGCTGAGGTTTAGATTTTTGCAACCCCAATAGGAGCAGCCTCAAAAACAGAGATAAGCAAATGGAGGAGACTTGGGGGTGTGTGTGTGTGCTCACCATACATGAAGAAGAGCCTGCTGAACCCGCGCAGATCATCGAATCAGTGATTTTGTCGCCCCAAAATTCCATGCACTGCTCATTGGACAGGAGAGGCAGGGCTGTCTGTTGCAACTTGCATGGTGTGTCGAAAGCTGCGAGAGAAAAGCTTAAATCAGCAGCCAGAAGGTTTCCAGTGTAAAGGATCTTATCCATCTTTGGCTGCTCTCTGGCCTCCTGCAAACTCAGAACTCACCCCAGAAGGCTGATCAGCTGCTCTGTGTTCACTTTTTCTTAGCCTCCCCACCCCCCCACCCCGATTCCTCTGTGCATCATGCTGGAGATAAAACAATACACCTTTGGCCTATTGTTGCAACCTGAGGTGCTTGCAGTGAAGAGAGAGAAATATGCTGATCTTCCTGTTTCCCCTGCTTTCCCATTAGCTGAATTTCAAATGTAAATATTTCAGGGCAGGATTTAAGTTTCTGTAGTTCAATGCCATGCAGAAAATAATTTTGTGGAGTTGACCGTGATGGTGAACCTATGGCACACGTACTACAGGTGGCATGCAGAGCCATTTGTTAGGGCACATAAGGCATTGCCCTGTCAGCTCCAGAGCACATGTGTGTGCTGCCCAGCTGAATTCAACCTTCTTCTCCGGCTGTTTTTCGCCCTCTGGAGGCTTCCCTGAAAATGGAAATTCGGGAATGAACTTCCAATTTGTGCGTTGGGCCATTTTTCGCCCTCTGGCTCAGGAGGGCCTCTGGGGGTGGTGGGCGGGGGGGCTGTTTTCACCTTCCCCAGGCTCCTATAAAGCCTCTGGAGCCTGGGGAGGGTAAAAAACAGGTCCATCACGTGCCAAAAGCAGGGGGGTGGTCGAGGGTCGCACACGCATGGGTGTGAGGGGCCCGCATGCATAGCATTATGGATGTGGGCACACCCATGCACGACCTCCCTGCTCTCCCTCCACTTTTGGTACATGATGGGAAAAAGGTTAGCCATCACTGGGCTAGGAGAAGCTAACAAGCTTCTCTTCTCTCTTCTCTTCTTTCTTCTCTTCTCCCCTCCCCTCCCATTCCATTCCCCCTTCCATTTTCCTTTCCCTTCTCTTTCCCCTTCCCTCCTTTCCCTTCCTTTCCTTCCCCTCCCTTTCCTTTCCTTTTCTTCCCTTCCCTCCCCTCCCTTTTCTTTCCTTTCCCTCCCCTTCCTTCCCCCTTCTCCCTTCTTCTCCCTTCCTTCCCTTCCCTTTTCCTCCCTTCCTCTCCCCTTCCCTCCTCACCAATCCCCTCCTTCCTCTCCCCTTTATTCCTGTCTCACCTTCACCCTTTCCCTTCCCTTGGCATTCAGGTGCCACCTATTCCTTCAGGTTGTACAATATACCTCCCAACTCCTAGGTGAAGTGAGGAGAATAAACCCTCAGCTTTCCTTCACAAACTGGGAGCAGAGATCCCTTCTCTCGATCCTGGAGATACTGGCTGCCAGGAGAAATCGGTGGTCTCCAGACAGACAGGAACTTGTGGGACTGAGGGATGATGAGCCTCTTCATTTTGATGACTCCAATTCTCCAACTTATGGGTTGAGTTGCAGAGATATTTTGTACTGTGCTAGCTGGTCCCTCTGCAGTTGTGCATAACATAAAACTCCAGGTGACTTACATGGACCTAAGGAACCTTTCTTGGGAGCAGAAGAAGACTCTTGCCATTGCTACCTTCTAGATTTTGTCCATCTACTGTAATGCGCTCTACATGGGGCAGCCCTTGAAGAGCATTCAGAGACTTCAGCTTATCCAGAATGCAGCTGCGCGAGCGATTGTGGGTGCACCTCGGTACACCCACGTCACACCTATCCTCCGCAAGCTGCACTGGCTGCCTGTTGGACTCCGGATGTGCTTCAAGGTGCTAGTCGTTACTTTTAAAGCCCTACATGGTATCGGACCTGGGTACTTGAGAGACCACCTCCTGCCAATTACCTCCCTACGACCAATTAGATCCCACAGATTAGGCCTCCTCCGAATACCATCAGCTAGCCAATGTCGACTGTCGACCCCTCCGGGGAGGGCCTTCTCTGTGGCTGCTCCGGCCCTTTGGAACGATCTCCCCGTGGAGATTCGGACCCTCACCACCCTTCTGGCTTTCCGCAAAGCTGTCAAGACCTGGCTATTCTGGCAGGCCTGGGGCTGATGAGTTCCCAGCCCCACTTGAATCGCTGTGACTGTTGTGTTGTTTTTAATCTGTTTTGTGTATCTTGTTTCTGTCTTGTTTGTTTTTTGTATTTCCCCCTTCCCCACTTGTTTGTTAGCCGCCCTGAGTCCCTCGGGAATAGGGCGACATACAAGTATAATAAACATCCAACATCCAAACATCTGGCCATGGTTAGCCAAAGCTGCTTAGGTGAACCCTCTTTCCACCACTTCCCTACTGGCTGAGCTTACTCGTTCTTCTGCACACTGGTTTCTATCCAAAGCAGAAGGAAGAAGCAGACCCCTGAATAGCCAAGATTCCTCTCGGACCCACCATTGTAACGTGTCTTGCCCCAACCACTGGTGACACAAAGGTCTCCGCTCTTGAACGAGTCTGTGGCATCGGTCAGGCACACGGGAGACACTGTCTCAGTGAGCGTGGCAGGCGTGGCCAGCTTGATGAGGGCGATGTCGTTGATGATTTTCCCGGAGTCCCACTCAGGATGGACAAAGACCTGGTGAGAGAAGAGAGAAGCTGTTAAGGCTGCAGGAAGGGGATGACGAAGATTGTGGAGGAAGTCCAGGAGTTCGTTAGGTCCCTCCTAGCTTATCTTCGCTCGTGGGTTTGCCCATCACCCTTTGCCAGCCTTTTGATTTCCAGATCAGGGAATCAAAGGTATGATGTGAACACTACTTTTGGAATGAAGCTGTAGTAACAGAATGTAGAATAACAGAGTTGGAAGGGACCTTGGGGGGGGGGGTCTTCTAGTCCAGCCACCTGCTCAAGCAGGAGACCCTATGCCTGTGATGGCGAAACTATGGCACATGTGTCAGAGATGGCACACAGAGCCATCACCAGCTGCTCTTCTGGTTTCTGGCACCAGCAGATGCCAAAATGCCAGAAAATGGTCTGAAAACACCCTGAAAATGTCCCAAAAAGGCCCAAAAAGTAGCCTGAAAATGCCCCCCAAACCCCCTGAAAATAGCCTGGGAAATGGCTTCAGCCTCCAGTCCCCTAAACATCTTTGTTGTTCTTCTCTGCACACTTCTTAGGATCTCAACATCTTTTTTCTATCATGACGGCCAAAGTGGATGCAATATTCTAAGTATGGTCTTACTAAAACTTTATAAAGTGGTACTAATACTTCACGTGATCTTGACTCCATCCCTCTGTTAATGCAACCTAGGACTGCGTTGACTTTTTTGGCAGCTGCTGCACATGGCTGGCTCCTATTGAAGAGATTGTCCACCAGGACTCCAAGATCCCTCTCGTTGTTCCTGTTTTTCTTGCTTAAGTGTGAAACTTTTCTTTACACTGAATTTCATTTTCTTAGAGGGGGCTCAGGGTTCAAGTCTGTCAAGATCCATCCTGTTGTGGCCCAGCAGGAGCCATTGGAGCTGCAAACAGACTTTGCCAGTAAGGGGCCAGCTCTGGAAGAGGTGGAAGACCCTGGACAGGGTTCCAACTCTGAGCAGGGCGCAGAGAGGCTGGTTGGCCACCAGGAGGCGCCTGAGGCATGGAACAGTGGTGAGAGCAAAAGGGAGTGTGCTCCTAACGTCAGGCCTTGAAGTAATGACGAGGAGACAAGGGAGGTGGTCTTGGATGCCTGGCAACGTCGGGCAGATCGACATAGAGAGCAGCTATGCAGTTACAAAAGATAATTGGACTCAGGTGGTTGTAATTAGGCTCCTCGCAAGATTGTATTTAAGGAGAGACTCGGGGAGGAGTCTGGTTTGCAGGATTCAACTTCATTTTTAACACTGGAGAAGCTGTTATCTGTCTCTGTCGAAGTCTGAGTCGCTGCCAAGGTTCTTATCTGTTTATTGTGCTTGGCTTTCAGCCACCAAGGTTTTGGTTTCCAGCTAATAAAGTGCTGTGGCATTCCAGCTAAGCTTGTCTCGGCATTCGTTACTGGACAGAGGAGGGGGTCAGAACACATCTCCATCTTGAGCCGCTCTCCTGGAATATTGGCTATTTCTGCTAGTTAAGTGTCATCTGCAAATTGGATAAGTTCCCCTTCTCACTTCTCATCTAAACCCTTTATGAAGAGGTTGAAGAGTAGTGAGCTTAAGACGGAACCTTGTGGTACCCTACTACATATTTCCCTCCGTGTAGATGTAGTTCCATTAAGGACTACAGGATGAGTGCAGCTGGTCAGCCAGTTGTGAATCCAGCCAGTGGTGCTGCTGTCTACCACACATTTTTCTATCTTCCCAAAAAGTAGGCGGTGGTCTACTACTATGTCTTAAAAGTACTTTGACATCTAGCAACCTCACCCACCTTCTGAACTGCCAGCTTCTGTATGCCCTCTTTGGGAGAGCAGCGGTCAAATTCTCCAAGTACCACGACATCCCTGGTCCTGCAGGAGGCAAACATAAAGTGAATGCCAGGCGCACATCACGAAAGCATGGGCACAGCACAGCTTGCAGAAGTGGGCAGGTGATTTCAACAACCCAGGCTTGGGAATGTGGAATTACGTCAGTGGTGGGTTCTGGATCCTGGTGAAACCGGTACGGTGCAATGGGGCCGGGCGTCCACCACATGCACACATGCAGCACACGCATGCATACTTACCGCCCACGATGCTCCACTCCTCGGTGGAGCATCACACAGGCTGCCGTACGCTCTGTGCATGTGGGCGGAAGCCCCGATCAGCTCAAATACAGGTAAGGACGGTGGGTGGGCAGGTGGCCCCTCCAGAGCACCGTACTGGAACGGTACCTGGTGCTCCAGCAGGCACCAGTACACCCGTACCAGGGCGTACCTGTCGTATCCTACCACTGAATTAAGTACCCAAGAGCTCGCAAACAAACAAGCTGAACTCCTAGAGCAGGGGTATCAAACTCGATTTCATTGAGGGCTGCTTCAGGGTTGTGTTTGACCTTGGGGGGGCAGAGTGGGCGTGGCCAGCTCAACATCACTCATGTTGAGGGCGCCTGTGGTGGCCCGAGCGCTCTGCCAGAGGAAATGGGCTCCTGAGCTCTGTTTATGGCTGTGACGACCTCCTGCAACCCTCTGCCAGCCAAAACAGAGGTCAGAGTGGCCGTACGTACCCCTCGGGAGCTTCGTTTTCACTGGCAGAGGGACTGCAGGCTATCCTTTGCTGTTTCCAATGCGGCCCCTTGAGCCAGATCCAATGCCTAATTTCCCCCACAGCAAGGAAGAAGGTGTGTTACTCACGTCACCCCACAATGGGCAGCTGTCACCACCCAGTTCTCGTTCACCAGAGACCCACCGCAGAAATGCCATCCGCTTGCCTCCTGCAAGGAAAGCCAACACAAAGACAGTGTGAGACCCACGTCAGACTGTAGTTGGCAAAAGACACACATTGCGTGGCCCTGCAGAGCTGTTGTGAGCTAAACAAGGCCATGATGCATCCAGCACTTGGAGTCTCCAGGTCCTTCTGCCCTGACCCCTCAGGATTTAACTGCCTTCCTCCCTAAATGGGGTTGAGAATCAAGCCCATTAGAGTAGAGTAGAGTAGAGTAGAGTAGAATAGAATAGAATAGAATAGAATAGAATAGAAAAGAATAGAACAGAACAGAACAGAACAGAACAGAACAAAACACGCTGGAAGAGACCTTGGAGGTCTTCTAGTCCAACCCTCTGCTCAAGCAGGAGATCCTATACCATCTCAGACAAGTGACTGTCCAGTCTCTTCTTAAAAGCCTCCAGTGATGAAGCACCCACAACTTCTGAAGGCAACTTCTATTCCACTGGTTCATTGTCCTTACTGTCAGGAAGTTTCTCCTTAATTCTTCTAGGTTGCTTCTGTCTTTGATTACTTTCCATCCATTATTTCTTGTCCTGCCCTCCAGTGCTTTGGGGAATAATTTGACCCCCTCTTCTTTGTGGCAGCCCCTCAAATACTGGAATACTGCTAACATGTCACCCCTAATTCTTAGACTAGCCATGCCCAGTTCCTGCAACTGTTCTCTATATGTTTTAGTCTCCAGGCCTTTGATTAGTGGTGGGATTCAGCCGGTTTGCACCTATTCGAGAGAACCGGTTGTTAAGTTTCTAAACAGTTGGGAGAACCGGTTGTTGGAAGAAATCTCCTTTTGTTTTTTCCCACTTTACAGAGCTAATTCTGTAAGGAAGGCAGGAAGGAAACCTTCTGGTGTTGTTTCTTTATTGCCCTGCTTACAGAAACTGCCTCTCCGGTTAACCCTCATTACATTGTAACAGCTAAGGTGAAGCGCCCATCGACCTGAGTGACGTTGAGTTGGCCACACCCACCCAGTTACTTGACCACCAAGCCCCACCTACCCAGATGGTCATTAGGGCAGAGAACCGGTTGTTAAATTATTTGAATCCCATCACTGCCTTTGATCATCTTAACTGCTCTTCTCTGAACTTTTTCCAAAGTCTCAACATCTTTTTGGTAGTATGGCGACTAGAATTGTTTGCAGTACTCCAGGTGTGGCCTTACTAGGGTTTTATAGTACTAATCTGCAAAAGCAGAACTGACCCCTTAGATTCCAGTCTTTCGGTAAAACAGGCGAGGGCCACCAATCTGAGTGAAATAAGGAAATAAAAAATGCAGGGGTGCCATGTCACCCTTTGATTGAAATTCCAATTAATAGAAAAAATTCACACATACACATCCATACACAAAAATAACACAGCCTTTAAAAAAAAAGAAATTCCAGGTTTTTCTGGAGTTGAGAGTCTAGAAAAAGTGCAGAGAAGAGCAACGAAGATGATTAGGGGACTAGAATCTAAAACATATGATGAACGGTTGCAGGAACTGGGCCTGGCTAGTCTGTGAAGAGAAGGACCCAGGGAGACAGGATAGCAGTCTTCCAATACTTGAGGGGCTACCAGAGAGAGGAGAGGGTCAAGCTATTCTCCAAAGCACCTGAAGGCCAGACAAGGAATAATGGATGGAAACTGACCAAGGAGAGATTCAACCTGGAAATAAGGAGGAATTTCCTTACAGTGAGAACCATCAACCCATGGAACAAAAGTTACCTTCGGAAGTTGCGGGAGCTTCATCCCTAGATGCTTTCAGGAAGAGACTGGACTGCCATCTGTCAGAAATGGCGTAGGGTCTCCAGCTTGATCAGAGGGTTGGACTAGATCACCTATAAGGTCTCTTCCAACCCTCTTAATCTATATCCAATGCCCACAAAAAGCAAAAGATCGTGCTATCACAACTGCCATTGTGGCATTTCAGACCAAACACCACAGCTATCCCTGCATGGGTTTGTTTTTTTTTTCCGGCAGGGGTGGAGGGGAGAGGAGAGAAAAAATGTGGAATAGGCTGCAGAAAGGGAAGCACAGAAGACCAAGCCCTGGGGGCTCCAATCTGCAATTAAAATAAAAGGGAAACTGGGGAGACCATATGGAAGAGGGAAACGAAGGAGAAGGCCATCTGGAGGCCTCATAAAACATTGGGCAGAAGGTGTGCCAAGGATATAATAAAAGCTTTGGGTGGAGACGCTTGGCTGTCCCCTGTGCTACTGTGTAGTAACTCATTTGCACATTGAAAGGTTGCCTGAACAGATACCTGATTCTACTGAACTCGTAACAGATTAACAGAGTTGGGATCTGGTAGGTCATCTAGTCCAACCCACCGCCAAGCAGGAGACCCCACACTATTTCTGACAGATGGCAGTCCAGTCTCTTCTTGAAAGCCTCCAGGGATGAAGCTCCCACAATTTCTGAAGGCAACTTCTGTTCCATGGGTTGATTGCTCTCACTGCCAGGAAATGTCTCCTTATTTCCAGGTTGAATCTCTCCTTGTTCAGTTTCCATCCATTATTCCTCATCTGGCCCTTGGGTGCCTTAGAAAATAGCTCAACCCCCTCCTCTCTGTGGTAGCCCCTCAAGTATTGGAAGATTGCTATCCTGTTTCCCTTAGTCCTTCTTTTCATTAAACTAGCCATGCCCAGTTCCTGCAACCATTCATCATATGCCTTAGCCTCCAGTCCCCTAATCCTCTTTGTTGCTCTTTAGGATAAGTATTTGGACTCAGCTTCCGCTCTGTGGCCTGTGCATTCTGTGCATGGTCAGAGGCTCTGCAACCTCTTAAGTCAAGCCCTGCAACATTGAGGAAGCCAGACTGCAGTTGAAAGCTTCTGGAAGAGAAAGCATTAAGCAAGAGGCAACGCAACCATCCTTCCCCATGCCCATTACCTGTAAAGATGCCTGCCAAGGCCACGATCCGGGCATTGCATCCTCTCCATTGACGATACGGGAGTAGCCTGTGATGACGGGCTTAATGGCAGGGTTCCCGCAGGCTGGAAGCAACAGAGAAAATCATCTTTCCCAATTCTACAATTTTCTTTGCGTTGAGGTAAAAGGAAAGATAAAGGTAAAGGTTCCCCTCGCACATATGTGCTAGTTGTTCCCAACTTTGTGGGGGCAATGCTCATCTCCTTTTCAAAGCCAAAGAGCCAGCGCTGTCTGAAGGCTAGTATGACTAAACACCGAAGGCGCACGGAACGCTGTTACCTTCCCACCAAAGGTGGTCCCCATTTTTCTACTTGCATTTTTACATTTTACATTCCAACTGCTAGGTTGGCAGAAGCTGGGATAAGTAAGGGGAGCTCACACCATTATGCAGCGCTAGGGATTCGAACCACCAAACTGCCGACCTTTCTGGTCGACAAGCTCAGCATCTTAGCCACTGAGCCACCGTGTCCTTATGAGTTAGTGGCCATCGATCTCAACCTGGGAATGGTACAGATGGAAGCAGCCAGGATCTCCTTACGATGGACGCAGCCTCTCCACAGTCATGGGATCAAAATTTGGGCACTTGGCAGCTGGCATGGATTGATGACAGATACAGACTCCTGGAACTGTGTCCTCACCATCTGCAATCTTCCCAGCCAGCCAATGACAAGCAGAATCCATGGGGGGGAAGCTGCATTTGTTTAACGACTGTGTGGTTCACTTAACAACTGTGGTACCTTACTTAGCAATGGAAATTTGATGACTATCTATAATGGCACTTCTATATTCAGAATGGCATGGCATGGCATGGCATGGCATGGCATGGCATGGCATAGCATAGCATAGCATAGAATAGAATAGAAGCGAAGCTGGAAGGGACCTTGGAGATCTTCTAGTCCAACCCCCTACTTAGGCAGGAAACTCTGTACCATTCAGACAAATGGTTGTCCAATCTCTTCTTAAAACCTCCAGGGTTGGAGCATTCGCAACTTCTGGAGGCAAGTTGTTCCACTGGTAAATTGTTCTAACTGTTAGGAAGTTTTTCCTTAATTTCAGGTTGCTTCTCTCCTTGACTAGTTTCCACCCATTGATTCTTGTTCTACCCTCAGGTGCTTTGGAGAATAGCTTGACTCCCTCTTCTTTGGGGCAACCCCTGAGATATTGGAAGACTGCTATCCTGTCTCCCCTGGTCCTTCTTTTCATTTAACTAGACATACCCAGTTCCTGCCACCATTTTTCATATGTTTTGGGTCTCCAGTCCCCTAATCATCTTGATGGTTCTTGCCAGCTATTTGGCTGACCAAACCATGGATACTTCAGCCAGGGGTGGGGAGGACATCCCTCACCTCAAGGACTGTAGAAAAATTCACAACAAGCAGGATACTTACGGGGCGGCAGGGTAAAAGCAACTGCAGAACTGAAAAATGCCAGGCAGGGTAAATACCACAACACAGCCATGTTTGAACCTTCTGAGTCGGAAGGTTAGTAGAAGGAAAGCTACAGATGCAGCTACTTTTATATAGTGTGTAGGAACGTTTACAAAGGTTTGTATAGCCAGCATACGACTTTCTGCTAAGTTTTCCACTGCAGCCTGTGACCCTGGAGTAGTCTAGGACTCATACGTCCATGGGAATGGACACACCGGTCTCTTGATTATACGATCAATAATTGGCAGGCGCTTGTAATGGGCTTATGAGGATATTAAAAGTGACCTCAGCTAAACTAAATTTCTTGGCCACTGCCATGGGGACAATCAGAAGAAGAAGATTCTGGTTATCCTTCTTTTTCTCTTGGACCAGAAAGCAAGCAGAGTCGTGTTGGTCTGTTGGTAGTGGGAAATTGAGAATCCACTGCTGTCAATATCTTTCAATCAATCAATCACTCAATCAGAATAGAGCTGGAAGGGACCTTGGAGATCTTCTAGTCCAGCTCCCTGCTCAGACAGGAAACCCTATACTGTACAATTTCAGACAAATGACTCTCTAGCCTCTTCTTAAAAACTTCCAGTGTTGGAGCACCCACAACTTCTGGTGGCAAGCTGTTCCCCTGATTAATTGTTCTCACTGGCAGGAAGTTTCTCCAGGTTGTTTCCCTCCTTGATCAGTTTCCATCCATTGCATCTTTTCCTGCCTTCTTCTTTGGAGAATAAGTCAACCTCCTCTTCTTTGTGGCAGCCCCTCAAATATTGGAATGCTGCTATCGTATCACCCCTGGTCCTTCTTTTCTCTGGAAAAGGATATATCTAGATAATATATCTGGATAGCCAGATCAGTGTTTCTCAACCTTGGCAACTTGAAGATGTCCGGACTTCAACTCCCAGAATTCCCCAGCCAGCATTCGCTGGCTGGGGAATTCTAGGAGTTGAAGTCCGGACATCTTCAAGTTGCCAAGGTTGAGAAACACTGAGCTAGATAATCTATTCTAGATAAACTATGACAACTCACTATAGTAAAACAACTTATCTTATGTGCGGCCAGATTTTGACAACAACTTTTAATACAGCACAGAACTTGAGCAAAATGGTTCGGTTCAGGTCGGCATAATGTGGGACTGATTGGGGTTGATTGTTGGGGTGACACTGAAATATAATTTTATTTATCCATATATTAAATTTTTGCATTTTCTTCCAATTTCATTTTAAATTGTATTTTATTCCCATTTCATTTTGAATTGGACTTTATCGGATTTTAGTGATCATTTGTCTTTGGAAATCTGCACTGTGATATGGCCCATGGACTCATCAATAAAGTAAACTAACTAACTCAAAATGATAGGTGCTGTTAAAGAAAATATATGGAAGAGTGTGAGAATTCTGCAGGGCTGGAACGGAAAGCGATGACCTCCAGATCAGCTGTGAAATTCCACCAACAGCACTTGCTTAGTAAAAGCTGTTTCTTGATGCCAGCTTGGTGACAGAGGTTGGCACTAGAAAGGGGTGGCCTGTTATCACCCAAACCTGCTCCTCCTCTGACGGGGTCATCTCAGAAGTCACCTGGCCTTCTCCTCCCAACAACGCACCTGTTTCCTGCCAGAATGTTCCCAGCTAAACTGAACACCTGCTACTCTTACACAAGAGGTTCTCCCTGCCAATAGCTGGAGATAAGGGCAGCCACCATCACCAGCTAGCCAATCCTCTGTTTCCTTCCAGGAATCATGTTCAAACCATTCCAAGTTTCCACAGGTCTCCCTGGATACAAATGAACAGCATCTCCATGAGAAGATCAGGGCATTATCATGTTTGGACTTTTGGAATGATGCAGCACTTTCCTTCCTTCCTTCCTTCCTTCCTTCCTTCCTTCCTTCCTTCCTTCCTTCCTTCCTTCCTTCCTCCCTCCCTCCCTCCCTCCCTCCCTCCCTCCCTCTTCTTTCCTTCCTCCTCCCCTCCCTCCCTCTGTCCTCCTCTCCTCTTCCTTCCTTCCCTCCCTCCTCTTGCCTCCTTCCTTTGCTTCCTTCCTTCTCCCCTCCCTCCCTCCTCCCCTTCCTCCCTCTTCCTTCCTTTCCTTCCTCCTCCTCCCCTTCTTTCCTTCCTCCCTCCCTCCTGCCCTCCTCTAGCCTCCTACATTTGCTTCCTTCCTTCTCTCTCTCTTTCCTCCTTTCCTCTTCCCCTTCCTTCCTTCCTTCCTTCCTTTCTTCCTCCCTCCCTCTGTCCTCCTCTCTCCCTTCCTTATTTCCCTTCCTCCTCCCTCCCTCTCTCCCTCCCTTCCTCTTCAATGTATGTTGCACAAACCAAAACAAATAATTGATTCAATAACCAAGATTAGGTTAACTACGGAAGGACCCCTTGTGTGAATGCTACCAATCTCACTTGGGGCTGAAGCTCTTGCATTCAGAGTTCTTCCCAGTCGCTAACTAAGCCAACCTTATTTTTGCAAGCCCCAAGTAGGATTTTTCTCTCCCCCCCACCCCACGAGGATTCCTTGCTGTTATTAAGAAGTCCATGGATTATGTAAAAATATAGGATTGGGCCTGTTCCGGATGATTTTCTTACCCCCATTTCAACATTCCCAGCTCCTTTCCTGGGAAGTTCCCATCAATCTTGGCTCCTGATCTCTTTCACACATGCACTTACACGCCCACACACATCATCTTCTTCTCCCACGGAGAGGATTTTGGATGGATGGAAACAACTGGATAAGTTGCAAATTGGGGCATCTCAAACTTATTAAATGGGTCATATTAAAAATTTAGGCTTTCTTAATGACGAGAATTAAATAAGTCTCACACTGTGCAATTCAGCACAGTTTCCAAAAGGATAGACCAATTGTAGAGCTGATGACCATCTTTTTGTTGAATCATAAAAAGTTATCCATGGGGAATTCAAACTTTGCTCTCAGGGATCAAGAATGTTCAAGTCCAAGAGAGCCAGAGAGCAACCTTCAAGAAACTTCAAAAGCGAAGTCAGCCCTGAATTTATGTATTTATTTTATTAGTTTGTCAAACATGTACAAGATAGCAGGTATAAATATAAACATGGACATGAACGAAAGAAATGAAAACAAATAAATGGGAATTGTAGGATAGGGACAAGGGATGGGGTGGCTCAGTGGCTAAAACGCTGAACTTGTCAATCAGAAAGGTCAGCAGTTCAGTGGTTCGAATCCTCAGCGCTGCGTAATGGGGTGAGCTCCCGTTACTTGTCCCAGCTTCTGCCAACCTAGCAGTTCGAAAGCAGGTAAAAACGCAAGTAGAAAAATAGGAACCACCTTTGGTGGGAAGGTAATAGAGTTCCATGCGCCTTTGGCGTTTAGTCATGCCAGCCATATGACCACGAAGACGTCTTTGGACAGCGCTGGCTCTTCGGCTTTGAAACGGAGATGAGCACCGCTCCCTAGAGTCAGGAACAACTAGCACATATGTGTGAGGGGAACCTTTATCTTTACCATTAGGACAGGGATGGTAGGCACGCAGGTGCGCTTATGCACACCCCCTTTATGGACCTCTTAGGAATGGGGTGAGGTCCACAGTAGACAGTTTAAGGTTGAAGTTGTGGGGGTTAGAGGACGTAACAATGGAGTTGGGTAGAGCATTCCAGGTGTTGACCACTCTGTGGCTGAAGTCGTATTTTCTACAATCAAGTTTGGAGCGGTTTACCTTGAGTTTGTATCTATCGTTTGCCCTTTTATTATTGAGGTTGAAGCTGAAGAAGTCCTTGACAGGTAGGACATTGTAGCAGACAATTTTGTGTACTATCTTTAGGTCCAACCATAGGCGGAGTAGTTCCAGGTTGTCCAAGCCCAAAATTTCAAGCCTGGTGGCACAAGGGATTCTATTGTGAGCAGAGGAGTGGAGGACTCTTCCGGTGAAATACTTCTGGACCCACTCAATTGTATTAATGTCTTATATACCGTGTGGATTCCAGGCAGACAAGCTGTATTTTCCCAAGATCTTCATGGAAGGGGAAAACATGAATGTGGCTTCCTTTAGCTTCTTCCAAGCTGTTTTGTTGGCTTCACAGCCTAGGCTGTGTCTCTTGGATGTGATGGCAACCTCTCAAGCCACGAACCTTGGAGGCCACCACCAAGTCTAAACCTGTTTAGTATCTGAGCTCAGGCAGATTCCCTCAATGGGGCTGAAAATTGCCAGGGGACTCAGCTAATTGGGAAGTGGCTTCTAAGAAGATGCTACTGCGCTACACATTTCAGGCTATTTGGGGCAATGAAATCTGAAGGGAGTTGGAAAGCAAAGCGCTCTCTTGTTGCCTTGGCCAACTGCAATCTCATGTTCTCCACGCAGATGAAAGCAGAGAAAGTAGTCTCCCATTTTTATAGAGGAGTTGCTTCTTAAAGAGACACGTATCCAGCCCAACTCTCGTGGTTTTCCCCAAGAAGTGAACGGTTTCATTCTCTCCCTTTGCAAGTTTTTGTAGGAAGCAAAATTATTGGTACACTGAGAAACCCATTTTAATTGAGCAAGGATTCCCAAGGCATCAACCCTGCATCCCCAAAATAAGGCGGCTGGAAGTCATGGCCAGAAGGAGAGATTCAACCTGGAAATAAGGAGGAACTTTCTGACAGGGAGAACAATCAGCCAATGGAACAGAAGTTGGCTTCAGAGGTTGTGGGAGCTTCAAGACTGGAGGCTTTCAAGAAGAGACTGGCCTGTCATCTGTCAGAAATGGTACAGGGTCTCCTGCTTGGGCTGAGGGTTGGACTAGAGGACCTACAAGGTCCCTTCCAACTTTGTTAATCTGATCTGTTCTGAGCTCCATTCAAACACAGGTCAATGGGTTACAAGGGTAAGGCCTCCAGCAAAAGCCTTCTGCCTCACAGATAGCCACCCCCTTATGGGCATCTCCTTGCCAGGTCAGCTGGGCCCTTGCCCATCCCCCCACCTGGCCTGACCTGCAGGAGCTGAGCTTATCTTCAAGGTCTTCAAGCGATAAAATGCTGGGAAACCAGCCTGAACACGCCTTCTTCCCTGCCACATGCCCACCCCTGCTCCCAATATAAGGATGCCCAGCTCTTTGAACCTTCTTCCTCATTCCTTCAAGAAGCAAGATGGCTCTTGTTTGGCTGCTCTCCTGCCTGGCTCTTCTGGGTGCCGCCAGTGGTGAGTAAACTAAGCTTGCTTTTGCCCTTGGTGGGGGGGGGGGGGGAGAAGGAGACTCAACCTACGTTTCTCTACGCGGTAAGAGTTGGGTCCCCAAGGGGAGGCAAGAGGCTGGAAGCTCCCTATGACATCTCTGAAAAGGACTCTGAATTCATGGCCGTCAACCAAACTAAACACGAAGGTAAAGGTGTCCCTGGGGGTTTTAGTTCTCGATTTACAACACTTTGTTTAGTGGCCATTCAAAGTTACAACGGCACTGGAAAAAAGTCCTTTATGACCGTTTTTAACACTTGCAGCATCCCCAGAGTTCACAGGATTTATATTCAGATGCTTGACCGCTGACTCACATTATGACAGTTGCCCTGTCCTCTGGGACAAGGGATCCCCTTTTGCGACCTTCTGACAAGCAAAAGTCAATGGGGAAACCAGGTTCACTTAACCACCATGCTTCTAAGTTAGCAACTGCAGTGGTTCACTTAACAACTATGGCAAGAAAGATCGTAAAATGGGGCAAAGCTCACTTAACAACATACATTTTGGGCTCAATTTGGGTCGTAAGTTGAGGACTACCTGTATGCAGGGACATATGTTGAGGACTACCTATTCATCAACTTGCATTTACATGCTTTTGAACTGCTACATTGGCAGGAGCTGGGACACTTGATGGGAGCTTGCTCCATCTTGTGGCCCTCGGGTCTTGAACTGCTGAACTATAGACCTTTAACGGTGCAAGACTCAGCAGCATCTTAACCATTGAGCCCCCACATCGCTGCAAAACTAAACACCAGTCAACTAAAACCCAGAGGTTGGCAACTGGCCTCCATCAGTTATGTCCCTTTCAGCTATTACCATTAACTCGAGATGCCACCTGCATTATCCAGGCACAAGAGCCTGGTTTAAATTTCTATCATATTTGCTTTTTGTAACTCCTGACCTGGAGGCTTCCTGGATATGGAAGACCCCACTGGATTTGTTCTTGTTTACAAGTGCTGTGTTCACTACACAACCAGCCTCCATTGTGGAAAGTAAATTGTGGGCAATAAGAGTGTCAGAGTTCCAAGTAATAATCCCATAGCAAACAAAACTCCAAGGCCAAGAGATCCAACAGAGGAATATGGGAGGCTAGTGAAAAAAAGCATAGCAATTAAAGTATTGAAGCGAGGAAGAGGCGATGGATAGATGATTTCTTGTTATGGTTATTGTTCTGATTTGCTTTTCTGTTTCTCTCTCTCTCTCCTTCCCTTTTTTAAGTAGGTGGCATGACTAGAAGTTAGATAGGATGGAAAGAAAACATCTTTTAATAAAGGGTGACATGATTAAAAGTTAGAATAAGAGATAGAAATAAAAGAAAGGGGGCATTTTAATATATACTTTTTAAAATAATAAAATAAGAGCAATAACAAGAGAAAACATGGAATAATTGAATAATGACAGATTGCAACTTAATATAAATATGTATTGCTATTAGAAATAAATGTTGAATGTAATAATTATGATTAATTGTATTAGTTTTATTTGTATTAGAATGCATGACACCCAGCTGCCACATTGTTCATGCATTAATATGTTGGTAAAAATAATAATAATAATAAACTTTAAAAAATATCTCAGAGGCCAGTAGATTCCTTAAAGAATAATGTTATTGGATACATCATATTGGCACAGTTCTGGTGAAAACCGACTGAAGGTTCCCACAGTTGGGATTAACGTTTTGATTCATTGCCAGGTTGTGGTGTCCCCGCAATCACCCCTTCAATCAGTGGCTATGCCCGGATAGTCAATGGGGAAGATGCCCTGCCCGGCTCATGGCCTTGGCAGGTCTCCCTGCAGGTAAGAATGCCGCACCTGCTTTGCTTTGCCTGGAAATTTGGAAGACCAAATGAGTTAGTGGTGGCACAGTGGTTAGAGCACAGTCCTGCAGGCTACTTCTGCTGACTGCCAGCAGTTTGGCAGTTCGGGTCCCACCAGGTTCTAGATTGGCTCAGCCTTCCGTCCTTCCAAGGTGGGTAAAATGAGGACCCAGATTGTTTGGGGGCAAGAGGCTGACTCTGTCAACTGCTTAGAGAGGGCTGGAAAGCACTGTGAAACGGTATATAAGTCTAATGCTATTAATATTGCCATCCATCCATCCACCCACCCACCCATTTATTCATGGTGTGAAGTAATTAGAATGCAGTATTGCACGCTGACTCTGCCCACTGCCAGCAGTTCGATCCTGATTGGCTCAAGGTGGACTCAGTCTTCCATTTATCCGAAGGTGGTAAAATGGGGACCCAGATTGTTGGGGGGCAAATAGGCTGACTCTGTAAACCACTTAGAGAGGCCTAGAAAGCACTGTGAAGTGGTATATAAGTAAGTGCTATTGCTATTGGGTGGAGAGTCAGAAAATGATGTACTGTATTTTTTGGACTATAAGCCACACCAAGTAGAAGACGCACCATAATTTTGAAGAGGTAAATTTTTTTTAAAAAGTTTTTGCACTCTGCAGGTCTCTCAAACCCTCTGCAAAACAAAAACATGGGCATGCAGAGCTTTGGGAGGCTTGTAGAGTGCTCCTGGGCGCTGGAGGGGCAGAAACAAGCAAAAACGGCTCTCCCCAGCCCTCAGGAACACTTTGCAAGTCTCCCAAGCCCTCTGCATGCCCATTTTTGCAAAGGGGGTTGGGTTTCCATAGGCCAAAAATGCTGTATTCAGTGTATAAGACACACCCAGATTTTCACCCTCTTTTTTGAGGGAAAAAGGTGCGTCTTGTACTTTGAAAAATACGGTACCTTTTGGTGCCAAGTGAGAACTTCTGTTGGGATAAGATGCAGCAGATGCAATGACCTTAAACAAAACGTCTCAACCTTGGCAACTTTTAAGATGGGTGGACTTCAACTCCCAGAATTCCCCAGCCTTGCTGGTTGGGGAATTCTGGGAGCTGAAGTCCACCCATCTTAAAGTTGCTAAGGTTGAGGATCATTGATCTAAAATGATGGAGAAGGGAACTCTATATCAACTGTGGTCATCAGGACAGGTGGCAAACGTGGGGAGGATCCGTGGGGTAGATAAACCTTGAGTCTGCTGCCCAGAGGGCTGGTGAGCTGAGAAGCTGAGCATCTCAGGACCTTTTTCTCACAATCCACTCGATCTCCTCCATCCTGCAGGACAACACTGGCTTCCATTTCTGTGGAGGGTCCCTGATCAATGAGAATTGGGTGGTCACTGCTGCCCACTGCAGTGTCAGGTAAGAATGGAACTCATGGAAGATCTAACCAGAGAGGTTTGGGGGTTCCAATTTTTGAAGAACTAGGTCCTTTCTAGGCTTTGGGGTCAACACAGGGAAGTGGGAAGCTGGCATGTGGCTTAATTTTCACTTTATCAAAAACTGGACCAGGGATATAAGTAGCTTCAGAGCGGTGTCTTTAGACCAGTGTTTTTCAACCTTGGCAACTTTAAGACGTGTGGAGTTCTACTCGCAGAATGGGAGTTGGTCCACCCATCTTAAAGTTGCCAAGGTTGAAAAACACGGCATTTGATGATTGTTTGGTATTTATTCCAGATGAAATCTGCCTAGTTCAGTGTTTCTCAACCTTGGCGACTTTAAGTCCTGTGGACTTCAACTCCCAGAATCCCCCAGCCAGCTACGCTGGCTGGGGGAGTCTGGGAGTTGAAGTCCACAGGACTTAAAGTCGCCAAGGTTGAGAAACACTGGCCTAGTTCCTGCTTCCTTCATGTTATCCAGCTGCATAGGGGATTCTTAATTAATGAATCTTTCCCCCCCTAATTTTCCACTTCCGTGCCAGGACAAGCCACTTGGTGGTGCTGGGTGCATTTGACAAAAGTACTCCTGAGGAAGACGTTCAAATCATCAAGATAGCCAAGGTAAGCAGGGCAACTGCGACATGGAAGCATGGGGAGGGACAAAAAAATGCCCATCAAGTTGCACAGCCTTGCAGAATCAGCACTACAGTGAGGGTGCTAAACTAGTTTTTGGGGGGACCCAGCCCGAATAAGGTGGCTTCATGCATTTATGGGTTGTAAGAAATAGCATTATCACTATACGTGGAAAGAAATTAGGTCGTTGATTAGACTGGGAGGGCTAACCTAGAACCGTGATGGCAAACCTATGGCACGCATGCTTAAAGTGGCACGCGGAGCCAGGCTGCCTGGCATGCGCGGTGTCCCCCATTCCTCTTCCAGGTTTCTGGCGCACATGCGACAATCACTTGGCCTTCGCACATGCGGCAATGACAGAAAGGTTTTAGGTGTGCACATATGCACCAGCCAGCTGGTTTATTTATTATTAAATAAATAATAAACAAACCATCAAGACAATGCAGAGAGGTGTCCATGTAACTCATGGGAAGAGACTTTGCCTTTTGTGTAACTGTTGCAGTGGTGGGATTCAGCCAGTTCGCACCTATTCGGGAGAACCGGTTCGTAACTTTCTAAGCAGTTGGGAGAATTGGTTGTTGGAAGAAATCTTTTGTTTTTTCCCCACTTTACAGGGCTAATCCTGTAAGGAAGGCAGGAAGGAAACATTCTGGTGTTGTTTCTAGCCTAATCTTTATTGCCCTGCTTACAGAAACTGCCTCTCCAGTTAACCCTTATTACCATTGTGACAGCTAAGGCGAAGCTCCCATTGATGTGAGTGATGTCAAGTTGGCCATGCCTATCCAGTCACATGACCACCGAGTCACGCCTACTCAGCTGGTCATTAGGGCAGAGAACCGGTTGTTAAATTATTTGAATCCCACCGCTGAATGGTTGCCACAATTGAGCCATTTCCAAGACACGTTGCTAGCTTTCTCTTGGCTTTGACTAAACCCTTTTCTTCCCGCTCTCAGGTTTTCAAAGACCCCCGGTATAACATGTTCACCACCCGAAATGACATCACGTTGATCAAGCTGGCCACCCCCGCCCGGCTGACGGCCCGCGTATCTCCTGTGTGTCTGCCCAAAGCCACCGACGCTTTCCCTGGTGGGATGATGTGTGTGACCAGTGGATGGGGATATCTGCATCATACTGGTAAAATGGGGCCTCTCCTTCTTGGGGACAGGCAGTAAAAGAGGCAGGAAGGGACGTCCTGATGAACGGAAATAAAATGGGTCATTTTATATATCTCGACTGCTTCTCTCCTGCATTAGCTTCCATCTGTTGCTTCTTGTCCTGCTTTCAGCTGCAGTGGAGAATAGGTTGACCCCCTCTTCTTTGAGGCAGCAAGTATTGGAAAACACTGTTATCATCTCATTCCTAGTCCTAATGAAAAGAAGGACTATGGGAGACATAATAGCAGTATTCCAATATCTCAGGGGCTGCCCCAAAGAAGAGGGAGTCAAGCTATTCTCCAAAGCACCAGAAGGCAGGACAAGAAGCAAAGGATGGAAACTAATCAAGGAAAGAAACAACCTGAAATTAAGGAAAAGCTTCCTAACAGTTAGAACAATTTACCAGTGGAACAGCTTGCCTCCAGAAGTCGTGAATGCTCCCACCCCGGAGGTTTTAAGAAGAGATTGGACAACCATTTGCCTGAAATGGTTTAGGGTCTCTTGCTCAAGCAGGGGGTTGGAGTAGAAGACCTCCAAGGTCCCTTCCAACTCTCTTATCCTGTTCTGTTGTTCTGTTATTATTTTTGCAATTAGCCAGGTTTCGGACAGATCAGTATGGATAAAGTCCATCTACAAGCAGTCCTCGACTTACAACTGTCGTAAAGCAGGTCACACATGTGACCTATCCAATTTTGCAACCTTTGTAGTAGTTAAATGAACAAATTGTTTACTATGACCTAGTTTTCATGAAAACAAAAAGTTAATTCCTGGGTTTTGGCAAAAACGTCATAAAATGCTTTGCTGGGACACAGCAAATGGCTGTATGGCAATAATGGTTGTAAATAGAGCCCTGGTGACGCAGTGGTTAGAATGCAGAATTGCAGGCTAAGTCACTGCTCACTGCCAGCAGTTCGATCTTGACCAGCCCAAAGTTGACTCAGACTTCCATCCTGCCAAGGTTGGTAAAATGAGGACCCAGATTGTTGGGGGTAAATAGACTGACTCTGTAAACCACTTAAGAGAGCTGTAAAGTACTGTAAAGCGGTATATAAGTCTAAGTGCTATTGCCATCTTCCTTCCTTCCTTCCCTCCTTCCCTCCCTTCCTTCCTGTTAGAATGCAGTATTGAAGGGTAAGTCACTGCTCACAGCCAGCAGTTCAATCCTGACTGGCTCAAGGTTGACTCAGTCTTCCATCCTTCCGAGGTTAGTAAAATGAGGAACCAAATTACTGGAGTCAAGAGGCTGACTTTGTAAACCGCTTAGTAAAGCAGTGTGAAGCGGTATGTAAGTCTTAAGTGCTATTGGTTGCCAAGGGCTTGAGCTGGCAGTTATGTAACTGTGCAGGGCAGATGTTGGGACTTTGGAACCCGGTCCTAAGTACCTCTAGGGAGGTCTGCCATAATTTGAATAATTGCTAAACTGCAGGTTGTAAGTTGAGGATTACTTATATTTGGTTGTTGACAGTGAACAACAACAGTTTTTTATTATACTATAGAAAAGAAAACCCTACAGAATTCCAATATAAGCTGAATATCATTAAATTTACACTTTCTCCCAACATACATTGCTAGTTAATTGATTTTTCTCACTGAATTGTTTGTTTATTTTTTAACAGCTTATTTATACATTTTTATTTTACATACATAGTTGCTTAGTGAACAGCATATCATCTGGATCACTTTGCTTATATAATAATAGTTTTCCCGCTCCTAATTTTTACCTCTATTATCCAACCATTTGTAAAACAAGTCCCAAATTCAAAAATACTCTGTATCTTCTTTTTCTTTTATCTTTAATGTCAATCTGTCCATTTCTGCACAATCTAAAAAATCTTAAATTACATCTTTTTCTGTAGGTGTTTGCTCATTTTTCCAATACTGTTCAAATACAATTCTTGCTGCTGTCAAAACATGTAATATTAAATATAAGTATAAGTGTAATCTTTATTGTCATTGTACTTAAATACAACGAAATTGGTTTTATCCTCACTGGTGCAAAATTATAACA
The DNA here is from genome assembly GCF_051295495.1 of Thamnophis sirtalis. Taxonomy (NCBI): domain Eukaryota; kingdom Metazoa; phylum Chordata; class Lepidosauria; order Squamata; family Natricidae; genus Thamnophis; species Thamnophis sirtalis. Next base: position 26,357,893 of record NW_028261394.1, on the reverse strand, counting down.
GAAACAAAAATAGAAAGAAAAAGGAAAAAAAACCTAGCGTGTGCATGGAGTGATTGTCGTCTATATTTAAAAGTCTGACAGCCCAAGGATAGAAACTATCTTTAAACCTGTTTGTTCAGCTGGCTGTACTTCGATGCCTTCTGCCCGATGGTAGAAGTGCAAAGAGACAGTGACCAGGGTGTGAATCATCTCTGAGTATCTTCCTTACTCTGCTAAAGCAGCAAGGCCTGGCGATGTCATCCAGTGGTGTCAGAGGGCAACCAATGGTTTCTTGTGCCAAATTGATCACTCTCTGTAGTGCCTTCTTGTCCGCAGCTGTTAAACCAGCATACCATACTGTAATGCTATATGTGAGGACACTTTCTATGGTGGACCGATAGAAAGAGGTCATCAGCCGTTGTTCCACCTGATTTTTTCGCAGGACTCTAAGGAAATGAAGTCTCTGTTGGGTCATTAAAATCACTAAAGTCACTAAATACTGGTATATATTCCCTTTATTATACTTTCCTGGTACTTTGTTTATTCTTTAATTATCCCAAAGCAAGCTTTTTAAAGGCCCAACCTCCAACTTCAGTCTTTTTTTTTTAAGTAAATGCTGCTGTTTCTATGCAACTTCCAAACACTTGATCCCCCACCCCCCACCCCCATTAATGGAAGAAAGCTAGAAGCTAGCAAACTTCGTTTCGGAGGCTGCTACGAAACCACCAAGACTGGAACACAGGAAGGTCTTACTTCAAGGGTTTTAAAACTGAGAAGTTGTGCGTGGATTTGCCCCCGAGCCAAGAGCCAGTGATGACACAAATATGAGGGTGTCGTTTCTCATTTTTGCCCCATGCGTCTTGTCTCATTTTTGTGTGTTTCCTCTATTTCAGACAAGTTCTCGCCCGACAAATTGCAACAGGTGGCACTTCCTCTGCTGACCAATCAGGAGTGCAAGAGATTTTTTGGCAACCGTATTGTTGACGTCATGGTCTGTGCTGGAGCTGCAGGGGCATCTTCGTGCATGGTATGTTTTTTTCCTGGTCGTCCCCAGTCTGTAATTTCTGGCAGCGGTTGTGCATCTTCCCAGAATGCCTGCTCTCCGCCCTCTGGAGCAGGGCTTAAGTTACGAAACCATCTTTGCTCCACATAGATACTTCACATTTCCTTAGTTCTGTCTTGCTCACTTCATGTCTCCCACTTGGTGAACCTCTAGACCAGTGTTTCTCAACCTTGGTGACTTTAAGTCCTGTGGACTTCAACTCCCAGAATCCCCCAGCCAGCATAGCTTAAAGTCACCAAGGTTGGGAAACACTGCTCTAGACAAGCATTGTTACATCGCTGGGAGATAGGATCAAGATCCAAATGGATCTTGATAGACTTGAACCCTGGGCCCTATGTAACAAAATGAAATTCAGTGTAGAGAAAAGTAAAGTCTTACACTTAGGCAAGAAAACCCAAAAGGACACATATAGAATGGGAGAAACCAGCTTAACAGCAGTGACTGTGAGAGGGATCTTGGAGGCTTAGTGGACAACCAGCTAAATATGAGCCAGCAGTGTGCGGCGGCAGCCAAAAAAGCCAATGCAATCCTAAGCTGCATTAACAGGGGGATACAATCAAGATCAAGGGAGGTACTAACACCACTGTATAAAGCCTTAGTAAGGCCACACCTGGAATACTGCATCCAGTTTTGGTCACCACACTATAAAAAAGATGTTGAGGCGCTAGAAAGAGTGCAGAGAAGAGCAACCAGGATGATTAGGGGGCTGAAGGCTAAAACATATGATGAACAGTTGCAAGAACTGGGCCTGGCTGAGAAGGATCAGGGGAGACATGATAGCAGCCTTCCAATATTTGAGGGGCTGCCACAGAGAGGAAGGGGTCAACCTGTTTTCCAAAGCACCTGAAGACCAGACAAGGAATAATGGATGGAACCTGATCAAGGAGAGATTTAACCTAGAAATATGGAGAAATTTTCTGACAGGGAGAGCGATGAACCCATGGAACAGAAGTTGCCTTCAGAAATTGTGGGAGCTTCATCACTGGAAGCATTGAAGAAGAAACTGGATTGCCATCTGTCAGAAGTGGTATAGAGTTTCCTGCTTGGGTGGCGGGGAGGTGTTGGACTAGATAGCCTACAAGGTCTCCTTCATCTCTGTTATTATTAAGTTTTCATTAAGTTCTCACCATCTTCAGAGAGTCAATGAAACTTGTATAATAAACGTCTCCAGGTCTTTTCTGGTCCTAGTTTGTCCCCAGAGTTGGCGTCCCCTGGCCAGTCTGCTGTGATTTGGTGAAGCAAAGACCTGATCAAGGCCAATCCCTCCATCCTTGAAGATCGGCCCCTTGTGACCTCCTCCAAAGTCTCATCCAACCCAACATTCAAGCAGCCACTGACATTCTTCTCTTGGTTTCTCCTGCAGGGCGATTCTGGTGGTCCTCTGGTCTGCCAGAAGAATGGGGCCTGGACTCTGGTTGGAATCGTCTCCTGGGGCAGCGCCACCTGCTCTCCCTCCAGCCCAGGGGTCTATGCCCGCGTTACGGAACTTCTGCCCTTCATTGAATCCACCCTTGCTAATAACTAACACTCCTCAGTAATGGAACATCAATAAAAGCAGCAGCAGCAGAGACTTTGCATCGTTCTTTCCCTTCCCCCCCCCCCCCCGGCATCCCGTAGAGTGTCTCAGAGTTGCGGCAGGATTCTTGAACGGGTTCTTGGGAGGCCACTATCAACCAGTATGTGGTGGCTATTAAACAAGTGCAGCTCCCCTTGGATGAGGCATTTCGTAAAACGTGTGGGTGCAGTTAAAAAATGCAGATAATAGAATCAAGTTAGGCCTTACAATATAATTATATATTATATAGGATAATATATACTGGTAATTATATTATGAGATAATTATAAGACCACACTTGGAATACGGCATCTATAAAAAAGATGTTGAGATTCTAGAGAGAGTGCAAAGAAGAGCAACCAGGATGATGAGGGGTCTGGAGGCTAAAACATACGATGAAAGGTTGCAGGAACTGGGCATGGCTAGTCTAGGGAAGGGAAGGACCAGGGAAGACAATAGCAATAGCAATAGCAGTTAGACTTATATACCGCTTCATAGGGCTTTCAGCCCTCTCTAAGCGGTTTACAGAGTCAGCATATTGCCCCCACAGTCTGGGTCCTCATTTCACCCACCTTGGAAGGATGGAAGGCTGAGTCAACCTTGAGCCAGTGAGATTAGAACCGCTGAACTGCAGATAACAATCAGCTGAAGTGGCCTGCAGTGCTGCACCCCTAACCACTGTGCCACCTCGGCGCAGTCTTCCAATACTTGTGGGGCTGCCACAGAGGGGAGGGGGGTCAAGCTATTTTCCAAAGCACCTTTGAAGGCCAGAAAAGGAATCATGGGTGGAAACTGAACAAGGAGAGATTCAACCTGGAAATAAGGAGAAATTTTCTGACAGTGAGAACAATTTATCAGTGGAACGGTTTGCTTTCAGAAGTTGTGGGTGTTTCATCACTGGAGGCTCTTAAGAGACTGGACAGCCATTTGTCTGAAATGGTGTAGGGTCTCCTGCTTGAGCAGAGGTTGGGACTAGAAGATCTTCAAGATCCCTTCAAGCTCTGAGATTCTGTTATCTTCTATAGATGCGAAACGCTGCGCCAAGATAGGCAAAAGCGAACGATTCCTACCAAGAAAGAAGAGTTACTCTAGTCTAGTCCATTGTTTCTGAAGGCTGGCTCGAAGATGCATGGACTTCAATTCCCAGAAAGCTTGGCTGGGGAAATTCTGGGGAATTGAAGTCCCATTTGCCAAGATCGAAAAACACGGGTCTAGCAACCACATAATTAAGGAACTGCAAACTTTATTTCTTTTTCCTTTCCAATCACCTTTCGAAACAAATTTTGTGTTTGTTTTGCTTCAAAAACTCGAGTATAAAACAAAGGGCAAGGAAGTTAATCATTACTTTATTACCTTGGAGAACAGGGTGTGTGTGTGTGTGTGTGTGTTCTGCAGGCATCGAATGTGGAGAAACACCAACTCCTAATTGCAAGGAAAGTAGTGAAAACCCAAGTTAACCGGCACTTTAAAGAAAAGGCAGCAAAACGCCCAGCATTTATTGAATTTTAATGGACCATATTGAGTGGAGGGGCACCCATAAATAACAAGGGTGATAAAAACTAGCCATGCTAAACATTTCTTCTCCTCCACTTTGCAAACATCTGGTATTCCAGATGTGGTCCTTCAGCAACACTGACTAGAATTCCGCCCCTGGAAATTCATTGTTCTCTGATTTAAGTAGGGTTGTTCCATTGATGGAGTCATATCCTTGCTGGCTGTGAACTGTTAGCCATACAATTTGGGATGAACACTCTTTGCATGGTGTGGGAGTAGGAATGAATTTCCAGAGGAAAAATTGCAGACTGCAGGAACCATTTGCACTACTCAGGTAACCCTGAGGACACAGGTAAACCTCTAAGTGCCTCCAAAAGGAGGCCAATGACCAGCTGTCTGCAAGGAATATAAATCCTTCCATTCCCCACCATCCAGCCAGAGCTGAAGAAGCTTCTTGGATTGTTGCAGAAAATTAAGGGACTCAGACTTCGGAACCAAAAGTAGTAGTTTTTATCTGCGCAAAGGTTCAGAGCAAGATAGCTAAAGCAGACATCTAAACATCTGAACAACTTCTTTATGGAAAAGCGAGTTCTTATATGTTCTTCAAAAGCAGTCAGACCCGTAAATGTACTATGTCAGCGTTAATTGGTCACATAATCTATTGTTGGAAGAAATGTCTTTCTGGGTTCGGCTCCAAATGTGGAAAAAGACACTGGAAACATGGAGGCTGCTTGGAAGGATGGTTTATTGGCGGACAGGACCACATGGCTTGAGTCCTGAACAGAAAAGGTGATCACATGCTTCAATGTTGGTGGAGAAAAGAGAAGGGAAGGGCCGACTGAGATGCTGAGTCCCTAGTTTGATCCCCCTCTGGCCTTTGATCTTGATCTTGAGCTTGTATTCTGATTGGTTGTCAGACTCCCATGGGGCCATGCTGTGTTTTGAATCCAGGTTTGGTTGAGTTCTCAGATGCCATGTGGGCAGTTGGGTAAAGCAGTGTTTCTCAACCTTGGCTACTTGAAGATGTCTGGACTTCAACTCCCAGAATTCCCCAGCCAGCGAATGCTGGCTGGGGAATTCTGGGAGTTGAAGTCCAGACATCTTCAAGTTGCCAAGGTTGAGAAACACTGCTCTATACCAACAGATGTACACCTACAGATAAAATGGTAATTTAAAAAATAGAGTGTACCTAATGATGTAACTTAATTTGTTAATTTTCTTTCATTATTTTTTAACCTCTGCCCTCATTATCTAGGCATTTATACAATATTATTTATACAATCCTTTAGAGCAGTGTTTCTCAACCTTGGCAACTTGAAGATCTCTGGATTTGCTGGCTGGGGAATTCTGGGAGTTGAAGTCCAGACATCTTCAAGTTGCCAAGGTTGAAAAACACTGGGGTAAAGGGCCAATATTATCATGCCTTAATCTCATTCCCCTGGAGCTGAAGGGGAGAACTCTTTATTATGTAAAGTGGACTAGTTTGGCCTTCTTAATGGCCCATTGACAAAGGAGGGATGGGCAGGAAGCTACAGGGAGCTATTCTGTCTTTTAAAACATGTTTCTTCCTTTTCACATCCAGAGAAATATTCTGCCTTTTCAATATTTCCTAGGATATTGCATTTTTCTGGGAGAGGGCTGGGTGATAATTTCCTACACTATAGACTACTGTTACTATGCAAAAGCAGATCAACATCTTGGCCTCCTCTCCTAGGTTGAGGTCACAAGTGACTTGCAAAAAAGCATCTAAGTTTCTGAAAATGGGTTTGTGATTGGTTGAACTTTAGCTGAACACGAGGCAGGTGTAAATTTTAAATTTCCTGTTCTTCTACAAGTCTTAAAAGTTATTCCTTCTTTCTGTCTTGCCTCATTTCATGTCTTTCATGTCTCTCTTATGTCCTGCTTTACTTTATGTCCTGCCTCAGGAGAAGAAGAGAAATGTCTTTAAAAGAAAACCCAGAAAATCCAGTTGCCTCCAGAAACAACACCTTTGGGACAACCAGGACCTGGATGGCGGAGAATCTCTAAGGACTTTTAGGCAGTTATCTGTTTATTGTTTATGAGATTTGCAAGAGTTTGCAAAGTCCAGGCTGCTTTTGAGCAATGCAATGCAAGGGTTGCACGTTGCAAACATCTTTTTTTTTTTTTGCACGAGGAAATCAGGCCAGGGAACGCGTGGGGCTCGCGCAGAGGAGGTTCCCCCTCCGGGCTCCCGGTCCTCCTTAAGCCGCAGCCGGGCTGCACCGCCTCCCTGCCGCCCCTTCCCCTCGGCCCGCCCCGCGGACAGCCATGGCTCTGGGGCGCGCTCTGGGCTGCGCGGCCAGGCGCTTCTCTGCGGCGCCCGCCAAGGTACGCGGGCGGCGGGTACGGATGGCCGGGCACGGTGCCTCTCGGGGAGGGGGGCTTCCAGAGCTCCCGGGTCGAGGGTTGGGGGGGGATGGCTGTACCCCTTGCACGGGAGAGCCTCCGCCTTGCACGGAGAAAGCTTGCAGGGGTCAGCTGCTGATCTGCTAGCTTTCTGCTCGCTTGTTTACCTGCCTACCTACTTACCTGAGCCAGGTGCTTGATTTTTTTTCCTCGGATTTTTCTGCTCCTCCTGGTTGCAAAGAAAGTCCAGTTGCGTTTGGGCTCCCATTGGCTGGAACGTTAGTTTGTAAATCTGTTGTACTGCATGAGAGCTTTTTGCTTTTTGCCTGCCTGCCTACCTACCTACGCCAGTTGCTTGCCTCTTTTCTTGGACAAAACGTATTTGATCCACACACACCCCTTCCGGATTTTTCTGCTACTTCTGGTTGCACCAGGTGCATTTGGGCTCCCAGTCGCTGGAACGCCCGTTTGTCCCGTAAGGGAAGTTGAGAGGTTGAAGTTAACTTTGGGTTAGAGCAGAGGTTGGAGAACTGTAGCCCCTTTTATGACTTGTGGACTTCAACTCCCAAAATTCCTCAGCCAGCATGGACTTCCCCAGCATGGACTGGTGGACTTCAACTCCCAGAATGCCCCACCCCACAGGGTGTTGAAGTCTGGCTTATTTTAAAGTAGGCAAGTTTGAAAAACATGGCCCTAAAGCTTCATCAGATGGATTTCTGCCCAGTTCCTATTTAGTTGTTTATAAGATTTATTTATTTATTTTCAAATAGTATTTATTGAATTTTCCAACATTTAAAACACAAAACACAATTTTGCACTTATAACAGCCTTTCCATATCGGTATCAATATCTTTTGTAACCATCCTATTTACAAGAAATTCTATATATCACTATCCTAAGTTATATCTTTATATAAATGCACTCTATATATTATACTTTTACCGTTTATACCAGTGATGGCGAACCTTTTCGGCATTGAGTGCCGAAGACCATGCCTGTTTTTTGGCCGTTTTCAGGATGGTTTTTGCCCAAAAAACAGCCAAAAAACTCGGCTTGAAAACAGCCCAGAAAATGCCCCCCAAATGGCTTGTTTTGGGGCCGTTTTAAGGACCCTTTACAGGATGTTTTCTGTGCCATTTTTGGGCTGTTTTTAGCCTGGAAAATAGCCCCAAAATGGCCTGAAAAATGGCCCAGAAAACAACCTGGGTTTTTGGCTGTTTTTCAGGCCATTTTCAGGCCATTTTCCAGTGCTCCAGCGCCCGCGAAGACCAGCATGCTGGAAACCAGAAGAGCAGCTGGTAATGGTGCGCATGCCCACTCCTCTGGCACATGTGCTATAGGTTCACCCCCACAGGTTTTATATCTTAGGTTTTACATTTACTCTCAAGCCAGGAGTACCATCTATTCCAAATTTGATAATACTCGGTTTCTTCCCTCTCCTTCATTTCCATAGACAGTTGTTCTGAACCCCCCCCCTCCGTACGGTGAGTCATGCCGACACAAGATTACTGTTATACAATTTATTGACAGTAAATTAACACACGGACAAGACTTTGGCAGCAACCCAGACTTCCACAGATAAGAAATACACACCAGAGCTTCTCCAGCTTTAGTATAATAGTTGAGTCCTGCAAAAAGCCTCCTCCCAAAGTCTCTTCTTATATACTCTCTTGGGAGGAGCCTAATCACAACCACCTGGGTCCAATTATCTCCTTTGTCTCCGTAAATGCTGCCGGCGCTTATCCGCCCGTCTCTGCCGGGTATCCAGGACCAATTCCCTCTGTACCTCCTCACTGCTCAAGGGCCTGACCTCTTCACCACTGCTCCAGTGCTTGACGTCAGGAACACACTCCCTTTGGCTTTCACCACTGCTTCATGCCTCAGGCGCTTCTCTGGTGGCCAACCAGCCTCTCTGGTCCCTGCTCGGAGTCTGAACCCTGTCCAGGATCCTCCACATCTTCCAGAGCCAACTCCTAGAGTTCCTCGCTATCGGAGTCTGTTGGCAGCTCCAACAGCTCCTGCTGGGCCACAACAGACAGTCTATCCATTTCTGCACATTCATAGATTTTCCTCTTATAAATAATCGGGTCTGGTGGGGTATCTGCTTGTTTCCAGTTCTGTGTTAAGACGATTCTACTTGCAGTTAATATGTGTAGTGTTATGTATTGTAGTTTTTCCCCCATTTTCCCATCAAAGATTCCCAGGAGAAACAATTCCAGCTTCAACTCTATCCTCTGTTCAGTTATCTCTTCCAGCCACTTTCTTATCTTGTTTATAAGATTTTTTTAACCCACTTCAGGTATAAGTCACTTGGGGAAGTTGACAACAAGCCAGTGCAGAAATAAGTAGATACGTACACAATGTGATAAATCACAACTACGTTCAATTATAGGTAGTCTGCTACTTATAATCACAGTTGTGAGCAGAATTTCGGTTGGTAAGCAAGGTAATTGCTAAGCAAACCATGCCTGATTTTCAACCTTTTTTTTTGCCGTGGTTGTTAAGCAAATCACTGGAACAACTGCTGTTGTTAAGTGAATCATATAGTTGTTAAGCTTCCCCCATTGACTTTGCTTGCCAGACCTGGGATGCTGCAACCATCCTAAATTCATGCCAGTTGCCAAGCGCCCGAATTTTGTTCATGTGACTGTGGGGATGGTTGTAAGTCAGAGGACCGGTCATAATCACTTTTTTCAGTGCTTTGAAGGATCAGTAAATGAGGGGCTATAAGTCCAGGACTACATATATTAACAATTGTATTTTTAATAACTCTGGTGTTAAAGAGCTTCCTGAACACTCAGGCTTTGACTAGCTCCCAAAAGAGTTGGGCTTCCAGAAGAGAAGGGGAGCCCCCACATAGAGAGAGCCCCGATTTTTGCTTTCTCAAAGTTGCTAGCAAGATGAAGGGGACAGCCCTCTGTACATGCACAGGGGCACACTCTGTTCCTCCAGACCGGCGTTTTTCCTCGGAAGGGAAATCCAGCTTTGGTATGTGGGGGTCTTCAGTGGACATTCTCCATTGATTCAGATAAGGCAGGGCAGGATCTGTGGGGGACAACAAGCCACTTTTCTCCTTTTCCAGCCAGATTTGGGTGTCACAATAGATCTTCGCAACAGATCTAGCCTACAGCTGCAGTGCAGACAAGAGTAGGTCTACAAGAGATCCAGCCTGTAACCGTCTGAGCCCGGCAAACTGGGTGTCTGATGCCGATCAGAAGGAGAGATCTACTAGATCTCCAGTCTCCCCCCCCGCTTTCCTTAGAGATCCTCATCAGAGGCGTTGCTGCTGGGTTTTATTTGGGACTGAAGCTATTTCTGTGGCCTGACCTCTAAAGCTACGCAGGGCCAGGCCTGGTTAATATTAGAATGGGAATCCGCTAGAGAGGGCCGGGAAAGGGAAAAGTCATCTGGTTCCCAAGAACATTGTAAGGGGAGATCCACAGAGCCACCAGGAGTTGAGCTCCATTGGACAGAGGCTTTCGGAATAGAATAGGAATTAGGGATAGGATAGAATATAATTAGAATGGGATGGGATGGAATAGGAAGAATAATGCAGAATAGAGTGGAGTAAGAATAGAATACAATAGAAATAATAGTAGAGTAGAGTAAGAATAGAATAGAATTCAGAGTAGAATAGAGAATAATAGAATAGAGTAGAATAGAATAGATAATAGAATGCAGAGTAGAGTAAAGTAGAATAAAATAGAGAAGAATAGAATAGAGAATAGAATGCAGAGTAGAGTAGAATAGAATAAAATAGAATAGAATTTAGAATAGAATAGAGAAGAATAGAATACAAAAGAATAGAATAGAGAATAGAATGCAGAATAGAGTAAAGTAGAATAGAGAATAGAATAGAATAGAGAAGAATAGAGAAGAATGGACTAGAATAGAATGCAGAGTAGAATAGAATTTAGAATAATAGAGAAGAATAGAATAGAGAAGAATAGAATAGAGAAGAATAGAATAGATAATAGAATGCAGAGTAGAGTAAAGTAGAATAGAATAGAGAAGAATAGAATAGAGAAGAATAGAATAGAGAATAGAATGCAGAGTAGAGTAGAATAGAATAAAATAAAATAGAATAGAATTTAGAATAGAATAGGGAATAATAGAATAGAAAAGAATAGAATAGAGAATAGAATGTAGAGTAGAGTAAAGTAGAATAGAATAGAGACGAATAGAATAGAGAAGAATGGAATAGAATAGAGAATAGAATGCAGAGTAGAGTAGAATAGAATAAAATAGAATAGAATTTAGAATAGAATAGAAAATAATAGAATAGAGTAGAATAGAGTAGAATAGAATAGAGAATAGAATGCAGAGTAAAGTAGAATAGAATAGAGAAGAATAGAATAGAGAAGAATAGAATAATGGAGTGGACTGGAGCAGAGAATAGAGCTGGGAGGGACTTTGGAGGTGGTCTAGTCCAGCCCCCTGGTCAAGCAGGAGAACCTGTACTATTTCAGATAAGTGGCTGTCCAGTATCTTCTTAAAATCCTCCCATGATTCCCCACAATTTTGAAGGCAAGCTGGTTAATTGTCCTCCCTGTTAGGAATTTTTAATTCCCATTGGTTGGGGTCTGTTTTAGTGCCTCAGATAAAGTTGGTGCAAAACAGAAAGAAAGGAAAGGATGAAGGCTTTGTGGGTCAGCTGAACCCATGGCTGGGAAGGAGGTGCCCACGGGGCATAATATAATGTCGACTTGCCACTGCTTCATTTGCGACAGCCACAGAAAAATTCTGCCTTCCATCTTGTGTCATGATCTTCACGTGGCCTCTTTTCCTTCCCCAGGAGTGGCTGACGGAGGATTTCCTCAATTCCCTCAGAGCGATTGTGGGGGGGCCCAATGTGTCCACAGCCACCGTTGTCCGTGAGCAACATGGGCAGGACGAGTCTATGCACAGGTATGTCTTCTCCATCGGGAGGCCAGGAAATGCCCCTGCTGCCAGAACATTTTCAGACCTCTGAGATGCTCACGATGTTCCTTGCGAGCTTCTGCTCTCTTTCTCCTCATCTGGAATAGGAATATTCTTCACTGGCCAAGTGTATTTGGACACACAATTTGTCTGCAGCGTGTGAGCTCTCAGTGCATGCACACAACAAAGTAGTAAGTCATAGATCATAGTCATAGATCTGTTGTCTCCTGCTTGGTCCTCTGCGGATGTTGAGAAAATGGGAAACCCCAGACGTTTGAAATAATTTGGGGCTATATTTGTGCTACGGTGACACAGTGGTTAGAGCGCAGTACGGCAGGCTACTTCTGCTGCATGCCAGCAGCCTGCAATTTGGCAATTCGAATCTCACCAGGCACAAGGTTGACTCAGCCTTCCCACCTTCCATAGTGAAATGATTGTAGTCTTTGACTTACAACAGTTCATTTACTGACGGTTCCAAGTTACGACGGCACTGAAAAAAGTGACTTAGGATGGCTTTTCACACTTACAACTGTTGCAGCATTTCCATAGTCAGGTGATCAAAATTCAGACACTTGGCCACTGACTCATATTTATGACGGTTGCTGTGTCCTGGGGGTGTGTGTGTCACAGGATCCCCTTTTGCAACCTTCTGACAAGCAAAGTCCATGGGAAAGCCAGATTCACTTAACAACCGTGTTACTAACTTAACAACTGAAAGTGATTCACTTAACAAGAGAAGCAAGAGAAGTTGTAAAATGGCGTAAAACCCACTTCACAAACGTCTCACTTGACAACAGAAATATTGGCCTCAGCTGTGGTCATAAGTCGAGGACTCCCCATAATGGAAGCTTGCTATGTCTCTCCCTCCTAGGAACTGCCCCCCAGATGCTGTCGTCTGGCCCCAGAATGTGGAGCAAGTCAGCTTGTTGGCAGCGACGTGCTATGACCGAGGGGTTCCGGTCATCCCCTTCGGGACGGGCACAGGGCTGGAAGGCGGTGTCACTGCCGTACAGGTAAGAAACGGAGAATCTGCGGCCAGGTAGAGCAGAGGCTGGCCTGGTCCCTGCAGAGCAGTGGTGGGTTGCAGGAGGTATGCCCCAGTACGGGCGTACCAGAGCCTGCCCGGAGCACCGGATACTGTTCTGGTACGGTGCTCCACAGGGCTCACCCACCTGCCTGAGCTCCTTACCGGTCTTTTAAGTCTTCAGTGCTTCCACGCACACAGTACCTGCGTGATGCTCCGCTGAGCAGCTGCAGTGTCACGGAGGCTCACGGAAGCGGTAAGACACATGCACGCCCCCATGTGGACGATGCTGGGCTTGTTCCAACTGTACCAGTTGGAACGGGATCTGGAACCCACCACTGCTGCAGAGGCTTAATCCTGCGTAGGATCTGGCCGGAGTCTTAACTGGAGGTTGCTCTAATTCCGCTGGACCTCTGGGCCTGGGTCTGCTAAATCTGCTTGGTCTACATTTAAATCAGGGTGGATTTTTTTTTTCCAGTGTTGGTTGGTGGGACCTTCTGAGCTTTGGTTGGTCAGCTGGGAGCAACCCAATTTTAATTCAAAATGGAGCTGGAAGGGCCCTTGGAGGTCTTCTAGTCCAACCCCCTGCTCAAGAGGAGAACTTAGACCAGGGATGGTGAACTTTTTGGCACCATGCCCAAACTGGAAGTTGTGTGCCGGAGCGCTGGAGACCCAAAGACTTGGCTGTTTGGGGGGCTGTTTTTGGCCCGAATAATGGCCCCAAATGGCCTGCTTTGGGGGCATTTGGGGGGCATTTTCAGGCCATTTTCTGGGCCATTTTCAGGCCATTTTCTGGCACTCCAGATCCTGCAAAGACCATCTGGCCAACACATTGGAAACCAGAAGAGCAGCTGAGAATGGCGCACATGTCCACAGATAGGGCTCTGCATGCCATCTCTGGCACGCGTGCCACAGGTTTCGCTATCACAGACCATTTCAGACACGTGGCTGCCCAGTCTGTCCACACGACCAGGAGATTTCATGGCTGCAGCCTAGAATAGGAATCTGTAGGAGCGTTAAGAGAATAACGGAGTCTATGGAAGGGACCTTAGAGGTCTTCTAGTCCAAACCCCCAGCTCAGGCAGGAGGTTTCATTTTAAGAAACTTTACCTGTATGGAAGTGATAGGAACCCTGGTGGTGCGATGCCTAGAAGGGAGCATTGCAGGCTAATTCTGCCGACTGCCAGCAGTTCGATCCTAACTGGCTCAAGGTTGACTCCACTTTCCACCCTTCTGAGGGCAGTAAAATGAGGACCCAGGTTGTGGGAGGAAATATGCAAACAAGGCTGATATTATTTCCATATACAGTGCTGTGAAGTGCTATAGGGCTAGTTTACAAGTCTAAGTCTTATTGCTGTTGCTGTATCTTTGTAATTTGGGTCTTGGAGTTGTGTGAACTCTGTCTGTGCTTTCCCCCCCTCCCCCAGGGAGGTGTGTGTGTCAACCTGACGAAAATGGACCAAATTTCTGAGCTTAACCCTGAAGATTTCACGGTTGCTGTCGAGGCAGGAGTGACGCGGAAGGCGCTGAACAAATACTTGCGTGGGAACGGCCTGTGGTTCCCTGTTGGTACGGCAACTTTGAGACAGGTGGAGGGGAGGCGTCAGTGGGTCAAGGTTGTGGGGGGGCTTCCCCCAGCAAGGTTGGGAGGGGTTGTGTCAGTGTTCCTGTCGAGGTGCTCCAGCTGAGGCTCAGGCAGGGCCCCTGGGGGAAGGATCTAGATTTTAGATTCATAAGAGTTGGAAGGGACCTTGGAGGTCATCTAGTCCAACCCCCTGCCCAAGCAGGAGGCCCGACACCATTTCTGACAAATGGCTGTCCAGTCTCTTCTTGAAAGCTTCCAATGATGAAGCTTCCAAAACCTCTGAAAGGAACTCCTGTTTCATTTAATATAAAATAACTGAGTTGGAAGGGACTGTGGAGGTCATCTAGTCCAACCCCCCACCCAAGCAGGAGACCCTACACCATTTCTGACAGATGGCAGTCCAGTCTCTTCTTGAAAGTTTCCAGGGATGAAGCTCCCGCAACTTCTTTAGGCAACTTCTGTTCCATTGGTTGATTCTCTCCTTGGTCAGTTTCCATCCGTTATTCCTTGTCTGGCCTTTGGGTGCTTTGGAGAATAGCTTGACCCCTCCTCTCTGTGGCAGCCCCTCAAGTATTGAAAGTTGCTCTCCTGTCTTCCCGGGTCCTTCTCTTCCCTAGACTAGCCAGGCCCAGTTCTTGCAACCGTTCTTCATATGTTTTAGCCTCCAGTCTCCTCATCACCTTGGTTGCTCTTCTCTCTTTCTAGAGTATCAACATCTTCTTTATAGTGTGGTGACCAAAAACTGGAAGCAGTAATCTAGGTGTAGTTTTACTAAGGCTTTATAGAGTGGTGTTGATACCTCCCTTGATCTTGGCCCAAGAATTGGCGTAAGGCTCCTGCAGTTGATGGTCGGTGGGTAAGGGGCTTAGGTTCTTTCTCACTTTGCTGTTCCCTTCCTCCTCAGACCCCGGGGCCGACGCCTCGCTCTGTGGCATGGTGGCCACTGCAGCCTCCGGGACGAATGCGGTGCGCTATGGCACCATGCGCCAGAATGTCCTCAACTTACAGGTGGTCCTGCCAGATGGGAGAGTCCTGTACACAGCCGGGCAGAATCGGCGGCCCAGGTATCCCCTCCTTTCCCTCTTTCTTTCCCCCTTGGGTCACAGCTGGGGGAGGGACAGGCAGGGGACGCTGAAGGCTGAGGTCTTCTGGTGAGCTTGTGCTCTCGTCTTCCAAAGGTGCCCCTTCTGTGGTGCCCCTCAGAGATGCTTTGCCCTCTATCGTTCCCAGCATGATGATCTTCTCCAGGGAATCCTTCCTCCTTCTCCTTAGGTGGCCATTGAGTTTCCTCTTCAGGATCTGGCCTCCTAAAGAGCAGTCAGGGTTGATCTCCTCTAGGACTGACCGATTGGATGGGCTTGCAGTCCAAGGGACTCACAGGAGTCTTCTCCAGCACCAGAGCTCAAAGGCCTCAATTTCATGATAGTGAGAACAATTAATCAATGGAAAGGTTTGCCGTCAAAAGTTGATGTCCCCTTCTTCTTTTGCCCTCCATTGTTCCCAGCATGAGGCTCTTCTCCAGGGAGTCCTTCCTCCTTCTCATTAGGTGGCCAAAGTCTTTGAGTTTCCTCTTCAGGATCTGACCTAAAGAGCAGTCAAGGTTGATCTCCTCTAGGACTGACCAGTTTGATGGCCTTGCAGTCCAAGGGACTCGCAGGAGTCTTCTCCAGCACCAGACTTCAAAGGCCTCTGTCAGCCTCTATCTTGCATGCTTGCTATTGGCTGCCATAGGAGTGGGGAGGGTGGGGGCTCGTGGTATTTGGGAGGAGAAAAGTGCTGGTTGAGATATTCTCGAAAAAGGGAGTTTTGTTCTCACCATCTTCTGCACATGCTGATGGCTTGTGTTTGGGCTTGGTCAAGGCTAATTGTCTCTGCATACCAATGGAATAAGGCTACCTGAAGATGCGCCCCCCCTCCTATGACACCTTTGGGAGTTGGAGATTGGACATTGGGTTGGGGTAACTGGGGGGGGGGCGATTTGGGTAAAAGTTTGATGTGTGCAAGTTCATGTTTTTTTGCTTCAGATCTTGCTTCGCTTTCGCTGTTTTCATTTCATATCCAGTAAAAGTACCTTTATCTCTATCCAAACGGAGTTGGGGGGTTTTCTTTCTTGGAGACTGAATGAGGCCGGCCTGACATTCTCAATTCTTTTGTGCTCAGCCTCGCTTATGGTCCATCTTTCACAGCCACACATTGCAACTGGGAAAACCCCAGCCTTGACTAGAGGCACTTTGGTTGGCAGGGGGACGCAGAAGAGGTTGGCTATTTTCCTTGCCTTTTCCATGCACGTCCATCAGCTCTAGCCCTCCTTCCCCTTTGGAGATCAGCAAAGCTGAGTGAGTTGTGGTCACCCAGCCAGGGGTCTCTCACCAATGCAAAGCTGAGTGCATGGAAGGTGGGCTGGGTTGGTTCTCAGAGCTCACCAGGTTCTCCCTTCCTCTGCAGGAAGAGTGCTGCTGGATACCACCTAACGGGGCTGTTTGTGGGCTCGGAGGGGACTCTGGGGTTCATCACCCAGGCCACACTGAGACTCCATGGTATTCCCGAGGCCACCGTGGCGGCCATCTGTGCCTTCCCCAACATCCAAGCAGCCGTGGACAGCACTGTGCAGGTTCTCCAAGCTGGGCTCCCCATTGCCCGCATTGGTGAGTGGGACTCCAGTTGTTCATGGCGGAGGGGAACTGGGAGGGTGGAGGCAGAGGAATAGCAACAGCAGCACTTAGACGTATCTACCGCTTCATGGTGCTTTACAGCCCTTTCTAAGCCTCTTGCCCCCAACAATCTGGGTCCTTAGTTCACCCACCTCGGAAGGATGAGAGGCTGAATCAACCTTGAGCCTGGCAAGAATCGAACTGCTGGCAGTCGGCAGAGTTTGCCTGCAATATTGCATTCTAATCACGAGGAAGGAAGGAAGGAAGGAAGGAAGGGAAGAAAGAAAGGAAGGAAGGAAAGGAAAGGAAGGAAGGAAGGAAGGGAAGGAAAGGAACGAAGGAAAGAAGAAAAGGAAGGAAGGTAGGGAAGAAAGGAAGGGAAGGAAGGAATGAAGGATGGAAAGAAAGGAAGGGAAGAAAGGAAAGGAAGGAAGGAAGGGAAGGAAGGAAGGAAGGGAAGGAAGGAAGGGAAGGAAGGAAGGGAAGGAAAGGAAGGAAAGGAAGGAAAGCAAGGAAGTCCATCCAAGGGACTCACCAGAGTCTTCTCCAGCATCCCAGTTCAAAGGCCTTAATTCTTTGGTGCTCAGCCTTCCTTACGGTCCAGCTTTCAGCTATGAGAGACCCCCCAAAAGGCCTTACAATCCCATCCTGAAGTTCTGACGGCCACCCCCTTCTACTGTCAAGGGACCGCACTTCAGAAACTTGGCACAACCAGCCTGCAGTCATGCCCTCTTACCGTGTCCCACAGTCATGTAATCCAAGGTGGTTAATGACCATGCTGACTCACTTAATGACTGCCATAAAAACACCAGGTCTGTGTCACGTGACCCAACTTAAAAACCCTTGCAACTTGCAACTATAATGGGCAGACGCTGAGGCGGTCGTACGTCGAGGACTACCCAGGCCGTGCAGTTCAAAAACTGCCTTGTAGCCCAGGTTGGCTGGGACTTTCTTCTCCCGCAGAGTTCCTGGATGAGGTCATGATGGGCGCCTGTAACCGCTACAGTGGCCTGAGCTATGCAGAACTGCCCACCCTCTTCCTGGAGTTCCATGGCACTCAGCAGAGTGTGGAGGAGCAAGTAGGAGCCACAGGTACGTCCCACGTATCGGGACCGGGGAGGGGGTGGGGGCATATGGCTGGACCATGGCTTGGTCTGCACAATGCATGAAACTCTCCTCTTTGGTTGAGTAGGCTTAGCGATGTGGCTGAATTCACCTCTGTGTAGGGCTGGGCAATGCATGGACCCCTAGATAGTCCTGTGTTCTGACCCCTCTCGTCCCACACCAACACACACTCTGAGCCAAAGATAAGTTACAGCATTTAATTAACAGACCGACAAGTCCTTGGCAGCAAACTGGCACAGACAAGCTGGGCAGCAATCCAGCCTCCCAAGCTCACAAAAAATGTTCTCCAACATTCGTTCCTGTGTTGACTTCTGCAAGAGGGGCGTGTGCACAAGCAGTCCTCTTATAGTCTGGAGAGGAGCCTAATGACCACCAGCTGAGTGCAGTTACCTCCTATAACTGCACAACTGTTCCTGACGCCTAGTTCATCGATGGCGTGCATCCAGGAACAACTCACTGCTGGCATCCGGCTCACTCTCCTTTGTCTCCTCCCCACTGGTCCAAGGCTCAGGTGCCTCCTGGTGGCCAACCAGCCTCTCTGCACCCTGCTCGGAGTCAGAACCCTGTCCAGGCTCCTCCACATCCTCCAGAGCCGACTCAGAGGGCCCCTCGCTGTCGGAGTCTGGTGGCAGCTCCAACAGCTCCTGCTGGGCCACAACAGTCCTGTATATCATCTTCTTTTAACGACCACAAAATCCCTTGAAGGCTGGAGTCTGGGCAACTGAATGGAGCTGAGTGTTTACTGGCCGGATGCCCGTCCTGTCACCGACGCGGAGTTATATTCAGCAGAAATACTCTCATCATGCCCAGAGAGAGAAATATCTGCCTCTACCCTGGATCGAACTCATAGCCTCTTGATTGTGAGATGGGAGCTCCCCCTCTTGGCCACCACACCCCTCATAGGTAGTCCTGTATATGTAGTCCTTGACTTACGGCCTCAATTGAGCCTTCTGTTGCTAAGCAAGACAGATAGTAAGTGAATATTTTATCCCATTTTAGGATCTTTCTTGCCACCGTTGTTAAGTGAATCCTAGCAGTAAAAACGATGAACTAAAAGTTAATTAACAATCCTGACAGTGGGACTAACTAACCAGTCGCCTTTGGAAGTTTGGGAGCTCCATCCCTGGAGGTGTTTAAGAAGACTTGCCTGGGATGGTCTAGACCAGCAAAGCTGGCTGAGGAACTCTGGGAATTGAAGTCCACAGGTCTTAAAGTTGCCAAGGTTGGAGACCATTGGTCTAGAGTCTCCTGCTTGAGCCGGGGGCTGGACTAGAAGACCTCCAAGGTCCCTTCCAGCTTTCTTCTGAATGATGGATTAAATCACTGCAGTTGTTGAAGTTAGTAGCTTAATTATTAAGTGAATCTCACTTTCTGCCTGACTGCTCATTGTCATAAAAGGTGATCAAATGATCCTGCGCATGTCATAATTGTTGTAAATATGAGTCATAAAATCCACCTTTTATGACCTCTGACAAGCAAAGTCAAAGGGAGAAGTCAACTTCGCTTAACAACCGCAGTTCGGAATCAATCATTCCAAACGAGATAGAAGGGACGTTGGAGGTCTTCTAGTCCAACCCCCTGCTCAAGTAGGAGATCCTATATAGCAGGGGTGTCCAAACTGGGGAACTTTGAAGACTTGTGGACTTCAAGTCCCAGAATTCCCCAGCCAGCATGGACCTCCCCAACATGGACTGGTGGACTTCAACTCTCAGAATTCCCCAGCCAGCATGGACCTCCCCAACATGGACTGGTGGACTTCAACTCTCAGAATTCCCCAGCCAGCATGGACTTCCCCAGCATGGAGTGGTGGACTTCAACTCCCAGAAGGCTGGCTGGGGAATTCTGGGAGTTGAAGTCCACAAGTCTTAAAGTTCCCAAGTTTGGACACCCCTGCTATATACCATTTACCTAGCGTCCAAATTTCGATCATGTGACCATACTGCAAGTGGCCATCACTGTCATAAAGGTCACAGGTCACTTTTTTCAGTGCCGTTGTAGCTTTGAACGGGCACAAAATGAAATGGCTGTACGTCAAGGACTACCTGTAGGATACAGTAGATCATGGTGGCATCGCCCTATAAACCCAAATCCATCGGACCAGACTGACTTGGTGGCAGAAGTGGGGTTTCATGCAAGTCTCCCTCTGCAGAGGCGATTGTGCAGTCCAATGGAGGCTCGGACTTTGCGTGGGCCCGGGAGCCGGAGTCCCGTGGACGGCTTTGGGCAGCTCGACACGACGCTTGGTATGCAGCTTTGGCTCTTCGTCCTGGCAAAAAGGTGAGCTGGAGGGCAGCCAGGTTATCTTGAAAGAACAGTCCCCCCTACTTTGCAGTTTGACTCACTTTTCTGAGCGATCCCATAGACCTATTAGATCTCACAGGTTAGGTCTCCTCCGGATTCCATCTGCTAGCCAATGTTGGCTGGCGATCCCCTGGGGGAGAGCCTTCTCTGTTGCAGCTCCAGCCCTCTGGAATGATCTCCCCGTCGAGATCCAGACCCTTACTACCCTCCCGGCCTTCCGCAAAGCCACCAAGTCCTGGCTGCTCCAGCAGGCCGGGGGGCTTGTGAAACATCCAGCCCCACGGAAATTGTGAATGTTGCGGTTTTTGTTTTAAAGTGTTGTCTTTGTCTAGTTTTCCCCTTCCCTTGTCTATTGTGAGCCGCCCGGAGTCCTTGGGGAGTGGACGGCATACAAGACAAATAAATACAATACAATACAATACGATCTAGAGTGATCTCCTTGCCTTGTACTTTCCATAATCCCAGTTCTGAGTTTCATAACTAATGAATGATGTGAGTCTATAGCAGCGTTTCTGAACCATACACTTAGGCAAGAAAAACCAAAAGTGTCCCCCCCTAAAAGGACACTTATAGATTGGGTGAAACCAGGCTTAATAGCAGTGACTGGGGGAGGGATCTTGGAGGCTTAGTGGACAACCAGCTAAATATGAGCAAGCAGTGTGCAGTGACAGCCAAAAAAAGCCAATGCAGTACTAAATTGCCTTAACAGGGGGGTATAATCAAGATCAAGAGACATTAATACCACTCTTTAAAGCCTTAGTAAGACCACACCTAGAGTACTGCATCCAGTTTGGGTCACCACACTATAAAAAAGATATGGAGACTCTAGAAAGAGTGCAGAGAAGAGCAACCAGGGTGATTAGGGGAGGCAAAAACACGATGAATTGTTGCAGGAACTGGGCATGGTTGGTCTAGTGAAGAGAAGGACCAGGGGAGACAGGAGAGCATCTTCCAATATTTAAGGAGTTGCCTTCAGAAGTTATGGGGGCTTCATCACTGGAGGCTTTCAAGAAGAGATTAGACTGCCTTCTGTCAGAAATAGCATAGGGTCTGCTTGGGCAGGGGGTTGGACTAGATGGCCTACAAGGTCCTTTCCAACTCTGTTAATCTGAATCTATCTAAAATCATCAAAAGCCTGGAGGCTAAAACATGAAGAATGGTAGCAGGAGCCGGGCATGGCTAGTCTAGTGAAGAGAAGGACCAGGGGAGACAGGTTAGAAGTCTTCCCATATTTGAGGGGCTGCCACAGAGAGGAGGAGAGTCAAGCTGTTTTTCAAAGCACCCGAAGGCCAGACAAGGAATAATGGATGGAAACTGATCAAGGAGAAATTCAACCTAGAAATTAGGATGAATTTTCTGACAGTGAGAACAATCAACCTATGGAACAGAAGTTGCCTTCGGAAGTCATGGGAGCTTCATCACTGGAGGCTTTTAAGAAGAGACTGGACTGCCTTCTGTCAGAAATGGTGTAGGGTCTCCTGCTTGGGCAGGGGGTTGGACTAGATGGCCTCCAAGTTCACTTCCAATTCTGTTAATCTGTTATTAATCTGTTATTATTATAACCTCAGCCACTGGAAAATGTGTGTCAACTGCCAGAATTCCCCAGCCACAGCATGGTTCTCAGGAATTCTGGGAGTTAACGTCCAAGCACCTTCAAGTGGCTGAGGCGGAGAAACGCCGCTCTAATGCAACCTTTTACCCTTCCCCCCTTTCCCCAGGGCTACTCCACAGATGTGTGTGTCCCCCTCTCGCGCCTTCCTGAGGTCCTGCTAGAAACCAAGAAAGATTTGCTGGACTCCAACCTTACAGGTGAGCTGCACGTGGTTGGACACCTTAGTCATGAGGCTGTTCGGTGGTCCAGCCCAGGAGATGAGGGAATTGGCCAGTCCCTCGTCCCCACAAATTGTGGGGCCAATGCCAGACCCATGGGATGGAGTGCTTTCATCCGAATGATGAGAGCGACATTGTGCTGTTCCTTTTGTAAATGCATCACAACACATGAAACGAAGGTTGCGGTATGGGAGTCTTTGGTGTCAGCGTTCCAAATATCATGCAGAATTAAATCAGAGACCAAGGCAAAACTATCCTTAAAGTTCCAATTTAATAAGACAGACATGTTGGCACATTGCTATGGAATCCCAATATTGGAAATGACATCAGAATTCCACCCAGTTAAAAGTTCATGATCTTGTCCCCACACCCACAATCCATCACATGGTCCAATCTTCTTCTTCCACACTGGCATTCACACCCAGCTGCTTCGGGTCAGGTGTGAAAGTACGGAGGCAAAAGATGACCTTGAGCTTCTAGAAAAGAATGATAACAATACATTCCACAATCTCACTCCTGTCTATTCCCGCTCCCATCAACTATATTAATGAAACAACATAATGAAATAAGAGAAAGTGTGGCAGGCCAAAATTCTAAAAGGAATATGCAGGCCTGACATTTGGATCATTTGCCCTGCTTGTTTCAGATTAACAGAGTTGGAAGGGACCTTGTAGGTCATCTAGACAACCCCCCCCCCTCAAGCAGGAGACCCTACACCATTTCTCACCAGTGGCAGTCCAGTCTATTCTTGAAAGCCTCCAATGATTCAGCTCCCACAACCTCCGAAGGCAACTTCTGTTCCATGGGTTGATTGTTCTCATGGTCAGGAAATTTCTCCTTATTTCCAGGTTGAATCTCTCCTTGATCAGCTTCCATCCATTGTTCCTTGTCTGGCCTTCGGGTGCTTTGGAAAACAGCTTGACCTTCTTCCTTT
Source organism: Thamnophis sirtalis (assembly GCF_051295495.1). Classification (NCBI taxonomy): domain Eukaryota; kingdom Metazoa; phylum Chordata; class Lepidosauria; order Squamata; family Natricidae; genus Thamnophis; species Thamnophis sirtalis. Next base: position 26,335,065 of record NW_028261394.1, on the reverse strand, counting down.
CTGTGGCAGCCCCTCAAATATTGGAAGATGCTCTCCTGTCTTCTCTTCTAATTCTCTTCACTAGATTAGCCAGCCCCAGTTCCTGCAACTGTTCATTGTATGTTTTAGCCTCCAGCCCCCTCATCATCCTGGTTGCTCTTCTCTGCACTCTTTCTAGAGTCTCAACATCTTTTTTATAGTGTGGTGACCAAAACTGGATGCCGTATTCTAAGTGTAGTATTATTAAGGCTTTATAGAATGGTATTGGTACATCCCTTGATCTTGATTGTTAATCATTTAAATACTTGTCCAATAATAGTCTACATTGAGCTGAAGGAAACTAAGACTTCTGCTGAGCTGCTGTTTTCAGGTATTTTTCCACTTTTGGAACCATCCTGGCGGCTTGCATCTCTGAATTCTAAAAAACCACTGGGAGAAATTCCTCTTGAAACACCTCCTTGGGAATGTGAGAATCTAGAGAGATGACAAACAGCTAGGCAGACATTTATGCAGTGACAGGCAGAATTCTTAACAGATGTTTCAACCATAAAGCTCTCCAACTCAGGAGAACTGCAACTCCTTTGAAAAACATTCTAAAGAAAATTACCTTTCATTCGCTTAAATCAGGGTTGAGGAACGATGCCCCTTTTATGACTTGTGAACTTCAACTTCCAGAATTCATGAGCCAGCCAGAAATTCTGGGTGTTGAAGTCTACACCTCATAAAGGGGGCCAGAGTTAAACAAAGGCAAGCTTGAAACAAACCGTATTCCTCTCGGCTGCATAGAAGTCATTCTCAATTGGTGTCATTTTAGAAATAATTAACAGAATCTGGGTTTGCACAAAGTACTCCGCTCTAAAGCCAGGTTAAGCGAAAGTCAGTTGCACCTTAACAGGTTTTCTCCAAATAAATAAGATGGTATTGTGGCTAAACCTGGCTGGGATCACACGATCACACAACTACTTCATCCTGGCCAGTGAGAGCTTCAGTTGGAAGGTGGATTAGTCCAGAAGTCTCCAACCTTGGCTAGTTTAGTTTAGTTTAGTTTTTAGTTTTAATTTATTTGTATGCCACCCTTTTCCCTGAAGGGACTCAGGGCGGCTCACAACTCAAAGGGAGGGGAAGGGCAAACAGAATTACAAAAAACATAAAAGCCATACATAGTTAAAAACACAACAGTCATACCATTCGAGTGGGGCAGCAAGTCTTTAGCCCCAGGCCTGTCGGAACAGCCAGGATTTAAGGGCTATGCGGAAGGCCTGGAGGGTGGTGAGGGTACGAATCTCCACGGGGAGTTCGTTCCAGAGGGTCGGAGCAGCCACAGAGAAGGCTCTCCTCCGGGTAGTCGCCAGTCGACACTGGCCGGCTGATGGAATTCGGAGGAGGCCTAGTCTGTGGGATCTAATTGGTCTAGTGGAGGTAATTGGCAGTAGGCGGTCTCTCAAGTACCCAGATCCAATACCATGAAGGGCTTTGTAGGTGACAACTAGCACCTTGAAGCGTACCCGGAGATCAACAGGCAGCCAGTGCAGCTCGCGGAGGATAGGTGTTACGTGGGTGAACCGAGGCACACCCACGATCGCTCGCGCGGCTGCATTCTGGACAAGCTGAAGTCGCCGAATACTCTTCAAGGGCAGCCCCATGTAGAGCACGTTGCAGTAATCCAGTCTAGAGGTCACAAGGGCACGAGTGACTGTTGTGAGAGCCTCCCGGTTCAGGTAGGGACGCAACTGGTGCACCAGGCGAACCTGGGCAAATGCCCCCCTGGTCACGGCTACATTAAGCCTGACGAACTTCAACTCCCAGAATTCCCCAGCTGCCACATAAAAAACCTGGTTAAAGTCAGTTTTATGGCTTTTACAACTTAAGGCCATATTGGGCAGGCTTCATTGTGGTCGTAACTCGAGGACTACCTGAAATCTTAGATCAGTTGGCCAAGTTCTAGTCTGGTAGAATGAGTGCTTGGGTGTCTTCCAGAAGGGCGTCCTCTTTGATTTGCAAAATGATGGGGGCTGTAGTCCCAAAAAGTATGTTAGAGAAGGTCGAAACGAGGGATGTTGTCCCTTTCATGTCTCCAGGTCCCCTTGTCGGCCATGTTGGGGACGGCAACTTCCACTGCCTGCTGGTTCTTGATCCTGAAGACGTTGAAGAAAAGGAGAAGGTGGCGGAGTTTGCCAAACGACTGGGCAGGTAGGCTGTGGTGGGGAGGGAGTATCCTTTTGTGGGGTGGACGAAAGAGCCCTTGCCCACACAGGCTGGACAACAGAAAAGGAGCCTTCAAGGCCTTGTGGACAGGGACAGCACTTCCAGTCCATGTTGGGAGAAGGCACAAGTGACAAGGAATTTAGAAAAAAAATCTTGGGAGTGGTCTTTGATCCTCCAATCTGGAGAAAGGGAGAGGAGTGGGAAACTCAGAATGCAAGAATGTCTGCAAGAAAAGGACCAAGCTCAGAGAACACCAAGAACCCCCACAGTTGTAGTCCTCCTCCTCCTCTCCACAAATCCTTCTCCCTTCTAGACCTGATGATGTTCCCTAGTTAGGTCATGAAACATCTGCAAGAAAAGGACCAAGCTCAGACAGCACCAAAGACCCCCACAGTCTTCCTCTTCCCCCTCTTCTCCTCCTCCTCTCCACCAATCCCTTGATTTTGTCTAAGATGGTGAGAAAGAAACCTTGTCAAGTGTTCAAGGTTCTCTAATTCTATCTTGTTATAATAAAGGAACCTTACTGGAATTCCTGCCGTGTCTGCTTGAGCAGGCCTACCTGGGAGGGGTAGTGTGCAGTGGTGGGATTCAAACAATTTACCAACCAGTTCTCTGCCCTAATGACCAGCTGGGTAGGCGGGGCTCGGTGGTCATGTGATCATGAGGGCATGGCCAAATCAATGTCACTCAGGTCGACGGGCACTTCGCCTTAGTTGTTACAATGGTAATAAGAGTTAACAGGAGAGGCAGTTTCTGTAAGCAGAGCAACAAAGATGAGGCTAGAAACAACACCAGAATGTTTCCTTCCTGCCTTCCTTACAGGATTAGCCCTGTAAAGTGGGAAAAAACAAAAGGAGATTTCTTCCAACAACCGGTTCTCCGAACTGCTTAGAAAGTTACCAACCGGTTCTCCCGAATAGGTGGGAACTGGCTGAATCCCACCACTGGTAGTGTGTCTGTTTTTAAAGGTGCTCCCAGTTTCTCTCTTAGGCCAACGAAGTTAAGGTGGGCTCGGCTGCCTTTCTTTCTCACTTTCACCTTTGTCTTGTGGCAGAGTCCTCTTTCCTCCAAAAGTGCTTAGCCGCTTGTGCGTATTTTCTCCAAGTCCCGTTTGATATTCCTTCATCCCCCCCACCCCCACCCCGCTGAAGATTTTAGGCATAAAATGTCTTCCGGGTGAAGAATAGTCTAATAGTCTAATAGAGAATGAATATATTCAAGAAGGGAGGAGGGAAGGAGGGAGAGAGGGGGGAAAGAAAAAGAGAAAAAAGGGAAGGGAAGGCAGGAAACAAAAAGGGAGAAAGGAAGGGAGAGAAGAGAAATTAGATATATAGATAGATGATGGCTATAATAATAGGATGGATGGATGGATGGATGTAGATAGATATGGATAGGGATAGAGATATGGATATGGATAGAGAAGGATAAAGATAGAGAGGAAGGGAGAGAGGGAGGAAGGGATAAAGAAAAGGGGGGAATAGAGAGGGAGGGATAGAGAGAGGGGAGATAGAGAGGGAGAAGAGAGGAAGGGATAGAGAGGGAGAAAAGGGAGGGAGAAAGAGAGGGAGAGAGAGGGAGGGAGAGGGGGGATAAAGGAGAGAGAGGGGGAGAGATATCCCATTTGATATCCTTTCCTCCCCCTATATCTATATCTATATCTAGGGGGAGGAAGGGAAAGAGAAAAATAACATTACAAAAGTTTTTCTTTTTTATTGTTGCTAAATGTAATATTTTCAAAAGCAGAAAAGAAATGGGAGGGGGGGGGGAAATGCCCAGTTCCTTTCCTTCGCGTACCTTGCAAGTGAGATTTGGGATGTGCATTTTGATCTCTTTTGCCACTTTTCTCCAGGAGGGCCTTGGCAGTGGGTGGCACCTGCACGGGGGAGCATGGCATCGGCCTGGGCAAGCGTCAGCTTTTGCGCGAGGAAGTAGGGGAAGTGGCCCTCTCCACCATGTGGCAGATCAAGGTGGCCTTGGATCCCAAAAACCTCATGAACCCTGGAAAGGTGCTCGAACCTCCGCAAGGCCTGGCTGGGAGAGGCTCCTGAATTTCTTTTCCTTGCCGAGAAGTCCGGAGTGAGGCGTCTTCGCTTTTATCTCCTCGCTCCAGCAGGGTCAGAAATGCAGGTGTTAACCAAAGTGGTTCTCCAGAGGTGCCCACAGCAAAGACTTCTTCACCTCCTCTGTTGATTGGATTCTATATTGTACTAAACTATGTTTAATTCTAGCCTGCTGAATAAACCACAGTTGGTTCAAAGGACATGATAACTCAAAGCCAAGTAAGTGACACAATGGTTCAGCAAAACTCCATACACCTCTGTTTCCCAACCTCGGCAACTTTAAGCTGCATGGACTTCAATTCCCAAAATTCCCCAGCTGGCATTAAGATGCGTGGACTTCAACTGGACGAATTCTTCAGCTGACATGCTTTAAAATACATAGACTTCAATTCCCAGAATTCCCCAGCTGGCATTCTTTTAAGATCCGTGGACTTCAACTCCTAGAATTCTTCAGCCGACATGAATTAAGATACATGGCCTTTAAATCAAGATGCGTGGACAAGATGCTGGCTGGGGAATTCTGGGAGTTGAAGTCCAGGTATCAAGGTTGACAGGAAACACTGCCTTGAACACTCCACCCACCTGTCCGCTTCCTTTGAATTTTTACACACTTGAAAAAGGTGAGCTAGGATTGGCAGCCATCCCTCTGATAAGAAGAGTAAGCATACAGAACTTGGCAATTGTCTGAATTTGTCTTACAGATCTATATTAAAATTAATGCTGTGCGTTTGTGTGGGGAGAGCTGCAGCCATGTTTGTTTATTCATATAATATGGAAATGCTCAGGTGTAATTTGAGGTCAGAGGTTGGCCTTTTGAACCAAGCCGGGAAGTAAGTTAAGGCCACATTTTCCAACCAGGGGAGGGGGGGAGGGTTCAATTCCCAGAATTCCACAGCCAGCAGGCTCATTATGGAGAATTCTGGGAATTGAAGTCCATACAAGGGGAGTCCCCAAAGTTTGGAAAGGTTCCAAAGGCGTCTGTTGGATCCAATCCATTGTGGCAATACAACACAAATTCCACTCCTTTGGTAGATGTCACAACACACATACAAAAAGCAACACTTATCTTTGTCATTACCACACACCTTTTCCTCAAAAGCTTCAGTGTATTTCACTGAAACTGGAGGTTGCAAAACATTCCTTTAAAGAACTACTAATCCCTTTATTTCCTTTGTTAACGTTGCCTTAGGGGCAAAACTGGTTTATGCAGAGTTGGCAGACAACAGGCTGAGTATTTCTGTTGGATGAGCCTGGAAGCAAAATTCCATGTTTTTCCCAGCTTTCCGGTTTAGTTAGATCCACCTCTTCTCTCTTGGGATCTTTATTTTATTTTGCTCTGTCAAAGCTGTGGTGAATTGAAGCAGGACGAATCCAGGTTTTTCCTACTAGATTAATGCAGGATTCATCCATCGGGGAACATACATGCTCTTTGCTGCTCCTGCTGCTTCTTCCGTGTCTAGATCAGACTTTAAAACTGACAGAACCAACCCACCTTTTTGGCTTTGTCGTTGGCTAAAAATAAGCCGTCATCAGTACATGTTTCTGGTAGTAACCGGCATACCTGCGCCTATGCATTCACACAGCCTGTTATCTGCTATGTGCCTGCACTTGACCCCGTGGGTTGTACACTTAGGCACTGCAACTCTTTAACCTATTCAGGGTCCTCCAAGTAGTATATGGGAGGTCGGATCCTGCAGCCAGATACTCCTTTAACAGAATGACCGAGTCAGAAGGGACCTTGGAGGTCTTCTAGTCCAACCATGGACCTTGGAGATATCTGTATTTTTAAAAATGGTAATTTCTAGTGATTTAAATCTGCTGCAGTTTCATTTACCGTATTTTTCAGAGCATAAGACGCACCAAGATTTTGAAGAGGCAAATTTTAAAAAAAGGTTTTGCACTCTGCAGATCTCCCAAAAATGGCCTGTTTTTTGTCAAAAAAAAAAAAAAAGAGCCTGCATAGCCTTTAGGAGGCTTCCAGAGTGCTCCTGGGGAGGGGGAGGCCTATTTTTCACTCATTTTTCCCTCCCCAGCACCCTTAAGGCTATGCATGGCTATTTTTGCAAAGGGGGCAGGGTTTCGGGAGGTCAAAACTGCTGTATTAAGTGTATAAGACGCACCTAGATTTTCACCCTCTTTTTTAGGGGAAAAAGGTGCATCTTATACTCTGAAAAATACGGTAGATTATTTCCTTTTTAAAAAAAAAAACAACCATCCTGTTTTCAGATTGTGGCTTAACCAGAACACTGCTCACAAACATTGCTACATCCCCCATACATGTCCACTTCAAGGGACTCCCATTTCCGAGTTTAAAAAGAGGGGTGGTAAACCCACCAAATGCTCAGTCGCCCCCTCGCATCCCAAATCCATCAAGACAAATAAGAATACCTGGAAATAAAATAACAGTGACTATTTTATTGAGCATTATTGAATACCATATCAAAACACTTGACTAATAGGGGAAGTTTGACCTTCCCAAGCTTTGATTTTTTTTTTTTCCTTTTTGTCATTTTTAAAGTTTGTTTTCATTTTTTCGGTTTTTTTTCCTATATAAATACAGATACTTTTTTTTTTCCTTGCGGGTCAAAACCGTCCATCAGAGGTTCCCCCACCCCAATTCCCCAACCCTGTGGCTCAGCCAGGCTTTGCTTCGTGCTCAATTGTGGACTGGCAGGGCAGGAGTGTGTCTGTGTGTGTGGGTGGGTGTCGTATCCTCTGTTTGTGTTGCTTTAAGAAAAAGGCCAGTCCTGCGCTCCACAAAGGGCCGAAAACTGATCTTGTTGCAGGAGACTTGCAACAGCCCCTGAAGCCAGCACGGAGGTCGAGAGGGGAGTGTGAGTAAAGGACTTTTGGCAATTGGGGGGGGGGGGTGTTTGTTGATGGAGGAGAAAAGAAAAAAGGTCTTGGAAGATCTGCTCCCCACCTGCCCGAGAATGCAGCCTTATAAACATCACCTGGCACGCTGGTTGACACGACGTGGCTGTTTTGTAAACATTTGAAAAGGAAAACTTACAACACCTTCAGAAAAATGCCACAAAAAACACCTGATTCTCCTCCTCCTCCAGGCTGGGGAGAGTGGGGGGGAGGCAGGAGGGGAGGGGGGAAATGGCCTTGTTGTTCCAAGAAAATAAAAAGGGAGGGGTAAACTACCACCTCCCCTCCCCCTGCAAAAAGGAACCTGCTTGTGGGCAGGAAGGAAGAGTCCTTGATCCATTTTGCTCGTGGCAGGCTCTAGTCCAAACAAACATTATGGCGTTGCTGTGGGGTGGCGGGGCCCAGGGCCTCTGGCTCCTGCCCCAGGCCCTCTTCTTCGCCCCCCTGCCTGGACTGGAGGACGGTACCCCAAGTATGGCCTCGTGGAGCGACAGTTGCTTGTTGCGGGGTCTTCCCTGCCTCTGAAGTCCAGAACTGAACACTAAAAGGCCTAGGCTGCCTTTGGGGAGGGGCTGTCCCAGAGCTGGTTTAGAGGAAGTTGGGAGTGGGTGTGTGGAAGAAGGGTGGATGGTGAGATGACCTGTTGAGAAAAAAAATAAAGCATACTGAAAAGCTCTCCCAAAAACTTCTACGCAAAGAAGCCAACGTGTTTCACGTCTGTGTCTTTCAATGAATAAAAGGACAGTGTTGGAAGGGACCGTGGAGGTCCTCTAGACCAGTGTTTTTCAACCTTGGCAACTTGAAGATGTCTGGACTTCAACTCCCAGAATTCCCCAGCCAGCGAAAGCTGGCTGGGGGATTCTGGGAGTTGAAGTCCACAGGACTTCAAGTTGTCAAGGTTGAGAAACACTGCTCTAGACCAACCCCTGCTCAAACAGGAGACCCGTACCATTTCAGACAAGTGGCTGTCCAATCTCCTCTTAAAACCCTCCAGTAATGGAGTCCCCACAACTTCTGTTCCACTGGTTAATTAACAAACAATAAAGAAGAGGACGCTAACCATTCTCACCACTGCTTCTTGCTGGGGTTTCTTGACTCCTCTCCCCCACCCCCAGGAAATTTGCCTTTTCCCAAGAGATCCAAGGAAGGATGAATTAGAGCAGGGGTGTCCAAACTTGGGAACTTTTAAGACTTGTGGACTTCAGAATGGCTGGCTGGGGAATTCTGGGAGTTGAAGTCCACAAGTCTTAAAAGTTCCCAAGTTTGGATACCCCTGAATTAGAGGTTTTCAATTGATGCCTAGCTGGCCTCTATGCAAACAGAACGTTGACTAGAGTCAGGTGGATTTCCCAACCGATTCCGCAAGGATCTTCTGGTGGCCAAAGGCAGATCTTGGTCGATCCCTGGCATGAAAAGGATTTTGAGTCCCCAACTCTTCCCCACCAGCAACAAAGTCATCTTTCCCAATATCCATGTTTCCCCATCTTGACAACTTTTAAGATGTGCGGATTTCAACTCCCAGAATTCCCCCAGCCAGCATGCTGGATTGGCAATTCTGGGAGTTGAAGCCCGTGCATCTGAAAGTTCTCAAGGTTAACAGAATAACAGAGTTATTCGGAGGGAAGGCCTTCTAGTCCAAGTCCACAATCTCAACAGAGTTTGAGAAACACAACCCTAAATCTTCTACGGGTGGCCTTTGACTGATGTTCTTTTCATAAGTCATAAATCTTCCTTGAGGCGGCCTTCAACCTAGGATCTTTCTCAAATTCTTGGGCTGAGTAGGCAACGTTCTCCCACCCCCTACTCTCCTGTGACACACAAAAAGCTGGATAAGCAGGAAAGAGAGGGACAAGGAGAGTGTCCTTACAGAAGCTCAAAGAAAATCCATCCAACCCTGTACTAGAAGAATAAGAGCAGAAGGTATACCAGTGGTGGGAATTTCAATTCAAATTCATTTTTTTTACTACTGGTTCTGTGGGCGTGGCTTGGTGGGCGTGGCAGTGCTTCGTGGATGGTGCTTGGTGGGCGTGGTTAGATGGGTGTGGCAGTGGAAGGATACTGTAAAATCCCCATTCCCTCCCCACCCCACTAACCTGCTTTCCAGCTCCGTTCTCCTGTGCAGGGCAACAAAAGAAGACCAAGCTGATCAGGTGGGAGGCAGCAATAGACCGACGACATTGATCAGCTGGGAAGGGGGCAGGGCCAGCCAGAGGTGGAATTTGCCGGTTCTCTGAACTACTCAAAATTTCTGCAACCGGTTTGCTAGAACCGGTCGGAATCGGCTGAATACAACCTCTGATGTACATCCTACGGGGATTGTGTAGATCAATGGGCTCATGTCATGAAAACAGATACGACAACGATCTTAAACCAAAATTAACGAACCTGAAAAATATCCTGTTTTGGAAACACTTTTATTAAGCCATGCATCACTAGGCCCAAGGGAGAATCCTTCTATTTTGGTTCCCTGAAATACGCCTCGAGGTTTATGAGAACATTTGAACCAAACATGAAATCGGACAAGGTTTAGTTCAGAGGTTCTGTCTACATGTGCGGCATTCAACAGCCCCTAATGGTCTCAACAGCTAAGCTGAGTCAGAACTGATTTGAGCTTGGTTGGGAAATCACTAGAAAAATTGTGCCAAGAATTTGAAAGATAATGTGGGAAGATTCCAATGGCAACCCAGTTCTCTCCTTTGGCCAGCTAACAAAGGCTGGCTCGAGGATTTTGCTTGTTCAGTTTTGTTTAGGAAAAAAATGGAAGCAAGTATTAGTTTTGAGAATTTACTTCCTGTTTGCAATGCTTACTGACAAATCACTTGCTGCAGAACTGTTTAAAAGAGCATGTTTTTCTCTCTCGGTTATTAATAACCAATTCCTTTATTCTGTGGGCTGATGGCATTTCTTTCCATTTTTGCCTGCACGAAGCATTTGGGTTGCTTTCGAATGCCTCCGTTAAAAGCTATACACCATTCCCCTAAATCAGTGTTTCTCAACCTTGGTGACTTTAAGTCCTGTGGACCTCAACTCCCAGAATCCCCCAGCTGGCTGGGGGATTCTGGGAGTTGAAGTCCACAGGATTTAAAGTTGCCAAGGTTGAGAAACACTGCCCCTCATCATTTTCTTCCCAACCCCAGTGCGCACTCCGTCTCGACTGGGACAGAGGCTTTCCAATTTCTCAACCAGCGTGGCCATAACTGGATGGGCCATCTTAGTCCAGGGGTGCTTTTTTCTTCGGGTTAAACTGGGAGTTAGCAGAGAACTCCGTTGAGGGAGTGAGATTCTTTACAATGGGCCCTTTCAGGGCCGAGAGGCAGAAGAAGCTCACCTGGAAAGAAGTCCGGGTGGGATCCTGCGGTCAATCTGACGGGTGTTCTGGGCAGGATCTGTTGACTTCAAACCAGGAATCTATACAGCTGCAGAAGAGAAGAGGGATTCCCTCACTGTCCTGCATGGCATCTGGGAGGGTCACGGGGGCAGAAGAAAAGGGCCCCCCATGCGTGGCATGTATGGGGTTTGAAGAGGAGCAGCTCAGAGAGGCCTTGGGAGACCAACAGGTCCTTTCCCAGCCTCTCAACCCATCTGAACTGCAGGCCCAGCGGGGGCCCTTCTTCTTTGGGGGGTCTTCGTACTCTACCTCTTGTGATAAATGCAGAGGCAGGGCAGCCGGGCTATCGTGTCTCCTTGTAGGAGTTCCTCTAGGCAAATGACACATTCGCCGGAATCCTTGGTGAGCACGTCGTCTGCAGGAGAGAAAGAGAAGGCAGGGTGAGGCGGGCCAGGAAAGCAATAGCAATAGCAATAGCAGTAGACTTATATACCGCTTCATAGGCCTTTCAGGCCTCTCTAAGCGGTTTACAGAGAGTCAGCATATTGCCCCCAACAATCTGGGTCCTCATTTTACCCACCTCGGAAGGATGGAAGGCTGAGTCAACCCTGAGCCGGTGAGATTTGAACCGCTGACCTGCTGATCTAGCAGTAGCCTGCAGTGCTGCATTTTAACCACTGCGCCACCTTGGCTCAGGGTTCACACACACACACCCCTTGACGAGGGAGAGACGTTTGGGATCTACCAGGTTGGAGGACACCAAGGCACTTTGGGAGAAACCCCACATTGAGGGGATCCTCCTATAACAGGGGTGTCAAACTCAAAGCCCGGGGGCCGGATCAGGCCCGCGGAGCTGGCCTGGAAACAGCGAAGGATTGGCCATCAGTGCCTCTGCCAGCAAAAATGGAGCTTGGGAGGGCCTGCTGGTAGAGGGCTGCAGGAGGCTGTCATGGCCAATAATGGGGCCCAGGAGGGCTGCCCCACCCCCAAGCTCTGCTTTCACCGGCAGAGGGCTGCAGGAGGCCATCGCAGCTGAAAACGGTGCTTGGGAGCCCGTTTTCACTGGCAGAGCCCTCGGGCCTACACAGGCGCTCCTGACACAAGTGACCTCAAGCTGGCCAGGCCCACCCTGGCTGTGCCTGCCCCGGCTCCCCAAGGTCAACCACAACCCTGATGCGGCCCGCAGTGAAATCGAGTTTGAGATCCCTGTCCTATAACAATGTCCTCTCAACTCAGGGCTTCAATCCCAAGCTTCTTAAGAACAAAGTTTCTTTTAAAAGAATATTCCAGGATTGAAGCTCTCATCCAGAATGACAGAGGTTTACTGGTTTGTAAGAAGGCAGGGTTCTGCTGACAGGCCTGGGTACCCCAGAATGGTATTGAACCCATTGAGTGGTTGGTCCAATTGTGGTTACCAGGGGTATGCGTGTGGGGATGGTGGTATTGGCTTCTGTACTGGGTTGGGTTTTTTTTTTTGTAAGCAGCCAGAGTAACCATGAGTGATCAGCTTGTCCAAGATTTGATTAAAATTAACTCCAGTTAAAAAATCAAGATCATATTTTTTAAAAAAAATAAAAAATAAACAAATTGGATTCTAGAAAACAAATCACCAGGATGTTAGGAATGCAGGAGAATGAAAAACAATTGGATGTTTCTCCCATTGCAAATCATGGGCTGGCTTTAGGCTTGACACCCCCCCTCCCCCATGCAAGGCTAAATTCCTCCTTGGTCCACGGCTTCATCTAATGTCTGCATTGGCATCCAAAGGCAGGCATTCCTCTGGCCTCAAGGGAAAAAGCTTGCCCTGTTGGAATGAGGGATCCAGGCACCCTTTTGGCCCAAATCGGCCACCCTGCCTGCCAAGAATACCCAAAGCTTGAAATAAGGGACAGGTCAAATCCTTGGGGACTGGGAACACTGGGAGTGGTAGTCTCCATGCACCTGGGGCAGACCAGTAGCGGCCGTTCCCTGCCGCCTCCCCAAAGGCGCCACTGTGAAGCCCACCTTGGCTCGGCAGCTCCAAAACTAACCCCGAAAGGTGGGGGTGGAGGGGGGAGGATGGCGAAGTTGCTAAGTGCTGGGGGTTTGCTAACACCGATCCCACCTGCCTCTCCTCCCCCAGCGCTTGACCTGAGATGACCTCGAGTAAGGCGCTTGCCAGATGCACACCCAGAGCCGGGGAGGGAGAGAAGGAGAAGAAAAGGGCCTCCCTGAGGGCAAGGAGGGCCCAGGCTCAGCTGAATTCCAGCTGGCTCAGCTGGCACCGGCCCTCTGGCGGAGGCTGGGCAGATCTCTCTGGCTGCATCCCCAAGCCATGCTTGCTGCTGCCCTCCCCCCTGGCCCCACTGAGGGAGCTGCCTGGCGCCATCCCTGCCGCCTCGACCTGGCTGGGTAGAACAAGGGCAGGCTGCAGGGATGACACGGGCTGGCACAGATGTCTCCTCGCCCGCCCACCAGGGGCCCTCCTCCCTGGAAGCCGGCAGGCTTCTTCCTGCACCTGGGAGGCAGGGGCTCCTCCCTGTGTTGGCCAGCTGCCTGAGACAGCAACCGTGGCAGCAGCGCTGGACGAAGCTGGCCCTGCCCTCTGGCTGCCCCGTGCCAGGCAGAAGGACACTGAGGACGAGCACGAGGGGGAGCAGCTTCCCAACAGCTATTCCCTCCCTCCCCCAACTCTGCCCGACTGGGCTGCTGCACCCCAGGTCCCTCCCTAGATGGCAGCAGAGTCCACTCCGGAGCCCTTTGGATCAGGCCAAGGCAAGGCGGGCAGCCCCCTCCCCTCCCTGCTGCCGCACAGAGGACAGAGGAGCCGCGAATGGGCAGCTCATCTTCCCTGGGGGCTGGCAAGGCAAGAATAGAAGTTGGCACCCAGCGCAGAAGCAGCAACTCAAACAATCGCCTTCTGAAATATGAAGGAAGTTGGCTTTGCTCTTCGCCCGGAGGCAGAAATGGGGCTCTCATGCGCCTTCTCGCCCTGCCTAGCTCGGCCTTTCTGAACCAGCGTGCCAAGTGGTGGTGGTTCATGCCTTGTACAAAGAAGTGGGGAGACACCAGGCGAACAGGGCAGGGCATAAGATGGCAAGAGCGCTTATGGAGGGAGGGACAGGGCTGGCTTGGGTGTCTTTGGGGATACCAGCCGGAAAGCCAGGCAGGGGGGATGAGTGCCCCACGGCCTTGCCCCCAGCCACTGCCAGGCCTGGCAAAGGAGGCTCTGCAGGTTGCAAAGGAGAACTCACCGTTGTAGGACAGACGGGGCTTGCTCAGACACATGATAAAGTGCATTTCCATTTCATCGGAAGCCACTGATTTGGAGCAAACGGGGCACTTGAAACCTGGAAAAGAGGTGGGGGGAAGGAAGCAGGTTAGGGGGCAGACATGTCACCCCCATCCAGATGCAGAGCGGTTTGTGTGAATGTACAGGTGTAGGTACATAGGTAGACAGGTACATTACAGGTATATGGGTATACAGGCAATCTTCAACCGCAATTGAGCCCAACATTTGTGTTGTTAAGTGAGACATTTGTTAAGTGAGCTTTGCCCCGTTTTAGGAGATTTCTTGCCATGGTGGTTAAGCGAATTACTGCAGTGGTTAAATCAGTCACACTGTTATTAAGTGAATCTGGTTTCCCCATTGACTCTTGTTTGTCAGAAGTTTGCAAAAGGGGATCGATCATATGATGGTCATATGGCCACTGTGACCGTCATAAATATGAAACACTTGCCAAATATCCAAATTTTATCACATGATCATAGGGATGCTACAACGGTCATAAGGGTGAAAAACGGTCGTAAGTCCCTTTTGCTCCGTGCCGTTGTAACTCCGAGCGGCCCCTAAATGATGTGTTGTAAGTCGAGGACTACCTGCGTTAACTTCCTACAAGGATGCCAAGCGGATTTTCACAGCTTGGGGATGAATTCCCGGAGGCTGAAGCCATCGTTCCCTCGGCACCCAAACCACACTCACAACATTGCGTTAAATGGAACAAAACAGTTGCAAAGTTGAACATGAGAAAACGCCCCCTGAATGCTCAGAGACACAAAACTACGTGCACGAGAGAAAGGACTTTTTTTTTAAAATGCCGCCTTATTTCCATGATCTGAGATGACATTTTTGCCGGAGGAATAACATTGTACGGTAAAATCTGACAGGAGCAAAAAACAAAATAAAAGAACATGAAAATTAAAGGACAGGGTTCTACAGGCTTCAAAATCCAGGTCCTTTCGAGCGTTTAATGCAAAGGGAAAGGCTGGACTTCCGCGTGGCTGTCTCCAAATGCAGGCTCATTTGCGTGGCCCCCCCTCAAGATTGGGGCAGCCGGCGGAGAGAAAGGAACGATCTTCGCAGCTGCTCTCCTGAAGGATGGGCAGATTCAACCTAAGTGGTGCAAAGGGAGCTGGGATTTTTTGTATTCTTATGTAAGGCGACGTGCTGAAAATTACTCAGTTTATATAAAGCCATGTGAGACAAGCCAGAGAGTCAAAAAGCAGGGGGTTGCAGGATTTATTTTTGCAGGGAAGGTTGCTGGCTGCAGGAACCAGAAAATAGAATATAACCACCACCAACACCACCCCAAAAAAGCTTAGCCCTCCCCACCCCACCCTCTGGGTGGGTCCAGCACCTTCTTAAAATATTAAGGCCTGGCCACAGCTGCCGCCTCCTTAGGACTTAGCCCCCCCCCTGCGAATTATAACCCAATTACAGTGGATTCAATAGCTCACGCTAAAGACGCTGTTAAACGGATATTAAGTCGCATATGTCAACCAGTCCAATCTGAATAATCCTGGCCAAGGTTTCAAAGAATAGAAGCACGAACAATGATCTGTGCGTGTGAGAGAGAGGAACGCGTCCCGCCCTCCGCAGTGAAGGCTCTCGGATCTCTTTAAGTGGAAATGCTCTTATTCCCGCCGCCCTCCCGCCCTCCGGCTCCTTGATCTTATGAGGGGTGTTTCTTTAGGCTCAATCGTGGGCAAAGCCAGAATATTCTATTAGGCCAAGAGTGTCAAATGCAAGGCCCAAGGGGCGCATCCGGCCCGTAGGGTGTGCTTAGATGTGGCTTGCGGGGCCGCCCTGGAAACAGTGAAGGACCAGCCCACGGTGCCTCTGCCAGCGGAAACAGAGCTTGGGAGGGCCGTGCATGGCTCTCCCAGGCTCTGTTTTTGGCCTGGATGGCCTCTTGCAGCCCTCTGCTAGTGAAAACATAGCTTGGGAGGGCCGCGCGTGGCCCTCTCAGGATCTGCTTTCGACCGGGACAGCCTCCTGCAGCCCTTTGCCAGTGAAAAGGGATCTTGGGAGGGCCGCGCGTGGCCCTCTCAGGGTCTGTTTTCAGCCTGGACGGCCTCCTGCAGTCAATGACCAAGTATAACATTTCTTCCTCCTTTTAAATGGGATATTCTTTCTCTCATTTTAGGATTTGTGTGGAGAACCTCTGCAGCTATTGGGGCTTACTAGCAATGGTATGAAACTGGGGGAAATCTATGGTGGAATAATCAGATATATTTTAAAGAGGATGGAAAATGCGCCATGCAACACCCTGATAGGAACTCCTCTGTATCCCCAGAGCCATTGCCACAAACATGGGGGCTACAGAGCCACAACTTGCATAGCAGACAGCCCATCTGGTCGAGTGATGACTGCCTAGGTTTCAAGCGCCAGGAAAATCAGGAGACTCGGGCAGTTCAAATAGTACAAAACTTAAGCTCTCTACAAGAATCTGAACTACTAAAAGTCAAGGGAAGTTAGTGGGAGATAAGAGAGAAGGAACTCAAGATGGCTTGGGCTTAAGTCTCTTGTGGGCACAGGGACTCATAACTGATGATGTGTTTGACTTTGCTTTGCTGGCTGAGGAACTCTGGGAGTTGAAGTCCACAGGTCTTAAAGTTGCCAAGGTTGGAGACCATTGGTCTAGAGGTTTACCTGGCCTTTGGTTGTGCTTTTCCCAAAGAGCCATCATCCTGGGCTGGGAATCTTGGCTGGCATCTCTTCCCCACTGCCAAAAGTTGGCCAGCTCATCTGGCAGAGGGCATGGCTGCCAGTCAGGCTCTCAGCTGGAGAATTGCAAAGATCAGACTAGGAAGGGCAGATGCAGTCTAAGTGGGGATAGGCTCTGTCAACCGAACCCAGGAACAGGCCGAGGTCCATTTCCACCAAAAGGAAAAGCAACATGTCCTTCATGCTGACAAGATGGATCTTGATAGACTTGAACACTGGGCCCTATCTAGCAACATTAAATTCAATGTAAAGTCAAGTCTTACACTTAGGCAAGAAAAACCAAAAGGACAGATATAGAATGGGAGAAACCAGGCTTAATAGCAGTAACTGTGAGAGGGATTTTGGAGGCTTAGTGGACAACCAGCTAAATATGAGCTAGCAGTGTGCGGTGGCAGCCAAAAAAGCCAATGCAATCCTAAACTGCATTAACAGAGGACACAATCAAGATCAAGGGAGGTACTACCA
The DNA here is from genome assembly GCF_051295495.1 of Thamnophis sirtalis. Classification (NCBI taxonomy): domain Eukaryota; kingdom Metazoa; phylum Chordata; class Lepidosauria; order Squamata; family Natricidae; genus Thamnophis; species Thamnophis sirtalis. The sequence goes on along the minus strand of NW_028261394.1, from coordinate 26,318,168 downwards.
CCACTCTATAAAGCCTTAGTAAGGCCACAGTACTTACTAAGGCCTAGAGTACTGCATCCAGTTTTGGTCACCACACTATAAAAAGTGATGTTGAGACTCTAGAAAGAGTGCAGAGAAGAGCAACCAAGATGATTAGGGGACTGGAGGCTAAAAAGTACGATGAACGGTTGCAGGAACTGGGCATGGCTAGTTTAGTGAAGAGAAGGACCCGGGGAGACAGGATAGTAGTCTTCCAATACTTGAGGGGCTGCCATAGAGAGGAGGGGGTCAAGCTATTTTCCAAAGCACCTGAAGGCCAGACAAGGAACAATGGATGGAAACTGATCAAGGATCAGCTGATCAACCTAGAAATAAGGATGAATTTTCTGACAGTGAGAACCATCAACCCGTGGAACAGAAGTTGCCTTCAGAAGTTGTGGGAGCTTCATCACTGGACGCTTTCAAGAAGAGACTGGAGTGCCATTTGTCGGAAATGTTGTAGTAGGGTCTTCTGCTTGGGCGGGGGGTTGTACTAGATGACCTCCAAGGTCCCTTCCAACTCTATTAATCTGTTGTTAATCTGCCCCAACAAGACTGCATTTCATGGCGGTGTGGTTTAGTGTTTCCACTTCAGGATTTTCAGCTCCAGGGAACTGTTTGCAGAATGAAGGGGCTGACAAAATTAACCCAGGATTTTGTTACATGAGCATTTTATATAGCATTTTATCCCGGGACTGTGATGCAGGATCCTTCTGTGCATGGTACTTGCTCCTGATTTCTTTTTCTTTTCTTTTTTTGTGAAAAAGTTTTTTTTTATTTTTCTCTTTCATATTCATTCACAAATATACATTCTTATAGGTGCTGTTAACATTTATCTGTTAATCATTAATGTTTATCGTTATCTTCTTACAAATATATATAATACAGTTTGGGTCACTTTCTTGTCACCCCGTGTCTCCATCTTATTCTGCAACAGCCTTGCTCCTTCCTTCTTCTCAACCTCCCTTCTCCGCCTTCTTCCTCTCCTTCCTCTTTCCTCCTTCTCCTCTCTTTCCTCCACTCCTCCTCTCTTCTCCTCCTTCTTACCTTCTCTCCTACTCTTAAGTCTCCTTCCTTCCTTCCTCTGCTTTGCCCTTTCTTCCTTTCCCTCTTTTCTTCTTCCCCCCTTTCCTCCACTCCTCCTCTCTTCTCCTCACCTTCTCTCCTACTCTTAAGTCTCCTCCTTTCTTTCCTCTGCTTTGCCCTTTCTTTCTTCCTTTCCTTCCTCATTTCTTCTTGCTCTTTCTTTCAGCCACTCCTCCTCTCTTCTCCTCCTTCTTACCTTCTCTCCTACTCTTAAGTCTCCTCCTTTCTTTCCTCTGCTTTGCCCTTTCTTTCTTCCTTTCCTTCCTCATTTCTTCTTGCTCTTTCTTTCAGCCACTCCTCCTCTCTTCTCCTCCTTCTTACCTTCTCTCCTATTCTTACTCCCCCCCTTCCTTCCTCTGCTTTGCCTTTCCTTCCTCCCCTCTCTTTCCCCCACTCCTCCTCTCTTCTCCTCCTTCTTACCTTCTCTCCTACTCTTTCTTCTCCTCCCTCCCTTCCTCTGCTTTATCCTTTCTTCCTTTCCCTCCTCGTCGGACTGATCTCTTGAGGTTCTTTCGTCCTTTATTGATCGGGGCTTCTCCTTCCAGTAACTTTTCAGGCTGGTTCTTGTGCTGGTAAGTCATCTCTCTTCCAATCCAGCCAAGTGATTCTCCACTGGAGCAGAAGGTTTATGGCAGCAGAACCTGCTTCACCACATTTTTGTCACCTTGTCCTTGGACGCCATGTGAAGGAGGGGGACGACGTTTGCAATGGAAGAAAAAGAAGGACTCTTCTTGCTGAAGATATACTTCACTGCACTCCCAGACAGCACAATTGTGACTCTTTATTATTGTTATGGTTGGCCACACAGTCAGCGTTTGGCATTTTTATCTACCTACTGAGTACTTTCCAAGGACCTGAGATAGACAGATGTTGTTCTTTGATTATGTTAAAGGTTATCAGTGCAGGATGTAAGCTGTGAGGAGAGCTGCTTTTGCAATTGACTGATGGGGATTTTGTCAATGCCAACGGTATTCAAATGGGGCTCCAGATTTTTGGGGTTGCACTGCACTTGTTACTATTGGTATTAACTTTACTTTTTTGTCTTTCTTACTGACAGTTGTTAAGTCTGAAGTGTTATGTGGTAGATGCTTATCTATATGAATTCTAAAGTCCAAGGACACTTTAGCTCTTCATAAAGGTTTCCCCTGTCCAGGGGGACTCTAGTGTGTGATGCTCATCTCCGTTTCTTTGCCAAGGGAGTCAGCATTGTCCAAAGACACTCATGTGACCAGCATGACTATATATGCCAAGGCGCACAGAATGCTATTTCTTTCCCGCCGAAGTGGTACCTATTAATCTACTTGCATTTGCATGCTTTCAAAGTGCTAGGAGGGCAGGGGCTGGTGCTGATTCACCCGTCGTGCAGTGCTCAGATATTGAACCTAGGTGGTCAACTGTCTCTATTTTGTGGTCCCACCAATTCTTGCTTGCAGGCAAGTGGTATTTCTTGCAGATGTTCTAAAGCAATGGTCTCCAACCTTGGCAACTTTAAGACTTGTGGACTTCAATTCCCAGAATTCCTCAGCCAGCAAAGTTGGCTGAGGAACTCTGGGAGTTGAAGTCTTAAAGTTGCCAAGGTTGGAGACCACTGTTCTAAAGCACCATTGTTGCCACTTTGCCATGCTACTGCTTGTAGTTGGTCTGTGGAGTCTTGCAGCAGCTAACCAAGTGATGCCCTGTTTCTTCAGCTTTTTTGCAGAGGTGGCATCTGTTGCCCTCTTCTCAACTCTTACTTTGTAAGCATTTGTTCTTAAGATTTGGTCTAGTGCAGTCAGAATTACCTCATTATTATTATTGTTGTTGTTGTTATCATCATCATTATCAGCAGCAGCACCAATCATTCCAAAACCACCCAGATATTCAGACTGGTTTGGTATTTTGATCCATCCATCGAGTCCTTACCAAGGACCTGGGACAAGCAGATCTGGATGTTTGACGGTGTTACAGATATTGACGCAGGATGGAAGCTATTCCAAGTAAAGCCGCCTTCTGCAATTGACTGCTGGCAAATTTGTCAATGCCAATGGTGTTCAAGTGATGCTTCAGTTGTTTTGGGATTATTATTGTTGTTATTGTTATTATTTCAGCTTTACTGTCCCTTTCTTCACAACAGCAAGGAGGAACATGTAGGTGACTCCTGTTTCCAGGGCAATTGGTGCCTTGTGACTTGTGCTCATTCTTGGTCAACAAATGACAAAATACAATGTCCAGCCACCTTTGACTTCCTGTTTCTCCATTTTCCAAATTCCACATGTTCACAGCATTTAAGGGACCATGAAGTATCATCCTCCTTGCTTAAGGCAGGAATCCAAATTAAAACACCCAGAGAGGGTGAAACCGATGTCTTTTGTTACTGGTTCTATTCTCAAATTACTCTGGCTTCAGCAGCTGCTTTCCTGTAACTCAATGTTTCTCAACCTCAGCAATTTTAAGATGGGTGGACTTCAGCCCCCAGAATTCCCCAGCCAGCAAGAGACCAATCCTATTCTCTTTTTTGCATGGCATCACTTTAAGTATTTGAAAAATCCTACTGGATTCTCCTGTTTGCTCTTTTTCTTTTCAATACTAAAAATGCACAATTTCATCATCCCTTTGTCATTCTCGGCATTTGTTTGGGTTTCCCTGAATTTTTCTTAAGATGGTTAATGCTCAGGACAGAGAAGGTATGTTCATCAATGCTGAAGATGCTGGTCCTATTATTCATATTCAGATATTTCATGTGATTTTATAGCAGCCATCCTATCCTATGTGTTTATGTTTATGACATTTCCTAACAGTGAGAACAACCAGTGGAATGGCTTGCCTTCGGAAGTTATAGGTGCTCCATCACTGGAGGCCTTTAAGAGGAGACTGGACAGCCACTGATCTGGAATGGTGTAGGGTTTCCTGCTTGAGTAGGGTGTTGGACTAGATGACCTTCAAGGTCTTTTCAAATTATTATTCTGTTACTTTTAAGGTCTGTTCCTCTACCTGTGCATTTCCTTCCCTTTTCAAAAATGAAAGCTTTTGTATTTGCCCCTCTTCAACTTCATTCTGTTATCTTCTCTAAGAGATCTGGATCATCTTGAATTTCTTCTTCGCTCTCCCAACATATTCGCTCTCTCAGCTCTGTGTCATCTGCAAATTCATTAAATATTCCTACACAGCAGCAATTACATTTGGAAAAGATTCCAGCTCAGCCTGCTTCAGAACTGAAAGGGGCTTATGCAAAGCTCATGGTACTGCTTTCCATCCCTTTTCCTTACAGTAATTGATGTGTTGCAAGAGAAAAAAGCGGAGAAGGGCGTTGGTGCTTACCTGATATGCCTCTTCTCATAGTGGGGGAGGAGTAGCCAGGATGGGTTGACCTTATCCTCTCATTGATTGGACTGAGTCAGATAAGCTCTTGGTATACACCCCTGGTCCACCAGGCTCTGCCCAGTTATCGGCGAAGAACTCTATCCGACCCGTTGTGCCATCCACTCCAGACCTTGTTAAGGTTTCAAACTTTTTACTGAATTATAACTTGAACATATTAGTGCAATATCCATCATAATACATGTTACATTACCATGACAGGGAGGGTCTGGTTACTCCTCCCCTACTATGAGAAGAGTATCCAGGATGGGACCTACCAAAGCTAACACGTCCCTAGGGAGGGTAACATACTGAGGGCCCCTGGCCACACTAAGCCTGGTGGGGTGTCCCCCGCTCTATGAACCACCTGTAATACCCTGCAACCAAACGAAGCCTCCGCCGAGGCAAAGGTATCCAATTTGTAGTTCCTCACGAAGGGTGAGGGGGAAGACCACGTGGCTGCCCTATATATCTCTGTCAATGAGGCCTGTGTTCAGGCCGCTGTGGTGGCCGCACTTCGTGTGGAGTGTGCTGTGATGGGGCTCGGTGACCGTATGCCCCGGGACTGGTAGGTCGTAGCAATGCAGGTCCTCAACCACCTGCCTATGGTGGTGGAGGTCACCTTCTTGCCCAGAGACCCCAGTTGGAATGAGACAAACAGGGCCTCGGACTTTCTATTCGGCCGGGTTCTTCTGAGGTAAATCCTCAGAGCCCTCCTTACGTCTAGGGTGTGCCACTTCCTCTCTAGCGGGCGAGAAGGGTCCGGACAAAAATTGGGCAAAATCAACTCTTGCGACCCCAGCAGAGTTCCTGCAGCGAGGCTCATCTTCTGGGCTGGGGTCCAGCGCCGCCCTCGCTTGCCCGTAATTCGATTTGTGCCCCGCAGCGCTTGGGGAAGCCGTGGCTCGCCGCTCGACACTGTGGGGAGCGGTAGAGCGTTCTGGCGCCGCTGGTGCCTTCGCGGCAGGGCTTGCCTTTGGAAGGCTTGTGCCCTTTGTCTCCTGCTCGCCTGGCAGATTTCTTTTCTGAGTGATGCTCGTCTCACTCAGAGGCCTGGGCAGCGTGCCACCCCCAGGGGGGCTTTTGGCAATTCTTTCGCAGCTCAGGGAGCTTCCAGCTCACCTGCTGTTGCTGCGGGAGGGAGACAGATGAATTTTTTCGCTTTCTTTAGATTTCTTTGAATTTATCAGAGATCCAGGATGGCAAACCATCCAGTTTTGGGACTGAGTCAATAACTGGGTAGAGCCTGGTGGAACAGGGGCGTATACCAAGAGCTTATCTGACTCAGTCCAGTCAACAAGAGGATAAGGTCAACCCATCCTGGATACTCCTCCCCTCACTATGGAGAAGTAGACAGTCACTGCCTGAGAAGACCACCCAACCTCATTAGAGAAGACCAATGAGACGGAAGGGGCTATCTGTAGATTGAGCCACAGAATTGCTTGTCAAAAGGCCTTTTATAAAATGTGTTTCTCAAAATGCAGGATGTTGTAAGGCATTTTATTTTTAACTTCAGCAACTTTAAGATGTGTGGACTTCAACTCCCATAATTCCCCAGCCAACAAGCTTTAAGATGTGTGGGTTTCAACTTCAAATTCCCCAGAAATTCATGCTGACTGAGGGATTCTGGAAGTTGAAGTCTCATGCATGTTAAAACGGCTTAGGTTGAGAAACACTGACCTGACCTGGGTTTAGTTCTAAATAAAACAATTAATCATGAAAACTTATCTGGGCAATTTTGCAGGCAATCTAGACAAAGTCATGTTCCATTTGTAATGTCCCATCTTTTCAGTGTTGCTTTTACATTTTTTGTGCTGCTTTTACATTTTTTTCTGAGCCGAGGTGGTGCAGTGATTAGAGTGCAGTACTGCAGGCCACTTCAGCTGACTGCTAACTGCAGTTCGGCGGTTCAAATCTCACCGGCTCAAAGGTTGACTCAGCCTTCCATCCTTCTGAGGTGGGTAAAATGAGGACCCAGACTGTGGGGGTAATATGCTGACTCTGTAAACCGCTTAGAGAGGGCTGAAAGTCCTATGAAGTGGTATATAAGTCGAACTACTATTGCTATTGCTATTCTTTCCCAAAAGGAAAAAAAAAACTAGGAAGAAGAGCTGCACAATGGTTTTGACTGGTAACATCAAAAGAAAAGCATAGAAAAACCAACGAGAAAAATCCTCCAAATAAGGTTGGTTTGAGATATCACAGGAAAAGTAAAAACAAAAAGAATTTCCTTGAAAAATGAAGTGCAACCAATGGTGTGACACATAACAACCTCTCGCTGATTTTGTCATTTTCTAATAAGAACAGCTTCATATCGCAGAACTTTGGATATATTGTGTATATCCGTGTAAGATTGTAAAGTTTAACCTTCCAAGATTTTAAACTTCCAATGCAAAGAGTATATAATACATCAACCCAACAGAACTCAGTATTCTGCATTATGCTGTTGGTTTGAGCTCTGAGCTTGGCAATTTGGTTGCAAATATTTCATCACCATTCAAGGAGACATCGTCAGTGCGTTTTGAGTTGTGCTCACCTGTATAGACGAGCACAACTTTGCTTACACCTTTAACTTTTGCCCCTTGATCAATTCATTCTTCAGGAATCTGGTGCTCTTGTGCAAGAAACCAGAGAGAAACCAGGATTAGGACTAACCATGGAAGCCCACTACGCGACTTTCAGACAGCCCCTGGCCCTCAGTCAATCTACTCCACAGGAGTGCAAGTGTGAATATGAAATAAAGGACAATCTCCAAGTAAGCCACCCTTAACTCTTGGGAAAAGGTAGGATATGCATATAATACTTCAATTAGGCACAGAAATAAAGGCCCCTAAGCCAAGAGGGGACATTTATTTTTCAGCTATCACCAGCATTATATGAAATCTTAATGCTGGTCTTGTTGTATTCGGGTCTTTTTCCCATGGGCTGCATCTGGCCCGCAGGCCTTGAGTTTGACAGCCCTGGCCTAGAGAATTCCACCTGGGGTTGACTCAAAGAATGAGGGAGCCTGTTCAGGCCGATACACCCAGCACAGCTATCGCAGTTTGTCGAAATGGCTTCCCAACCATTGAAAACAAGCCCAAGCAAGCAAAGGAAGGGAGAGCTGTGTGTCAAGCGGTATAGGCTTCTACCTGGGCAACCAGGAGCAAAGCTTTCCCATCACCCAGCAACCAAGAAAAACATCCTCTATTTTTATAACTTCAGTCTATGCCGAAGTCCAGTTGCGCAGTCAAAAATAATCTTAAAAAAAATAATAAAATAAAAAAGAGTGGCACCAGCCGGAGACCATGGCGGGATTAGCGGGAGACGTGAAATGGACCGCAGCCCAGGGTTAGTAAACTCCCATTCCCGCGGAAAAGGCCAGTGGTGGTCCACCATGCCGCCCCCACCGCCCGAGATGCACGCAAGGCACTACGGAGCAGTCAATAGGTCTTTTAATAAGGGAAGGGTCTCCAACCTTGGCAACTTTTAAGACTTGTGGACTTCCACTCCCAAAGCTGGCTGAGGAACTCTGGGAGCTGAAGTCCACAAGTCTTAAAGTTGCCTAGGTTGGAGGCCAAACCCTGTTTTAAGGGACCCCAAAACTCCATGGAGGAATCCGAGGGGCTCACCTCTGCAGAGCAAGAAGGCAGCCAAACGCCAGAGCCACCTAAGGACCATCCTGGCCACTCCAGAGGAGAAAATCACCAGGAACCATCCGACCCTCTGAAGCAGGAGCTCCAGTCCCTTTCCGGATGTGGCCACAGGATAAAAAAATAAGGAGGGGGGAGGGGGCGAAATACTGTGTCAACAACACGCCCAACAATTCTCCCAGCAGAGGGATGTTGCTTTGATAGACATGCCCAGGTGGGCAGCTGGCCAGTTGCCCAGGTTCACAGTCTTGGCATGCCCAAGTAGAGCAGAGGGCATTTAGATGTGCTCTTGGGATGCACCAGAGGCCCGCACATCACACACACACACACAAAAAACACCCTTGGCAGTGCTGACTTTTCTCTAGCCTCTGAGCAGGAAAGAACCAGAAAGAGGGGAGAGGAAGACTAAGGTTTCGAGGAGCAGGTCCTGACAGATTCCCTCCTCCCCATCCACTCTAGTATGCCCGGAGAATATTTTCCGAGTGCTTTTCTCCCACGGGGGTTTCAGCAGGGGGTTTCAGTCGGAATAAAGAAAGATCTTTCAAAGGGGAGGAGATCTCAGAGAAATTGCCCTGAGTGAAATGCAGTGCCTTCCCATTTATTGTGGGTCCCCTCCCCCCACAATGTTTAATCGTTAATTTCTAGCCAAATAAAAATAAAACAATGCAAACGTGATAAGGCAAGGGCAAAACAATGAATGTGTCAGCTTCAGTATGCTTGTGGGTGTGGATGTAATGGAAAGTTTGGAATAACCTTGAGGAATAGGAAAAAGAGCTACAACCAAGAGAACAGATAAAAGAGAATTGTCTCGGGGACAGACAAGTAATTTGAGAAAGCGCATTCAGACTTGCAAAATTCTGTTACGACTGTATAGCTTTACAATAAAAGTAGAACTGATTTAACATAGCATTATTCCCAGTCTGATCTTCCTTCCTTGAAGGGCTGGAAGTAGCAATAACTATAGCACTGACTTATATACCGCTTCACAGTGCAAACTAAGACACAGTGCTTTACAGCCCCTTCTAAGCGGTTTACAGAGCCAGCATATCACCCCCAAGAATCTGGGTCCTTGTTTTACCAATCTCAGAAGGATGGAAAGCTGAGTCAACCTGGTCAGGATTGAACTCTTAGCAGTGGGCAGAGTTAGCCTGCAATACTGCATTCTTAACCACTATGCCACCATAGATATAGAAATGGATGGATGGATGGATAGATAGATAGATAGACAGATCTACTGTCACGTTCTGGCGTTCACGTTGCATACAAACAGAGATTCAGTTTATTTGGTGAAAACTGTTATCTCTATCTAAGAAACTACCTGATAACCAGCACTAAATGACAATGATACAAAGGTAAATCAAATCCAAGTCATTTCTAACCAAGTTACACCATCACCTACACACATATATATATATATATATATATATATATATATATATATATATATATATATATATATATATATATATATATATATATATATATATTTTCACATACACACACACACACACACACACACACCATTACCCCACCCAGCTCCACCCACAACTCCACCCAGATGACACCCACCCACCATCACCAATCACCATGACCCACACCCTCAGCCACATCCCCACATCATAGCCTCTTTCCTGGTTAGCAGCATCCGAGCAAGAGTTACATCAGAGTAGGCAGTTGCACCCGGGTAGAAGAGCCACATGCAGCTACAGGCTCAATCAACATCAGAGAGGCAACATCAACGTGGCAGCGCTAGTGGCGTGTAAGCATGGCCGTGCGGGCATGGGTGATGGACAGGTTCCCCCTGGATGGCAGCCTGAGGACTGACACATACAGTTAGATAGCAATTGCATTTAGACTTATGTACTGCTTCACGGTGCTTTACAGTCCTCTCTAAGCGGTTGACAGAGTCAGCCTATTTGCCCCCAACAATCTGGGTCCTCGTTTTATCCACCTCGGAGGGACAGAAGGCTGAGTCAACCTTGAGATTGTGAGACTTGAACTGCCAAACTGCAGGCAGCCAGGAGCCAGCAGAAGTAGCCTGCAGTACTGCATTGTAACAACTGCGCCTCCACGGCTCTTATTATATAATATATTTATTTACTATACTTTACTGTACTTACTTATAAATATATAACAAGATACTTTTTTTTTAAAAGTCCCATCTTAGTACTTTAATATTATGATGTGTTTGTCACTGCTAAGGAGGAGTTTTACCCTGGAGAATTAAGGGGAAGATTTGTCCTTCCCCTGGAGAAATTGGAGGAAATCCTCTGCCCAATTTCTCTGCCTGAAAGTTTGATGGAGAAGTCTGAAAAGATGCAATTAACAGCCAATGAAACCAAGGCATCCCCCCCCCCCCCACACACACACATTTTTGACTCACTGACCCAAAAGTTTTGCCATCAGTGTTCTAACTAGTGTACTGGCTCAACTGAGTTTATAATTTTAGGATTCCAAACTTGGAGTTGTCTAAAAAGGAGGAGGAGGAGGAGGAGGAGGAGGAGGAGGAGGAGGAGGAGGAGGAGGAGGAGGAGGAGGAGGAGGAGGAGGATGGATTCTCACAATCAGCCATAAATTAGGATTCTCCAAAGGCAGCGGCTGGATTTACAGAGCAAACTAAACCCGATGCAAGAATCTTTTCTGAGGACAGTGTAAAATCACAACCCAGAAGTCTAGGCTCAGGCAGGGTTAAGTGGCTGAAGGTTGCCATCTTGTTGGAACTCTGAACTTAAGAAAGTTGCCTCCTGCGGATCACCCCGTGGTGTCAGAATGAGATTCATTGGTCCTAGCTCCTTATGGGACCCCAGATCTGGGGTTTTAAATCTTGAGTTACAAATAAGTAATGGTGGATACCACGACTCCATTCGCCAGCTGAGTCAACACTGAGGGTGGAGTTTCTTTCTCTAAGTTTGTGGGCTGGTTTCCAAACGTTTCGTTACTAGGCTAGGTAACATCTTCAAGTGGGGTTTAGGGGATGTCAGTGTTGGGAGTTCTTCTGCTTATAAGGGTATCGTGTGGTCAGTAAACATCCCCTTAATTTTGCTGTAAGGGTCTGGTAACTAAACATTTGGAAATCAACCCACAAGCTTGGAGAAGGAACTTCTATCTTCATCCTACACCAGAGCTACAGATATTCACCACTATAAGTCAACAACTTTTGCCACTCAACAACCATGAACATGTCAAGTGATTCTTTCAAATTGTGGGATGGCAGCTTGACAGAAAAGGGCAGGTAGGAGTAACTCAGTGGTGGTCAAACTGGATGTCCCTCTTCAGCAAACCCAAAGGTTTCTTTTCAAGATAGGAAAGACGGGACCACGAGTTCTAATCCCGATTCAAAGCACACAGCCAGCTGGATGACCTGGGCCTAGTCCCTCTCTCAGCTCTGGGAAGATGACAGTTGCAAACCACTTTGGCAAAGACTTTCTAGGCAGTCCAGCCAGCAGGAAAAATGGACTTTGAAGGTGACATCAATTTCAACGGGGCTTATTGTGAATGGAACCTACAACATTTAGAAGCAACTTTCTAAGGCAGACAGTGCAACATTATTTCACAAATGGCATTCTAGCAATAGCAATAGCAGTAGACTTATATACCGCTTCATAGGCCTTTCAGGCCTCTCTAAGCGGTTTACAGAGAGTCAGCATATTGCCCCCAACAATCTGGGTCCTCATTTTACCCACCTCGGAAGGATGGAAGGCTGAGTCAACCCTGAGCCGGTGAGATTTGAACCGCTGACCTGCTGATCTAGCAGTAGCCTGCAGTGCTGCATTTAACCACTGCGCCACTTTGGCTCTAATTCCTCTACTCGTCACTTTGTTAAAACCTTGCAACAGACCTTATTTTAAAGTTCCTCTGATGGCTCATAAGCCCCTGGAACAATTTTACGGCATTTTCTTCTCCGGTCCGTGCCTGCCTCTGTCCCAAGACTCCCTTCAGCTGGAAAGCAACTTGTCCTGTCTGGATTTCACCTTGAGAGTGAAGTTGTCAAATACCAGGGAAATCAGGAGTCCAGGCAGTTCAAATGAATATAAAGGTTCATTGCCAGCTTACGCTTTCTACAAGAATCTGTACTATTAATCATCATCATTTAACAACTCTATAATCCCTTGTGGGGTGGAGTCTGGGCAACTGTATGAAGCAGAGTGATTAGTGGCCGGATGCCTTTCCTGTTGCCAATGTGGAGTTATATTCAGCAAAAATATTCTCATCGTGCCCAGAGAAATATCTGCCTCTACCTAGGATCGAACTCACAGCCTCCTTCCTGATTGTGAGGCGAGAGCTCCGCCTCTAGGTGACCTCATTACTCAAGAATCTGTGCTATTAATGGTCCAAGCAAATAGGCATTTGATAAGAGTCAAGGGAACTTAAGGTGGGTTGGACTTAGAACTCTTGTGGTGACAAAGAGGCTCGTGACTGATGACGCCTTTGACCCCTCCCTCGGGCTCAGCCTGATCATCTCCTACAAAAGGGCTTGTGTTGCCATGCTACAATGTTCCTTCCCCCCACCATTTTTTTTTAAATTATTCTCTTACATACCATTGTAAGTATACATTCACATAATTGTTATTCTTCTTTACATTTGTCATTCTTATACATTTGTTATTTCATTTAATAGGTTATAATATACAGTTTGGGTTGCTTTATTTGCCATTCCTTCCGCCTGTTGTAACACCACCTTATTTTCCCTTTCTTTTCTCCCTCCCTTCTTTCTTTACTTCCTTCCTTCCTCCTCTCATTTCCCTTCCTTCTCCCCTTCCCCCTACTCTTCCTCTTCTCCTTCCTACCCTCTTTCCTTCTCTTCCTCTCCCTTCCACCCCTCCTCTTCTTTCCCTTCCTTCTCCCCTACTCCTACTCTTCTTCTTCCCCTTCCTACCCTCTCTCCTTCTCTTCCTCTCCCTTCCACTCCTCCTCTTCTTTCTCTTCTTCTTCCCTTCCTTCTCCCCTACTCCTATTCTTCCTCTTCCCCTTCCTACCCTCTCTTTCTCTTTCTCTCCCTTCCATCCTCATCTCCTTACCTCTTCCTTCTTTCCCCCGTCTTCCTCTCATTCTCTCCTCCTCTCCACCTTTCTTTTTCTATTGTTTTTAACACTTCACGAATTTGCGTGTCATCCTTGCGCAGGGGCCATGCTAACTTTCTCTGTATCGTTCCAATTTTAGCATAGGTGCTGCCAAAGCGAGCACCCATGCTACAACGTTCCTTGGCCCTTGGCCTTCTTGAGCTTGGCCTGAGTTGTCTTGACACTACTACTTGAGAGCATGCAAGTTTCATCAATAGTTATTATTGCGAAGCTTGGGTCTTCCCCAACCTATTAAAGCAATCTGCATCTCAGCGCCTTGCAGGAATCCAGACACTGATTTAGCAGGTTGTGTGAAGGTAGCCATCGTGTGGCACCCACAACGGGGTTGATTTCGTTGGGCGAACAGGTGGCCTGGCCATTCGGTTGACGTGACTCTGAGGTTTGGCCTCAAATCTCTGAGCCCCATCCTTCTGGCACTTGACGTTCTTTTCAACAGTTCTTACCTGCTGACTAATTATTACCTCCTCTGATTGGTTCGTTTCTGATGCAGCTCTAATGGCCTGCATATTAGTCACTTTGGAATGCAAAGGGAAGGTAGACAGATAGAGAGAAGGATTTTCTAAGAAAGGAGGCTGTGATTGCTCCAGGGCTATGCCTGCATTTTGCCTCTGTCTGCAAGTAACACACCCTTGACAATCCCTGCCCTCTGCTTCTCCACACCTTTAGTTTTTTTAATTACAGAGCAGGCCCCCAGGGCCAGAAGCCCTGCAGAAAGATTACTTCCTCTGCTCCTTCTTTAACCCAAACCATTACAGATCTACTTTTAGACCATTGCAGGAGGAGAACCACCCATGAAATTACAAAGCCGTCCATCAAGAAAAGCAGAAAAGGCTCACTGCAACAAATGGTTCATCCAGAACAGGGAGACTCTGAGAAATCAGCATGGCTTTTATTAAACGAATCCTACAGAGTTCACCCTTCTTTAAACTGGTTTAGTCAACAAGTGCCCCCCCCCAAAGTCTACATTTCTCCTACAACAGGTAGTCCTGGTGTACTATGGCTGTAGTAGTACAACGGCTGAGATTGAGACCAAATTTTCTGTTGCTAAGTGAGAGATTTGCTAAGTGAGATTTGCCCAACCTTTCTTGCCACAGTTGTTAAGTGAATCACTGCAATTGTTAAGTTAGCAGCACAGTTGTTGTGAATCTGGTTCCCCAGTGATTCTGTTTGTCAGAAGGTCGCAAAATGGGATCACAGGACTCCAGAAAACGCTAACCGTTATACGTTTTAGTCAACTGCTAAGCATCCAAATTCTGATCAGGAGGCCATGGGATGCTACAATGGTTGTGTGAAAAATGGTCAGCGCCGTTGTAAGTTTGAACAGTCACTAAATGAACAATTCTAGGATGCATAAACAGAGGAATAGAATCAAGATCATGTGAAAGGTTAATACCACCTTATAAGGCCTTGGTAAGGCCACACTTGGAATCCTGGATTCAGTTTTGGTCGCCACGATATAGAAAAGATGTGGAGACTCTAGAAAGAGTGCAGAGAAGAGCAACAAAGAGGATTAGGGGACTGGAGACTAAAACATATGAAGAACGGTTGCAGGAACTGGGTATGTCTAGTTTAATGAAAAGAAGGGAGACATGATAGCAGTGTTCCAATATCTCAGGGGCTGCCCCAAAGAAGAGGGAGTCAAGCTATTCTCCAAGGCATCAGAGGGCAGAACAAGAAGCAATGGGTGGAAACTAATCAAGGAGAGAAGCAACTTAGAACTAAGGAGAAATTTCCTGAAAATAAGAACAATGAATCAGTGGAACAGAAGTTGCCTCCAGAAGTTGTGAATGCCCCAACACTGGAAGTCTTTAAGAAGATGTTGGATAGCCATTTGTCTGAGGTGATGTAGGGCTTCCTGCCTAGGCAGGGGGTTGGACTAGAAGATCTCCAAGGTACCTTCCAACGCTGCTATTGTATATCAACTGCTGTAAGTTGAGGACTACCCTGTGATACACGAATAGGCTTAACGTTGCGCCAGGAATGTGGGCTTCCAAGAGGAGTTGATTAGGTTGGTTGATTCGTCAATTCTATCAACCAAAAGTTAATTTTAAAATTATTTATGCCTCTGGCAGCATTTTCTTGCAAGCTTCTTCTTCTTAGCTGCGAGATGCAGGATCTTTCTTATCAAACACACGTTCACAACTGACAATGTTCACCCAAGCAAGCTGCTTGGGGTGTTGAGGTTTGTAGCTTCCCAGCGCCCATCCCTACCCCTGAAGTTTGAGAGGCCATTAGTTGCCTTCAGAAGCCTATCCACCCGCTGCTCTTTTGCCCAGACTACACTGGTCTTGAATCTTTTGGGGAGTGGAAGAAGGTGGTGTTCCTTGTGCTTCAAACTCCTATTTTCAAAAAGAAGGTCTCCTTTCCAACGCCTTTTGTCCCAACAGAAGAGAATCAGGGGGCCAGGCAACAGAGCCAAACTTCTCCTTAAAAACATGGCAACCTGGGCTTGCCACAAAGAAGAGGGATTCAAACTATTCTCCAAAGCATTGAGGGTAGGACAAGATGCAATGAGTGGAAATTAATCAAGGAGAGAAGCAACTTAGAACTAAGGAGAAATTTCCTGACAGTGAGAACAATAAATCAGTGGAACTACTTGCCACCAGAAGTTGTGAATGCTCCAACAGTGGAAGTTTTTAAGAAGATGTTGGATAACCATTTGTCTGAAGTGGTGTAGGGTTTCCTGCTTAGGCAGGGGGTTGGACTAGAAGACCTCCAAGGTCCCTTCCAACTCTGTTATTCTATCCTATTCTAACGTGATTTCTAATTCTGGATTTCCCCTTTCCACCCTGGAAGATGGATGCCCTCATTGGGGAAGGGTTGCTTGGACTGCTTTCACCCACAACGTGTTCTACAGTTGGACTGGGAATGCCACACCCGGAATTATTAGCCAGGGGTGAAAAAGAAGGGAATAGGCCTTCTTCACTGGGGCCAGAAACACAAGTAATGATGGGATTTTGCCCACCCAGGTTTAAGACTTGCTGGCCAAAATAACTCTGAATTCGGCTTCCCTTCCCTTCCCTTGACTCACTTGAAACTCCCCAAGCCTCTCTTCTTGTTTCATCTCCTAGTGGATTTATGCAACAGAATAAATTTCCAGCTGGATGCTTTATATCCAAATTGCAAACCTCATCAGTCCCTTGGACTTGTTTCAGAATTCCACTCCGCCCTGTTTGTAAGTATGGATGTATGCACATATGTATGTATACATTGGTGCATGTGTGTATGTTCCTTCAGATGCTGTCCCACGGCAATCCAAGCAGCATGACAGCTTAGATGATCCAGAAATGTGAAAACATTCTCTGTTAAGGCTTAAAATACAGTAAACAATTTAAAACAAGAATAGAATAGAATAGAACAGAAATAGAACAGGAATAGAATAGAATAGAGTAGAATAGAATAGAATAGAACAGAACAAGAATAGAATAGAACAGAATAGAACAGAACAGGATTGGACAGAACAGAACAGAACAAGGTCTTCTTGGAGGTCTTCTAGTCCAGCCTCTCCTTAATTCTAGGTTGGATCTCTTTTTAATGATCTTCCACCCATTAGTTCTTGTTCTGATCTCAGCCCCTCAAGCCCAGTTGCCTTTTGAAAAAAGGGGACAACCATGACCCGGAGAACTGAAAATCTTCATAAGTACTGTCAATCAATCAGAACAGAGTTGGAAGGGACCTTGGAGGTCTTCTAGTCCAACCTCCTGCCTAGGCGGAAACCCTATACCGTTTCAGACAAAGGGTTATCCAACGTCTTCTTAAAAACTTCCAGTGTTGGAGCATTCCCAACTTCTGGAGGCAATCTCTGTTCCACTGGTTAATCGTTCTAGCTGTCAGGAAATGTCTCCTTAATTCTAGGTTGCTTCTCTTCTTGATTAGTGACAATAAAGTTATTCTAAGTCCTGGTTTCTCTGTCTTTTGCACATTTGGATAGACACCAGGACATATGGGAGCCTGCCCATGTGCGCACAGAAGCTCACACCTCTAAAATAGCTGGGATCAACTGAATGATGTCAGCAGATACACGATTTTCTTCTTCGGAGTGGAAAACTAAACACACAGATTTCTCCCCCACCCGGCTTTCTGCTCCAACCTAAGATGATACGATACAGAGGGAGAACACCTCGTATCACCAACCTCTGGCCTTCCTTACACTGGTGCCAGGAACTGTGGTAGCAAACACCCCACCTCTTCCATCTTCCATTGGCATGCACGCACCTGCCCCTCCCCCCGCACAATACAGAAATTAATCTAGGGTACGGCATTCCGGGATTCCTGACCACCATCTTCGCAGGCTTAAATTAGATTCCCCCCCCAGTTTGGCACCCTTCAGATATGTTGAGGTTGGAGCTCCCTGGACCGGCTGAAGGATTCAGGACTTCTAGTTTCCGTATATCTGGAGGATGTAAGTTAAGGAAAGTGGCACAAATCAACTGAAGTCCAGGTTTGGAACAGTGGTGAAATTCAATTTTTTTTTACTACCGGTTCTGTGGGCGTGGCTTGGTAGGCATGGCAGGGGAAGGATACTGCAAAATCCCCATTCCCTCCGCACTCCAAGCAAAGGATACTGCAAAATCTCCATTCCCTTCCACTCCAGGGGAAGGATACTGCAAAATCTCCATTCCCTCCCACTCCAGGGGAAGGATACTGCAAAATCCCCATTCCCTCTCCACTCTGGGGCCAGCCAGAGGTGGTATTTGCCAGTTCTCCGAACTACTCAAAATGTCCACTACTGGTTCTCCAGAACCTGTCAGAACCTGCTGAATTTCACCCCTGGTTTGGACACCACTGTGGACAGGTTTTTATGGGCTTTGCAGCACCACTGGATTCTGAGGCAGTTAATGGCAAGGGGTTTTCCACCCTTCCTTGAGCCAGGAAAACGCAAGCCCCCACAGAATTTAAGAGCATCTCTCTGGTGCCTAATTCTTCCCAATCTCAACCAACAAACCCAACCCAAAAGAAAAGAAAAATCCAGACTGCATTGGGAACAAACAGCCCAGATGCTTTTCTTCTACAACGGTTCACAGCAACAATTACAATGAAATCTCGCTGCCTGGAGAATAAAAATGGAGAGGAGCAAAAGCAGGGGTGCTTTGGGTTGGAAGATCCAGTTTGAGAAAAACCGAAAAGTCCCGTCAAGCCTCAAGGTCATCTTTAAGGAACCAATCATCAAGCTTGTAACCTTGGTTGTCAAGAACACGTTGAAGACTCTGGTGGGAAACAAAGGGAGCTGCGGGATTGCCACATAACAGATAATAGGGTTTTTGTTGTTGTTGTCTGTTTGTTCTGGAGTCCATCATCTCCTTCCTTGAAAGGTGTGATGAGCTGGTGACCTTTAGCTCTGAAAATTATGCAGCTGAGCAACCATCAACCATCACCTCCGGTCTGGGGCTGGATCCCCCCCCCCCAAATTTAAAGAATACTATCTTTAAGCCTTTCTGGAATTGTGAAATGGGATGCAATCTGAGGTATGTCATGTAGGATCCCTGCCAAAATTTACTTGTCTCATTTCATTTAACAACCCCATAATCCTTTGAGGGGTGGAATCTGGGCAACTAAATGGAGCTAGCAGAGTGTTTTAATGGCTGGATGCCCTTACTGTCACCAGTGCGGAGTTTTGTCCAGCAGATATATTCTCAGTGTGCCAAGAGAGAGAAATATCTGCTTCTACCTAGGACTGAACTCACAGCCTGATTGTGAAGTAAGAGCTCCACTTCTAGGCCAGGGGTTGGCAACCTTCAACACTCAAAGAGCCACAAAGGTCCTAACCAGAAGCTCACTGTTCAATTCTGGAGCCGACCGGAAGTCCAGTTCCCCCACCATAGAGTCTCCTCCTAGCATGGCATCCTTTTTCTCCTGCCAACCAGAAGTCCAGTTCCCCCACCATAGAGTCTCCTCCTAGCACGGCGTCCTTTTTCCTCTACCTGTCCTAACCTAAAGCCCTATCAAATGTGGAGCTGATATGCAACAAGCAGACGCAGCAGAGGGAGATAAACGAGCCACATGCAACTCCAGAACCGCAGGTTGCTGACCTCTGTTCTAGGCCAACGCACCACTCTCCAAAGTCTACTTGTCTCCTAGATGGAAAATCATGTAAAACGCAGGTAGTTCTCGTCTTACGATCACAATGTAGCCCAAAAGTTCTGTTGCTAAATGAGACAGTTGTTAACTGGGTTTTTCCCCATTGTATGACATTTTCTTGCCACAGTTGTTAAGTGAATCACTTATGAAACACACTTAACAAATGTGTAACAACTATAGTGATTCACTTAACAACTGTGGTGAGAAAGGTTGTAAAATGGGGTGAAACTCACTTAACAACCGTCTTGCTTAAATTGTGGCTGTAAGTTAATGACTACCTGTGTAAATTTTCAACATTACCCATCAAGGTGTCATTTAAGAGGAAATCTGTAAACGTTTAAAGAAATATCTTTTAGATGTTAATATTATGCTAAATTAGATCCCCAATTTTAGAATCTGATTATTTTTGAAGAATACACGGCTATTCTGGGTGTGGGACCATTGCTAAGAGAATTATTTGGAGAAATTGGATGAGTAGAACTACTCCCAATATTTTAAAGAGTGGAATTGCATAATTTATCCAGTTATGAAAAGGCAATTTTATCCACTCTGCAAAAGAAAATGATGCAATAGATTTTTTGTTGACACAGATGTCCTGACATCTCACGGGAATAAATGTATTCTCTTTAATTTAGAAACTTTTAAATATTGTTTAATATTTGATGGATACATGACATATTCCTTTTTGTAGATGAGTGCTTTAATAGATGTCTAAACAGATCCTTCTTGTCATCCCCCCCCCCTTTTTTTTTTTTTGCTTTTTCTCAGCCTTTGTTCCATTTTTGTGTTGGATGTTTTGGTAAAACATTTAAGAAACAAACTTGCAAAAAAAAAAACACATCAAGGACACTTTGTTCTTTTGATATTTCACTATTGTAAAGAGCTACTTAGGCCATCCCCGTGTTCTAGGTAAAAGTCCAAATTAAGTTAAATGTGGTGTCAGTCATGATAAAAGTTTTTTTTAAAGGCCATAATCCTTCCTCCCCTCCCCCACCCCACCCCAAGGCTGATATTTAAGAAGGCTCTTAACAAAATGTGTCTATACGTAGTCCTCGACTTATGACCACAACTGAGCTCAAAATTTCTGTTGCGAAGTGAATTTTGCTCTATTTTACAACCTTTTTTTGCCCCAGTTAAGTGAAACACTGCAAGTGTTAAGTTAGTGACATGATTCTTAAGTGAATCTGGTTCCCCGTTGGCTTTGCTTGTCGGAAGGTTGCAAAAGATGAACACCATGATACCCCATGACACTGCAAGGGTCATAAAAATGAATCAGTTGCCAACCATCTGAATTCTGGTCACGTGACCCACCCACCCCCATGGGGATGCTGCAAGTGTGAAAGTCGTAAGTGTGAAAAATGGTCACAAGTCACTTTTTTCAGTGCCGTTGTAACTTTGAATGGTTACTAAATGAACTTTTGTGGAGTAGGAATAGAACAGGAGTTGGAAGCAGTGGTGCGATTCAATTTTCTTTATTACTGGTTCGGTGGGCGTGGGTTGGTAGGCGTGGCAGGGAAAGTTTACTGGAAAATCCCCATTCCCTCCCCCCCCCACCCCCCACCCCCGGCCTCCCCAACCTGCTTTCCAGCTCCGTTCTCCTGTTCAGGGCAACAAAAGAAGATCAGCTGGGAGGCAGCAGGAGAGAGGAGGGGCAACCTATTTGTCATTCTCCGAACTACCCAAAATTTCCGCAACCGGTTCTCCAGAACCTGTCAGAACTGGCGGAATACCACCTCTGGCTGGAATGGACCATCTCAGACAAGCAACTGTCTAGTCTCTTCTTAAATACCCCCCATTATGGAACACCCATGATTTCTGAATGCATAGCTGTTCCATTGGTTAATTGTCCTCCCTGTTAAGCAGTTTCTCCTTAATTCCAGGTTGCTTCTCTCCTTGGTTAGTTTCCATCCATTATTTCCTGCCCTGCCCTCTGGTGCTTTGTAGAATAAGTTGACTCCCTCCTCTTTGTGGCAGGCCCCTAAAATACTAGAATACTGCTATATCATGCCTCCACCACCACCCAATTTTTTCTTTTCTCTAGACTAGCCAAACCCAAATCCTGCAGCCGTTCTATGTTTTAGTCTCCAGGCCTTTGGTCAGCTTCTCTTCTCTGAACTTTTTCCAAAGTCTGAACATCTTTTTTGTAGTATGATGACCAAAATTGGTTGCATTGTATTCCAGGTGTGGCCTGACTAAGGCTTTATAAAGCAGTACTAATCCTTCACGTGATTTTGATTCTATGCCTCTGATTATACAACCCAGGATTGCATTAGCTTGTTTTGGCTGCAGCTGCACAGTTGCTGGCTCATATTCAAATAATCATTGTAATTTGAATACAATACCTGTATTTTCCCCAGCCTTGGGGTTGGGCAGGTACTGAGGACTGATAGGATTTTATCTGTTTGAGGAATAACTTTCCATGGACGTAACACCATGTTTCGGAGTCTTATGCGGTTGGGTGACCGTCTCAGCTTAATAAATGAACAAACACCCTCCCACTTTGCCGTTTAAGTGAGACGGTGAAACTAGGATTGGAATGAGGAAAGGCAGGCCCACTGCCTTATCTACAAATCCCGGCTTGTCTCTCTAGGTGGATTGGACCATAAAGTGCGCTAATCAAACAGACTGTGTGTCTGCACAACACACTAGATTGCAAAGCTCACCAAGGTGACTCAGTTTAGCAAATGGAAACGCAAGGCTTGTAAACAACGCATTGAAGCACCTTGGTGAACCCAGCCTACCCAGGCAGTCGGTTCTGCCCCCTTTTACAACCTTTCTTGTCTCAGTTGTCGCTGTAAGTTACTAAGATGTTAAGTTAAGGGAACCTTACTAATCAGAAGATCTCAAAAGGGGATCACATTACCTTGGCACATTGCGACCATCATAAATAATCAGCTGCCAAGCATCTGAACTTTAATCAGGTGATGGTGGAGATCCTGCAACAGTTGTTAAGTTTGAAAAACAGTTGTAAGTCACTTTTTTCAGTGCTGTTGTAACTTCGAATGGTCACTAAATGAATTGTTCTACGCTGAGGTCTACATGTGCAATGGTAAGCCTCTGCAACTCTTCTGATCATTCCACAACACTAAGCTATCAGGTTTCTCTTACCTGAAAGTGCAGTTTGCACACTGTGTATCACTTGTCATACCTGTGCCTAAGCTCCTAGGGATTTGTGTTCTGCCCTAAAGCACACAGATAAATCATTTGAACAAATGGAAATCATGCAGACCAGATAGGAAGTTTCGGAACCCCAGGGCAGAGGTCTTCAAACTTGGCAACTTTAAGACTTGTGGACTTCATCTCCCAGAATTCTCCAGCCAGCTCTGTACAGTACGGACTTCGGCTTGGGAACCATATAAGATACCCACTTTAGGCTTGGGAACCTAGGATAAGCTGCCCAGTTGCCGGCTTGGGAACTGGACAGATACCCTCACAAGGCTTGGGAACCTCGAGGAAGAAAGCAAACTACAGGCTTGGGATCCTGAACCAAAAAACCCACCTGTGGTTGGTAGTACATGGTCGAGCAGGGACCCCCAGACCAGTGGTAAAATTCAAATTTTTTACTACCGGTCCTGTGGGCATGGCTTGGTGAGCGTGGGAGGGGAAGGATACTGCAAAATCCCCATTCCCTCCCCACTCCAGGGAAAGGATACTGCAAAATCTCCCTTGCACCCAACTCCTGGGGGAAGGATACTGCAAAATCTCCGTTCCCTCTCCATTCCAGGAGAAGGATACTGTAAAATCACAATTCCCTTCCCACTCTGGGGCCAGTCAGAGGTGGTATTTGCTGGTTCTCTGAACTACTCAAAATTTCCGCTACCGGTTCTCCAGAACCTGTCAGAATCTGATGGATTTCACCCTTGCCCCAGACCACTTGACATGAAATGACCCAATTGAGCTTCCTGAACATCTTGGTAGACAATGAAATCCCCTTACTCAACGCACAAAATCATGTTCACCAGTGATCAAATTCACCCTTTTATTCTACTTCTCTTGGGGAAAAAAGCCACACACCCAAACGGGCCCAGAGAAAAGGGCCCAGAGAAAATTTTTCTGTATTTACAAAACAGGATTTCCCTTTGAAACTGGGATGTTTCTGATGAGCCGACTAAGATACAGGTGGTCCTTGATGTACAACCACAATTGAGCCCCACATTTCTGCTGCTAAGTGAAAGATTTAATTTTGCCCCATCTTGCAATCTTTTTTTTTTGCCACCAGTTGTTAAGTGACTCACTGCCGTTGGTAAGTTAGCAGCACGGTTGTTAAGTGAATCTGGCTTCCCCATTGACTCTGCTTGTCAGAAGGTCGCAAAAGGAGATCACGTGACCCTCCCCCCCTCCGGACCCTGCGACCATCATAAATATGAGTCGGTTGCCAAGAGCTGAATTGTGAACACGGGACTACCGGGATGCTGTAATGGTCATAAGTGTGAAAAACGGTGATGTCCCTTTTTCAGCACCGCTGTGACTTCAAACAGTCACTAAATGAACTGTTGTAAGTCGAGGACTACTACCTGTACAGTACTTTAGAATTTTCAATATGTTGTTCAGCAGGTCAAACTGCCATTCCCTACTGAATTTCAAATATATTTCCCTGGGGTTCTGGATTTTTCTGGATTTATTGCAGCAGAGGGGAAGTTTTAATCCAAAATCAAGCTCTCCATGGGTCAAGCATGAAGGAAGATGACCAAAATGACTTTGTGATGTGTTAACTTAACCCTTAACAGGCCCAAAAGAATAGATGGGTACAGGGCGAACACCAAAACTTACTATATGTTCATGTATAGTTAAAACAGAGCAGTTTAAATTCCCTGACTTCAACTCCCAGAATTCCCCAGCGCGCAATGCTTAATGCGGCCAAGGTTGAGAAACACTGAAATAGAGCATAAAATTATTCTCCGTTCTGCTGCATTAAAGCCACAATTTGGCAGCTACTGGAAAGTCACAGGCAGTTACACCCAAAGTTTTTCAGGAGTCACAAACAACCAAGTTTTGTGACAGGCTTTGTGCTAGAATAAACAGATATTTGTGAAAATCGCAGCAAAGTTGGGGAAAAACGAGTCCTGTCTGTCTAAAATGGCTTTTTTTCTTTCTGTCTTTCTTTTTTTGGATAGCTGTCATTTTTCTTCTAACGGGTGACCCCCATATGAAGCCTATCCCACCCCCAAATGGAGGAGGAGTGGGAATTTCAAAGAAGTTTAAAAAGGAAAACAGCGAGGAAGATTTTGCAGAATTAAAAGTACTTCTGAGAAACAGCCAACCGCATCTCAGCAGCTGGAACAAACAGGTAACATCTGTGGCAGTTTGCCCACTTCCTCCCCAGGAGGGAGCCTTAAACCATCCATGCATCTGCGGCTTCCTGCAGCTCATCCATGCTCAGCGCACGGCCCCCTCCTGTTGGGTGACACCAGAAACCCAGGGCAACAAATATGCCACTTCTCAAAACAAGAAAAGGCATAATTATACCTAATTCAAGCCAAAATTGCCTGTCCTAACCCTTCCTGGGATTTTAGAAGCAGAACGGAGCGGGAAGGGACCTTGGAGGTCTTCTAGTCCAACCCACTGCTCAAGCAGGAGAACTTATACCATTTTAGACAAGTGATTGTCCAGTCTCTTCTTAAAAACCTCCAGTGTTGGAGCGCCCACGATTTCTGAAGGCAAGTTGCTCCACTGGTTAATTGTTAGGAAGTTTCTCCTCCATTCCAGGTTGCTTCTCTCCTTGATTAGTTTCCACCCATTGTTTCTTGTCCTGCCCTCCGGTGCTTTGAAGAATAAACTGAACCCACCCACCCTCTCTTCTTTGTGGCAGCCTCTCATTTTCTGGGATTTGCTGGGAACAAACCATTCTTTTCAATAAACCAGACCTTGTAAGCTCTCTACTTACAATTATTCATTTAGCGACCGTTTAAAGTCACAATGGCAGGGTCGGCATCCTTTGGACTGTTATAGCAACCTCTCGGTCACATAATCAAAATTCAGGCCCAACCTGCAGGTACAGGCAGTCCTTGACTTACAATTGCAACCAAGCCCCAAATTTATGTTCCTAAGTTATGACAGTTGTTAATTGAGTTTTACTTATTTTGTGACCTTTCTTGCAACTGTTAAAGAGAACCATAGCAGCTGTTAAGTTAAATGAATCTGGTTTCCCCATTGGCTTTGCTCATCAGAAGGTTGCAAAATGACCCTGGGACACTTCAACCGTCATAAATGTGAATCAGTTGCCAACTGTCTGAATTTTGATCACATGACAGGTAAGTGTGAAATGTGGTCATGTCACTTTTTTCAGTGATGTTGTAAGTCACTAAATGAACTGTTGTAAGTTGAGGACTACATAGATTTACCATGATTGCAGCATTCCGGGATCATGTGACAGCCATGTATGACCTTCCCAGCCAGCTTCAGTCAACTAAAGTCGGTGGGGGAAGCTGGATTTGCTTAACGACCATGTGATTCACTTAATAACTGCAGTGATTCCCTGAAGATCATTGGCAAAAAAAATGGCATTTTCTCTGTATTTAACAACCACTTTGCTTTACAATGGACCCAATTATGGTTGTATGTCGAGGATCACCTGTACATAAAATGCAAAGTTTTGCTAAGAATCTCTAACTTGCTGATCGACATTGCTGCCTTTACAACCCCCTCTTCTCTTTTCGTATCCAACAATGTTATTTCTGCTTTTCTTCCAACAGTCGTCCACGTGGGGCTGCCAAATGAGCTCATCACCATTGGCTGCCTCAGTGCCAACCTAGCTGCTTTCACAGGCCACTCTCTGAATTTGCCTGTCTCTGTTTGCACAATGGCACTTTTCAACAATAAGAAAGAGTTTTTCCATGGCCTCAAATGTCCCTTGAGCCTCTGCATACGCTAGCAAGAGGCTTTTTTGTAATATGATTTTACTGAGAGTTGAAAGAAAAATAGCAAAATGAATGCAAATTAAAATGAAGATGGAAAAAAAAAAGAAAACAAAAGAGAAAGCAGAAGTGTGAAAAAAGGTAAAATAAAAATAGAAAAGAACAACAAAACAAGATATAATGAAGTGGCTTCTATAAGTACCATTGTAGATTTACCCCTTTCTCTAGAGTTACGTTGTGATTCTTTTCTTTCTATCTAGTCATTAAAACCACAAATCATAAGAAGTTCATTTTTTCCTGTTTTATGTAAAAAATATTTGCCTTCACATATAAAAAGTCCTTAAGGGATTTCCAGCCAGCAATAAGCATAGTTGTTGCCTTTTCTCTAATCCAGGGATGTCAAACTCAATTTCATTGAGGGACGCATCAGGGTTGTGTTTGACCTCGGGGGGGGGGGGGGATGGGCGTGGCCAGCTTCATGTCACTCATGTCAGGGGCGCCTGTTGTGAGCCAAGCGCTCTGCAAGGGAAAACCCATTTTTGGCTGTGAGGGGCTCCTGCAACCCTCTGCCAGCAAAAACGGGCCTTGAACTCCATTTTCACTTGCAGAGGCACTGTGGGCCGATCCTTCACTGATTCCAGGGTGGCCCCACGGGCCACATCTAAGCAACCTGTGGGCCAGATCCAGCCCCACGGTCAGTGGTGGGATCTGACCGGTATGCCCCTGCCGTACTGTTACGTCCCGAGTACCATTCTAGTATGGTACTCCAGAGGGTCCGCCCGCGCTCCTTACTGGCATTTGAACTGTTCGGGGCTTCTGCGCATGTGCACGGAGCATACGGCACCTGCGCAACGCTCCACTGAGCAGCTGAAGCATTGCGGAACGTTGCCGGCGGTAAGTACACATGCACGCTCTGCACACATGTGCGTGCGTTCATGTGGTGGACATCCGGCCCCGTTGCACCGTACCGGTTACAACGGTATCCGGAACCCACCACTACCCCTGGTCCTTGTGTTTGACACCCCTGCTCTAATCAGACAGGTCTACCATCTCTAGAGTGACTTTGCTCTAGTAGAGAAAGCACCGGGCTAGAATCCAGGATTCTAGAATCAGGTGAATTCGGCGAATTCTAGTCTCACCTTTTGCATGAAAGCTGAAACTATGGGCCAGTCCCTCTCAATCAACCTAATCCACCTCCTAGGGTTAATCTTGTAGGGAAAAGTATACTAGGTATGTTGGCTGCCTTGAATTATTTATAATAATAATAAAGACAGGAACTACCTAAGTAAACTATGATTGCCAACCATGATGGCATTGCCAAATTTTTCCATCCTTGTGCATAGCATAACCGCTCTGGCAAGTGAGGGGGAAGGTTCATTCTCCAACTTTTGGGTTTGGTTTCTGAACATTTCGTTACCAGGCTAGGTAACATCTTCAGTGGAAGTTAGGGAATATCAATGTTGGTGTTCTTCTGCTTATAAGGGCTTCATGTGGTCAGTAGGTCTTGTGATGGGGAAGTCACATCAGGTGTGACATGATGACACTTGTGATGGGTCTTGTGATGGGTCAGGTTTGGGTCATGTCGGGTGAGGGTCTTGTGATGGGTAGGTCATGTCAGGTGAGGATCACTGGGAGGTGAAGTATTGGTTGAGGGTCGGTGCCATTGCTAATTGGCTGTGCGGTTGATCAAGTGATGATAGAGTTGGTAGATCCCTTCTGACGCTCGGGTTCTATATAGTAGGTGAAAACTACAACCAACTTCGCTCTTCTAATTCCCAAGCAGCTGAGATAGAACCACCAATGTAATCCTGGTTACCTGAATTTTGCAAGGCTTACACAATGAAGATAACGTTTCTTTCGAACTGAATTTAATTCCTAATAGCTACATGGACTCACCACTGGTAGATTCCTAGCAATGGCATGGAAGCGCTTTGCTGTTCCCTTCTTCTAGATCTGGTGTTTTGGCTTCCCCATCCAGCCTATCGCTCCCATCCCATCTCCCACCCAAATAGTCTTATTTCCCATAAAGAACTAAAAGAGATATGTAAGTCTAGGGCCTATTTTCTTATCTATTTACAACCAGGCCAGGAGCTATATTTAGCTCCTAGGTTCAGAAGGTCAGCCTGGTGCTACCATCCTGTACAAAACACGAGGAGCACATTTTCTCCTGTGGTTCTGCACTCACTTATTTATTTAATCACATTATTATGGCCACCCATACTGCATCCAGTTTTGGTCACCACACTATAAAAAAGATATTGAGATATATACAAATATCTGCCTAGCTGTTTGTCATCTCTCTAGATTCTCACATTTCCAAGGAGATATAAATCAAGAAGAATTTCTCCAGTGGTTTTTTAGAATTTAGAAATGCTAGCGGCCAGGATGGTTACAAACAGTGGAAAAATACCTGAAAACAGCAGCCCAGCAGAAGTCTTAGTTTCCTTCAGCTATTATTGGACAAATATTTAAATGATTAATAGAGGGATACACTAAAGATCAAGGGAAGTACTAATACCATTCTATAAAGCCTTAGTAAGACCACACCTAGAATACTGCATCCAGTTTTGG
The DNA here is from genome assembly GCF_051295495.1 of Thamnophis sirtalis. NCBI lineage: Eukaryota > Metazoa > Chordata > Lepidosauria > Squamata > Natricidae > Thamnophis > Thamnophis sirtalis. Next base: position 26,289,512 of record NW_028261394.1, on the reverse strand, counting down.
GCACCACACTATAAAAAAGATGTTGAGACTCTAGAAAAAGTGCAGAGAAGAGCAACCAGGATGATTAGGGGCCTGGAGGCTAAAACATACAATGAACAGTTGCAGGAACTGGGCATGGCTAGTCTAGTGAAGAGAAGGACCAGGGGAGACAGGATAGCAGTCTTCCAATATTTGAGGGGCTGCCAGAGAGAGGAGGGGAGTCAAGCTATTCTCCAAAGGACCCGAAGGTCAGACAAGGAATAATGGATGGAAACTGATCAAGGAGAGATTCAACCTAGGAATAAGGATGAATTTTCTGACAGTGAGAACAATTAACCAATGGGGCAGAAGTTGCCTTCAGAAGTTGTGGGAGTTTCATCACTGGAAGTTTTGAAGAAGAGACTGGACTGCCATTTGTCAGAAATGGCTCAATATGGCAGATGTTCGTGAAGACGGTCTTTAAAAAAAAAAAAGCTTTGTACTGTATGACACCCTGAAAAGAAAAGTAAACCAAAGAATGAGAGTCCCACCTACTGAGACACTTTGGGAGGATAAAAAAAGAAACAGAAAAATGACTATTTCCTTATTGTTGCTTATTTCTCATCAACGCTGAGAGACTTGCAAGGAAAAGGTCTTTGGCTTCCAGGAAAAGATGCTGGCACAGCTGGAGGGACTGCTCAGGAATTCCCAGCAAGGGGTTCCTGAAACCCTCAAATGTCAAGGGGCTGTTGTGTAAGAAGAGAACGGAATGCTGGGCCACAGAAGCGCATGTATTATATCCACACACAAAAAATATGCAAGAAAACAAGCAAAGCTCAGAGAGGACAGAGACCTCTCGTGTCCACCTGAACCTGAAAACCAGGCTTTACTGGTGGTCTGGGGACCAAATGGGGGAGTTACCTACTAGAGGTGGCTGCTAGATTGATGGCAGACTCCCCCTCCCCCCTCCCCTTTGCACTCTGCTTTCCATTGGTCCATCTTTGGTTTTCATACCATTGTATTATTCTCATTGTCTTCCTTTGTCATTGTTTATTTTATTACTCTATTATTTTACATCGGTTCTGTTTACGACCGTTACATTTTCTTCCTTTTTATTATTGTAAGCTCCCTGGAGTAGCTCCATGGCAGCCAATAAACTCAACAAATAAATAATGTGAGAAGTGGCCTTCTCCAACCCCAAAGGTTGCGACCAGACCAAGAAGACAAGAGTAGCCGGGAGCTTCTGCACAGCCAACCTCACTAAAAACAGGCTGGATTCACACCTGTCTCAACTTCCGCCTTTAGTAATAACACCAAACTTTTGGGAGACACTTTGGCCAGGCTTATAAATAGCAATCTGCCAGAGTTCAAGTGAGTAAGAAATTTCAGTGGAAGCTTAGCAGAATTTGGGTTTTCTCTCCCTCTGGCTCCAAAGGACTAAGATTAGGTATGCGTAGGCTGCTAGATATGAATTTGCAGGCTACTTTTATTGGCAAGAACGGAGTGCGTTCTCGAGCTGATCGCCATACTACCAACCTTGTAGCTCCTTAAGAAGCTAAAAAGAAGGGAAACAAATATCTGAGCAAGTAAATATGCGGAGCCCTTTTTGTCCAAACCTGGGCTTTAAAGTACTCAAGCCAAGCCAAGCCCAGGAGCAGAGGAGCAGGAGCCAAACAATGGAGTTGTGATCTTGACTTTTTTGACTCTGTCTTAAAATCAGCCTGGTCAGGAGGGTCTCATCTCAGCTTCCAGAGAAGGAATGAATTTAGCAAACCAACATCCAGGGAGCTCATAACCAGATTCATGGAGGCTAACCTGGCCAAAGGCCATATACAAATTTTGCTTGCTGTTTAATTGCAAAGTGAAGCCTTTTTTTCACTGTCTTATTCTTTACAAACCTACAGACTCTGGCCTGTGTGCCAGAGCGCTAGACAAGCATTATTATCAAGGAGTTCTGATCACTTGTGCCATGACCTTCACGGCCCCCTTTCACGTTCCCTTGAAGAAAAATAAGTCCTCTCCCAAAGAGGACATTCTAGAGGGTTGCAACACCGGGAGTGTGTGCCAAGCAGGCAAACCTCCAGCTGTTCAGAGACATGGAGGCTGATGGAATGTATTAATTGCATGATTAACCTAATTATCTGGACACCGAAGACATGGATTTTTAATTAGTACTACCAGAGTCACCATCACAGTGTCAAGGGACGAAGGCACCACATCAGTAACCAATCATTTTGCAAACCATACAGGGATTTACCGTTGGAGGTTAGTTTGAAGAACGTGAGCCTCAAAAGGCATCAATCAATATTGAAGCGGTGCATCATTCAGAGTCAAAGTTATGGTAGCAGTGCAGCTCCTATATAGGTGGGAGTAAGTGAGACACAAACTGGGCAGGAGAAGCAGCTGGAACAAAATTCAAAATTCCAGAAGACAAAACAGCCCTTCAGCGTGGTAGGTAAAACTGACTTGAAGAATTGCTTAACTGGATTTATTTATACAAATCCATCCAAAAACATTTTACAAAATTGATTTGAAAATGCAATCATCAACTGAATTTAGAACCATTAAAAATGTAAACATCCAGATTGGTCTGTCGGTGTAGACTTATGACTTGGGTTAAGATGGAAGTCCTAGTGAATTGGGCAAAAAAGATTTTGCATCTGTGCAGAAGACTTTTATATCTAGTGGTCTGCATTAGTTTGATGTGATAGCTCACTTTAATGCACTGAATCTTCAAAGCTAATTTGAATATAACTGGCATGGAATACCCTATCCACATGTTACACGGTACATTCATACACATGAACACAGTACACACACAAAATATGCACACAAGATGTCTACTCTATCTAAATAAAAAGGAAAGCTGAACAAAACCAAAATACAGAAATCCCTACCAAGGAGTACAAACAATTCAATGGCAGAGCAATTTCACATCTCTAACTTGGGGCAGCCAATGCAATTCTTGTAAGATGCAGAACTGAAAGCAAAACAGAACCTTCATAGTTCAACTGAACAGAGCAGGAAATAAGTTTGAGGGAAAATGATGTACGGTATCTCACATTTGCTGATATAATCCAGTGTAATTGAAAAGTTAATCAATTAAGCAACTATTGGACAGATAAAGGAAGCACAATTGGCTGGCAAAAAGAACATTATTTCCTCTATTTCCTGCCAAAACTAAATTATAAATTGCTTTGCTTGGTGATACTACTTAATTTAAGCATACTTTCTCCCTGCAACCCAACCAATGGAAATTCTTGGCAGCATTTCCAGCCATGCTCCTGGGGGCATCCCCAAAGTCAATTTCAGGAACCGACTGCTAGAGGCCTAAACTAAAAAGCTTGTCCCATTCTCTGCCTGAAATCATTTTTTTTTCTGTTAACTTCCTCCTAATGAGTTTGCTGGGGAAATCCCTCCATACTTTTTTTCTCAGAAACAAGTATACTTCCTGTAAGCCAATGTGATGTTCCACATTATTAACCCCTTTCATTCTCTCAGCAGAAAAAAAAAAAACTCCCTAAAACTCATAATGCTTTCCATGGGATCTAGGAGAGCCAATCTTACCTAATTCTACATTCTTTGATTACCAACTCAATTCAGTCTTTCTCAACCGTGTGGGCAATTGTAAGATATCTGGTCTTCAACTCCTAGAATTCCATTGTAGGGCCACCAATGAGAATTCTGAGAGGTGAAGGAGGTCTCCTTCTGTCTGGAAGGAGACCAAATCAGAGAGAATGACAAGAGTTTTTATCCACCCCCAAGTTACAGAGTGAGGGTATTTGTGAGGTACAGATATTTTCGTGTTATCTTTCCGGTTTTAATAACAACAGAAGTGAGGGTGTAGTATCTTCAAAAGCTGTTCTATTGTGGTTTTTGCCAATGATAAGAATACAGAGGAGACTACAGTACAGAAATCTTGAGAATCGACCTGCTTTCTCACCCCTGTACTAAAAGGAAAAAGAGAAGCAACATGGTGGTAGGAGAGCTATATATTGATGCTTTTAGATGCATCTAAACCAGACCTCTGCATTTTACAGCCTCTGGGCCACATCCAGACTTTTGGCTGTCTCTGTCCAGCCCACATGAATTGCTAAAAAATATGTAGAGATTCTCAGCCATCCAGGCCACGGTTGTCCCAAAGGTGCTTTTTCAGGAGGCAACTGGATTTTCTTGTTTTTACTTTTGAAGACGTTTCGCTTCTCATCCAAGAAGCCTCTTCAGCTCTGACAGGTCCTCTCAGAGCTGAAGAAGTTTCTTGGATGAGAAGAGAAACCTCTTAAAATACACACAAGAAAATTCAGTTGCCTCCTGAAAAAGCACCTTTGGGACACATGGATTGCTGTTATTTTGAAGGTAACTATTTTTTCCCCAATTTACCTATGTGTTTGCTATGTACCTTCACAGCCTTATTTGTTTGGCATTCCACAACAGTCCCAATTTCTGATGAGGCCATCTGGGAAAATGAATTGCCTACCCTTTATCTAAAATCAACAACTAAAGCAAAATTAAGCAAAGAAAATAAGTCCTAGGAGGCTCCAGGCCATGAACTAACTAATCAAATTACTCCAGGTATTCACAAGTGGCTGGCAATTTTTTTGTCCACCCTCCATTCTTACCCCCTTGTTACTCTTTCCCCAGCTAACCTCTGCTGGGAAGACAAGGAAGCTATTTGGCTAATATTTTAGGTGGACTTTACTCCAACTGCCTTCATTCACATATCATACTTATCAAGATACACACAGCATAACATCCCACTGCCACGTTTTAGCCTGACCTCTCGTTCAAACCAAGCCAGAATGTCACTTCAAGAGCACAATATTCTCTGAAGGGTGGCACAAGATCCCAGGTTTCATGTACCACAGAAATCAAATAAGGCAAAAACGCTACCCAGGCCGTTTATGAAGGGCAAAGTTGTGTCAGGCTTAGTCCAAATCCAGAGCTCAGGATGCTTTCTAGAGTAAGCACTCACTGACTTGTTAAGTAGGAAAGAGAAGATCAATGAAGGATCTAGTTCCCAGCACATGGATTTTATAACAAAATCTCTTAATACCAGAAGGGCCTCTCACAACACATAACTTTGTTGGTTTAACAAACTGTAATTGGTTACTGTATTTACCCATTTTCTGGACATGCCCAAATGTCCTGAACACCGAAGAGGTTGGCTTAACCCAACTTTATCATGCACACACAAGAAGCCTGACCCAGATTAAGAGGGGGCACACGTGTGAAGGGCACATGTGTAAAGGATGTGTGAAGGAAGCAGCCAGGACCTTTTAACCCCAGCAGGACACTTCCTTGACCAGCAATTTTACACCCTTTAGCCTTCTGAGATTGTTTGTTCCCCATCTTCTGGGCCTTTGGCTCCTGATTCGAACCCAGCACCATGGCTGACCTTTAGCCCCCAGGAGCCGCATCCCCAGAGCCCCCTTGGGCTCCCCAAACCCGTCCACTCACCGCTGTGCGAACTGAACCACCGGGGTCCGAGGTGGAGAGGTAGAGCATCGGCCAGCGAGGCCCTGGAGCCCAGGTACAGCATCCCGTCTCTGTGGTGACCGCCTCCCGTCTCCTGGTAACCGTTGCCATGGCCGTAGGGGGCGGAGTCCGCGCCCGACCCGCCGCCTGCATCCCGCTCCGAGTCGCCCGAGGAAGCCGCCGCCGTGGGGGTGGCCGGGGTGGTCGTGCCGGTGCCGGCCGCTGCCGCCGCCGCGTACAGGCCGAAGGGGACGCTGCCGGCGCCAGCCGGCTCCACGCCGCCCATCCCCACGCCCACGCCGGCCACGGAGCTGACGGAACGGCTGCGCAGCCCCATCGCCGAGCTCCCGCCGCCGCTTCCTCCGCTGCTGCTGCCGCCTCCTCCGCCGCCGCTGCCTCCGCCGCGGTAGTGCCCGAAGTGCGGGGCTCCCCCGGGCGGCGGCACCGCGCTGTCGTCGCTGGCCACGGGGCCGCCGCCGCCGCCGCCTCCTCCGCGCGAGCGCCCCGCCGCCGTGGCGCCCGCCGTGCTCTGCTTGCCCCCCATGCCCGCCAGCCAGCCAGGGAGGGCCACTAGGCGCTCAGGCCCCCCGGCATCGTGCAACGGCGGCCAGCCCCACCGGCGGCCGCGCTCCCCGTCCTCGCCTCTCCGTGCAGCAGCGGCAGCCGCCGCCGCCGCCGCGCCCCAACGGGCGGCCCGCCGCGCCTCCCGGGCTCATCCACGGCGGGGACAGCTGGGGGTCCCGCCCTACGGAAGGCGGCGGCGGCGGCAAGAGAGCGCGGCTGCCCAAGCGCCGCTCCGCATACGAAGACTGGGCGGGCAGATCGGGCCAAGCAGCAGTCCCACCGCGGGAGTCTGGCTCCGTTGGGGCCGCGAGGGCTGTAAAGGGCGTCGGGCTGGTGCTGGTGCGTCCCCAGCCGGGCTTCCCGAGGGCTCCCGGAGCCGAGACAATAGAGCCGCGCACAGCGCCTGCGCCGCGGCTTCCCCGTCTCCTCCTCTCCGCCTCCCCTCCCCTCCTCCCGCCGCCGCCGCCGCCGCGGGATGCTGAGCGGACGGAGGGAGGGCGCGCCTGGCTCCCCTCCTGCCCCGCGACGAGACTCCGAAGTCCCGGCCCGGCGGGAGCCAGCCTTGGAACGGCTTTAACCGACGGTCTCTCCGGCCTTTTGCCGTTAACGCCTCCGAAGTAGCCGAGGCGTTTGATGAACTTTCTGCAGCCTTAGATTCCCCCCTCGCGCCGAGAAGCAGAGCCCCGCATAGCTTTCCAAGGGCTGGGCTGGATCCTAGTTTGCCTGGTGGCGGCAGGAATTGCGCAATCATGCCTTGTGGGAGTGGGGTCTGGGGTCTGTTTGGGGCTGGGTTGATGGATTGACACATAGGTCAGCAAACTTGGCCACTTTAAGACTTGTAGAATTCAACTCCCAGAATTCTCCAATCAGCAGAGCTGGCTGGAGAATTCTGGGAGTTGAAGTCCACAAGTCTTAAAGTCGCCAAGTTTGAAAACCTGGATTAAGCACCGGGAGTCCTCAATTTACAACAGTTCATTTAGGGACCGTTCAAAGTTACAACCGCACTGAAAAAAAGGTGACTCGTGAACATTTTTCGGCACTTACTTAATTGGCTCAAATGTTTCACTTAGCAACGATTTAGGGCTTACCTCCATCACAGGATGCATCAAATGAAGCCTTAATAGAACATAGTGAAAAACTTAGTTTTGGATCAAAGATGTATCCAATAACCTTGAAAACAGTTACAGTTACATGACATGCATGTCTTCAGCACGTTTATGTTCTGCTGCAAAGGTCAATATTTCTTCATCTCACACTTGATTTTATCTTTACAACAACCTCAGGAGATGCATTTTTGGAAAAAGGACAAACCATAATTATAAGTGTCGCCCACAGTCAGGTATTCTGCTTTGTGCCTTGATTTATCAATTCCATCAGGATAGCTTATATAAACCATGATATAAAGCTTACAATGATTTGCCATTTGTAGTTTAATAAACCATGATTAACAAATTTAGACTTGGCACAAAATACAATTTGGCTCGTTTGTTTTTCTTTCACCAGTTGCATTAAAATCCCATCTTAAAACTCGACAGCCACTTGTCTGGAATGGTGTAGGGTCTCCTGCTTGAGCAGGGGGTTGGACTAGAAGACCTCCAAGATCCTTTCCAGCTCTATTCTCATTGAAACTTTTAAGTCTCTTGATTGAATATGTTAACATATTTTTCTTGTTTGTGTTTAACACGCACACAAATACAATAGATTAGCATTTTATTATTTTATATACTAAAATTGCCTGTTGATGAATGACACCTAAAGGGGTGTCTTCCTTTTCCCAAGAATTGGAAACATTTGTGCATAATAAATCCTGACTTTGCTCCAGATACTTTGCATTCTGTTTGGTGTTCTGCATCTTCTGGACAGGTGGCCATCACTCCCTACTTTTGAAATAAGAGAACCTTATTCTAGGTTCCATTCTTTCCTACATTTTGCACCAGGCTAGTATAAGTTAATTCACCCAATCTAATTCCTTTGCAAATTTAAAAAACAACAACGCTATCAAGATAAATCATATTTTCACATTCTGAGGGTTTGCTGCCAAGTCCGTTTTCAACAAAAACAGGGAGTTCTGAGACTGTAAAAGACAAAAAGGGACAATATAAAAGGTAGAACAGAACCAGTTTTCAACCAATTATTTTACAGCGGGGCCGCACAAACCTTCACATCAATTTCAGGTAAGGGGTTATGAAATCTTGAGTGTTGTCAGCCGAGAAGAGAATATACTTCTGTCCATTTTACTTGTGCTCTCAAGACAATTCCAGACATAAGAGCTTTTGAAATCTGATGGTACAAACCCCAGGAATTTCTTGGGATGGTCAGTAGGCAGCAAGGAGAGTTTTGTCCCAACTTGTAAGAACTTGATTTTATTTAGGAGTAGATCCAGGGATATTTGTTTGGAATGAAGCTCCTGGTGACATGTCATTTATAGCACCCCTCATCTTTTGTGCAATTAACTTGCATGATGTAATTGAAGTGGCAGTTGTGAACTTTCAGCCATAGTTATATTGTGCTCTAATCAGGAATGGAAAGATTAATATCTCACCTAGGTAAAGATTGACTAAAATCCCTATTCTCCTAAACTTTGAATAGAGGGTTGACAGATCCCTTCCCAGCCTATTTGCATGAGTAGAGATCATGCATTATCATCATTAGGAAACACATTCAGAAGAATTGTGCAAAAACATAGCAGTGGCGTGGATAAGTTCCTTCCAGAGATGGAAACAACACAGTTAGTGTAGCTTAATTCAGATCCACTTCTGTAAATTAAAGGAGATCCAGGTGACTCTTTGGCTCCAATGTCTATTTTGGATTGATTGATTGATTTGGAATCTGTCTACATAGAATAATAAGGGTTGGAAAGGCTGGGGAATTCTGGGAGTTGAAGTCCACAAGTCTTAAAGTTCCCAAGTTTGGACACCCTGCCCTATACCATTTCAGATAAATGGTTGTCCAGCCCCTATAATTTAAACACACATTAGTAAATATACATATACTAATTAATGATATGGATTAACAAAACAGCCACTTTGCAGTCTTCTAACCCTCCACATCCCTCAGACATTGAATATGTTCACAGAAAGTTGCATAACTGAGGCAAAGATACAGTGTCTGCGCTCAATAAGCAGGATAAGCTTGCTTTCAATTTACAAGAGAGGGATTGCATATGTGTGTGTGGTGTGTGTGTGTGTCTCAGCCTGTTGTGCAAATCCAATGACAAAGGTATGCAAGGAAAAAAAAGAGAGAGCAAGTGGGAGGCAGGCTGCCTTAAGAAAGATCAAAACAAATCGACGTCGGACCACGACTCCCAGGGTTCCTAGCTAGGCGAGGGGAGACTCTGGGAGTTGTAGTCCAACCCTGAGGGAAGACACAGGTCTGGCTCTTGAGCAACTCCGGCTCCTTTAAGCGGCCAGAACTACGCCTCCCGGCAGGCCCTGCGCTCCGTGCGCGACGACTTCCTGGTCGCCGTCGCGCCGCCGCCTCCAGGGCAGCCAAGATGGCCGCGCGCTGGAGTAGCGAGAATGTGGTGGTGGAATTCCGCGACTCGCAGGTATCCGGGGCCGTTTTCGGGGCAGCGGGGCCGCGCGGTCGCCGTTCCCCGGACGGTCTGCCTGCCTGCCTGCCGGCAGAGCTCTCTCTCACCCCCTCCCGTTCCTTGGCACTCCGGGTGGGAGGCATCCCTGCCGCGCCTCCCCCTGGGGAGATGCGGGGAGCCGCTGAGGGGAGATGGGAAGGGTGCCTGGCGTCGCACGAAGATCCGCTGCTCGGCGTCGAGTGGCCTGGGGCTCGCCCCGGCACCCTTCGGGAGCGCTGGATTACAGCTCCCATCATCCCCAGCAGCAGAAGGGGGGGGAGCAATAGCAGTTAGACTTATATACCGCTTCACAGTGCTTTGCAGGGCTCTCTAAGCGGTTTACAGAGTCAGCCTCTTGCCCCCAACAATCTGGATCCTTATTTTACCAACCTTGGAAGGATGGAAGGCTAGGTCAAGCTTGAGCCTGGTCAGATTTAAACTCCTGACTGAGCAGAATTAGCCTGCAATACTGCCTTCTAACCACTGCATGTTATGGTGGATGGATGGAATAGCAAATACACTTATATACCGCTTCACAAGGCTTTTATAGCCTTCTCTAAGCGGTTAACAGAGTCTGCATGTTGCCCCCAACAATCTGGGTCCTCATTTTACTCGGAAGGATGGAAGGCAGAGGAAGGAAGAAGGAAGGAAGGAAAGGATAGAGGGAGGAAAGGAGAACAATAGCACTTAGATTTATATACCACTTCACGGTACTTTACAGCCCTCTCAAAGAGGTTTACAGCCTTATTGCCCCCAACAATCTCGGTCCTCATTTTACCCACCTCGGAAGGATGGAAGGCTATTGTGACTGGTTTTTCTCTTGACTGAGGCAATACTAATAGTTTTACTAATGCAGCCTCCCATTCCAACGGACTCTTGAGAGGCTTACCAAATATACTCATTAAAACAATACATTAAATATAATGCAGCTGACCTCTCTGTTAGACTGGGTGGCACAGAAAATATAAAATGAATTTAAACAATTGAAAATTAAAAAATGAAACAGGCCTGGCCACCGCTTCCAGTATTTTTCTTCTCCCTCACCACCGCTTTTCCTCCTGGCATTATTATCAAAGTTAATTACATTCTGAACTTTATTATAAAGAACCTTCCCACTTTCCCATAAAGTTTTGGAAGCAAGCAGTATAAACATTTGTAAGCAAAAGTTACTTAAAAACAGCCAAACAAGACCTGGGATATTTGCTCTACTCTAGAGCATATTCTGTGAGTAATAGAGCCTCTGTGAGGAGGATGGGTGGTTTTAAAAATTGGATAAATAACTTTTGTCATTGCTGTTTTGGATGTAGAGGATCCAGTTTGGGGCTGCTGCAGTTGTGACACTTGTATAAAACAACAAAATCTTTGTGTATGTGTGAGTGGATAGGTTAACAACATTATTGAAGACCAGGAAAAGGAATACAGGTAGTTCTGGACTTACAGCCATTTTGAATTTACACAGCACTGAAAAAATAGTCTTACAACCATTTTTCACCAATTGCAGCATCTGCATGATCACATGGTCAGAATTTGACTGCTTGGCAACTGGCATGGATTTATGACAGTTGTAGTGTCCCAGAGTCATGTGATCACCTTCTGTCGCCTTCTGACAAGCAAAATCAATGGGGAAGCTTGTTCACTTAACAGCTGTTTTACTAACTTAACTGTAGTAATTCACAACTATGACAAGACAGTTCTTAAAATGGGGCAAAACTCACTTAACTGTCATGCTTCAAAACAGAAATTTTGTGGTCGTAAGTCCAGGACTACCTATAATTGTGTTAAACACTTTAAGAACAGCACTCCAGGGGCTTCTGCAAAGAGCTGGGGGAGAGATTTCTGCTGAGATGATCATTTGCTTCCCCCCTCCTTTCCTGTAAACTCTAGCCTCTCTTTGATTCTTTAGCTACAGCTAAAAGTTTAAGAACTGACCCATGTTAGAAAGCTGCCTTACGTTAGGCTGTTCTGTTATAAATTGGACATTTTTGAATTTTGGCAAGATTGCTACAGCAGACATTTTATAGGTATGATCTGGGTTAATTGGATTGTCAGTTGATTGATTCCAACACTTATATAACAAATGTTTTAAGGTATTTTTATTGTTCTTTATGTTCCTTCTCCTGTACTGTACATTTTTTCCTACCCAATTATGCTAATGTTGCAATATCTTATGAAATTTGGTCTTGTCTACAAAACAAATTTGTGCTATGAGGTATTCATAAATCTCTAACAGCTAGTGTTTGCCACTGCTGAATAAGGTTAATAGTTAAAATAATCCATTAATTCACACAGATTTCTAGATAATATATTATCTTCATAAACACACGCCTATAAATGAGTCATCAGAGAAGATATTTATTGACTGGATTTGCACATTGCACTTTGGCTCTTTGCATTTCACATGAACCAACTTTTCTAGCTAATAAAATCATATTTATGGTTTAATGCAATGAAGAAACCTAACAAATTCTGGCTTAGTGAACAAACTGTCATATAGTGTGATATGTGATACATGGGCTGAACTCACAGTTATGCTAAGATGTATGTTCTAATATTTACACGCTTCCTCAGGGAAACAAATAAAAATATGATTTAGCATGGTGTGTGAATTAGGTTTCTATATTGTTTCTTTGAGAATGTACTGAGGCATGAGATTTAAAGGTCTTTGAATGCTGGGTGCTATGGCATCAAATGGTAATTGGTATAATAATGGTATTATTCCCAGCTCTGTTTCCTTCAAAAGACCATGATGACAAGGGAAAGTTGAGAAGTAAATATTCTAAAAGGGAGAATTTCATCATTGCTGAAACTTTACTCATACCAACCAGAAATTCATAAGAAAGAATAACACCACCAATTATTCTGGGCAGATGGAATCTGTACCTTGTTGCAACTGGATGTATTCAGTTTGAAAAATCCTTTATTTTACAGTTTTCATGCTGATAATAATGGAATGTGATACTTAGGAGAGTTACAAGTCTTATTAGTAATGTGCATGCAAACTATGCTAAACCCGGTTAGTTTTAAATGCAGTCTCTCTGCTCATTTATAGTTTATGCGTATCAAGAAAATGGGTGTGTTTAATAGCCAACTTAACCATATGTAAATCTAGCTACTATTTCATCAATCCCATGGCAGTGCCCTTGGGAGAAATACCAGCTCTGATCTTATGCCTAGCAATCAGATGTTGTTTTGTTGTTAAATCATATTTTGGTAGCTCTATAAGAGTCAATGCTTCTTAAATACTGTACATTATTTAGCTATGAGAAATTATGATTTCCTAAATAAAATGGGAAGTAATACGTAGTTATACTTTATAGCCCATTTGCATGAGCATAGTTTATATATATTGTATGTTTGTACAAATGGGCTACATAAAGTACTACTACGTATTACTATGCCATCCATTTAACCAAGGCAACTCTAGGTGGTTTACAGTCACTCAATAAAAATACCATATAAAACTGATTTGGGAAGTATTTTACCAATGGTTGGAGAATAAAAATGGAGTTTGGAAATGAAGAAGGCTAAAAAATAAGTAGACAATATATTTAGATAGAGATATAAATAAGCTGAAAACTCTTAGTATGTGTATGATGAGAATAATGATGTTTAATGTTGATATTATATCATTACTAGAAGATATTAAGAAGAAAAATGGAGAGTTTTATAATGTTTAAATGCTTAATATATTATAATACTAAACTTAGGGAAATAATGTTAATATGAATGTGAAAGATGTAGTAAATGAGGAACAATGTTGCACAAAGATGTTTGTACCCAGATAACACACGGCTTAAGGAAAGATGGAATGTTTATTTTTGTAACTGAAAAATAATAAAACTCTTTATTACAAAAACATATAAAACAATAAACAAAGACCATGCATTTAAAATTTAGTTAGAATTCAGTTGCAACATGCATAAGGGGAATAAATGGGGATCTACCTAATCCATTAACTATCTCCAGGATTTCACTTCCCTATTGTGGTCCTGGGTTAGTTGGAGGAACCAGGTCTTCAAGAGTGTAGATCTGACCTGGGGGGCCACACCATGGCAGAATAGGCTCTCCTGGACACCCCCAGCTGGAATTCCTTGATTGACAGGGCCCACTGCAGGCCTATTCTGCCACCACTGGTGGGGCTGACTAATCCCATCAGGTTGAGATGGTGCCTAAGATTCATACATATAAGTAAGAGTCCACTTTTAAAATAATGTTTACTAGTTTATTTTAGTATACTGCTTTTTGCACAGACCCTAACTCAGGAACCTTGTTGGGAATATGTTATTACCAACACAGATATTCCTTTTCTGAGAATATTACGATTGTATAAATGATTTCATTTCCCAAACTGGGAGCATCTAAAAAAGACAGAATCTCCTCCCAAATGTATTATAAAGTTCAGCATTGAGATGAACCTGTGGGAAAATAGGGTGTGCGGCAGGTAAATTTTCACAGGGCGGGAGGGAGGTATTGCCTGCCCATTGATTCCTGCTCTCTTGCAAGTTGATCCTTATGGTGAAATATGCAAGGATGCCAAACTTTTTAATTGCCTGTCTGCTGTCTGATAATGAAGACGAGAGAGAACTCTTGCTTCCATTCCCATAGGGCTGTGGAGAGAAGGATGTGTCTGCCCGCTTGAGATATGTACTGTATAGAAATTTAATAAGATGTGCTTTGTGTGGTTTCTATACGTTTTGCAAAATTGAGAGCCGAAAAAGAACTATCTTTTAAATATGCCAGTATTTCTTTTTGATTTCTGTAGCAGCTTCTGTAGCAAAGGTGATGAGAATAAGTTTTTTGGTTCTATAAAATAAACATTTAACACTGATTGTATCTGGCAGATCCAGAATGGTGGATCCAGGGTGGTGGATCCATCCTTCTGCTCTTTGATCTTGTTGACCATTATATCTTTCTGGGCCTCCAGCAGGATTAAAAGTGGGGGATACTGCTGAAGGAATTAGCCTCCTTCTTCTTTAGAGGTTGTTGATTGGGGGTGGGGGGGAGGAAATTGTGCTTCAAGGTGATGTGGAACTAAAGAGTCAGGGTGAGCTGGCTGAGGGATTCTGGGAGTTGAAGTCCACAGAATTTAAAGTCGTCAAGATTGAGAAAAACTGGTCCAGCAAGTTTAAGCCCTTGCTTTTGATGGCTCAAGTCAATAATATTCTGCTTGGCAGACAGGCCTGTGACAGGGAGATGCTGATTTTGCTGCAAGCAACAGTTTGGCTTGAGAATGTGCAGGTGGCGCCTGCTGCAAGATGGATTGTGGAGAATCAGCATCCTAGAGCCGTTGGTGGTGCAGTGGTTAGAATGTGGTACTGCAGGCTACTTCTGCTGACTACCTCAACATTTTGGCCTGTCAAGTTCCAGTTTGGAAAGCCAGATATACAGTCAGGAGAGCTCTTGCTCTCCCATGGAGGGGTTGATGACCGGTGGCCAGGTCTGAAGAGAGCAACTACATGAGCCATGGTGGTGCAATAATTCATGTGCAGTAGTGCAGGGTAATTCTGCTGCCTGCCGGCTGCCTGCAATTTGGCAGTTCAAATCTCACCAGGCTCAAAGGTTGACTCAGTCTTCCATCCTTCTGAGGTTGGTAAAATGAGGACCCAGATTGTTGAGGGCAAGAGGCTGACTCTGTAAACCACTTTGAGAGGGGTGGAAAGTAGTATATAAGTCTAACTGCTACTGTCCGTCCTTCCTTCCTTCCTTCCTTCCTTCCTTCCTTCCTTCCTTCCTTCCTTCCTTCCTTCCTTCCTTCCTTCCTTCCTTCCTTCCTACCTACCTACCTACCTACCTACCTACCTACCAGTATTGCAGGCTAACTCTACCTACTGCCAATAGTTCAAATCTCACCAGGCTCAAGAGTGACTCAGCCTTCCATCCTTCTGAAGTGGGTAAAATGATGACCCAGATTGTTGGGGGCAATTGGCTGACTCTGTAAACCGCTTAGAGAGGGCTGCAAAGCATTATGAAGTGGTATATAGGTCTAAGTGCTATTGCTATAGTCTTTTATCACATGCATTCTTAATTGAAAGGCAAAACCTTCTACAGGTAATCCTTGACTTATGACCAAAATTGAGCCCACCATTTCTGTTACTACGTGAAACGTGTTAAGTGAACTTTGCCTCATTTTACAACCATTCTTGCCACAGTTGTTAAGTGAGTCACTACAGTTGTTAAGTTAGCATGGTTGTTAAGTGAGTCTGGCTTCCTGGTTGACTTCGCTTGAAAGGAGGTTGCAAAAGATGATTGATCACATGACCCCAGGATGATGCAACCGCCATAAATATGAATCGGTTGCCAAGCATCTGAATTTTGATCAGGTGACTGAGGGATGCTGCAAGGGTAATAAGTTTGAAAAATGGTCATAAGTCACTTTTGTCAGTGCCGTCGTAACTTGGAATGGTCACTGAACAAACTGTTGTAAGTCGAGGACTATCTGTGTTCAATAACGACGGCTTAAACCGAACTGAAGATGGAAACCAAAGATTATTAAAAGAGGAGAGGCTGCTGCCCCTCAAGAATTAAAATTTGAAGTGAGGTGTGCAATAGATTTCAAACTCCTTGAATTTTAAAAATTGCGTTTGAAAGAGGCTGTAGTGAAGAGTTTCAAATCCTAGTTGTAAAGGAGAAAAGGCAGTGCCGAAAAAGGCTGTTTCACATTCAAAATGGTTTCTGGTCGCTATTCAGAGGACTTGAGTTAGAACACTTTGAGGAAGCAATTTTAATTCTGCATGACTCAGAAGCAGATGATTTAGGTATTGGCAGCAATGGATTTCTGTTCACTATTTTGTGCTCCAAAAAACAGCTTGCAGTAGAGTTCTATTTATATTTCGAGAAAGGCCATTTCTGTTGATATCAAGGAGACCTTTTTCCCAAGGAGATGAGGAACAGATTAGGGCCCCAATCATCTTTTTAGCAAAGGTGCTGCTGTAGGATTGACTTTAATGGTTGAGCCTCACAGCCTCCCTCCCATCAAATTGGCTGATTTAATAGTGTGTTGCCTCTGATTATCAGATGTATTATTTACAGTTTGAAGGAAGGCAGTGTCAATTCTTTTTCTGTATTGTTGTCAATAATACTACACATCCATATAGTCAGTTGAGTGCTTCCCGAGGGCATTTTTGCTGCTTTTAATGTATTATTTATAAGCTGAGGGAATTCACATCTCTTATTTTCACAGGCAACAGCAATGTCCGTAGACTGTCTTGGGCAGCATGCGGTGCTTTCTGGGTGAGTGCTAAAACCTTCAGGGTGGAATGTCAGCCACTGTTGGCAACACCTGGGCTGGTACCTGCTGAGAGGTACAGAGGGAAGAAGAAAGTCTCGTCCAGGGTGGCTCTTCACATTTCCCGGAACTTGGCCTTCTCAGTGAAGTGGATGAAAAAGAGATTGAAGCATCAGCAGAATTTGATTACGAGTGATCCAAAATCAGACTCCATCACCCTAATACAGGGGTCCCCAGGCCACGGCCCACTTCCAGGCTTGGAGCCATTTGGAACTGGGCCACGGAAGTGGCAGCCAAGCGTGTGCACCTGCACGTCCACACTTGTGCGAGCAGCGGGCAAGCACATTGTTCTGACCCAGCTCCCCAAGCACGGCAAACTCTCTGTAATTAAATCAATGATTCCTTTATTAGGAGTGCCAGCAGCCCCGGCAAAAAGTCTCTCAACACAGGCTAATAAGAGATGAATGGTTCTCTGCCACATCTATTCATCTCTTCTGTTTTATCCCCAGAGCTAGGGTGGGGCTTCGCTAGCAACGGTGGCTTTTCTGTCCCAAGGACTGGCCCACAGATTTCCACTGCTCTCCTCTCCTCTGACTTCTGCACATCTGCGCATCAGGCACTGGACCCAGCTGTTCCTCCTCTTCCTCCTCAGCCACCTCCAGACCCGGGGGCTGTTGACTCTCCATCTGAGGGCTGACGGATGGCCCAGGCTCTGCCTCTGCCTCTCTCTCTCTCTGTGCCAGCTCCACTCCCTCTTCCCCCTCGGAGCTCTTAGGTTGCCTTGATGCTGATCCTGACTCCCACGCCTCCTCCTCCTCCTCCTCCTCCTCCTCCTCCTCCTCCTCCTCCTCCTCCTCCTCTGATTCGGCTGCTGGAGGGGCTGGTTAGTCAACAGGCCACAACATGCGCTCCATTTGCACGAGCAGCAGTTGTACGTGCCTGCTGCTTGTGCAAATGGAGCCTGCATCCACGTTCTTGCCTGCCACTTGCACCAAATCATCCCCCCCCCCCCAGTCCAGTCCGCAAAGGGAATTCTGGGGAACTCTGCCCCAATAGATCCATCCGTGATCTCTTTGCAGGACAAATCAGAAGGAATCTGGTAGCAGCTTTTCAGACTGACTCATTTAATAAAATAGCTCAGGAAGGTTTATGCCTTTTAATAAAATGTGTTAATTTAAGTTTGGTATGAGACTCGGGAGCTGCTATCGGGCTCCTAATTCCTGACAGACACAGACTAACCGGGCTGCCTTCCTTCGATTTCTAGCAGGAAGCCATAGCACTAAACATTCCTCATTGTCTGTCATGCTCTGCCTCTGAAGATTTAGCCTTTATGCCAAGTAGGACAAATCTTCCTTGAATCTATGTGACATCTTGTCTACAAATCTTCTGAAGCCAGTCTCCATCATTTCTTTATGGGACTTTTGGTTTGCTTTGGGAGAACAAATACCTGCCTTTTTTTGCACGAAACCTGTGCCATCTTCCCATCTCAGTGCCTCTCCTTTGGAGCAAGAGTGTGAGTTGCCAATAAACCACAGGCAACCCCTCTTTTTTGTACCCCACAAACTTTGCCACTGACATTTTCCAGCAAATCCACCTTTTAACTGCCTCCATAGAAACTTAAACTTTTTTTTTCAATCAAGACCCCCCTGCCCATAAGATAGATTGAGAATTTTTCATCATACCCTGGTTACATCGGTGCATTGTTAGACACACTCACTACTCTCCTTGATCTCTTGTCAAATTATTATTAAAAGTCAACGTGTGGTTCCCTCCTGGATAAAACTTGCTTCCTCCCTGCCCCCCCCCCCCCCCCACGCCCAGGCAATTATGGAGCAAAGATAGAATTCAGGCGTACCATTTAGATCCAACATTGAATGGTACTTTGTGAAAGGGATAAGATGTATGGCCTACGTGTCCCTTCTATTTCCGCCCCCCCCCAACTTCTAGCTGAAACCTCTCCTTTGTGATAAAGGCAGCCTTTGCTCAGCTGCCTCAGTAATTGTCTGCGCTTTGTCCTTTTCATTCTAGGCCTGCTGGCTTTTTAATAGCACTATTAGTGCCCTGTAGGAGATGGCTTGTTATCAGCATGTAAGAGGGAAGTAGGTTATTATCAGCCTACCTAACAGACCTGCTTTAAATTTAGACCCATTGAACTTGGGTCTTCCTTCCAGGGTCCTACCCAGGGGTGAAATCCAGCAGGTTCTGACAGGTTCTGGAGAACCACTAGCGGAAATTTTGAGTAGTTTGGAGAACTGGCAAATGCCACCTCTGGCTGGCCCCAGCGTGGGGTGGGAATGGAGATTTTGCAGCATCCTTCCCCTGCCATGCCCACCAAACCACACCATGTCTATCAAGCCACCCTGCCCACCAAGCCACCCCCACAGAACCAGTAGTAAAATGTTTTGAATTTAACCACTGGTCCTAGCTCCGTGCTGGAGGGCAGCTGTGATTCCACAGATATGCAAAAAAGTTGAAGAATGTAGCCCTGCAGGTAGTTCTCAACTTACCACAGTTCATTTAGTGACATTCAAGGTTACGACGTCACTGAAAAAAGCAATGTATGACCTTTTTTCATACTTACAACCGTTGCCGCATCCCCATGATCACGTGATCAAAATTCGGGTGCTTGGCAACTGGTTCACATTTGTGACGGTTGCAGAGTCCCGAGGTCACCTGATTCCCTTTTGCGACCTTCTGACAAGCAAAGTCACTGGGGAAGCCAAATTCACTTAACAACTATGTTACTAACTTACCAACTGCACTTAACAACTGTGACAAGAAAAATCGTAAAATGAGGCAAAACTCACTTAACAAATGTTTCACTTAGCAACATAAATTTTGGGTTCAATTGTGGTTGTAAGTTGAGAACTATCTGTATATGCAGATTTTAGTTTTCTTAGGACACTTTTTAAATGAGTAGGTTTCTAGTCCTCATAGCTGTACAGAAATTTGACAGTCCCAACCTAGTGATAACGATGATTGAAATAAAGATCCAAAATTATTTCTTCCAAATATACAGCAAAAGCTACAACAAATCCAAAATTACTTTAATAACATTAGTTTCTAGAATGGATTCTTAGGAGAGAATTCAAATGTACTTCATGCAGAAACATGCCTCAAATTTCCCCATGGCTGACTTTAAACCAGTTCCAGACATTAATTATTCTTTTGCAGGATATATATGTCTGTGTGTGTGTATTTCTAACACTTTAATCCAATAATCATACTATTTTAAACACTTAATTCAAATACGCCTCTCTCGTAAATACCCTACGTTAAATTCAAATGAAATAATGATTGAGCAACTTTGTCATGATCAAAAATAGCCTGATAATCTGTCTCAGAAGCTCAAACGCGGAAGCAACTCAATTGTGGCCTAGATTTGCTAAGTGCAGAAGAGGTGGTGAAGCTTTGATCTCTAGTTCTGACTTCATCTGACTGAGTGCTCCTCCCTAAGCACATTCGTTCTCATAGGAGAAGAATGAGCCTTGCAAAAGAAAGATTGGCTGGATATTTTTGCCTCGTCTGCTGGATTTTATGAATGAACTTTTTTTTTTTTAATGGAAGGGGACACGCCTGGGAACATTAAAAAGTTATTTCAGATACTTCACATTGTCATCTGCTTTTTGCAGGAGCTACCCAAGAAGTTAGAATCTAGCTAGATAAATCCTGGCTTATAGTTTCCATGCGAGACTTCCTGTAATTATAATCCAACATTTGGTGGTGTTATACAGAAATGTGCAGCTGAGCCCTATGGCAATTTCTTGCTGGAATAATACCTGCAGCTGGACCTAAGTATCCTTACATTTTGGTAGTACAGGTAGTCCTCAACGTACGGCCACAATTAAGCCCAGCATTTCTGTTGTCAAGTGAGACATTTTTAAGTGCGTTTGGGCCCATTTTACAATCTTCCTTGCCACAGTTGTTAAGTGAATCACTGCAATTGATAAGTTAGTAATAGTTGTTAAGTGAATCTGGCTTCCCCATTGGCTTAGCTTGTCAGAAGGTCGAAAGTTGTAACTGAAAAACAGTCATAAGTCCGTTTTTTTCAGTGCCATTGTAAGTTTGAATAGTCACTAAATGAACTGTTGTAAAATGAGGACCAACTGTAATTTGAATTTGGTTCCAGGCATAAGTTGAAGACTACTTCTAGTATATGAACTAAGAGAGGAAAGCTATTTATTATGTGCAATTTTAAATATCCCCAAGTGGCAATGAAGTGAAATAAAATCAAATTTTGCCTTGGCCAAATTTCCCAGTTTGGGCAATGTGGATCTCGGCAGCCTAAGGACAATGTAGCCTTCAGTCTGGTAAGAGGTAAGCTCTGGATCTCTGGATCAGCTGCATCCCTTCTTCTCCATGAAGAGACCAAAGAAAAGTGCAGCATTGCCTGAATCTCAGTATCCCCATTTTCCAAGTTTTAAAGGGTTTGCTTCTAGCCTAATCGGTTTTATTGTTGACACATTTGATGTCAGTTTAGCCAGATAACATTACTTTATGCAGATACTCTGTAGTTAGTTAGTTCCAGGGCTGGCTGCATTTAATGGCCGCATACACGAATCCTTGCTTTAAACTACGGTCTCCAAACTTGGCAGCTTTAAGACTTACATAGTTGCAGAAGTCCACAGGTCTTAAAGTTGCCAAATTTGGAGACCCCTGCTATAAACCATGGGTATCCCAACTTTTTGGCTTGCCCGAACCGCGCTGAGGGAAAAGGAATTTTCTTGGGCCTCATCAATAATATAAAATACAATTAATGTATATAAATCTCATTATAATGTTAAAGGTTTAGAATCTTATGGGGCTCCATTACTGGGTGTCAGGCTCAGAACGGGACAATTCGGGGCAGCCAACTCAACGTGGGACAACTTGCAGCAGGACAGTTCAAGTATTTAAAATAATTAAAAAAGTGATTTTAATTTTTGTCATTCACGTTTCATTTTGTCCCTCCTTTTGCATCCTTTGTTTAATTATTCTGTTCTATCATTTCTTCGAAATCAGTGTAACTCTTGTCCTGCAGCAAGTTGTCCCACGAAGAGTTGGATGCACGCACACACACAGAGCAATATGTCATCACATTTTGGGTGCTTATGAACAACCCTGCATTTATAACTGTTTGTGAAAAAAGGATTTACTTAATGATCACGGTGTTCATCACGGTGTTCATCCACGGTGATTCACTTAGCAACGAGCATAAAAAGGCTGTAAAATCATGATCATGTAGTGACTCGCTTAACAACTGGCATGACTTATGACCATCATTCCAGTCTCAATTACAACATGAGTTGCTCTCATGGTAGTAAATTACTTTGGATCCACTGTAGTAACACTCCTTCCTGTGTTCGTGGGCCTTTTCCCAGGCGCCGCTTCCTCTACATTGTAAACCTGGATGCACCTGCTGATGGCCACCGCAAGATTTCCCGTCAGAGCAAGTGGGACATTGGGGCCGTGCAATGGAATCCCCACGAGAGCCATGCACACTTCTTTGCTGCATCGGTAAGGGGGAGGATGATCAGGTGGATTCCAGCAGCGCAGCTTCTGCACTTAGCGTAGCTACTGGGATGGTGCTCCCAGTTTTGGTCACCACACTGTAAAAAAGAGTCTAGAAAAAGAGCAGAGAAGAACAACCAGGATGATGAGGGGACTGGAGGCTAAAACATAAGATGAATGGTTGCAGGAATTGGGCCTGGCTAGTCTAGGGAAGAGAAGTACCAGGGGAGACAGGAGAGCATCTTCCAATATTTGAGGGGCTGCCACAGAGAGGAGGGGGTCAGTCTATTCTCCAAGGCATCTGAAGGCCAGACAAGGAATAATGGATGGAAACTGACCAAGGAGAGATTCAACCTGGAAATAGGAGGAATTTTCTGACAGTGAGAACAATCAACCAATGGAACAGAAGTTGCCTTCAGAGGTTGTGGGAGTTTCATCCCTGGAAGCTTTCAAGAATGGTGCAGGGTCTCCTGCTTGGGTGAGGGGTTGGACTAGATGACCTACAAGGTCCCTTCCAACTCTGTTAATCTGTATCTGTAGGTGCTGCTGCTTCCTTACACATTAGGGCCTAGGGATATGACTAAGAACAGTGTAAAACATCTGAAGTATCCAAAATCACCTTCTCTTGTTCTGCATAGATATCTCATCCCAAATTTGGATGTTTACTTATTTGTATCCCACTGTTACTGTTTTTACAAATAACTCAAGCCAGCAAACATATCCAGCACATTTTCCTCCTCTCATTTCCCCCCCACAATCCTGTGAGATGCGTTGGGCTGAGAGAACAACTGGCTCAAAGTCACCCATCTGGCTTTCATGCCTATGATAGGACTAGAACTCCCATTCTCCCAGTTTCTAGCTTGGTGTCTTAACCACTAGACAAAACTGGCTGATATAATCAGAAGGAGCCGGGTAGCATCTATTTTGATCAGTATAATTTATGAAAAAATACAAGCTTTCGTAAGCTCATAAAAGCATCTGCCTCCTAACAAAATTTTTGGTTAGAAAAAGTGTTCCAGACTGATTTTTTTTAAAAAAAAATCATAGGTTCACTTGTCCGCTCCTACAATATTTACCCTTCTTGGATATGTGAGATTTAAGATATTTAATCTATAGAAAGGTTCTTTCTTTAATATTATCTTAATAGATACAATGTTTAATTTTATGAATCAAAATTATTAATTTACTAATTGAATTGATTACTATAATTTAATTAAAATAAATTGATCTTAATAGAACCGTTTTGGTGAACTGGTGGAAGAGCTGGGCTAGAAATGAAGGGGCAGTGAATTCTAGATCTTAAGCATGAAAGCCTGCTGGGTGACTCTGGGGCAGTCCTCTCTCTCCGCCTAACCCACCTCACAGGGTGATTGTTGAGAAAATAGGCAGGAGTATTAGTTATATTCACCGGCTTGAGTTATATATAAAAAGATGGGATAAAAATCTAATAATACCAGTTTGTGGACAAGAATTGCTTCTTGCTTTGTTTTTTTCTTATATTTTTATACCTTTTATATGCTTTAATTTGCTCAGGGCAGCTAACATGTTTTAGAATAATTTATGTCCTAAGAAATAAAGCAACAATAATAAACTCTTAAGCCACTGCCAATTTGAAAAAGATTACATGAATTACATGAATTAGAGATCAGCTGTAAAACAATAACATTGTGCTTTGTTTGGTTGTTTCTGACCATTTAATATGGAAGATGGAAAAGTGTCTCTCCTTAAGAGAACTCTTTTGAGACCCTCAGTGAGTGAGCGTGAGGAAATTTTCTAGCCCCAATATTGGGGATCATACTGTATTTCTCTTGGGTTTTTTGAAAAGGATCCTCATTTTAAAAGCTAAAAGACTGCTCCCATTCTCGAACATTGTTTCTCAACCTTAAGAGTTTGCAGGTGTGTGACTTCAACTCCCTGAATTCTCCAATCACCCATGCTGGCTGGGGAATTCTGGGAAATAAAATCCACACATCTTCAAGCTGCCAAACTCCATTTTTGGAAAATGAGTCTGTGGTTTTCTTTGCGGCTCCTGATGTTTTCCGTCTTAATTTCAGAGCAACCAGCGTGTTGATCTGTATAAGTGGAAGGACGGTAATGGGGAAATTGGCACTTCCTTGCAAGGACACACACGTGTTATCAGGTATGGTTGCCCCAGAGACCCCGGTGTCCTTCTACCTTCTGTAAAGTTCACTTTACCTTCTATAAAGTGGCATGCCCCCCCCCCCTATGACCTGTGGGCTTCAACTCCCAGAATCCCTGTGCCAGCCATGCTCAGGAACTGCCATGGTTGTGCCGGTTCAGGAATTGTGGGAGTGGAAGTCCACAGGTCATAAAGGGGGCCATAGTTGCCCGCCCCTGATCTATTTTCTTCTCTTTTTTTCTCTCTGCCTTTTCTAGTGATTTGGACTGGGCGGTGTTTGAGTCAGATCTACTGGTTACCAGTTCGGTTGACACATACATCTACATCTGGGACATCAAGTAAGAGTTTTGGTGGCCTGTAAGAAGACAGACATGGTCACTAAGTGTTTTTGGGGAGACTGAAAGCTCCTGTAGGGCAGTGTCCCCCCCCCCCCAACCTTTTGGGCACTAGGGATCTTTTCCATGGACCAGAGGGGGCATGGTATCATGTGCTACCTGCATCCCATGGATGGGGCTTTGCTTGCTTGTGTGGATCAGTTTCTGGCATGCCATGGACCTGTGTCGGTCCGTGGATAGGATTGGGGACCCCTGCTGTAGAGCACCTGTGGCAGCAGCTGCTGTTTTTAAGTGGGGTGCTTCCTAATACCTTGGGCAGGGGGGTCAAACTCAAGGCCTGGAGGCTGGATCTGGCCCACGGGGTCACCCTGAAACCAGAGACCAGTTCTAGGGTGGGAGACCAACCTGTGGTGTCTCTGCCAGGAAAAACAGGCCCCTGAGCTCCGTTTCCGGCTGCGACAGCCTCCTGGAACCCTCTGCCAGTGAAAACGGAGCTCCGTTTTTGCTGGCAGAGGGTTGCAGGAGGCCGTCGCAGCTGGAAACAGAGTTCAGAAGTATGTTTTTGCTGGCAGAGGACTCGGGCTGCCACAGGTGCCCCAAACATGAATGACATCAAGCAGGCCATGCCCTCTACACACCCCAGCCCCCCCCCTCCCCCCCAGGTCAAACACATTCCTGATGCAGCCCTCAATTAAATCAAGTTTGACACCCCTGACCTGGGGTATCATTAATGTTGTCTTCTATTATAGCTTAGCGAGTGAGGTTTGCATTTGCTATGGTGCAAAGAGAAGTTACATATCCACCCGTGTGTGTGTATGTGTGTGTGTGATAATAATGATAAGCTTTATTGATTAGCCTATAGGCCATATCAAAGCACAAGGGTCAGACACGTATTACCAATAAAATTCTGTACGGATAATTTTAAATAAGAGTAGGATAAAATACAATAGTTATAGCATAAGATACAATGGAATTTAATACATAAATATGCAAAATAGGATAACATGACATAAAATTATATTTCGGGGTCACCCTTACAATCTACCCTCATCAGTCCCACGTATGCAGATCTCAGCCGATCCATTTTGCTTCAGTCCTGTGCTGTGTTCAATGTTATTTTCAGGTTCTGGCCTCAGATAAAAGTAAGTTATGTAGGTGAGGTGGGGGAGAATTCTGTGAAATTGAATTACAGGTTGTCCTCAACCTGTTACCACAATTGGGACCAAAATTTCCATTTTTAAGCAAGACAGTTAAGTGAGCCGCACACCGATTCTGCTACCTTTTTGCCAACGTTAAGTCAGTCACTGCAGTTGTTAAGGGAATCACAGTCATTAAGCAAATCTGGCTTCCTCCATTCACTTTTGCTGGTTAGCAAAGTTGCCGATGGCGATCACGTGACCCCCAAGATGCTGCAACCTCTTAAGTCTCCTTACCAAGCGCCTGAACCGTGATCACGTGTCTTAGGGGGGGGGGGGCGTGTGCAGCAACAGTTGTTAGTGTGAGTGTCAGTTGTGAGTCACATTCCAATAAGTGCCAGAACCCTCCCTTCAGCTTCAAAGGTCCTCATGATGCGCCTGGGCTTACAGACCGTTCTTTGTTACACAGCCATTCAAATTTACACTGAAAGGCCCACCTGTGCCTTGCTGGCATGAAGGCAGATTTCTGGCAGGTTTTGGAATAAAGGGATCGCTGGGACCAGTTGTTTCCAAGCAGTTTGCCACAAAGTTTGTCCCATGTCCTGCAGGCCAACCAAAAACACCAAGTTGCCTGCTGAATCAGGGCAGGATATACCAGAGATTTTCATTTTCCGCACTCAAGGCAGATGGTTTTTGCTCTCGCTCTGGTGCAGATCGACAAGGAAGACGAAGAAAGAGGAACCCAAGAAAAGTAATTTGTATTATAGATGCAGTAGAAAAGACAAAAGTCTTAAGGAAGATAGGATTCACAAACCTAGGAAAAATGGTGTATTAGTAGAAGAATAACAAGGATGGTCTGATGTAAATAGCCAAACAGATTGATAAGGAAAAGAGAATGAAATAAGGGGGTTAAAAGTGTAAAATTGGATAGAAATGTATTGAGAGGGAAATTGAGAGGTACATCGGAAACTATGTACCAATTGATATCTGCTATAGCAAGGGTGTCCAAACTTGGGAACTTTAAGACTCGTGGACTTCAACTCCCAGATTTCCCCAGCCAGCATGCCTGGTTGGGGAATCCTGGGCGTTAAAGTCCATGAGTCTTAAAGTTCCCAAGTTTGGACAGCCCTGTGCTATGCGAAGGAACGTGAAGTTCCGAAGTGATATATAAATGTTGTGTATGTCTTTGTTAATGTGTTTACATGTTCAAAATTAAAAATAATAATAAAAAAAAACCAAGGAAGATGGATGCCCCCCCCAGGAGTGACTCCTGCAGCTGCATTTGTGTGTGATTCACAGCTTCAGGCCTGCCTCTTTCCAAGCAGGATCTGCCTTGATCAGTGACTCATACAGAAACAGCAAGGGGGATCTCTGGAGGTGGATTTATTTTAATCCAGTGCATATGCTGTGAAAATAACTCCCCCTCCCTCCTTGGGTTTCAGAGCAACAAATGCATAAAATTCTAATTAGAGTGGTGTGGTGGCCTAGAGGCGGCGCTATCGCCTCACAATCGGGAGGCTGTGAGTTTGATCCTAGGTAGAGGCAGATATTTCTCCGGAATGCAATGAGAATATATCTGCTGAACAAAACTCTGCATTGGCAACAGGAAAGGTATCCGGCCATTAAAACACTCTGCTAGCTCCATTCAGTTGCCCAAATTCTACCCCACAAGGGATTATGGGGTTGTTAAATGATGATGTATGCATAGAATTCTAATTATCATATTTTTCAGAGTATGACGCACCAAGATTTTGAAGAGGCAATTTTTTTAAAAAAAGTTTGTGCACTCTGCAGACCTCTCAAAACTAGCCCGTTTTTTGTGAAAACGGGCCCATTTTTAGTTGAAAAAAGGACATGCATAGCCTTTAGGAGGCTTATAGAGTGCTCCTGTTTTTTCGTGAAAACTGGCCCATTTTTTATCAAAAAAAGAGCATGCATAGCCTTTCGGAGGCTTCCAGAGTGCTCCTTGGGGGGGAGGGCAAAAGCAAGCAAAAAATGGCCCATTTTTTGCTCATTTCTGCCCTCCCCAGCCCCTAGGAGCACTCTGGAAGCTTCCTAACGGCTATGCATGGCCGTTTTGGTGAAGGGTTGGAGTTTCAGGAAGCCAGAAATGCTGTATTCAGTGTATAAGACACACCCAGATTTTCACCCTCTTTTTTGAGGGGAAAAAGGTGCATCTTATACTCCGAAAAATATGTTATTAGGCAGTAGGAGTTTAGGAGAGTGTCGTTAAGCCTTATGATCTTATGGCAGCATTGTTGTTTTTCAGAGACACCCGGAAGCCCACTGTCTCCCTCTCCGCTGTTGGTAAGCACTGGTGGGTGACTAGCCTGGTTGGAAATCTTCACAGCTTGCCTTTCATGGGGCTTCTTCACAGATAATGGACATGACTCCCATAGATCGTCGTTTAGGATCCCCCTCCCACCCCCAGGCACCGTGAAACCCGTCAGAGCTTTTGTTCTGAAGTATTTCCATTGCTACTCTTTCCTTCACCCAAGCTGTGATTGTTTCATCTACTACTGTAGTATCGTAATAACAGGACACAGTAGTACTGGGAACCGGACAGGTGGTGTTTAAACACCATTAGGGTGCCGGTCATGAGTGGATACGTAGAATTACAGATCCCCAGAGTTGGGAGGGACCATGTAGATCATCTAGTCCAACCCTCACCCAAGTAGGGGACCCTACACCATTTCTGACTGATGGTAGTCCAGCCTCTTCTTGAAAGCCTCCAATGATGAAGCTCCCACAACTTCTGAAGGCAACTTCTGTTTCATGGGTTGATGGTTCTCCCTGTCATTGTATCATAGGCTCACTGAATTTTAGGGCTGGAAGGGAACTCGGAGGTCTTCTAGTCCAGCCCCCTGGGCAAGGCAGGAGACCTTATACCATCCTGCTCAAGTGGTTGTCCAGTCTATTTGCAAGAACCTCCAGTGATGGAGCACTCACAAATCCGGGAGGCAAGCTATTCCATTAAGTGTTCTCACTGTCTGGAAAGTTCTCCTGATTTCTATGTTGGATCTCCCTTTAGCAAGCTTCCACTTACTACTTCCACCTGTGTGTCCTGCCCTCTGGTGCTTTGGAGAAGTACTTCGAAGTATCTTGTTTCTTGTGTAAGTTAGCTAATAGCCCCTGACGGCACCTGGAATGTGGTAGACAGACAAGTAGTTATGGCTAGAGCGTAAAGTCCAGTCCATACTCCTAGAGACCAAATTTCCTTCATGGTACAGAGGAGGGCAGGACAGTATGAAGTATTGAGGAACAAGCACTGGAATGGCACCATTCTGTGATAGCTTGGAACAGCCACATGAGTTGATTCCCCTGCAGTGCTCCATGTTATAACTCTGGGCTCTATTCCTCTCTTGGAAACTTCTTAAGTCTTGTGCTAGAGCAGCTGGACGGAGCCCAATACTCCCCTGTGGTTTGAATGTGCCGGAGAGGTTGGCTCTATCGTAGTGACCTTGTTTCTTTCTGGAAGGCGTTTGTTGACTCCTAGTCCTCTGCTCCTTCTGCAGCTGGAGCCTCTCAGGTCAAGTGGAATAAGAAGAATGCCAACTGCTTGGCCACCAGCCATGATGGGAATGTGCGCATCTGGGACAAAAGAGTGAGTCCTTGTTCCTTTCCCTGCTTTTGTCTAAGTGTGTGTGTGTGTGTGTGTGTGTAAAAGAGAGACGGACGGACAGACAGACATGGAGGAGGGCAGTGGACATTGCAAGCTGGTTAAACCCTTTTGCTCTCTGAAGCCTCCTTCACAAACAATATGTTACATCCATGGTTGGTCAGATCCATGCAGATTCTCCGCCCTCCAGGTCATGGTTGTTCCAAAGGTGCTTTTTCAAGAGGCAACTGGATGTTTCACTTCTTGTCCAAGAAGCTTCTTCAGCTCCCCCCCCCCCCCAATCCAAACAGCACTTCAGGCATTCTTCAATACTCTTTCTGGCCGCTGTGTTTCAACATCAGGACAAACTCTGCCATAGAACCAGAGCCCTTTCGAGCACTGACTTTTGGAGAGTTCCAGTCATTGGAAGCTACCTCCAAACAGACTGTTTCAACCCTGAAAGAGAATCTCTACAACATTAGAAAGAGTTTTGTTTGAGTTTTGGGAGAGAATCCTCAATATGTTTTGAATTGTGTTCCAAGAGTTGGGAAAGTTGCAAGGGAACATTTCAGTTTTGCTCCCAGCTCATATTTCTTTTCCCCCTGAAGATTCCTACTTCTAGTTCCTGCAGAAACATCCCTGCCTCCAGTGTTCCTTTTCTTCTTCAATTGCTGGATTCCAGACAATGTTATCTGTGTAGGCTTCCCAACTTGAATCCATTGGGGTCATTTCCCAACTGGGCTCTGGGGAAGACCAGTAATAGATGCCTGTAGGTTTCTTGGAAAGATTCTTGACTTATTTTCTATCACCGTTCCTATCCATGACTGAAATCCTCTCTCAAAGGGCCCATCAGCCCTGAAGCCATTTTGGGAGCATCTTAGGGGCTGCCACAGTAAGGCCAGTTGGAGCTGTGGGAACGTGAGTGGGGAGGTAGAGATAGCTGGAGGTGTGTGTGTGTGTTATAATATTCTTTCCTTTTCTTTTTAAGTTTTTTTGAATTTTTTTTATTGTTTTAGTTAAACAAAAACACACAAAAAAAGAATCATCTTTCGTTACATCTTATAGAAAGCGTATCGATTGGTTACAAATATATTCCGTGCGTTTCTTCCACAATCCTTACATATGCTTCATGCAAATCGAGTTGTACATTTTAAATCAAGAAAGAAAAATTGTGTATTTTACTAGCCCTGTACCACAATTCTCATTTAATTACCATTATTTAAACATGTTTTTATCTAGAATCATTTATATTTAAAGACACAACCACCTACTGGCATTCATTTGCAGTTCCAATAAATCTCCAATAACATTACACCTTTATGACATATTCTAAAGCAAATTCAGTTAAGTAAGATATCTAAGCATTCCACACACACCCCATAACACACCTCTATGTATCATTAGATATTATCCATTAACATTTCTTTGTTATTATTGTAGTTGACTAAAAGTTATTTACTGTTTATTTCACCTCTCCTCTCCACAGGCCCACACAATATTATACCTTTATAGCCATCTTTAAACAATGATTTATTAATAAGATTTATAGGTCTTTTCCCTCAATCCCAATTTTTAAGTTTTTATTTTTATTTTTTGTTCTCTATATTCAATTATAGGTATCCATTCACATAGTTATTATTCTTTTTTACATTTGTCATTTGTATACATTTGTCACTCCATTTACATGGTTATAACATACCATTTGGGTTGCTTTGTTTACCATCCCTCGCCTGTTTTGACACCACCTTTTTCCCCTTTCTTTTCTCCCTCCCTTTTCTACTTCCTTCCTTCCTCTCTCCTTTTCCTTCCTTCTTCTCTTACCTCTCCCCATCTCCTCTCTTCCTCTTCCCCTTCCTACCCTCTCTCTTTCTCTCCTTTTCCCTTTCCATCTTCCTCTCCTCACCTCTATCTTCCTTCCATCCTCTTCCTCTCATCTCTCCTCCTTTTTCTATTGTGGTAGGTTTCTCTTCCATCTTTTAATTTTTATTTCCTTGGGGTGGTATTTCCGCAGACCCAAAAATAGTTAAATATCATTTCTTGTTCCCTTTCTTTCTCAAATCTATCCTAATTATGTTTCAAAATAACATTCTTTCCTGTGGGGGGCAAGGATGTTCTACCATGTTTTGGAAAGGCGTGGACTAAAACAAACCAGGATTGGGGCTGCGACCTGATTGAAGGGACATGTGACCTGTGGGAAAGAACTTGGAGTTTTTGATTTGGGTGGGGAAAACCTTGAATCCTTCAGAGTCGGGTTTTCCCGAGATGTGCCAGTATGACATGCCAAATATATCTATACTTTGAGGAATATGCCTGCGTTGGAGTTTTGATTCTGTTGTATGTGCTAACTGGAACCCTGACAAGGCCTTTATATGCTTTGTAAGTCTTGCTTTCCGTTAATGCACGGCAGAGAATGAAACAGTGTCCAGTGACTGTGCCCCCGAATTAGCTGCCAAAGAGAAGCCAAGATGCTTCTCCTGAAGGCAGTCTTGTGACATCCCAGTGGGATTGCTGTGGCCTCTTCTGGAAACTTTCCAACCCGAGCATTTTCTCTGCTTTCAGAAACCAAGCACTGCTATGGAGTACCTGGCCGCGCACCTCTCTAAAATCCACGGCCTGGATTGGCACCCAGACAACGAAAACATTTTGGCCACCTCCAGTCAGGACAACTCCGTCAGGGTAGGTTAGGGGACTGGGTTGGCTGGGCTGGCACCTGGTGTTTGCAGGGATATCCTGGCAGAGTGGAAGCCAGGGGTGAAATCCAGCAAGTTCTGGGGAACCGGTAGCAGAAATTTTGAGTAGTTCGGAGAACCGGCAAATGATACCTCTGGCTGGCCCCAGAGTGGAGTGGGAATAGAGATTTTGCAGTGTTCTTCCCCTGCCACGCCCACCAAGCCACACCCACCAAGCCACGCCCACAGAACTGGTAATAAAAAAAATTGACTTTCAGCACTGGTGGAAGCCATTGGGTGGTTTGGATGCTTGTTTAGGCTGGGCAGAAAATGCATGGGACCCCAGCAGTGTTGATCTCTACTGGCCTTCCCTTGTTCTGAGGACCACCAGAAAATGAATGAAGGGTGCAGTGAGGCTGAATCCCGTTTCTTGTCTTGAACAGTCGGGGGTGGGTGGGTATCCCTGGTGAATGAGGGGCCTGTTTTCTCTGGATCCCTGCCAGAATTCATTGTTGTGTGCTTCAAGCAACACACTTATGCTGTAGGCATCAGGCCGCTGCAGCCTAGCGATCGTTATATTTGTCTTCTATATGTGTATTCATTTATCAGCATCAGTTGATTATTTTTGTTCCTCTTGGAAGCTCAGCAAATCCTGGAAAGTCCACTAATCAATTATAATAGTCTTATAAATAAAGACGTCATTGTAATATTGGCTGTCACTGTAAGTACTCGCAAGTACAAAGGGTGCATTTTAAAAACAATATTTTTTTTGCAAGCTGACGTGAATAGTTATCCTGAAAATACTTTCAGATCATCCTCAATTTATGACCATTACATTTAACGATCATTTTTAGCTATGATGGCATTGAAAAAGCAACATATAGCAAGTCCTCACATTTAGGACTGTTGCAATGTCCCTGTGATGGAAATGTGGCCACCTGGTCATCAGCATATATTTACAATGCTTACGGTATCCAGCGTCACATGATCACTATTTATGACTTCCAGAGGGCTTGCAAGAAGCAAAGTCCAGGGGAAAAACTGGCTTCACTTAACTGTGTGATCTGCATAATGAACATTGCAAAAAAAAGGTCCCAAAATCAAGTGCTGCTCGCCTAAATAACCACATTGCTTAGCGATAGACATTCCAGTCCCAATTCGGGTCATGTCAAAGGCTACCGGAATTTCTCAGCCACGCTGTCGTAGCCCTGAGAGGATAAATCATCTACTCGTTTTAAGAGTGCTGGGGATATGCAGGAAATGATCTCTACAGACAAATATCTGCCAATAGGGAAATAAAATGCTGTTCATTTGGCAGAAAGTCAGTTTTTCATTCCCCTCCTTCCTGTGATCTAAAAGGAGATGGATTGATTGGCATTCCAAGGCCAGGAGTAAGTGAACTGTATCTTCAGATGATTAATGGGAGGTTTTGCTCTGTGGAATCCCTTTGATACCTGATCCCGCAAATGGAAAGCCAAAGATTTTCACGCACCTTCAATCGTTCCCTCCCACCCACAACAGCTGCTGGTATTCTCCATTCAGAAATCTTTTGGGGCCGTTTAATCTGCTTTTAATAGGGTGGTGATTTTCTTATCTTACGCCACTTAAGCATCTTTCACCTGAGTGGCCTTTTCTCTCTTTGTTGAAGTTTTGGGACTACCGACAACCCCGAAAATACCTCAACATTTTGGCCTGTCAAGTTCCGGTCTGGAAAGCCAGATATACGGTAAGGAGAGTTTCTGTGGAGTCAAGGTGAGCTGAAAGGCTGGCTGTGAATCTCACTCCCTTATGGGACACTGGAGGGACTGATGGCCGGCGGCCAGGACTGAAGAGAGCGGTGGCGCAGTGGTTAAAGCGCAGTATTGCAGGCTACTTCTGCTGCCTGCCGGCTGCCTGCAATTTGACAGTTCGAATTGTACCAGGCTCAAGGTTGACTCATCCTTCCATCCTTCCAAGTTGGGTCAAATGAGGACCCAAATTGTTGGGGGCAAGAGGCTGACTATGTAAACAGCTTAGAGAGGGCTGGAAAGCACTGTGAAATGGTATGTAAGTCTAAGTGCTATTGCTATCTTCCTTCCTTCCTTCCTTCCTTCCTTCCTTCCTTCCTTCCTTCCTTCCTTCCTTCCTTCCTTCCTATCTATTAGAATGCAGAATTGCAGGCTAACTCTGCCCACCGCCATCAGTTCAATTCTCTCTGGCTTAAGGTTGACTCAGCCTTCCATCCTTCCGAGGTGGACCCAAATTGTTGGGGGCAAGAGGCCAACTCTGTCAAGCGCTTAGAGAGGGCTGTAAAGCGTTATACAAGTCTAAGCTCTATGGCTACATGTTTTTTGGCCAGGAGTTACTTTTACTGTGGGGGAAGTGGTGTCAGGCTTGGAAGCCTGTTACATGGTGATCTCACTGGAAGGGTGGGGTGGAGATTTGGGCCACATCTGTTTTACTTTTCAGGTGTTTGATGTGGCATAGCAGAAGGAAAATTTCAAAAAACAAAAAAATTTTTGAGACTGCTAGTGGCATAGCCCACTTCCTTGTAGACTTTTTATCTTTTTTTTAAAAAAAATTCCAACAAATATTTACAGTTGTTTTTTTGGTGGCTTCCACTAAATGTTGGCAGTGTGGACCTAGGTGGTCCCCATTGCCCACTCTTTGCTTAGGGGAGAGATGGCAGCTCACAATATGACACAATATTCACACAATACTTCCCTTACCCAACTCTGGAGGTTTCATTCTCCTGGCAAGGTTGGGAAAGAGACAGTTTGGCCCGAAGCCTGTTGTCAGTTTGATGCAACTCCAACTCCTGCGTTTAACTGCAATTCCAATCCTCCTTGGTTGCCCTGGAGAAGAGAGTATCTGGGGGATGCTATGTTGAAGTCTTGCACAGAGGGTCCCAAGCTAGGCAAGGCAAACATTTGATTGGCACGGTGGATGCTTCCACTATTCCTTGACTGGGATAAGCTGGAAATGTTGGGCAGGGGAAGCCTTAAATATAATTGTCTTCTGGATCACATCTCTTCTTTCTCTTCCTATGTGCAAGAAAGGTCTACAAGAGGTACATCATGGTGGTATGAGATGCCCGCTGATGTGGCCTCCAGTGTTGCTTCCTATTACAGGGGTCTCCAACCTTGGCCATTTTATTTATGACTTGTGGACTTCAACTCCCAGGATTGGCTGGCTGAGGAATTCTGGGAGTTGAAGTCCACAAGTCATAAAGTAGCCAAGGTTGGAGACCCCTGTACTCTTATGCTTACCGTTATTCCACACACATTTTTGCCTTAAACTTCATAATCTTCAACCTATCCCTCCTCACCAAAGATAGAATTGCAAGCTCATGGGCACAACCAATAGGATGCTTTGAGGAGACTCCCCGCCACAGAGAAGGAAATTGAGGGTGCAAAGGAAAAAAAAACCTGTGGATTCTGATTTGTGCTGAAATGGATAAATTGACGTGGGAATTGAAGAACAAAGACCCATCAGAATGTTATAAGATATAAGATTTCTTATAAGATTATAAGAAATTCTATCGATGGTTGGAACAAAAAAGGAAATACCCAAAATAAGCAACGATTAAGATTTAGAAGAATGGAAATTAGAATTATGTATGAAATCATAACAGTGAAAATGTAGGGTATAAGGCAAGAACAAAGCAATATGGATGATGGAAATACGATATCCTTATATTTGTAAACACTGAATAGACCAATTGTAAATAAGCATGGTGGTTATAATATTTAACTTTATATTCTAGTATATATGGCAAAGACATTGTGAGGATGGTTACACTGTGTCCAATGTTTTAATGTGTGTTTAATAAAAAAAACCTTTTTAATAAAAAAAGGAAAAACCATGGAGGAAACGCATTAAAACCGTGCTTTAATTACTACCCACTTGCTGTGAGGGGTTAGGAAGCTTGTAAACACACACTATCCTGCATGATCCAATCTGGGTCGATCACCGGGACCAGAGGTTTTGTCTTCCGAGCTTCTAGACTCGTGCCGGAGCCCATCCTCAGGGAACTTCTCTGCGTGTTCTGGGCTGTTCTGTGCGTGGTACAGCACAAAGCACTCACAGAAGTTCTCTAAGCATGGGCTCCAGCAGGAGTCCAAAAGCTTGGAAGACAAAACCTCCGATTGGATCCTGCAACACTTTCTTGGGACACAAATATTCCCCTACACGCTATTCTGCCCGGCAGTCCTGTACAACTGTAGACCTTAAAAGGCGAAACTGAGGTGAGTCACTAACCTCCGTTCTTTCCCCTTTGTAGCCTTTTAGCAATGGGCTGGTGACAGTGATGGTGCCCCAGCTTCGGAGGGAGAACAGCCTCCTCCTTTGGGATATCTGCGATCTCAACACACCAGTTCACACCTTCGTGGGACATGATGATGTTGTGCTAGAATTCCAGTGGAGGAAACAGAAGGAAGGTGTGTGACTGGGGGGCGGGGGTGGCCATCCTCTCTCCTTTTTTATTGGAGCAGGGGACTCAGTTGAACAGATTCCCATTTTATGTAGTTATTTTTATCCCACATTATTTTTATTCCATGTCATCCATCCCACCTAAGCTAGTTAGCGAAGAAAGGCTCCTGGCTCATTGTTTTCCATTGTTTTTACTGAAAACAAAAGTGGTTGCAGAAGTAGCAAAGCCGACTCTGCCAGTTTGCTGCGCAAAGGATTCAATTACTTTTCCTTTTCTCCCCTGGCCACC
Organism: Thamnophis sirtalis; assembly: GCF_051295495.1. NCBI lineage: Eukaryota > Metazoa > Chordata > Lepidosauria > Squamata > Natricidae > Thamnophis > Thamnophis sirtalis. The sequence goes on along the minus strand of NW_028261394.1, from coordinate 26,252,652 downwards.
CCCTGTTATCAGTCAATATCCAATTAAAAGTTCTTGTGTTGTTTAGGGAATGGACCCTCAGTTCACGCCTTCTCCATCTTTGCATCCTTTTGTCTGACCTTGTGCTTGATTGGTGTGTTTCACTTTTGAGGCCAGCACAGCTTGGCTCCCAACAATAACCCCAATTGTCCTCCCGCATTCCAATCTCTTCCCTCCCACCATTGCTAATGTCAGGCTGGCAAGATGTGATACGAAGCTTAGCAGAATGGCAGCCGTGACATTAAAATCCAAGGTAGCATACATATACCTGTTCTGAGCCCCCTCCGTCCGGTGATTAACGGAGACACAGGCTTAGTAGTTTGCCACTCTTTATTTATAGCAATTACAATCCCGTTGGCTGAAAGCCCAAACACGACTCACAGGCAAGAAGTTGGCAGCAACCCAGACTCCCACAGACAAGAGATACAATACAAACAAGAGCTTCTCCAGATTGTTACAAAAGGTTGTGTCCTGCAAAAGGACTCCTCCCAAGGTCTCTTCTTATATACTCTCTTGGGAGGGGCCAAGCCACAACCACCTGGGCTTGATTATCTCTTATGAGTCTGTCTCCGTAACTGCTGCCTCCGTTTCTCCGCCCTCTGTTGCCTGGCATCAGGGACAAACTCCCTTTGATCTTTCCCACTGCTCCATGCTTCAGGTGCCTCCTGGTGGCCAACCAGCCTCTCTCGTCCCTGCTCTGAGTCTGAACCCTGCCCAGGGTTCTCCACATCTTCCATAGCAGACTCATAGGGTTCCTCGCTATCGGAGTCCATCGGCAGCTCCAACGGCTCCTGCTGGGCCACAACACATACCTAACAGTCCTTCAGCTATGGCTATTTCTACGTTATTTCTAAGTCTGCGTACTGCTGTTGGGCCAATCCTTTTCTCTCAGAGTTTTGTGGCCGATTGAGAGGCCCTTGCTGTCTGCTTTCCTTTGTTTCAAGGCTAAAAGCTGGGATATCTGTGCAACATTACATACACAAATCTCAATACATTGTATTACACATACTTACCGCAGCTAGGATTGCATTCACACAAAACTGGAAACAAATCAATACAGCCGCAGAGGAAACAATAATTAGAAAGGTACTTGAATGTGTAGAGATGGACAAAATGACCATGCAGTTAAAAGAAAGAGAAGAATCGGATTTCTATAAAATATGGAATAGAATTTATAATTGGCTAGAAAACAGAAGCCAAAACAGGGAATAGAAGTCTTTGTTTTTGTTTTTTCTAAACTAGTACTGAATAAAAATTAACCAAAATTACTAATTACTATCAAAGTATTGACCACAATGCAAATACAATGGTGATAGGAACAATTAATATCATTATAATTGTTAGTACAATTGTTAGTACATTATGACAGAGGTTAAAACCGATAGAAAGGCGATGGAGAATGGGGAACTATAAAGGCTAAACATGTATGCCGATACAGAAGGCTATATAACTATTTTTATATTGTTATGTTTGTCTTGTTTTTTCTTACGTTTTTCTTGCATTTCCCCCCCTGTTTTTAAAGGTAAAAATGTTTCATAAAAACTATTTTTTTTAAAAAGAAATCACACAAATATATTGCCGACTCTTTCCTGGTTCATTTTCTATAGATTCTGGCTTTCTCCTGCCTTTGAATTCAAAAGCAGACCTACCTAGCATATGACAGGTGTTTCCCCTCTTCCTTTAAGGCTCAAAGGACTATCAGCTGGTCACCTGGTCGCGGGATCAGACTCTTCGGATGTGGCGAGTGGATTGTCAGCTGCAGCGGGTGAGTCCTAAGCATTTGGGATTCTTTCCTGGCCCCGGCTTGAAAATATAACAGTCCCATCTCTCAGCTGCCTGGGCTCCTCTCTCCCACTGCAAGTCTGGCATATTACTTCCTGGGGTCTCCTACATATTTCCATCCAGGTGTTTTCCCTGCAGTTGATTTATGGCAGATTGCCCCCCCCCCCCATTCTCTCACATAGTGTTGGCTGAGCTTTGGCTTGGTTTTACGCTGTCTTCACTGTCTCTCATTCCAGTTATGCTCCAGTGACCTCCTGGAGGGAGTGGAGGAGCTGATTGATGGGATTTCTCTTCTGCCTGAGGCAGACAAGGCCCTGCCAGTCCCAGAGACTGAGCCTCAACAGAACTTCACCCACGGAGAGGAGGAAAGTGAGTCCTGGTACCGGGGGGGGGGGGGGGGGCGGGGGGGGGAATGATCATTTGAAGTTGGGGTGGGAAACCTTTGGCTCTACATGTGTGGTTTTTTAAAAGATGGATCTTTAAAAGATGCCCAAGACTAAAATGTGTTTATTTATGTATTAGATTTTGTCATCTAGTCTTTATTATTTTTAATAAAGTCAATATAATTGAGATAATATAATTAACTGAAAGCTACAGACATACCTAATTCTCCTCCCTCCTCCTGTTTTCCCTACAATAACAACAACCCTGTGAGGTGGGTTTAGCTGAGAGAGTGACTGATCCAAAGTCATCCAGCTGGCTTGCATGCCTAAGGTGGGACTGGAACGCCCCAGTCCCAAAGTCACCCGGCCAGTTCTCATACCTAAGAAGGCACTAGAACTCACCGTCTCCTGAACTCTAGTCTAGCGCCTTAACCACTAACCCAGAGTGGCTGTCTTGTAAAAGATACATTCAAATTATGCTTGACTCCTGGATATGCCCAGGCAATTTTTATGGCAGTAGGTTGTGAACATGGCTTATTGTTGCTATCTTTCAGAGGAGTTGTTCTTAACTTCCTGGGTTAGCCCATTAACTTCCCCAATAATTCCCTAGCAAAATTATGAGTGGGGTGGGGTGGGGTGGGGTGGGGTGGGGTGGGATGGGATGGAATAGAATAGAATAGAATAGAATAACTTTATTGTCATTGAATGTACACTAATCGGCAGATATTGAAATTAAATTTCATTGCATACACCTCTCAGTATACACTACATGAATATGACTAAATAAATACATACTGTACATACATAATTATGCATCTAACCGCCTATGTTATATAACACAGAGAAACAACCCAGTCTAGTTCAGATGTATACATGTACATGGCAAGGAAAACAAATCTTGCGAGTTTACCAGACAGATAGCCTAGGGAACAAAGCTGTTCCAGAGTCTGGTAGTCCTGCTATAGTTACTTAGAAACCTCTTTCTGGAGGGGAGCAACAGAACCAGACCATGAAGTGAGTGTGTGGGGTCTCTAACAATGCTTTGAACTCTAGGCACAGAGTGCTTATGAGCAGCATCCTGAATTAATAGGAAGCCAGTGTCTTAACTTCGTCCAGCCCTGCTTAGCAAGGGCAGCCTGGTGCTACTACCTGTAAGCCTAATATGACGATGCGAAGATTCTTTCACCGTTTAGGAAGGAGCCAGTCGCCTCCTCTGGAATGTTTCTTTTTCCTCTGCCATATTCCTTTCCCTAAACAATCCATTTCCCTTTCTCCCCAATGTTGATGCCGCCTTCTGTGCCCAGAGCTCTCCTGCCCTGTCCAAAGATTCTCGTCTCTCTCTTGCAGTTTTCAAAGAAGATTCCCAGAAAAGCTTCCTGGTAGGAAAGAAGCTGGACCAACTGGGGCTGCCTCAAACCTTACAACAGGAGTTCTCTCTGATCAACGTGCAAATCCGCAACGTAAATATGGAGGTGAGAAGAACAAAACTTTTATCTGGTTACTGGCTGGGACACAAGATTTTGGAATTGCCTATTAATTTCTGGAGATCACTCACCTTCATCTTTATCTCTCCTGTTTTTCTTTGATGGTGGCTGTCCTCCATACTAGGGATGTGTAAAGCATGTTCTAATTGGCAGCATTGGGTGCCTATTCGTAGCCTGAGGGATACATGCTGTCCTTGGTGCTCTCTGAGCTTATTATTTTTTCTTGCAGACGTTTCATTACCCAATTAGGGAACAAGATCAGCGCTTGAAGAGAGAGGGGTTTAGTTTCTCTTTATATACAACTGACTTGTCCCGTCAGTGTCGGCGGGAGACTTCTTGGTGGTTCCTTGATTAGGCTCTTGTTTACTGTTTGATTGTCTAAGTTGCTTGTTCCTTCACTGGGTTATTGTTTGCTTCTTGATTGTTGGTCTAACAGAAGGATACATCAAGATCAAGTGAGATACTCATACCATGCTATAAAGCCCTAGTAAAACCACACCTAGAGTACTGCATCCAGTTTTGGTCACCACACTATAAAGAAAGATGTTGTAAAAAAGATTATGGAAAGAGTGCAGAGAAGAGCAATCAAGAGGATTAGGGGACTGGAGACTAAAACACATGAAGAACGATTACAGGAACTGGGCATAGGAACTAGTGAAGAGAAGGACCAGGGGAGACAGGAGAGCAGTCTTCCAATGCTTGAGGGGTTGCCACAGAGAGGAAAGGGTCAACCTGTTTTCCCAAGCACCCGAAGCCCAGACAAGGAATAATGGATGGAAACTAACCAAGGACAGAGATTCAACCTGGAAAAAAGGAGGAATTTTCTTGATTGTGAGAACAATCAACCAATGGAACAGAAGTTGTCTTCTGAATTTGTGGGAGCTTCATCACTGGAGGCTTTCAAGAAGAGAGTGGACTGCCATCTGTCAGAAATGGTGTAGGGTCTCCTACTTGTGGGGTGGGATGTTGGACTAGATCAGTGGTCTCCAACCTTGGCAACTTTAAGACTTGTGGACTTCAATTCCCAGAATTCCTCTGGCTGAGGAATTCTGGGAGTTGAAGTCCACAAGTCTTAAAGTTGCCAAGGTTGGAGACCCCTGGACTAGATGACTTACTAGGTTCTGTCCAACTCTTAATCTGTGTGAGCTCAAGGCGACTTGCCAGAAGATATTTTCTTTTCTTAAAGTCGTCTCTGACTTCATCTTTCCATATAACCTCTCATCTCCTTACCTTCGTATGGGATCAGTTTGCCCTGCCAGGGACACCTTTGCTCTCCTCTTCCAGCCAGTGATCCTTATAGGGAAATGTCAGCAGAAGGCAGACCCCACGTTAGCCCCTCCTAACATTTCTTTCCCGCTTGGCTCTGGCAGATGGACGCGGTCAATCGGAACTGCACGGTCTCGGTACACTGCAGCAACCACAGGGTGAAGATGTTGGTGATGTTCCCCGCACAGTATCCTAACAACGCCGCCCCCTCCTTCCAGTTCGTCAACCAGACCACAATCCCTTCCACCATGAAGGCCAAGTTGTTGAAGGTAGGTCTGTGCCTAAGCAGCTTTCCTGGGAGAAGGTTATTAGCAAGAGCTGGGGTGGTGGGGGAGGCATATGCCAGGGGTAAGGGTCTCATTATAACAGCTGCAGGGGTGCAGTGGCTGGACTGCAGTACTGCAGCTAATTCTGCTAACTGCCAGCAGTTATAGCAATAGCAATAGCAGTAGACTTATATACCGCTTCATAGGCCTTTCAGGCCTCTCTAAGCGGTTTACAGAGAGTCAGCATATTGCCCCCAACAATCTGGGTCCTCATTTTACCCACCTCGGAAGGATGGAAGGCTGAGTCAACCCTGAGCCGGTGAGATTTGAACCGCTGACCTGCTGATCTAGCAGTAGCCTGCAGTGCTGCATTTAACCACTGCGCCACCTTGGCTCTATCCCGACCTGCTCAAGTTTGACTCAGCCTTCCATTCTTTCATGGTGGGTAAAATGACCCAGATTACTGGGGGCCATAGGCTGACTCTAAACTGATGAGAGAGGACCGTAAAGTACTGTGAAACGATACATAAGTCTAAGTACTATTGCTATTATCAACAAGCATCTGCTTTGTCTGCCTAGGCACTTAATGCACCCCCCCCCCTGCCCAGACAACATCGGGTTCTTTGGTTGTCCTTGTCCAGCCTTCATAGATTGCTTTCATTTTGAAGATGACCACTACTTTTTTTCAATTTACATATTCATAAATTGATTGATTGATTGAATTTATATGCTGTCCAACTTGTAGTGAACGACTCTGAACGACTCCACAAGAGTCCAGTTTCTCCCCTGCCCCCCATCTCTCTCTCTCTCTCTCTCTCTCTCTCTCTCTCTGTGTGTGTGTGTGTGTGTGTCTATCATCTATCTATCTACCCACCCATCTATCATGCACCCATCTGTCTATTTATCTGTCTGTCTGTCTTCCATCCATCATTCATTCATCCACCCATCTGTCTGTCTATCTATCTGTCTGTCTATCTATCTAGCTATCTATCTACCCACCCATCTATCATCCACTCATCTGTTTGTCTGTCTATTTTCCATCATCCATCTATCTATCTATCTATCTATCTATCTATCTATCTATCTATCTATCTATCTATCTATCTATCTATCTATCTATCTATCTACCTACCTACCTACCTAACTAACTAACTAACTAACTAACTAACTAACTAACTAACTAACTAACTAACTAACTATATGCTGCCCATCTTGTAGTGAATGACTCTAAGCGACTTTCATTATAAAAACATTAAGATCCTAACAAATATAAAAATAGCAATCCCAGTCAAAATAAAGTATAGTTAAAAGAGGTGGAGAGAGGGAGCAGGGTGTGTATGTGTGTGTGTGTGTGTGAGAGAGAGAGAGAGACAGAGACAGAGACAGAGAAAGAGGGAGAGAGAAGCAGAGAGGTAGGGAGATAGATAGATGGAGGTGGGATTGCCTCTTTATTCAACAACCTCAATCTCCACCGTGATTCTCCCCGCTGGAGCCCCAGGCCATCCAGCAGAGCCAGGTTCTCAGGCTTCTGTGGAAGGACAGAAGGATGGGAGCCAATTTCATCTCAGGGCCTGAAGTGTTCCAAAGGGCAGGAGCCATGGCAGAGAAGGCCCTTCTCCTGAACCTGTCAGGCGGAGTTCCTTGATCAATGAGACAGGCAGCAGGCCTCTTCGTGTGGCCCTTCAGGGAAATTAATTGCTCACATGTGACCCTTCCACAGCTTGGAATTATGGTGGGCAGGCTGGGAAATCAACTCAACCCCCATCTGGGATCTCTTTCAGATCTTGAAGGACACTTCCATGCAGAAAGTGAAACGTAACCAGTGCTGCCTGGAGCCGTGTCTGCGCCAGCTGGTCTCCTGCCTGGAGTCTGTTGTGGTAGGAAATGTGCTCTGCCTGTATCAGTCCAGTTGCCATCCCTGGTGGAGGAATGTAATCCTGGTCATGGAAAAGGGGGAAGCATTGAGGACCTTGTGGTTCTTAAAAGGGCAGGGAAGGTTGTGGACAGGCTTTCCGGGTAGGGGAGTCCTCAATTTATGACTGGTTGCTTAATGACTGTTTAAAGCAAGATTGGCAAACATTTACCCAGATTTGATCCCCAGATGTTGAAAATGTAAACATGAACAGGGCTCATACTTTCATATGTGGTGGACTTGTCCTGAAGCAAGGAAATATTGGAGTAAAATAAGAATTTGGTTGCAAGAAATAACAGGGCTTCAAATCCAATTTATACCAGAGATATTTTTGCTTGGGATAATTAGCGGAATGTTTACAAAGGAAATCAATTATATCATAATTCATATACGGACAGCAGCAAGAATAGCATACGCCCAAAATTGGAAAATAGACGGCATACCCTCTGAAAACATGATAATTAAAAAAATAATGAACTGCACGGAAATGGTTAAATTAACTCTCAAATTGCAAGATGAAGAAAAAGAATACTATACAGCATGGGACGAATGGTATCAGTAGTTAGAGAATAGGAATAACGAATGAAATTAGAATATTGATGAATGTAAATATTAGGTTATAGGAATTATAAATGTAAAGAGGAAGTTGCAAATGAAAAACGAATGGAAAGTATGTAAGATGCTAAAAAAGGGGGACATACCGATGTCTTCGGAATGGGAAGAATGGATGTTGAACTTGATTTTTATGTTTTGTTTTGTAAAAAGCTTAATAAAAATTACGTATTAAAAAAATAAAATAAAGCAGGGGCATCCACTTTTGGCGGCTTGAAGACCTTTAATACCTGTGGACTTCAACTCCTAGAATTCCCCACCCACCAAAAAGTATGTGACTAAATTTCAAAGTTGGAGTGCATGCACGCTCACAATGTGGGCTGCTTGTCCATCCTGCTGCCTCTTTTTTTTCCAACCCATGGTTTTGTCACAGAGTAGGAGATAACAAAAAAGTTTGTATCTCCTGATCAGAGTGAAATACTCTTTTCTGGTAGAAGGAACATTAAAATTCTTCTGCTGCTCAAGTGGAACCGAGGCCAGGCAGTTTGTTTCCTAAAAGAGTTGCCCCTCCCTCTCCCTCTCCCTCCCTCCCTCCCTCCCTCCCTCTCTCTCTCTCTCTCTCTCTCTCTCCTCTCTCCCCCTCTCTCCCCCTCTCTCCCCCTCTCTCCCCCTCTCTCCCTCTCCCTCCCCCCCCCCCCCCCAGTCTCTGAAGGTCTGCACAACAAAATTGCTTAAACTTGTGTGGGCTTATATCTTTGGCAGGAGTAGGAAACATTTTCCGGTACCCAAAATAAATGTGTTAAGCCTCACAAAGGCCTGACACTCTTGTCTTAAAATTTAAATGGTTATTGGACGGGGTGGGTTAGGGCAGTGGTCTCCAACCTTGGCAACTTTAAGACCTGAGGAACTCTGGGAGTTGAAGTCCACAAGTCTTAAAGTTGCCAAGGTTGGAGATCACTGGGTTAGGATACTACTCCATCACACCATATGACATTGTAATTATTTGTATCCTGGTTTTATTATTTTCACAAATAACTCAAGGTGGCGAACATACGCAACATGGTCTCTCCTCCTGTTTTCCCCACAACACAATCCGTGTGAGATGGGTGGGGCCGAGAGAGACTGACTGGCCCAAAGTCAGCCAGCTGGCTTTCATGGCTAAGGCGGGACTAGAACTCACTGTCTCCTGGAGATTGGCCCAAAGTCAACCAGCTGGTTTTCATGACTAAGGTGGGACTAGAACTCACTGTCTCTTGGAGATTGGCCCAAAGTCAACCAGCTGACTTTCATGGCTAAGGCGGGACTAGAACTCACTGTCTCCTGGAGATTGGCCCAAAGTCAGCCAGCTGGCTTTCATGACTAAGGTGGGACTAGAACTCACTGTCTCCTGGTGATTGGCCCAAAGTCAACCAGCTGGTTTTCATGACTAAGGTGGGACTAGAACTCACTGTCTCTTGGAGATTGGCCCAAAGTCAGCCAGCTGGCTTTCATGGCTAAGGCGGGACTAGAACTCACTGTCTCCTGGAGATTGGCCCAAAGTCAACCAGCTGGTTTTCATGACTAAGGTGGGACTAGAACTCACTGTCTCCTGGTGATTGGCCCAAAGTCGGCCAGGTGGTTATTCATGCCTAAAGTGGGACTAGAACTCACTTCTCCTGATTTCTAGGCTGATCCCTTAACGATTAGATCAAACTGACTCTCAAATGTTGTGTTCTGGACTGTGGAGGTGCAGATAGAGTTAAGGAGTCATACATATACTCACACGCTGCCCATTCCTGGCTTGATATCCCAGGAGGCCTTTGTGAGAAGGGGTTGCTGTTAAGTGCCGGGAAAGACCCCTGAGTGTCTTAATTCCATGTCTTTTCAGGAAGACAGCTCCTCCGGTGACCCCTATGCCCACCCGAATTCTGTAACGCCGCCTTTGCCAACCTTCCCGAGGGTCTCCAATGCCTACGGCTCCTATCAGGATTCCAATATTCCATTTCCCCGAACCTCTGGAGCAAGGTTCTGTGGGGCAGGTGAGTTGAATCTTAACTCTAGGAAGATGGAAAAGAGAAGGACAGTGGCTGGAAGTCCTGTCTCAGCTGTCCATTGCTGGTTTGTTAACAGCTTCTATACAACCAGCGATTGCTCTAATGCAGGGGTGTCAAATTCATGGCCTGAGGGCCAGATGTGTCATCCACTGCCCCCGCCCAATTTAGCGAAGGGGGGGGGAAGTCTCGATACGTCACATGCCGCCATGATGACGTGGGTTTGACACCCCAGGTCTAATGCTCCAAGTTCAGGAATCCAGAAATTGCCTTCTTCCACAAAATAAAGCATTCCTGAGTCAGCCTGAATTCGGATTACTGCATCTTGTAGTTTCTTTGGCAGTCTTACAGAAATAGCAATAGCGCTTAGACTTATATACCGCTTTATAGTGCTTTACTGCATTCTCTAAGCAGTTTACAGAGTCAACCTATTGGCCCCAACGGTCTGGGGCCTCATTTTACCCACCTCGGAAGGATGGAAGGCTGAGTCAACCTTGAGCCGGTGAGGCTCGAACTGCTGGCAGTTGGCAGAATTAGCCTGCAATACTGCATTCTAACTAATGTGCCACTAATGTTTGGCCAGCACAGTTTCCTGGAATATCCCCCCCCCCCCAGTCTGCTACCAACCCTGAGATTCCCAAGTCATATAGATCTGCTCCAACTCTGCTTACGTTTGGAGATACTACATGACCAGGGTTTTTGCCTTCTTCTAAAGGCAGTCCTTGACTTATGACCGAATGTAGCAATAGACTTTACAATAGATCCCCCTTCCAAAAGGATTTATGGCCTGGTTTCAAGTTCCAACATTGCCCTCCCCCCTCCCCATGGCCACGTGATCATACTCTGGGCACTCGGCCACTGTCCCTAATTTGTAGTGTCCTACAGACAAATGACTGTGATTTACGATGGTTTTGCTGGAAACCGACATTTACTTGAGTTCTGGCAAAAACCAGCACACAGCAAACAGTGGGTTTGTTGTGTTGCCATAACAACCTCCACACAAAAACATCATAAACCTTAGGTGTAACCTACTTTACAGTGGTCCTGACTTACACACTAATTGCCAAGCACAATTACTGTTGTAAATCAAGAACTACTGTATTTTTCAGAGTATAAGACGCACCTAGCTTTTGGGGAGGAAAAGAAGGGGGGGAAATCTGCCTCTGCCTCCCAGCAATTTGCCTCCTTGCAACAAACAGCAAACAATACAGACAATATACACTGTTTATAGTGTTACATTTCAGATTATACTTGTATAGATGCTGTTAAAATGGATGTACTTTCTGGAAGTATAGTTGTTCTCGGCGACATTTAGTGTATAAGACGCACCCAAATTTTCACCCTCTTTTAAGGGGGGAAAAGGGGCATCTTATACTCCGAAAAATACAGTACCTTTACTGTTGATGAACAAATCTGGTTCCTTTAAAATAATAAATGGATCATAAATTCCATTTGTCCAAAAATTTCCACATGGAATAATAGCTATTGGGTCTCTCTTTCCATTCGAGGCAAGCTTCTCCAGTGTAGGTTTCTCTTGGTTATTTCAGGCTACCTGGTATACTTCACCAGACCAATGACGATGCACCGTACGGTCTCACCTACTGAACCAACACCGCGGTAAGCATCAAGCATTGGCAGACAGCGACCTTCCCAGATCTTCCCAGCTATAAGAAGACAACACTGACTTCAGTGAAAGAGTCTGGTTGCATCTTTTCCAACCAACCAATTTCATTAAAAGGCATGAGCGTTTGTGAGCTGTGGCTCACAAAAGCTCACGCTTTTTAATTAAATTGGTTCATTAGAGAGAGAGAAAAATGTGACCGGATTTGCAACCCTAACTCTTGTCAAAGTTTTCTCTGGCAATGTGTGCAATCCAGACCCTTAGATTGCGTGTGTAGTCGTAAGCTTTTGCATGGAACAAGATAAAATAGCTAGGTTAAACTTCAACCCATTAATAACAATTTACCTCCAGAAGTTGTAAATGCTCCAACACTGAAAGTTTTTAAGAAGAGACTTGGATAATCATTTGTCTGAAGTGGCGTAGGGTTTCCTTCCTGGGCAGGGGGTTGGACTAGAAGACCTCCAAGGTCCCTTCCAACTCTGTTTATTCTATTCTATTTTATATTCTATTCTATTCTAATAAAGAATATTCAACACAAAAAGGGACTGCCCTTGACAATCAGTTGCCATGGCCTTCAAACCTGTAAGGCTGCCATTGCAAAAGCAGCTTTGCATTGGGGAATTTGACACAGCAGTGGAAAACCACCCCGTTCCTACCAGAAATACCCTAAGGAATTTTTCTTCCCTTTGTAAAGAATATTTTCCTGCACCAAAGACTATAAATGAGGACAGCTAGTCCTTGACTTACAACCAGTTGCTTAGCAACCATTAGACATTACAACAGACCTCCCAAGAGCTTCTCATGATTCTGGTTCAATTTTTTGGTTCTCACCCAAGAAGCTTCTTCAGCTCTGACTGGATGGTGGGGAAGGGAAGGATTTATATTCCTTGCAGGCAGCTGGTCATTTGCATCCTTTTAGAGGGTCCTTGAGGCCACTTGGAGGTTTATCTGTGTCCTCAGGGTCACCTGAGTGGTGCAAATGGTTCCTGTAGTCTGCAGTTTTTCCTCTGGAAATCCTTCCCTTCCCCACCATCCAATCAGAGCTGAAGAAGCTTCTTGGATGGGAAGCGAAACAACTTCAAAAGAAAAGACAAGAAAGTCCAGTTACCTCCTGAAAAAGCCCCTTTGGGACAACCATGACCTGGATGGCTGAGAATCTCTACAGGCTTATACCATGGAAGCCGACTCTAATGCCATGGAGGATCTCAGCATGGGGAAGGTGGAAATACTCTGTCAAGGAAAGTGATACTCCAGATGGACATTCATGTCTGAATGTTTGCGGCATTCTGTGTGCATTCAGGATGCTTCAAACCTGTTTTTTTCCCTGCAAAGAAGATTTACCTCAGTCTCCAGGGCAAAGGGGCTGGGTTAATACCCATGTGTTACTCCTCCCACGCCTCACTTTGGAAACTGACCAGAATTTCTTCCCTTCCATTCAGATCCTTGTCAGCCCTGTCGGCTTACCACAGTGGCCTCATCACACCCATGAAGATCCGTACAGAGAACCCTGGCAACCTGCGGTTGTATGGTGGGAGTCCCACGCGTAGTGAAAAGGAGCAGGTCTCCATCAGTTCCTTCTACTACAAGGAGAGGGTAAGCCCACAGCCCATGAAGCTTCTTGCCCGATACTCTGACTGGTTCAGCAACGCCTGCTGGAATCTTTACTCTTCTAGCTTCCCTTCTGATCCTGAAGGATTCTTCTTCGGTAAGCTGTGCAGGTCAGACAGACAGCAGGCTACTACAGGTGGTCCTCGATTTACAACAAATCATGTAGTGACCCTTCAAAGTTACAACGGCACTGAAAAAAGTGACTGACAGCCATTTTTCGCATCGTTGCAGCATCCCCCTGGTCACGTGATCCAAAATGCACCAATTGGCAACCGGCTCACATTTGTGACAGATGCACTATGCCCAGGGCCAGCTGATCCCCCTTTGTGACTTTCTGATGAACAAAGTCAGTGGGGAGCCATATTCGCTTAACGGCCATGTGATTCACTGAACAACGGTAGTGATTCACTTAACCACCGTGGCAACAAAGGTCGTAAAAAACTCACTTAACAAATCTCACTCAGCAACAGAAATTTTGGGCTCAATTGTGGTCGTAAGCCGAGGACCACCTGTAGTCCTCATTGGGAGTGCTGTTCAGTGCAGTGGCGCTTCCTTATTGGGGTCCAATTGTTAGGCTTTTATTTGCTAGGAAAATTCCATTGAGGGGGGGTCTTGCCCAGGCTTTTCCAGGGTGGGCAGTGCCCGCACTTCTATAGTGATCCCTGTCAACTCTGGGTTTTGGGGCTGTTGGTCAAGAGGGTAGACACACATCTGGCAGGTTTCTCAGCATTGATCCTGCTGGATCGTAATGGCTGGAGAGCGCCCTCCATGGCACTTCAGACCATCTCAGTGGAAAAGGATGAAACACCTTCCTTGAATAGGTAGAAAACTGCATCCGTTGACTTCTTAGGCTGAACAGCTCCATTTACTGTCATTATCCTTTAGGTGTCCCTAGACCTGTGATGTCGTGAACTTTTTTGGCACTGAGTGCCCAAACTGGAACGTGCGTGCATGTATGTGCGCTGGAGCATCAGAAACCCAAAGACCAGTTGGTCGGTGCGCACACAGGATTTGATTTTCCAGCACATGCATGCGCGCCGGCCAGCTGGTCTTTGCACGTTCCTGAAGCGCTGGAAACCCATTTTAAGGTGGTTTTCTGGACCACTTTCAGGCTGTTTTCTGGTGCTTCAGGGTCCTCAAAGACCAACCAGAAACCAGAACACCAGCTGGTGACGGCACGCACACCCAGAGAAAGGGCTCTGCGTGCCACTTCTGACACACATGCCATTGGTTCGCTATCACGGCCCTAGACAGTTATTTCAGGCAAAAATTCAGAGAAAATTAGGTCATTTGTGCAGCAAAGATTCCAGCAATAACTAGCAAGTTATAGCCATCTTAAGAGCTGCAGGACCCTCCTTTAACAGAACTCTTTGCAATAGGACAGAGTGGGGGCCCCAGTCACATCTCGTGGCCGAGGAAAAAACCCCAGCCTTAAGTTGAATATCTATGGAGATGTGCAATCATCCAGGTAATAGTGCTTTTTCCAAAAGGCAACTGGACTTCCTTGTTTTTATTTTATTTTTTAATATTTTGGTTCTCATCCAAGAAGTTCTTCAGTTCTAACAAACTGGTAAGGAATGGAAGTTAGTTGGAACTGAAGAAGCTTCTTGGATGAGAAATGAAATGTTTTCAGAGAAAAGAAAACGCCCAAAGAAAGTCCCGATTGTGTCACGCCTGTCTCGGCTTGGGCATTTAGGAAAGAAAGACCCTCGACTCCGTTTTTAGCAAAAGGTACATTTTTATTAAAGCCAAATGGTCACAGCATAAGCAAAGCCAAATCTGAATATTCCCGCGTAAACCCAGTGCTTTTCTCTTTTCCCAGGCCCTTCTCCCCTTTGCCATCCTGTGAATATGTAAATGGTATTCAAACAAGGTGTTTTGCTGACAGTTCTAAAGTTTGAGGCCTCTTTGGGTGTATTCTGTTCCCATGCCTGTGTCCTTGGATCTTTCAACCATTGTCTCTGGTTGGCACATCTGGCTCCTGACATATGTGCTCCCTGCATCCCCCCCCATCCCCCTTCAAAATGAAGCAGCCCTGGAGCGGTTATGACAGCAGATCTGACAAGTTGCCTTTTAGGAAAAAAAGCACATTTGGAACACCTTGAAGCTGAGCTGCCCTAAGACAAATGAGGCCCAAAAGGAGTGCAGAAATGTCTTTAGAAATCTGATTTGGGATTTGCTTTAGTTCAGGGGTGGAGAACTATGGCCCCATTAATGACTTGTGGACTTCAACTCGCAGAATTCATGGCTGGCTGAGGAATTCTGGGAGTTGAAGTCCACAAGTCATTAAAGGGCCATAATTCCCCACTTCTGCTTTAGCTGATGATGCAAGGGGCCAGTTGGAGGCATGGAAGACATTGGTAAAAGCTGGCAGCTTTGTCCAGACGCCATCTTCTGCGAGAGAAATGTCTCGAGGTGTGGGGAGCAGTATTTGAGACAATTTACTATACTCCTGTAATCATTGTAGTGTGTTGAGCATCTGCTGGATGCTGAAGGAAACCTTCAGCTCTACATTCATTCCTTGACTTCAGCCCTGGCACCTCAGCTGCCATTTAAAAAGGCCACCCTGTGCCAATACACAAGGGACGCCATCTTACCTACTTAACTTATTCTATTGACAAACCACTTTGCCTTACCTAAGGCTGGTCTGGGCTGCACAAGGCCTTTGTTCTTGAAGCAGGTTGGGAGAATACTCTTCCATGGCCTCCACAGCCTCCAAAAACTGTATAAAAGCACACCTGTTCTCACCTGATTTCTGGATGCTCTGGAGGAATGCAAAGGTGGAACCCCCTTCTCACGTGGCCTCTGCACTCTCAAAAAATCATGCCAAAGCAGAGTCTTTTCTCACACTTATTTTCAGAGGTCCTGGAGGCCATGTGAGTGCATGGACCTCTTGCACAACTGCACAAAACCAGGCTGAGAACAGTGGTAGAGTGTTTGGTGAACATAGGCATGTCTCCCAAAGTGCTGTGGCATGTCAGCTTTGATACACAGGTCACAGGTTCAAAATGACCGCCCCAGGCAGCATGAAAATGTAGGGAATTGCAGAAGCTGAGGATTCCATGCAGCTCCACCCATAGGCTCTTCAGTTAACCAACCTACTCCTAATGCGATCTTGCTCACTGACAACTTGAAGGGGTGCAAACTTCCAATTCTCATCATTTAGTGGGTTGGTTGACACCCCTTCAAGTTGCCACCATTGGGAAACACTGGCCTAATCTGGTAGTCACGGAGAGACTGGACTGCCATCTGTCTAAAATGGTGTAGGGTGTGCTGGGTGGGTGGGTGGGAGAGGGGTTGGACTAGATGGCATACATCAGTGATGGCTAAGCTTTTTCCCATCGCGTGCCCAAAGTGGGGGGAGCACAAGGGGGTTATGTGCAGGCATGCCCACGCCCATAATGCTATCCCCACGCCCACTTTTGGCGTGCAATACCCCCTTTTTTCACCCTCCCCAGGCTCCAGAGGCTTTCTAGGAGCCTGGGGAGGGCGAAAACGCCCTCCCCCGCCCCTCCTTAGGCCCTCTGGGGGCTTCAGGAGGCTTCCTTGAAGCCTCCGGAGGGCGAAAACCGCCCCTACGGGCAAACCAGAAGTCCGTTCCCAAACTTCTGGTTTGTGTGTTGGGTTGTTTTTCACCCTCCAGAGGCTTCAGGGAAGTCTCTGGAGGGCGAAAAACAGTCTTAGAAGAAGGCCCAAGTCAGCTGGCCAGTGCGCACATGTGCGCTGGAGCTTACAGGGCAACGCCTCGCGTGTCCTAACAAATGGCTACGCTTGCTACCTGTAGCACGTGTGCCGTAGGTTTGCCATCATGGACGTACAGGGGCCCTTCCAGCTCTATTTATCTGTATCTGAACTCCACTTAAGCATGGAAAGGAAGATAGTAGCTCGTCTTCTGATTTGTTTATTTGTCCATCTGATCATTACTTCTGTTGCCTGAAGTGGTCTGGAAACACACCTTTGCTTGCTTCTGACTATACCTGCCTTCTAAGATCCTTTGGAGAGATGGCTTGGCTGGGAACACACAGCACTGGAACCGGGGGGGGGGGAGGGGGTGCATCCTGAGTGGAGCTGTGGCCCGGCCGGCAAATTCAGAGCCACGGTGATTAGCGAGCAGGACTACTAACTCCAAACTTCGTCGAGAACGAGCCCTCTCAATATCATCACCTGAAACAGGAATGAAACTCCTGATTGTACCACTTTAGAACGGGGATGGTGTTTTTAAATAGTCACACACGAGCCTCCGACACAGAATGAATCCTGCATACTGTAGCTAGTTGCTGGCTGAGAGAGAGGCATCTTGTGGAGTGGGGGCCATAGCCCGGAATTCCTCTCTTTCGGTCACAGATGTCCTACAGGTGGTCTTTCATAGCCCTGTGCATGTTTTTCTTAACTACCTGGAGGCAACTCCTAATGGCCTGTCATAAGTTCGGATTCCTTAAGAGTGCAAGGAGGTCACAGATGAACTTGCAGGGAAAAAAAGTCTAATTTAGACTTAGCAGCTCTCCTTTCTCGATTCCCTGTCAAGAGAAAACTAAAGTACTGTATTTTTCGGAGTATAAGACACACCTTTTCCTGCTCTAAAGGAGCATGGAAATGTTGGCGCATTTTGTACACTGAATACAGCCATTTTTGGCTTCCCGAAGCCCCGCCCCCTCATCCCATTTTTGCAAAAAAAGGTGTTTGTGCCTTCCCCCAGCCCCAAGAAGCTCTCTGTGTCATTGATTCATGAGTATTTAGTCAAGTTTCATTACAAAACTAGTCATTTATTAGGAACATCATCTTAGGCAAGATCTTTTTGCAGTCAGGTCTAAGCTTTGTTTGAGTTCTAGCTGACCTTTTTACCCCTGTTCCTTCCCTCCCCTCAGTCTGTGTCATAAATCACATTCCCCTATGAGGTGCACCCCTCCCAAGCCTGCTGCAGTAATCTGAGATCTGACTTTAGCCAACAGTATGTGTGAAATGCACTCCCCCTCCCTTTCTCTCACTATGACAACATTGGGAGTTGACACTGCAGGCGTCACCCAAATGTTTGGAGGGGATCAGTTTTTGGGTACTGTATTTTTCGGACTATAAGATGCACCAAGATTTTGAAGAGGTAAGTAAGAAAAAAAAGGTTTTGTCCGCTCTGGCCCCCAAGAGCACTCTGCAGGCTTCATCAGGGCTGAGAGAAAGCAACAACACCTCAATTTTTACGAAAAACAACCCATTTTTTGCCCGTTTTTCACAAAACGGGCATTTTTGCCTTCCCCCAGCCTTGATGAAGCCGGCAGAGTGCTCCTGGGGGCTGGAGAGGACAAAATCTTTTTTTTCTTACTTGCCTCTTCGAAATCCTGGTGCGTCTTATACACCGGTGCGTCTTATAGTCCAAAAAATACGGTGCCCAAAAACTGATCCCCTCCAAACATTTGGGTGGATTGCAGTTCCCTCCTTTCCATCGGTAGGTCTACTCCATTTTTACGGGTTGCGAGTAACGCAGACTGTTGCCTCTCAAAAAATGTCCCTGGCAGGGCCAGAGGGTCCCTTTTTTGCCTGCAACCTGGGACAGTGGACCATAAGGGGATGCATTGGGGAGGGGGGGCAACCCTGTGGGTGTTTGCTTCCTTGCAAAAGAAGAGCATTTGGGGAATGTTTCCAGCTGGGTCATGTTTTAAAGCTGCCCCTTTTTTTGCTCCTCTGCAGCTTTGGGGCCTTCCAAGTCCTTTAAAAACCAGAGTTTCTCAGCTGCATGTTCTTTTCTTCCTTTTCTCTTGTTTTCTCCACGGCTCTCCTCCTCCTCCTCCTCCTCCTCCCCTTCTTCCGGGCGTAACATTCTCATGCACAGATGCCTCCTTGCTCTGCCAGACGGCGTTGGTCCATACAAGCGATTAACGACTTCCCGGTACTGTGTGCTGTGTACCTGCCACCCCTTGGCTAACTCTGTCTGCTCCTCCCGGGCCCAAGAATAACCTGCCACTTGGTTGGCTTTGTATAACCTAGAGGGCAGAAGCTCAGCTTGGGGCTGGGTGGGAGGGAGGGAAAACAGGTTTGTGTAATGCTGGTCTTGGATAGGAAGGTGGGTCTTCTAAGGTCATGTTTCTCAACCTCAGCAATTTTAAGAGGTATTTCAACTCCCAGAATTCCTTAGCCAGACATACTTTAAGATGTAGGGACTTCAACTCCCAGAATTCCTTAGCCAAAGATATTTTAGGATGGATAACTTTAACTCCCATAATTCCTTAGTCAGAGATACTTTAGGATGGATAACTTCAACTCCCAGAATTCCTTAGCCAGAGATGCTTTAGGATGTATGGACTTCAACTCCCAGAATTCCTTAGTCAGAGATACTGTAGGATGCATGGACTTCAACTCCCAGAATTCCTTAGCCAGACATACTTTAGGATGGATAACTTCAACTCCCAGAATTCCTTAGCCAGAGATGCTTTAGGATGTATGGACTTCAACTCCCAGAATTCCTTAGCTACACATAGTGTAGAACAGGAGTATCAAATTTGATTTCATCAAGGGCCACATCAGGGTTGTGTTTGACCTTGGGGGGAGGGGGCTGGGGGGAGCTGTGGCCATAATGGGTGTGGCCAGCTCAACCTCACTCATGCCGGGGGTGCCTGTGGTGGCCCGAGCACTCTGCCAGCTCTGTTTTCGGCTGCAATGGCCAGCCAAAATGGAGCTTGTGTGTGGCCCTCTCAGGCTCTTTTTTCGCTAGCAGAGGCAGCCCGGGCCAATCCTTCACTGTTTCCAGGGCAGCCCTGTGGGCCAGATCTAAGCACCCTGCAGGCCACATCCAGCCCCTGGGCCTTCAGTTTGACACCCCTGCATTAGAATGTATGGACTTCACCTCCCAGAATTCCTTAGCCAGCCATGCGGGCGAGGGAATTCTGGGAGTTGACCCCACACTTTAAAACCTGCTGAAGACCAGACGCATCTTTAGGGGCAGTAGGCATCCTTAAACAATAAAAATGACCGGTGCTTCACTTGGAACCACATCCATCAAGCTAGAAAGTAGAACTTAGCCTGTGAGGTTAAAGCAGGGGTGCCCAAACTTGGCAACTTTAAGACTTGTGGACTTCAACTCCCAGCATAGCATAGCTGGCTGGGGAATTCTGGGAGTTGAAGTCCACAGTCTTAAAGTTCCCAAGTTTGGACACCTGGGTTAAAGGGGAGCAGTTATCATCTTCTGACAGTTTCATGACTGGCTGCAACTGCAAGGCAAGCATTTTGTGCCAATGTATAGAACAAGCTTTTGCTACTTGCAAATTGATCCCCTGGGAACCTGGCTGTTAAGTGAATCTGGCTTCCCCCTTGATTTTGCTTGTCAGAAGATCGCAAAAGGGGATGACGCAACCCTGGGAAACAGCGAGGGTCATAAGTGTGAAGCAGTTGCCAAGCCGCTGGATTTTTGATCACATGACCATGGGGATGTTGCAAAGGTCGTAAGTATGAAAAATGGTCATAATTCACATTTTTCAGTGCCGTTGTAACTGAACGGTCACTAAATGAACCCTTGTAAGTCGAGGACTACCTGTAGTTAGAAACAACGGTGGGGGACCACGAAGCTGAAGAAGGGCTTCCTTCCCTCCAGAGTATGGTATCACCTGTAGTCCTTGATTTACAACCATTTATTTAGTGATCGTTCGAAGGTGCAATGAAAAAAGTGAAAAAGCCATTTTCCCCACGCACGGCTGCTGCAGCATTCCCATGGTCATGTGATCAATGTTTGGATGCTTGGCAACTGGCATGTACCGTATTTTTCGGAGTATAAGATGCACCAAGATTTTGAAGAGGCAAATTTTAAAAAAAGGTTTTGCACTCTGCAGCCCTCCCAAAAATGGCCCGTTCTTCGCAAAAATGGGCCTGTTTTTCATCAAAAAAAGGGGCATGCATAGCCTTTAGGAGGCTTATAGAAGGGCTGGGGCGGGGGAATGAGCAAAAAACGAACCCTTTTTGCTCATTTCTGCCCTTCCCCAGCCCCTAGAAACCTCTGCAACCTGTGCTATGCACAGCCATTTTTGCAAAGAGGGTGGCGTTTCAATGCTGTATTCAGTGTATAAGACGCACCCAGATTTTCACCCTCTTTTTTTGAGGGGAAAAAGGTGCGTCTTATACTCTGAAAAATATGGTAACTATGACCGTTGCAATGTCCCCAGATCACGTGATCCCCTTTGGCGACCTCCAAACAAGCGAAGTCAATGGGCAACCTAGATTCACTTAACAACCCTGTTACTAACAACAATTGCAGTGATTTGCTTTACAACTGTGACCCCCAAAGGTCATAACATGAGGCAAAACTCACAACAGCTGTCTAGCTTAGCAACAGAACTTTTGGACTCAATTATGGCCATACGTCTGTTTGCAACTTTTTTTTTTTTTTTTTTTAAAGAACATTTAGGCTGGTAAAGACTTAGGCTAGCAAAGAGACAGAATGGTGGCCTGGGAACTGCTGGGTGGAATCTCAACTGATCAAATTCAAGACAAGGTAGTATAAGCGCTGCCTTTTCTACACAACTGCCATCAGAGATTCTGATTCTGCCATGGGATACAGTGGCTCATTGGCTAAGACGCTGAGCTTGTTGATCAGAAAAGTTGGCAGTTCGGCGGTTGGAATCCCTAACACTGCATAACCGAGTGAGCTCCCGTTACTTGTCCCAGCTTCTGCCAACCTAGCAGTTCAAAAGCATGTAAAAATGCAAGTAGAAAAATAGGGACCACCTTTGGTGGGAAGGGAGTAGCGTTTCGTGCGCCTTTGGTGTTGAGTCATGCCGGCCAGATGACCACGGAGACGTCTTTGGACAGTGCTGGCTCTTCGGCTTTGAAACGGAGATGAGCAGCGCCCCCTAGAGTCAGGAAAGACTAGCACGCGTGTGTGAGGGGAAAGGGAACCTGCCATACTTGATTCAATCGTTGTTAATAAAGCAATTTAGGTTTCCTGCTTGCAATTGCAATTCCTCATTGGGGAGATACCTGATGCAACTTAGACGTTCCAGATGTGGCAAAACAGGATCTTTGGCTATTTTAAGAGTGGGGCTCCAGCGCCTTTGGAGTTGGAGTGTATAATTCCCTCTGAGAAGACCCTTTGCAAAGTCTGCATGCTTGAGTCATTCATGTGGAACCCTAAATTCAGAAAATTGGTGATTTTACAGCGGGCCCAAATGTTGATTACTGATGTCCAATTTCTTGAAAGGGAGAGCGGTTTTCCATGTGGAGTGGTGTTTGGATTTTATTTTGCTAATTGTTTTCAGTGTGGCAGTGGCACCCAAGTTTATATCCTTCTTAGAATTTTATCAGACAAATTTCTTAATCTTATGGGAGTTTCTCTCTGTAACACATATACCGTATTTTTCAGAGTATAAGACGCACCCTTTTCCACTAAAAAAGAGGGTGAAAATCTGGGGGCTGGGGAGGGCAAAAACGAGCAGAAAACAGGCTGGGTTTTGGCCCGTTTTTACCCTCTCCCCTCCAGCTTCCAGGAGCACTCTACAAGCCTCCCAAAGCCTACGCATGCACTATTTTTTGCAAAAAAACGGGCCCGTTTTTGCAAAAAATGGATCATTTATTGCTTGTTTCTTTCCCCTCCCCCCGCCCCCAGGAATACTTTGCAGACCTCTCAAATTCTCTGCACGCCCTGTTTTTAACCAAAAATGAGTTGTTGCAAAAAAAAAAAAATTTTTTTTTAATTTACCTCTTCAAAATCTTGGTGCGTCTTATACTCTGGTGCATCTTATAGTCCGAAAAATATGGTATGTGGGATTCACACAACACCCTTAACTCCACTTTGGGGTTTTCTAAAGTACAATTCATGCAAGATGGTATACCCCAGGGGTCCCAAACCCCTCTAGGTCATAGCCCACTACCAGGTCTTGAGTCGTTTGGAACCGGGCCACAGAAGTGGTGGGTGAGTGCACATGTGCGCATCCCTACTTGCACGAGCAGTGGGCATTCGCATGCACGAACAATCCATTTGAACAAGCAGCGGGCACATTTGCTCACCTCTTGCACAATTGGAGCTGCATGTGTACTTGCCTGCCTCTCGAACAGAACCACCCTTGCTGGTCCGCAAAATCAGAAATGTTGGGGAACTCCTGTATACTCAAACAACTGAACAGCATGTTGAAGCACAAAGTGTCCTTCCATTTTAGTCTAGTTGGTCTTGTTCTATCCCTCTCGCCACATTTCTGGCTCCCAGATAGATAAATCATCATCATCTTTTAAAGACCCTATAATCCCTTGCAGGGTGGAGTCTTGGGCAACTGTATGGAGCTGAGTGTTTACTGGCCGGATGCCCTTCCTGTTGCCAGAGCGGAGTTCTACTCTACTCAGCAGATATATTCTCAAGTGTGCCCAGAGAGAGAGACATAACTGCCTCTACCTAGGATCGAACTCACAGCTTCTTGATTATGAGACGAGAGCTCCACCTCTAGGCCACCAGACCACTCTGGCCCCCCAGATAGAGGATGGCTTTGAAACCTAGGTCCCTCTTCCTCTGAGATGTTCCCCATGCAAGGTACAGTATTTCAGGAATTAGTGCTTCCACTGAAAAGGGGTGATCATATCTGGAACCATCAACAGGTTCAACATAAACAAACAACTATCCAAACTGAGAATAACTTAAATCACTTTCCTATGGAAAACTGGGTGAAAGAGAAGATGGATTATATTATCCTGATGTCAGGGTTCCAAATATCATTCAGAATTAAATCAGAGTCCAAGGCAGAGCTATCCTTAAAGTTCCAATTTAATAAGACAGACATGTTGGCACAAACTGTGGATCCCAAATCTAAAAGCTTCCTGGGATTCCACCCGGTTGAAAGTTCAAAACCTTGCCCCCACACCTACAAGTCCATCATATGGTCTAATCTTCGTCTGCCACGCTAGCATTTCCACCCATCTAGATCCAGTCAGGTGCAGAGGTGCGGAGACAAAAGATGACCTTGGGCTTCTAGAAAGGAATGTTCTATTATGACAACAATACATTCTACAATTCTACTCCTTACTATTCCCCCTCCCAATTACTACACTAATGAAACAGCATAGTAAAATAATAGAGAGTGTGTCAGGCCAAAGATCCTAAAAGGAATATGACTGCAGGCCTGACACTTGTGATCAGTCCTGGAGGAATCTTCTGGAAGCCTCTTCCTTCCAGTCTGAAGTGGGACAATCATAGGATTAGAATCCTTGTCTGAACCTCTTGCTGCTATTGACCTGTGACCTATCCTAGCTAGTAGGACAGTTAATAGAGCCGAGATAGCACAGTGGTTAGAGTGCAGTACTGCAGGCTACTTCAGCTGACTGCTAGTTGCAGTTCGGCAGTTCAAATCCCACCAAGCTCCAGGTTGACCCAGCCTTCCATCCTTCTGAGGTGGGTAAAATGGGGATCCAAATTGTTGGGGGCAAATAGGCTGATTCTGTAAACTGCTTAGAGAGGGCTGGAAAGCACTGTGAAGCGGTATATAAGTCTTAAGTGCTATTGCTGTTGCTAATAGTTAGGGTCCTATTTAGCAGAGAGATTTTCACTCTTCGCTGTGAGGGTGTAGAGCTAATGCCCTTTTCTCCCTACAATGGGCTTGGAATAGAAGTGGCAGCAGGTGTGAAATCCAGAAGGTTCTGGAGAAACTGGAGCAGAAATTTTGAGTAGTTCAGAGAACCGGCAAATGCCACCTCTGGCTGATCCCAGAATGGGGAGGGAATGGAGGTTTCCCAGTATCCTTCCCCTGTCATGCGCACCAGGCCATGCCCACAGAACTGGTAGTAAAAAAAATCGAATTTCACCAGTGGCAGTAATGGCAGAGGTGGTTTTCTACTCCGGCGAGCGATCTGGAGTCCACAGGGGTCATTAGCCAGAAGTGGGAACGAGATAGTGGGCTGTATCTCTGCTGTGTCAATCACTCTGACCTTGGAGGAAGTGGCTAAGCCCGTAAACAATTGTTTATGCATCCCTCTCCTTGTTTTGGGGTGTTCCACCTGGTGAAAATTGAGGGCATTTGTCGTACTCCTTAACTCTTAAAGCCTTTTTGGGGGGGCCAAACTTGTTTCCTTAAAGCAGGGGTGTCCAAACTTGGGAACTTTTAAGATTTGTGGACTTCAACTCCCAGAATTCTCCAGCCAGCCTGAGGAATTCTGGGAGTTGAAGTCCGCAAGTCTTAAAAGTTCCCAAGTTTGGACACCCCTGCCTTAAAGCCTCTGCCGGAAACTTCTCAGTTACAAGTGCACTCCGGTCCAGAAAAGACTGTGCCAATTTCCTTCCCCATCCAAACTGGCCAAGGGGCATCCTAGTCTTTTCATCTCTTTGCTTGCTGCTCCAAGAAGTTGTGGGCAGCGGGAGGACCTGGTATGGGACCTGCTCTGTTGATTGTGTGAAGATCCCCTCGGGTGCTACAAAAAAAAACCCCAGTGGCTTATTCTTGGGCTGGCTCCTTGTCTCAATCCACAATTCTGTTGCTCTGGCTGTCCCTTTGCGTGAGAACATCCCGTGGCCTGGGCTGAGATCCCCAGTGTGCTTTTGAAATGCATCCCTCTCCTGGCGTCCCTTTCCCGATGCTAACCATCGCAAGGAGTCTGGTAGCACTTTTTCTGCCTAACTGTTTTCCTAAAAAGGGGCGATCTTCTAAGATAAAATTGGTTGGTTAGAGAAGGGACTACCAGAGGCCTGATGATTTGCCTACCTAAACTAACACAGTTCTCTTCCTGCAACCTTCCTGATTGTAGAAGATGAGGCAGCTCAAGATTGCTGATGTTCGGGCTTCCCCGGGGCCTTTAGATCCTTTGGATATTGGTGCCCTTGCCCATCTTGCTCTATCTGCCCTCCATGCCAGGCTAGAAGATTGCTGGCCAATGAGGTCTGGGCGCTGCCACAAAATTACCGTATTTACTAGAAAATGGATGTTTCTGGCTGCATTAAGAGGCCAGTAGCTTCCCACCTTTGAATGTGATGTCTGCAGAGCAGCTAAAAGTGCTAAACATTGTACTAGAGAACGCAAACAGTTTTAGGATTTCAAGAAATGTGACTTTAATATTCAAGAAACGCTTGGAGAAAGAATTTTAGGGGATAAATAGAAGGAAAAATCTACTCCCACCGTTGCTGCATTGTGGTTTTTAAAATATTTTTTAAAGTTTAATATCTCCAATTGCAAGCACCTAATTAAATATGTGATAATAGGCTTCATAGCTATGATTTCTTTTCACTTTTAATTAAAGGTGAAAGTTTGTATGTGATACCTCATGAAATTCTGAGTGTGGATTTACTCTGTGGAGCTGTGAGGCCACTTTAACCTCCAATATTTTTTTTTCTTTTTAAAGGATTTAGAGGATTTTCTGAGAATACAAGTAACAGTGCAAATTTCCTTTTCTGAACTTCCTGTCAACTTCCTGTTGATTATCTTCAGCCACTTGAAGTATGGAAGGACTTGTCAGGCAGAACAGGAGTTCAGAATGAGAAATCTATGCAAGCATATATGATTTGCAAAAGAAGGGGAAAATTGCCAATTTTGCTTCATGCTCTCACTCTCTCTTTTAAGCATAGAACACTCATCCGCCTGCACATTCAGAAACCAGGTGGCATAGGTGACAGGACTGCAGTAGCATCTAACGAATCCCTGCCAATGTCCATAAGGGGCACATGAGAATTTCAGCTGCATAAATGCACAAGAGGAGGCATGAGCCCTGACCACCGCATCACTCCATGTGACTTCCTCCTGTGAGGTCACACTGATGGCTGACATTCTAACTTTTCACAGCAGGAAACTTCTCCAAAGACCACAAATCCCAAATAGGTCAGCACTCTCCTATAACCAGCCACACGTTGGAAGTGGCTTGGTGACATTTTAAACATTCTTTACCATGTTGGAAACAAGCTTTGCATGTAAATCCAGGAACTTCAAGGTGTTCTGTGCCTGCATGCATTCTTAAATGCCTGCAGCAAACATTTGCACATAACAGAGGAACCTGGGAAATGTACCAAGTCCTCATCTTGAATGCAAATTCCATGCACAGACAGGAAATGACAGGGGTGTCAAGCTGGTGGCCTGCAGGCCACGCCACTCCAGCTTCACAAGGGGGGAAAAACATCACAAAATGCCATGTGACAGCAACATGATGCCACGAATTTCACACCCATGATCTAAAAGGTTTGATTCCAAATCTTACAACAACACTTTAGGGTGCAACACCCTAAAGCTAGGAATAAGAGCCACCTGGCCTCCTGTTTGCAACTCCTTCAGTACCTGCAAAATTACACTGCCAAAATGTACTGGCAAATCTACCAAATCTGGGGAATGAGGTTGCAGGTCTCCTCACTCCATATAAGGCAGGGGTCCCCAAACTTGGCAATTTTAAGACTTATGGAGTTCAAATCCCAGAATTCCCCAGCCAGCAGAATTTTGGAAGTTGAAGTCCAGAAGTCTTAAAGTGGCCAAGTTTAAAGACCTCTGATATAAGGGATTGTTGTTCTGGGCCACATTTTGCTGACTTTTTGCAGGTTTTTAAAGGCGGTTGGACGCAATCGTTACTCCCATTCTTGCCTACTGCTGTGCAAAATAAATACATGAATAACTTTTAGTCTTTGGGAAATACGTTGACTCTTTGGGGAGGTTTATCCTGTTATAATAGGGACGCGGTGGCTCAGTGGCTAAGATGCTGAGCTTGTCGATCAGAAGGTCGGCAGTTCGATGGTTCTAATCCCTAGCACTGTGTAACAGAATGAGCTCCCGTTACTTGTCCCAGCTTCTGCCAACCTAGCAGTTCGAAAGCACATAAAAATGCAAGTAGAAAAATAGGGACCACCTTTGGTGGGAAAGGACTAGCGTTCCGTGCGCCTTTGGCATTTAGTCATGCCGGCCATATGACCACGGAGACATCTTCGGACAGCACTGGCTCTTCGGTTTTGAAACGGAGATGAGCACCTCCCCCTGGAGTTGGGAACAACTAGCACATATGTGCGAGGGGAACCTTTACCTTTATCCTGTTATAAGGCACATATCTACTTTCCCCTGCAAATTAGATGTCGAAACTATTAGATCCCACAGAACTTGTGGCTAAATTGCTACCATTCCTCCTACTCTGCCTGCATTCCCTTCCCCCTTAGGGGTTCTTGGAACTGATCGAATAATATGGGAAATCTAGCCAATGAGTAAAATGACCAGCCGATCCCATCTTTGAAGCTCTTAGCTGCAACCCCAAATAAAGAAGCTTGTTCGTGTGTGATGCTGCTTCTCATTTCTCCTGCCAGCTTGCATTGCTGTAGCCTTTGAATTTGCAGAAAGCTGCTTTCCTCTTTCTTTCCATCCTCTTTCTGATGCACGCAATAGACCTGCTTTTTCCTGTTCAGTAGGAATTCTGGGAATGACAATCCCTGCACAGTTGATTATTCCAAGGCAGGAAAGGTTGCATTGTGTCTTCCCTGGACAAACTCACCTTTGGCTACTGGAAGGTTAATCCTTTCCTGCAGTCTCTCCAGAGGTGCTCTTGTTCTTTGAGGAGGGCTATAGCTTGAAGGTGCTGCACATGCTTTGCATGGAGAAGGTCAGTCCTGGATGTTTTTTGTTTTTTTTAGGGGTGTGTGTTTGTGTGTGAAAAACCCGTCTTAGGCAACCTGCTGCTAACTGGACTGTGATGTGACTCTGTTTAAGGTTCTTGTGTTCCTGCTTCAGCATCCTTCTGTAGGCCTCCTCCCTCCCCAAAGCCCTTCCCTCTGTTGCTGCTCTTGTCGTGACCGCCTTTACTGAAGCCTCAGTATAGTAGCTGCTCTTTGGTGGCTAAGTAGGGCAGAGTCTGGAGAGATCCTTTGGTTCCCAAAGTTCTCCCGTCCTTGAAAGATGTTGCACTGCATCATCTTTCATCCCTGACAGACCTCTCTCCGCCTGCAGAAGTCCAGGAGATGGAAGAGCAAGCGCGAGGGGACCGAGACCGGCAGCCGGCCCATCAAAGCAGCTGGCAAAGTCATCATCCAGGACATCTCCTGCCTGCTCCCTGTCCATAAATCCTTAGGGGAGATGTATATGTGAGTACCTGCTCAATTTGCCTCACGCCATGGTGGCGTGGCAGTTCGAATGCGGTATTGCAGGCTGAGTCTGCTCACTGCCAGGAGTTCGATCCTGACTGGTTCAAGGTTGACTCAGCCTTCCCAATATATATTCTGGGATAAAATGGAATGAAGGCTGTAAAGCACTGTGAAGCAGTATATAATAACTGCTGTTGTTATCGCTATTGTTACTTTTGGAGAGAGGCAGACCTGGCCACCTCATCCTAGTGGGAAAAAGAGGGGAATCACAGGGATTGTACTCTGAAATGTAAGGGTGCCAAGAATTTATCTACCTGAGGACCAAGCATTTGGCTTCTGCTCAGAAGATTGACTTCTTAAAGCGCCCCATAGCCCCCCCAAAAGCAAAGGCCTAGGGAAGAACAACACAAAGCTCCCTTCTTGGATTGGCACATGTTGCCCATCCTTACGGAAATTCTCTCCCCTTTTCATTTTATTATAAATTTTCAACAAACAGCTTGCCTGGAAGTCCCTGATGTTACTGATAGGCTGTACCCATGAGATAAGCCATAATGCATCTTGCACGAACAAGAATTGACTGGATTCACTCAGAGGTTAAGGTTCCCCTCGCACATATGTGCTGGTGGTTCCTGACTCCAGGGGGCGGTGCTCATCTCCATTTCACTCCCCTAGGTTGGTTTTGGTTTTGGTTTTGGTTTTGGTTTTCAATAGAGTCGGTCAGTGATGGCAAACCTTTTTGGCACCGAGTGTCCAAACCAGAACGTGCGTGCATGCGTGTGCGCCAGAGCGCAAGAAACCCCAAACCCAGCTGGCCGGTGTGCATGTGCGCCCTGGCCAGCTGGTCTTCGGGTTTCCAGCACCCACATGCACGCTGGCCAGCTTGTCTTTGTGCACCCCGGAGGACTGGAAATCCGAAGGCTATCTGGCCAGCACGCACATGCCTGTTTTTGGCCATTTTTCGGACCTGTTTTTTTTGGCCCAAAACAGCCGAAAAACGGTCCACAAAAGTCCCAAAAACGCCCCCCCAAATGGGCTCAAAACAGCCAGATAAATGGCCTGTTTTTAGCCATTTTCTGGTGCCTGCGAAGACCAGCTGCCTGATGCACATATGCATGCCAGAAACCAGAAGAGCAGCTGGCGATGGCGCGTGTGCCCACAGAGAGCTCTGCGTGCCATAGGTTTGCCCTCACGGGACTAGGTGCTGGAAAATGAAGGTTCTCCACCTGGCACCTGGGAGTTCTGCAGAGGAGAACATCCCTCAGCCACCCCTCTTCTCTTTCAGACTAAACGTGGTGGATATTCAGGAGACCTGCCAGAAGAACGCTGCCTCAGCCTTGACAGTGGGACGCCGAGACCTCTTGCAGGTGCTGCTTCTTCTCCATCACTTTACAGCAGGAGTCCCCAATCCCTGGGGCGCGACTGTGCAAGAGGCAGGCGAACGCACGCAGCTCCATTTTTGCAAATGGTGGGGACTCACACACGCACGTGAAGCTCCGCAAATGGAGCTTCACGTACGCGCGCGAGTCCCCACTGCTCACAAAAATAGAGCTGCATGCGAACACATCTGCCATTTACATGGAGCCATTTCCTCTCCCTCCTCCCCGCTAGTCCGCAAAGTCAGAAAGGTTGGGGACCCCTGCTGTACAGGACTGCCTGGAGACCCCCTACAGCTGAGAGGGGGAGGTGTCACTGAAACAGGAGACCATGGTTTAAAAGAAAAGTCCCTTCTCCCTCACCTCTTCCTCCTGCCTCCCACCCAGAGCCCTCACCTCCTGGGTTTTTTGCTCTTCTCAGACTCCCCTGCCTTCCAGTCCCATCTTCCCCTTGCAAGGGGCTTGTCCAATTCGGGGATTTGAGAATAGAGATGGATAGAACATTTACTTCCTTCTCCCCCCCTCCCTCCGTGGTTCTTAAGTGAAACACTGCAATCATTAAGTGAACCCTGCAGTCATTAAGCGAATCCAGCTTCCCCTATTGGCTGCACATTGGAAGCCAGCTGGGATGGTCACAATTGGTGATCCTAGGATCTCGGGACCTTATAATTGTAAACACCTGCCGATGGCCAATCCCCCAAGTTTTGATTGTGTGACTGGCAGTGTTGTGATGTGTGTGAACCAATTGTAACTTGGATCAATTACTAAGTGAATGGTTGTAAGTGGAGGACTGCCTTGTATAACTCAACCCCCATCACCAGAAGAGCCACGGCGGCGCAGTGGTTAGAGTGCAGTACTGCAGGCTACTTCAGCTGGCTGCCTGCAATTTGGCAGTTCAAATCCCACCAGGCTCAAGGTTGGCTCAGACTTCCGTCCTTAAGAGGTGGATAAAATGAGGACTCAGATTGTTGGAGGCAAGAGAAAGCACAGTAAAGCAGTATATAAGTCTAAGTGCTATTGCTGTATAAATCTAAGTGCTATTCCTTCCTTCCTTCCTTCCTTCCTTCCTTCCTTCCTTCCTTCCTTCCTTCCTTCCTTCCTTCCTTCCTTCCTTCCTTCCTTCCTTCTTGTTAGAATGCAGTATTGCAGGCTAACTCTGCCCCTACCAGGAGTTCAATTCTCACTAGCTCAAGAGGTTGACTCAGCCTTCCATTCTTCTGAGGTCGGTCAAATTAGGACCCATATTATTGGGGGCAAATAGGCTGACTCTGGACTTAGACAGTGCTGTAAAAGCACCATGAAGCGGTATATAAGTCTGAGTGCTGTTGCTATTGCCTAGCGAATCGTATCTGCTGTAAGCCGCCTGAGGCTTCCACCTACAGCCACCTGTCTCTCACCCAGCCTTCTCTTCCAGGTGTGGTCCCTGGCCACGGTGGCGACCGATCTCTGCCTGGATCCCAACCCCGACCCAGACTTGGAGACCCCCTGGGCCCAGCACCCTTTCGGCCGGCAGCTCCTGGAGTCTCTGTAAGGAGGCAGTGGGAAGGGAAACATTGGAGGGCGACCCAGCGGCTGCCCTGCCCGCTTGTTGGGGAGAGATCTGCAGGATGTTGGCTTCTTGGGTCACTTCCTAGGAAGTTGAGTGGGCCCTTGCACTGAGAAAGAAAAAAGGGGGATCCGTTCTGCTCTGGCATTCCAAGATTGTATAACTGTAACCATATTAACCTACAGTATTTTTCCGAGTATAAGATGCACCAAGGTTTTGAAGAGGCAAATTAAAAAAAAGTTTTGCACTCTGCAAACCTCCCCAAAATGGCCCATTTTTCACAAAAACTGGCCCGTTTTTGTCCCCAAAAGGCATGAATAGCATTTAGGGGGCTTACAGGGTGTTTGGGGGGGGGCAGGGGGCCATAAATGAGCATAAACAACCTGTTTTTAGCAAAAATGGACCCATTTTTTGTAAAAAAAGAAAAGAAAAAAGGCATGGATAGCCTTTAGGAGGCTTATAGAGTGCTCCTGGGGGCTGGGAGGGAGTAAAATTAAGCAATAAATGGCCTGTTTTCCACTCATTTTTGCCCTCCCCAGCTCCCAGGAGCTCTCTGAAAGCCTCCTAAAGGCAATGCATGGCCATTTTGCTGAAGCAGGGCTTTGAGGGGCTAAAATGCTGTATTGAGTGTATAAAATGCACCCAGATTTTCACTCTCTTTTTTGAGGGAAAAAGGTGCGTCTTATACTCTGAAAAATACGGTACTCGGAAATGCCAAGCTGCATCCTTTTATTAATACGAAACACGATTGGAATTCTTTACAACGGGGAGGTTTCCAAACTCTTTCAGACTGTGAATTAATACAGGCAGTCTTGACTTGCAACAGTTCATTTAGTGACCGTTCAAAGTTGCAATGGGACTGAAGAAAGTGACTTATGACCGTTTTTTACGCTTAAAACCGCCGCAGCATCCCCATGGTCACATGATCAAACTTCACAGGCTTGGCAACTGACTCGTATTTATGACGGTTGCAGTGTCCCAGGGTCACATGGGGTCCCTTTTGCGATCTTCTGACAAGTGAAGCCAATGGGGAAGCCGGATTCACTTAACAACCGTGTCATAACTTAGCAACTGCGGTCATTCACTTAACAACTGTGGCAAGAAAGATCATAAAATGGGGCAAAGCTCACTTAACAAATGTCTCGTTTAACAACAGAAATATTGGGATCAATTGCTGACATAAATCGAGGACTGCCTATTGCATTTGCATATTGTATATGTATGTCCTAGATTAAGAAGCAGACTTCACGATAGAAGATCGGCTGCACTGAAGTGAACTTTGTTTTAGTCTCTCACACAACCCCTGAAGCCATGATGGCAAACCTATCGCACACGTGCCCCTCTCTGCAGACACAGGAGCCGTCACCCAGCTCAGTGCCACCGCACATGGGCACGCTCCTCCTGCCGACCAGCTAGTTTTCGGGTCCCTGCCATGCATACGTGGGACACCCCCCCCCCCCTGCACCCTGTTTTTTGGTCCCAGGAGGCTTTAGGGAGGCCGGCTTGGCCCAAAATGGGTTGTGGAGGGTCGGGCATGCATGCACAGGGGTGTAGGGGGCACACAGGAGATGTTGCGCGCACATTGCATTATGTGTGGGGGCACTCACATGCTCGCTGTCACAAGCGTGTCAGCGCTTTCAGCACAAGAGGAGAAAAATGGTTGGGCATCACTGCCCTAAAGACATGTCTCCTGGCCCACCTGCCACCCTCCATAACACGCAATTTCATCTAAACTCCCCTTTAGAGCCTCTGGACAAGCAGCCACAAGGGGTTCTGCTGGGCATTTTCCTTCATGTTTTGATCTGTCCTCTTCCCAGGCTCTTTAACCCCACCTGTTGCACCTCAGGTGTACCTTGCCGTACTTAGGAAATACTGAACTTTGGTCCATTTTGTGGATAAAAATATAGAACAAAGCTGCTGTTAGGCATAGAAGTTCAGCTTCTTGGAACTCTTCGTGTTCCAAGCTTTAAAAATGGCTGGAAATTTTGCAAGTGCAGTGAGGGATAATAATGGACATGAATTCTGATTAATAAGAGGAAAAGACAGTTTCCTTTTTTCCCCACAATATTGTACACTTCAGCCAAGGCTTAGATTCACTGAGAAGTGTGGTAGTAGAAGCAATTACTAATGTTATGTTTACATGTTTTTGTCTGTATTACAGAAATCTCTCAGAGTAGCCCCACAGCGAGATGGGCGGCCAATAAATGAGATGGATGGACGGATGATAGATAGATAGATAGATGGGTGGATGGATGGATGGATGGATGGATGGATGGATGGATGGATGGATGGAAGATGGATGGATGGATGGACGGACAGACACAGTAAATGGATGGATGGATGGATGGATGGATGGATGGATGGATGGATGGATGATAGATAGATAGATAGATAGATAGATAGATAGATAGATAGATAGATAGATAGATAGATAGATAGATAGATAGATAGATAGATAGGATAGGATAGGATAGGATAGGATAGGATAGGATAGGATAGGATAGGATAGGATAGATACCATAGATGGATGGATAGATACCATAAATGGATGGATAGATGGATAGACAGACAGACAGATACAGTGGATGGATGGATGGATGGATGGATGGATGGATGGATGGATGGATGGATGGATGGATGATTGATAGATAGATTGATAGATTGATAGATAGTTAGATAGATAGATAGATAGATAGATAGATAGATAGATACCATAGATGAATGGATGGATGATAGACAGACACAGTAGATGGATGGATGGATGATAGATGATGGATGGATGGATAGGAAGACAGACGGATGGGTGGGTGGGTGGGTGGTAGGTAGATATCAAGCCTTCCTCTTCTAGGGAGTGACCAAGTTAGATCCATCTTCCTTCCTGCCCTAAATATGAGCTGAAAGATAGTAAATTACAGGCAGAAAGTGGTGAGTCCAGGCAATATTCTCCACTGTTACATTTAGCGGTTGCGTTTGCTTTTGTCATCAGCAGATAGAAAACCCAGCCTCTTTGTTCCAAATTGTAACCTGTAACTCAAAGCTATTTCTTTCTTCTTCTTTCCCTCTGCAGGTTGGCACACTATTGCCAGCTCCACGATGTGCAAACCTTGGCTATGCTGTGCAGCGTCTTTGAGACCCAATCCAGACCACAGGGAATCCCAAACCCCACAGGTCTGGCTCCTCAACACCCTTCCAGCCACAGTCGATACGTACGAGCTGATTTGCCTTCTTTCTCTTTTTCCTCCCAGCCCAGGGGTTGCCCCTTGGGGAGAGATTCTGATGTGATTCCCTCTTGTTTTACCCCCAACAGCCCAGCTTTACCTCCTCTGGCTCTTGTTCCAGCATGTCAGATCCTGGACTGAGCACCAGCAGCTGGAACCAGCATGTCAGATCCTGGACTGAGCACCAGCAGCTGGAACACAGGTAGGCACACCTCTGCCACCTGGGCAGTCATCCTGGAGGGTTTCGCCTTCCTGATTTTTGGCATCACAAAGATTCACCACCTTTGGGGGTGCTGTAACTGCTTTGAGTACCTCTGTTGTCTCATGACTAGGTTTGGCATTTTTGGAAAGGAGCGATGGCATTCAATTAAAGGCATTCCAGTTTAATTTAGCTAAAGGATTCATTAGTCCCGTTATCCCAAAAGTGCTTTTTCAGGAGGCAACTGGAAAAAAGAAAAGTCCAGTTACCTCCTAAAAATGCATCTTTGGGATAACCATGACCTGGATGACTGAGAATCTCTGCAGACTTTTAGCTGTACAATTTGGGATGAACACTCTTTGATAGTGTGAGAATATGAACAGATTTCCAGAGGGAAAATTGCAGACTACAGGAACCAAGAGCGCCACTCAGGTGACCCTGAGGACACAGAAAAACCTCTCAGTGCTTTAAGGGCCCTCTAAAAGGATGCAAATGACCAGCTATCTCCAAGTCCGCCAGGCTTAAAGTTGCCAAGGTTGGAGACCCCTGCTCTAGAGAAAAGAAGGACTGGGGTGACATGGTAGCAGTGTTCCAATATTTAAGGGGCTTCCACAAAGAAGAGGGGCTCAATCTATTTGCCAAAGCATCAGAGGGCAGGAAAAGAAAGAATGGATGGAAACTAATCAAGGAGAAAAGCAACTTCAAACTAAGGAGAAACTTCCTAACAGTGAGAACAATGAACCAGTGTAACAGCTTGACACCAGAAGTTGTAGGTGTTTCATCACTGGAGGTTTTTAAGAAGAGACTGGACAGCCACTTGTCTGAAATGGTATAGGGTCTTTTGCTTGAGCAGAAGATTGGACTGGAAGACCTCCAAAGTCCCTTCCAGCTCTATTCTGAATTAAATTTGGAACTTGTTAAAGAGAGATCCAACTTGGAACTCAGGAGAAATTTCCTAACCGTAAGACCATTTAATCAGTGGAACAGTTTGCCTCCCAGAATTGTTGGTGCTGGAAGTTTTCAAGAAGAAGTTGGACATTCATTTCTCCAGGATGGTATAATGTCTCTTCCTTGAGCAGGGGGTTGGAGTAGATGACCTCCAAGGTCCGGTCCAGCCCTAGCATTCTATGTTTTATCAGTTTTCATAGAAAGCATGTCCTGCCTTTAAGACTGAGCCCTTTATTTGGATTTCCACAGTCACTAAATGCTAAAAGGGCAAGGTCATGACTTTTGGCCCAGGCGTGTTTGCTGCTGGGCTGGGAGGGAGATTCTCTTGCTGGTACCACCCTCACTACGATCAGCTAATCAGCTTTTGACTTTTGTAGCCAGCAAAGACATGGAACACACGCTAGGCTGGGCCGAATCTTCGCCTGACGACTTTCGCCTTGGGAACTTGACGTATGCCGATCCCCGGGACCGAGAGAGAGACCAGCATGACAGGAACAAAAGGTGGGTGGGGCCAGTCACAGACCACTTCCTGGCTGGGTGGAGACAAGGGGCCATGATGGAGAGCCCTCCCCCACTCCAATCTCTTTGGGATGTTGTAAAGAGCTGCAGTTTTAAATATGATTTGAGGACTGGAGTGGGCAACTATGGTAACCTTACGACTTATGGATTTCAGCATGGCTGACTCGGGAATTCTGGGAGTTGAAGTCCACAAGTTGCTATAGATACCCATTCCTCCTTTAGGCTGTCTCATGCCTTCAGATGAGTTTTGGGTTTCACGAGGAGCTTGGATGATTTATGGGAACATCTTAAACTACTTAGGAACCAGAGCTTGAGCTTAATTGGTTTATTTGAAGATAGATACTCTAGAAGGAACTGTTCTTGCTTTTCTGATCCTCTTCTCCACATAATTCACATTTAAAATTATCATTACTTTGAGTACTCTTGTGTAGAGGCATTTGCATAAGCAGGAAGATTTTTGGTTGTCCAAGAAAGGGTTGAAGAGTCCATCCATAAAAAACAAACAAAATTAAAGTAAAAAAGATAACACGATAGTTTTAAACCAGGGTAAATTTGCCGCTTGTTTCCTTCTGTCTTCAATTTTATTTTAACTCTTGAGTCTTTTGGGTTTTCTCTTCTCTAATAATAAAGATTTTTCTCACTATTTCGACACACTGTCTCTCCTGTACTGCTTCTGTTTCAGGGGCTTGTCCCAACCTTCTGCAGCCATATTGGCTGCTTCTCTTGTAGCGGGCAAAAAGAGCTTTTCCCTGGATCTGTCAGGGGCTTTGTGATGCCCTTGAGATCAGCAGGACATGCCCTTCTCTATCACCGTTCCTTCAGAATGGTTTAGATCCAAAAAGGATTGTCCAGCAACGGAGATATCGACAGCAATCCTGGAGCCCCAAGATTGCATGTCGTGTCGTAGCGATGTCAAGCCCCGCCTAAACCAAAAGTGATGACTTATGACCGGTCCTCGCACCTAAGACCATCACAACATCCCCTCGGTCATGTGATCAAAATTCAGACCTTTGGCAACTGGCATGCACTTACAGCCGTTCCAGGGTCACATGATCATCGTTTGCAGCTTTCCCAGCCAGCTTCCAACAAGCAAAGTCAATGGGGCATGTTGGATTCACTTAACAACTACGTAATTCACTTAACTGCAGTGATTCACTTAATAACTCTGGCAAGAAAGGTTGTACAATGGGGCAAAACTCACTTAACAAATGTCTTATTTAACAAGAAATTTTGAGCCGAAACTTGGGCATGTAGTGACCATTTTATATTAGAAATATCTTTGTACATTAAACAGACCAATGATGATGTAATGAACAATTGATATACATATGATTTGAAATACTTAACTACTATATGGATTAATAATTAATAATGGAAAACTATTTTTGGAACTCTGGATGATTGGTGGCATTATGTTCAATTGAAAATATGAACATATATTATAAATTATAGATAATTTAAGGAAATAAGGATTGTTACAAATGAAAGAATATTAATGGTAATTTGAACACATAATGCTCAATGACAGCGAAATATTCAGTTATGTTTAATGCAAAACCAGTGATGTCATTCTTAGTCTTAAGAATTGATGCACAAAAACTTGTAACCAAACGACATGCTTGATGAAATGGAGGAAAGTTTTTTTTTCTTGCTTTGTTTTGTATGTGTTGTTTTGTTTAAAAAGAATAAAAATATATTTTTTTTAAAAAGAAATTTTGAGCCCAGTTGTGATCCTGAATTGAGGACTACCTATATAACATTCATTGCAGCAACTGGCAGGTTTTAGAATTTAATAGTTTTTCAAAAGCCCAACTCATAAAGCTCCTAAATAAAAATGCAGGTAGTCCTCAGCTTTCGACCACAATTGGGCCCAACATTTCTGTTGTTAACTGAGACATTTGTTAAGTGAGTTTTGCCCCATTCTACCACCTTTCTTGCCACAGTTGTTAAGTGAATCATTGCAATTGATAAGTCGGTTACCTGGTTGTTAAGCGAATCAGGCTTTCCCATTGACTTTGCTTGTCAGAAGGTCGCAAAAGTGGATCACCTGACCTTGGCACACGGCAACGGTCGTAAGTATGGACCGGTTGCCAAGCATCTGAATTTTGATCCCGTGAACACAGGCGGATGGAGCAAAGGTTGTAACTGTGAAAAAATGGTCATAAGTCACTTTTATTCAACTAACTTTGAATAGTTCAGTAAATGAATTGTTGTAAATCGAGGACTAACTGTATAAGCAAGTCCATAAAAAAGAAAGCTCATAGAATAGAACAGAACAGAATAATGAAATAAGAATGGAAATAGAAAAGAATAGAATAAAATAATGAAATAAGAATGGAAATAGAATAGAATAATGAAATAAGAATGGAAATAGAAAAGAATAGAATAATGAAATAAGAATGGAAATAGAAAAGAATAGAATAGAATA
Source organism: Thamnophis sirtalis (assembly GCF_051295495.1). NCBI lineage: Eukaryota > Metazoa > Chordata > Lepidosauria > Squamata > Natricidae > Thamnophis > Thamnophis sirtalis. The sequence goes on along the minus strand of NW_028261394.1, from coordinate 26,213,514 downwards.
ATGAAATAAGAATAGAACAGAACAGAATAGAATAATGAAATAAGAATGGAAATGGAATAGAAAAGAATAGAATAGAATAATGAAATAAGAATGGAAATAGAATAGAATAATGAAATAATAGAAATTAGAATAGAAATAGGATAGAATAATGAAATAAGAATAGAAATAGAATAGAGCAGAACAATAGAATAATGAAATAAGAATGGAAATAGAATATAAAAGAATAGAATAATGAAATAAGAATAGGAATAGAATAATGAAATAAGAATAGAAATAGAATAAAACAATAGAATAATGAAATAAGAATGGAAATGGAATAGCACAGAACAATAGAATAGAATAATGAAATAAGAATGGAAATAGAATAATGAAATAATAGAAATTAGAATAGAAATAGGATAGAATAATGAAATAAGAATAGAAATAGAATAGAGCAGAACAATAGAATAATGAAATAAGAATGGAAATAGAATAGAATTGAAAAGAATAGAATAGAATAATGAAATAAGAATAGAAATAGAATAGAATAATGAAATAAGAATAGGAACAGAACAGAACAGAATAATGAAATAAGAATGAGAATAGAAAAGAATAGAATAGAAATAGAATAGAATAATGAAATAAGAATGGAAATAGAATAGAAAAGAATAGAATAGAAATAGAATAGAATAATGAAATAAGAATAGCAATAGAATAGAATAGAGCTTCTTCACTCGTGCAGCAGGACAGAAACCTGTCAAGGAAAAAACTAGGCAAGGGTAGCCTTAGAAACCCCATCAGGAACCTAAAGGACCATTTCTGGATCTCATCCTCCAGGCTTCTGGATCCTGCCAACACGCAGCAGTTTGACGACTTTAAAAAGTGCTACGGAGAAATCCTGTATCGCTGGGGCCTGCGAGAGAAACGTGCCGAGGTCCTCAAGTTTGTTTCCTGCCCCCCTGAGCCTCATAAAGGAATTGGTGAGTTGAAGCCTCGGGGTCTCCAGTAGGTAGTCTTCTTCTATTAAGTGGTCTTTTTTCTCCTCAAGGGAAAAGAAGGCCCCGGCAGTTCCAATTCAGCGGCCTAGAATACGGCATCCAGTTTTGGTCACCACACTATAAAAAGAGATGTTGAGACTCTAGAAAGAGTGCAGAGAAGAGCAATCAGAATGATGAGGGGACTGGAGGCTAAAACAGACGATGAATGGTTGCTGGAACTGGGCATGGCTAGTCTAGTGAAGAGGAGGACCAGGGGAGACAGGATAGCCGACTTCCAATATTTGAGGGGCTGCCACAGAGAGGAGGGAGATCAAACTATTCTCCAAAGCACCCAAAGGCCAGACAAGGAATAATGGATGGAAACTGATCAAGGGGAGATTCAATCTGGAAATAAGGAGAAATTTCCTAACAGTGAGAACAATTAATCAGTGGGACATCTTTGGAAGTCGTGGAAGCTTCATCCCTGGAGGCTTTCAAGAAGAGACTGGACTCTGTCAGAAATGGTGCAGGGTCCCCTGCTTGGGTGGGAGGTTGGACTAGATGACCTACAAGGTCCCTTCCAACTCTGTTAATCTGTTAAAACTGCCATTGGGAGTCCACCTTGACCCTCTTCCTGCAATACCAAAGACTCCAAGTTTCTTTGTCTCATTGCTCCCTGGAAAAAACCACCCTTCCTCTTGTGACTACATTCTACCTGAGAGAGGGCCCTCTTCTAGGTTCAGATGCAGGAAAGGGCAGGCCAGAAGTGGGCTCAGGTGCAGCTGTTTTGCATTGAGGCTCTGAGAGGGGTTTTTCCTTCTGACTCTGAACTGTCTGCCATGAAACCAGGAAGGCTCTGGAGGTCTCTCCCTCTCTCCCCCCCCTCCCCATTTCATTACTCTGAAAACTTTCTGATGGCAGCATCCGTTTGGTGCTCAATTCCTGGCAGGATGCCAGAATTCAGATTGTCCGACACGGAGGCATCTCTACTTGCCGGCCTTGTGCAACGGCATCAGAACCAGCCACTGTGAAGTTGTGCCATGGGCACAACTTTTCCTTTCCTCTGGAGATATTTCTTAGAATTTTTTTTTCTCTAGCTCCAAATATATTTGGGGCTTTGAAGTCTGGCCTTCGTTCGGTCGAAACGAAGAGCCAGCAGGATCCTGTGTGCGGCTGCATGGGGCCTTTTAACCAGGTTTTATTGAATAAACCCTATTGGCCTGACCCGCATAATGCTTGGCCACAGAGCAACAGGGGCAGAAAGAGAAGCAAGGGCTAGAGTAGGAACTCCGCAGCAGCACTGGGGATTCGTCGGAAACAAGTAATTAATCCATCTGTAAGGATTACCTATCCTAACTTAAGAAAGTGAGGACGCTTGAAGCTGAGTATTTCAAAAGGAAGCTTTTATTAACTAAAAGGGAAATAATTCAGTTCAAAGCAACATCTGAATCCCCTTAGGCAACACAAGTGGAATTAAAGCTGTAGAGACCACTCCCATTAGTCAGAGTGCAGATTTTAGCCAATACACAAGTGTGAAAATGTTTCCTTTACCAGCTGCCCTGAGAGCCAAATAAACCTACATTCCCATGGCTATCTTCCGTTAGACATTAAAGTGAAACATCTCACATGGCCATCATAAACATTCCCCCCCAAAGGTGATGGGATCTCGAGGCGCTTCGGGGCCAGGAAACCAGTTGTAAAATATCAGTTGTCACAGGCACTGGTAATAAATCGACTCCAAGGGCCCCCCTCCTCCCAATTGAATGGCAGTATCACTTTTAGGGATCTGACACCATCATAGCTATTTTACACAATTCATGCTTCAAATCCTCTTGCACTGTCACTCTCTTGCACTTTAGCATCTAATGGCTACGGGGCTCCACAGTTTAAGGATTAGTATTCTATTATAGCTAGGCCATGCTGTGTTTTGTTCATGTGCAACTGACAGATCGCATGCCAAATTGTGATTTTAATATAGATTTTATTCATTGTTTATTATTTCATTCTAGATTTTTTTTAACTGGATATTCCTTGAGTGTTTTTTACTTGCTCGGGTCTTTGACTGCAATAAACACTGACTTGACTTGAACCCCAACTCCAGTATTTCCTGTTGTTGGAGAGCATCTGGCCTGGGGAGATGCTTCCTTTTTGTCGGGGGGTGGGGAGGAGCCGAGGATTGGTGGATTCAGCTAGGCCAAAAAGGTGTCCTGAGAGCCCATTCTTCAAAGGGGAAGCGGGCACTGAGCTCCAGGGGTGCATCAAGCAACCTCTGGCCTTGCTGAAAGTGGAAGAAAAAGCAAGCAGTTTCCTTCTTCAGATGTTGGAATGTGTGAACTGTTTCTCTACATGCTGAACCTCTCTCTCCAAAGCCCAGTCCAGCCCTTTGTCAAGATCAGGGAAATTTTGCTGCCCCATAGCTAGTGTAGGAATTAAGAACTGTCTCCTTTAAGAAACTACCTCCTGGGAAATGTAGGCAGAGACTGCCTTATGGGAAATGTAGTTCCATGACATGTGATCACATCTGTGACTTTATAGCCGGTCAGTTTAAATGCCTTTGTGAACCAGAATAGTAGTGTTTGTATCTCCACTCAACATGGGAGTGAAATCATCATCTTTTTACACCACATGTTGGGACAGATTATGGAAAGTCAGAAGTATCTTAATATTGAACTTTAAGTTTTGCTACCAAGAATGCCTGATAATAAACTTGATCTGAATGAGATTCCTAAGCATGGAGTTAACTGTATGCCCCGAGCAAGCCTACAACACTCGAGGCAGAACAGAAATGGTGGTGTCAAATCACTGAAGCCTCACCGAGTGACCCTTTCCACAAGCCTTAAACCCACAGGGACCCCCATCCCCAACTGTGGAAATCAGAGAAGCTCCGTAGAGGATGGCTTGTTTGTTCAGTCTTGCCTAACTGTTTTTTCAACAAAGTACTCCCTGTTTTGTTGGCTTGTCGCCAGGGAAATTAGGAGTTCTGAGCAGTTCAAATGAGTATTAAGATTTATTGGAAGCTTAAGCTGTCTGCAAGAACCTGAACTATTAACATGAGTGGCAGATAAGAGAGGCATTCGAGGTAGGCTGGACATAGATCTCTTGCAAGCTGATGTGTTTGACCCGTCCCTCAGGCTCAGCCTGATAACCTTTAACACTTCTACCTGTAAGGCTGAGTTTGGGGAGAAAGATCCTGGCTCATTTAGCTTCATGTACCAGACGTGGTTGTATTGCTGGAAGGGGTATCTGTTGTTGAGGGGAGTATGCACACAGTCAGAATGGAACAACTCGCCCCGGCCAATTTGCCACAGGACAACTCACTATGGCTAATTCCCCATGGGACAACATGCCGCGGAACAATTCAATTCAGTTTCATTATTTAGAATAATTAGAAATTATTTTAAGTTTCGTTATTCACATTTCATTTTGTCCCCCTTTGCCATCTTTTCTTTAATATTCCACCATTTCTTCGACATTAATGTTACTCTTGTTCTGCAGCAGATTGAATTGGCCATGGCAAGTTGTCCTGTGGTGAATTGTAAGTTGTCCCGCAGCAAGCTGTCTGTGGCAAGTTGTACTAGACCCTGCAGAGTTTCTGGGTGTGAGTTGGGCAGCAATGTACAGATTAACAGACTGGAAGGGACCTTGTAGGTCATCTAGTCCAACCCCCTGCCGAAGCAGGAGACCCTACACCATGTCTGACAGATGGCAGTGCTGTCTCTTCTTGAAAGCCTCCAGTGATGAAGCTCCCACAACTTCTGAAGGCAACTGTTGTTCCACTGGTTGATTGTTCTCACTGTTAGGAAATTCATCCTTATTTCCAGGTTGAATCTCTCCTTGATCAGCTTCCATCCATCTTAGTTGTTCTTCTCTGCACTCTTTCTAGAGCCTCAACATCTTTTTTATAGTGTGGTGACCCAAACTAGATGCAGTATTCTAGGTGTGGTTTTACTAAGGCTTTATAGAGTGGTCTTAGTACCTCCCTTGATCTTGATTGTATCCCTCTGTTAATGCAATTTAGGATTGTGTTGGCTTTTTTGGCTGCCGCCGCACACAGCTAGCTCATACAAATGCTGTTTCAGAAGGAAAAGGAGGGATTGTCAGTGATCGTTTTCACAGCACATTTGTATCGCTTTCCCTTTCTGTGTTTGGGCCTTCCCACCCCCGTACTTATTTTACTTGGGCTTAATTGTGACACCCCCTCCAATTCACACCCCCTCTCTCTTTTGCTTCCCTGGCAGAGTTTGGTGTCTTCTGCAGCTACTGCCGCAGCGAAGTGCGTGGCATTCAGTGTGCCATCTGCAAAGGCTTTGCCTTCCAGTGCGCCATCTGCCACGTGGCTGTGCGGGGCTCTTCCAACTTCTGCCTGACCTGCGGCCACGGAGGGCACACCAGCCACATGATGGAGTGGTTCCGCACCCAGGAAGTCTGTCCCACGGGCTGCGGCTGCCACTGCTTGCTGGAGAGCACTTTCTGACTGGCCGTCTTCAGCAGCTGACTTGGATCACTCCCAGGGACCTTCCCAAGAAAAGTCCCAGATGGCTTCTGACACGGATGGCCACTCTGGACAGAAGTGAGGTGCGGTGGCTGGTGGTTGCGTAGCTTTTTGAGAATGTTCTGTGCTCACCGAGCGGAAGAGAAGAGAGAACGAAAGCTGAAGAACAACTTGGTAGGATGAAAAGGTCACAACAGAGGGGACCACCCTATCCCCCCCAAAAAACCCCATGTACTTCTGTTCAGTGAATTTGCAACATCAGTTGCTTCTTTGGACGGACCTCTAAGGTATGAGGAGGTCAGAATGAACAAATAATTTTTACCAAGACACAGAAAAAGCCTTCAACCTTTGCTGTGTGGGATGCTTGAATGAATTAGCCTGTCCTTTGGGAAGAAGGGAGTGTCCAACTGCAGCACGGACCCTGGAGAAATTGGAGAGGCTTACCTGTCCTGTGGCCGGTGTTTACTTCCTCCCTCACCTGCCACTGTAAAATTACCCGTTTTTTCCAAAGAGGTTGAGCTGCAGTTGCTTCCCTGGAATTGACTCGTTTGACAAATGTGGGAACAGGTTCTTTTAAAACAAAGAAGGCCTTGGATTCTGAAACAGCAGGGCCAATATTTGGCTTTGGGTTAACGGTTTCAGGACTGAGCCCTCTGTGTTCGTGGTGCTGAAATGCACCTGGACCTGATTGAAACGGTGGGGTGGGGAAGCCAGAAACCATATAAATTGTGGCACCAGCAAGAATCTGGACTGGGCCCTCCCACTTTGGACTAGATCCTTTGGTGCATGGACTTTGGTTTGCTGATCCTCTCTGAAGCATAGAGACCATGTCAGAGTTTCCTTCAAGCCATGAAGCTGAAGAAGTGTATTTTTGTATATTCACTGAAGAATTAAGAAAGTTTTATGAAAAAAAAAACTCACATTCTGCAGCCTTTGAAATTATTGGAAAATTTGGGGGAAGATTTAAGCCCCTCCCTCAACATGACTCCAAAATTAGCTGCCTTTTGTTGCAAGTATTTATTTAATTTATTTATGATCTTTATCATTGCTGCTCCTTTCAGCAAACTGGTCCACAGGGCTCTTTCTGCATAGTGAGAGAGACAGAAAGAGGTGAGAGAGGTGGCTTATTCTGACCAACAGGTGGCAGCAATGCCTGGAGTTGTGGACTGGCAGTAAACTTTGCACAGTGTCAACAGATGCACACCTGTGTGGACACACAGAGATTTCCTGCAGTAAGGAGTGAGACTGATTTGAAATAAAGCCTGGCTCCAGGGGCCCATCAAATAAATGGTGCCTTGCATAGAATTTTGTAGGATGTCCAGGAGTTGGGCCTCTCCTTGCTCCCTGGTTTCCAAGAAGGAACAGTGGAGTACAGGGAGCCCTCGACTTACAATTGAGCCCAACATTTCCACTGTTAGACAAGACTGTTGTTAAGTGAGTTTTGCTCCATTTTACAACCTTTTTGGCCACAGTTAAGTGAATTGCTGCAGATGTTAAATGAATCACTGCAGTTGTTAGGTAAATCACTGCAGGTGTCAGAAGAACCACTGCAGTTAAACAAATCATTTGATGTTCAATGAAACACTGCAGATGTTAAGCAAATCACTGCAGTTAAGAAAAACACTGCAGTTGTCAGAATCACTGCAGTTGTCAAAGGAATCACTGTAGATGTTAAGCAAATCATTGCAGTTGTCAAAGGAATCACTGCAGATGTTAAGCGAATCACAGCAGATGTTATGTGAAACTGCAGTTAAGCGAAACACCAGTTGTCAAGTGAATCACTGCAGGTGTTAAATGAATCACTGTAGTTGTCAGATAAATCACTGCAGTTAAACAAATCACTGTGGATGTTCGGTGAATCACTGCGATTGTCAGGCAAATCACTGTGATTGTCAGGTGAAGCACTGCACTTGTTAAGCGAATTGCTGAAGCTTTCAAGCAAATCACTGCAGTTGTGAAGTGAATTTCTCTGCCGCCCCTCTTGCTCCTGTGACTGTCTGGCTTTCATGGGCCGGGTTTGTAGAATCGGCCATGGAGTCCTCCGCTCTGGCTCTTTGTTCAGGGAGCCCCAGAAAAGAGGGGGCCATGTCAGTCCCTTTCCTTTCTCAGAGGGGAGCCTTTGAAGGGGGCTTCCTATTCCAGGTCTCTACTTGGGGTTGGGGGCGGCTGTCAGAGCAAATTGAACGGCAGGCAAGGCAGTCATTAAGTGACTCGTGCCTGACTCCACCATCTTTTTTGTCACAGTCGTTTTAAAACTTGGAAAATTTAAAGACTTGTGGACTTCAACTCCCAGAATTCCTCAGCCAGCAAAAGCTCTTTAACTCTGGGAATTAAAGTCCACAAGTCTGGCGAACCTGTGGCATGTGTGCCACAGGTAACATGCAGAGCCTTCTCTGAGGGCACATGAGCCGTCACCCAGGTCAGCTGTACGCTGCATGTGCACACACCTGATTTTCAGGTCTCTGCCGGGAGGTGCACATGGATATGCAAGGGATCATGCCAATATGCGCAGAGGCCAAGGGAAGCATGGGGCAGTTGCAGTTCCCCCCCTCTGTTTTTGGTGCCAGGAAGCTTCAGGGAGGGCCTCTGGACCCCTGGGAAGGATGTTTTTTGCCCTCCCAGAGGCTCGAGGAAAGCTTCCAGAGCCTGGGGAGGGCAAAAAATGAGCCTCCCTGAAGTTCCGGAAATGGGCCTGTTTCTGGCCTCTGGAGGAAAGCCTGGGGAGGGCAAAAACACCCCCCTCATCCCTGGTGTAGTGCAGGAAGCTGAGTAGGCCACACAGGGGGGAGTGTTTTGCGCACACATGCGCAGGGGGCATTGCATTGTGGGTGTGGAGCACGCGCACGATAGCAAAACACACACACACGCACAATTTCGGTGTGCTAGGACAAAAAGGTTAGCCATCCCTGCCTGATACCATGTTCCGTTGGGAAGTCAAATTGCATCCTGCCCGGTAACTGGGCCTGAAAAGATCATCTGCTACGGAAGTTTCCCCTCTCCAATCTGGCCGGAGTCTGGTAGCAGAATCATGGGATGGATTTCCCTCGGAGAGCAGCGGATGGTGGAGCCTGCTTCTTAGCGCAGGTGGCCATGTGCCCAGCTGATTTCCGAGCAGCCCTGAAACCCCCTGGGCTTCCTACTACTACAGATGCAAAACTAGGGAGCTTCATGGTAGCCATCAGGCAGAGACTGTCCCCTGCAACAGTTCACACCACTCTTTTTGCATTCATTTCAAAGGAAGGGGGAGTTTTGGGATGAATTTTCATGGGAATCCGATTTGAGAGTTTTGTGATGTAAATCAAGTGTGGCATACATGTATGTTTAATGTGTATCCTCCAAGAGTCAGGAAATTATTCTTTTTTTCATTACATGCCAAAATAAGACGTCAAGGTAACCTCCAAGAGGACTCCTTTTTAATAGCATGGCTAAGGTCATCACAGAGGGTCATCATTTTCCTGAACAAATTTTAGTGTCTGCTAAATTTTCTTTTAACAGATTAACAGAGCTGGAAAGGGACCTTGTAGATCATCTAGCCCAACCCCCTGTCAAAGCAGAAGACCCTACACCATTTCTGACAGATGGCTGTTCAGTCTCTTCTTGAAAGCCTCCAGGGATGAAGCTCCCACAACCTCTGAAGGCAACTTCTCTTCCATGGGTGGATTGTCCTCACTGTCAGAAAATTCCTCCTTATTTCAAGGTTTTATTCAGTTGGGACTCTCTTCTAAATTGTTCACAACGTCCAGAGTGATTCTGATCCACGGTTTAAAATCCCAGGATTATTAGGCAGCAGTTATTTCATTTGAAGAAGGACAAGAAGAGACCACTAGATAGTCATTTATCTGAAACAGTGTAGGTTCCCCTGCTTGAGCAGGAGGCTGGACTAGAAGACCTCCAAGGTCCCTTCCAGCTCTAATCTATTCTACATTTGCTTGCCTGTTGTTTTTGTTTTCCAATCTGCCAAACATTTATTGGAATTACTGAAAAATCCTACTAACTTCAGCCCAGACAGGATTTTTTTTAAAAGCCCAGGTCTCTTTCTCAGTCATTCTCAGGGTTTCTTGACTGTTAAAATGTTGAAAGGGGAGGACAGCCTCAGCTACCCTATAAAATTTAGAAAACAAGTGGAACTCAACCCCAGAGAGTGATATGGAATGGATAAAGGTAAAGATTCCCCTGCAGATGCTTGCTAGTCGTTCCTGACTCTAGGGGGAGGTGCTCATCTCCGTTTCAAAGCCAAAGAGCCAGCACTGTCCGAAGAAGTCTCCGTGGTCATGTGGCCGCCATGACTAAACGCTGAAGTGGCATGGAACACTGTTACTTCCCACCAAAGGTGGTTCCTATTTTTCTACTTGCATTTTTAACATGCTTTCAAACTGCTAGATTGACAGAAGCTGGGACAAGTAACAGGAGCTCACTCCGTTACACGGCGCTAGGAATTCGAACTGCCAAACTGCGGACCTTTCTGATCGACACGCTCGACGTCTTAGTCACTGAGCCTCTGCATCCCTATGGATATCCTGGAACAACGTTTCTAAATTAACTCAGCCCTCCCGACCTCTGAATGCCTGGCAGAATTTGTTTAAATCCTTCCTCCGGAAGACTTCGATTTCCCTAATCCTCTGCTGCATTTGGAGGGCACCTGGTTGGGGAAGGGCAGTGCTGATCTTAAGGCCTTTTCCTAAATTGTGAGGAATTCTGCCCATCTCTGCTTGGGAGCCAAGGCTGGGTATTTCCTGAAACGGTGGGAGGGGAATCAGAGGGAGCCAAAAAGGGGGAATAGGGGCCACACTAAGCTCTTCCTGCTGGGCCTCTTGGTTTTCTGGGGCTTCATCCCACGCAGGGACGGTCAGAGGTCCGTTTCAGCTGGAAGCAGAAGAGGCAGTGCTGATCCGAAGTTTGGGATTCTGTGGAAGGACTGCTTGAACGACTCCTAGAATATAAAGGGGAGAGAGGGGCCAAGATAAATCAAGTCATTAGATCATCAGGCAATCTCCACCAGGTAAGAAACCTGACACTGCCTGCCCTACGTTACAAACTTTTCTCCATCCCCACAGAAAGCTGCTGTGCTGCAACCTGTCTTTAAAAGGAGAGTTTTGAATTATAACAGAAAAACAACAGCTGAAGGGGACCTCAGAGGTCTTTTAATCCAACCCCATGCTCAGGCAGGACACCCTATACCAGTGATGGCTAATCTTTTTTGGATCACATGCCAAAAGCAGGGGGAATGCAGGGGGGCTGTGCATGGGCGTGCCCACACCCATGCTATGCGTGTGACCCCAGCATGCCTGTGTGTGTGTGGGCCGCTCACATGCGTACAACGAGCGCTACCCTCCTGCTTTTGGCTCGCTTTTTTCACCCTTCCCAGGCACCAGAGGCTCTCTAGGAGCCTAGGGAGGGTGAAAACAGCCTCCCCCGCTCCCCTGGAGCCCCTCCGGAGGCTTCAGGAGCTTCCCTGAAGCCTCTGGAGGGTGAAAATAGCCCTGTGGCCAAACCGGAAGTTCGGGAACAGTGACTTCTGGTTTGTCCATAGAGCTGTTTTTTGTCCTCCGGAGCTCCAGAGGGCAAAAAACGGCCCTATGAGCAAACTGGAAGTCAGTTCCCAAACTTCCGGTTTGTCCATAGGGCCAATTTTTCGTGCTTTAAAAGAAGGCTGAAGTCAGCTGGCCAGCATGCGCATGTACACTGGAGTTGACAGGGCAACACCTTGCGTGCCCTAACAAATGGCTCCATGTGCCACCTGTGGCACGTGTCCCATAGGTTCGTCCTATACTATTTCAGACAAATAGTTTCCAATCACTTCTTTAAAACTTCCATTGTTGGAACATTTACAACTTCTGGAGGCAAGTTGTTCCACTGATTAATTGTTCTAACTGTTCCTCCTTCGTTCTAAATTGGTTTTGTCCTTGATTAGTTTCCACCCGTTTCTTCTTCTCTTGCCTTTGGGTGCCTTGGAGAATAGCTTGACTTCCTCTTCTTCGTGGCAACCCCTGAGATATTGGAACACTGCTATCATGTGTCCCCTAGTCCTTCTTTTCATTAAACTAGACATACCCAATTTCAGCAACTGTTCTTTATATGAGTTCTGATATGGCCACGGAGTATATGGTTTAGATTACTTTTGTATCTAAAATCGTGCCTAATGTGGAAAATATGGACATGACTTTTCCCCCCCTTCCCCTCAGAATTTCAGAAATTGAAGACGACCTACTGAAATTAGCAGACAGAAGGAAGGGCTTTGTGCTTCATGCAACTGACTTTTTCCGCCATCAGACGTGATGGTGATGTCCTTCAATTCAGGGGGTTTAAAAATGTGAGATAAGAGGGGGAAAATATAGCTATACCATACTATATATAACATCACCAGATTCAGTCCTGTATTTAGAGATCAAATTGACTGTATTGCTAAATGAAGTGGGAGAACTCAATTGCAGCATTAAAGACATGGCTAGCAGCTGACTGTGGAGCAGATGCCAAACTGCTCATTAATGTTCAGAGTTAAGCTAAAGAAGAAGAAGAGGAATCTTGGAGTCTTAGTGGACAACCAGTTAAATATAAGCCAGTAGTGTCAACGCAATCCTAAATTGCATTAACAGAGTGATACAATCAAGATCAAGGGAGGTACTAATACCACTCTATAAAGCCTTAGTAAGACCACACCTAGAGTACTGCATCCAGTTTGGGTCACCACCAAAGATGTTGAGACTCTAGAAAGAGTGCAGAGAAGGGCAACCAAGATGATTAGGGGATTGGGGGCTATAACATACGATGAATGGTTGAAGGAACTGGGCATGGCTAGTGTAGTGAAGAGAAGGACCAGGGGAGACAGGATAGCAGTCTTCCAATATCTGAGGGGCTGCCTGAAGGCCAGACAAGGAATAATGGGTGTAAAATGACCAGGAGAGATTCAACCTGGAAAAAAGGAGAAATTTTCTGACCATGAGAACAATCAACCAGTGGAACAGAAGTTGCCTTCAGAAGTTGTGGGAGCTTCATCACTGGAAGCTTTCAAGAAGAGACCGGACAGCCCTCTGTCAAAAATGGTATAGGATCTCCCGCTTGGGCTAGGTAACCTCCAAGGTCCCTTCCAACTCTGTTAATCTGTATAAGATGAAGTCAGATTAGCATTCTGGTAATTCCCAAATCAGAAGGCTACAAAAACTGATGAAGCATCCACTGAAATATGGCCAACAACAGAAGAATCCATTTTCAATGAGCAAAGCCAGGAAATCAAGAACAGCTTGACAGCCAACAGATTGAAAGAGGAAAATATAAATCCCAATACCAAAAAACAGAGGAGACTTAACAGTTGAGTGCGCAGACTACCATACGATATTCTAATTTCACATGATGGCAAAACTGACGGTTAAGATCAGTGCAGACATGGAAAAAGACACGTCGGGTGTTCAGGCTGGCTTCAGAAAAGGTTGCGGAGCACAAGACATTATTTGACAATTGAGAAAGCTAAGAACAACATGTGCTCCATTCATTTGACAAAAATCTGATTTGTATCAGTGACATCAAGTGTGTAAAGTTCTCAGAAAAAAAAAAAAGGGAATTCCTGGCCATCATATTGTCCTCATAGAACATTTATGTGTGTCAGAAGCCCCAGTAGGGACAAGAACATGATGACTCACAATGACTCCGTGTTGTCAGAGAAGTGGAACAAACCTGCAAATAACCTCTCTATAATATATTCAGTCTATATGCAGAAACTATATTAAGGCAGGGGTGTCCAAACTTGGGAACTTTAAGACTTGTGGACTTCAACTCTCAGCATGGCTGGTTGGGGAATTCTGGGAGTTGAAATCCACAAGTCTTAAAGTTCCCAAGTTTGGACACCCCTGTATTAAGGGAAACAACTGGAAGAAGGTTTTAAAAGCGGAGGAAGAAATATCAATAACCTGGCACGACCCTGATAGCCAAAAATGCAAATGCAGAAAGAGCCTTAGTGCTTCAAGTCAAAGAATGCAGTGAAAAATTGCAAAAAAATAATAATCATAAATTAAAATCTTTTTTTAAAAAACCCCAAAGACATGGGAATAGGCAAGCAAGATAAGGAAGTGATGGAGAGTTTTTGCTTGTTAGGATCAACCCTTAGCAACAAAGGAACAAGCAGTCAAGATATGCACCCCAGATGAATCAGCCCTGGAACAAGATATTTTCTGAACCTACAAAGATCAAAAGCATGCAAGCTGTCGTTTTCACTGTGACTCCATGGAAGCCAAAGTTGGACTTTGAAGCAGCAGAATATGAGAAGTTTCCATGCTTTCAAACTTTGGTGTTGGATGCACATTATTTGTTTACATTTTATAAGCATTCCTTAACATTTGCCCCTCTTCCCATCTTCAGCTCAAGTGAAGGACTTTTCCTATTAGACACAGTCACTTTGATCTTTCTGGTAGTGATTTTCAGATCCATGCACCTTCCTTACTGTATCGCTCTAACATTCACTGCAAAGTATTCAGGTCCTCAGCCAAAGACATTCACGTTCCCAACAAACATCACCGTAATTTTTTATTTATTTATGTATTTTTGGATATCATACATAGCGGTCTTGCTCATTGCTCGCCATTGACCTCTTCGCTAAGTGTTCCTTCTATTTTCACATGTGCTCCATTCAATCATAGTTTGTCCTCTATCACATTCAGTGACCAACCTTCAGCCCCACATTCACACAAACATTCTGTAATCCACCTCTGTCCTTGTTCCCATTTGCTTTCTCAAATGTGGCAGAGACGGGTCTACGACAACTCACCGTAGTCAACTCCCCTCAGGACAACTTACCACGGCCAATTCGCCCCAAGAGACTTACACTAATCTCAAACAAATCGTGGGATAGAATCATTAAGGAAAGGATGCAAAAGGAGGGACAGAATGAAATGTGAATGAAATATATATATATATATACATACATACATACATACATACATACATACATACATACATACATACATATATGTATATGTATATGTATATGTATATATATATATAATTTAATTTAAATAATGAAATTGAATTGTTAAATTGTCCCACAGCAAGTTGCTCCACAGTGAGTTGGCCATGATGGGTTGTCCCGCAGTGAGTTGGTTATGGCGAATTGGCCATGGCAAATTGTCCCATTCCGGGCAGAGACCGCCTATGCTCCCCGCCAGGATGCACTGGTCAATATTTTTCAGATCCCTCACCTTTGTTGACCAGGAAGTTGCTTCCTCTTGTCATCCCGCAGGTTCAGCTGCCTTAAGAGGCGAATCAGCTGGTTGATCTGGCGTAGTGTCATTTCTGGAGCCGGGCATGTCAGCCGCTGACGCTGGCTGATCAGGCATGGAGGATTGGCAAAGAGGGAGAAGCAGCTGTTTCTGCCCAGAAGCTGCACGGCTTGCTTGTTCTTGTAGCAGGAGGCATACTGGGCACCGAGGAAGAAAGTCAGAGAGGTTTAAGGTTAGGGCTGGGGGAAACTGTCCGCTTCTTTTTGCCTCTAATTCACATTTCTGTATTGCAAATTGTTGCTTTTCCATTCCTCATTTCAAATTTTCTTTTGAATTAGATGCATGCAACTCCAAACAAGGATTTTCGCACTTTTACATAATATACTGTTTTTGCAAATAACTACATCTAAAAGAGTGGGTTTTTTTTTTCTAAACACACTTTTAAAGTGTAGGGAACTTTTTTTCCTCCAAAAAACATTTTTAAAGTAGCCAGGTAGTCCTCAACTTACAACAGTCCATTTAGGGACCGTTTCATAGATACCACGGCACTGAAAAACTGAGTTATAATCGTTTTTCACACTTATGACCATTGCAGAATCCCCATGCTCATGTGATTTGCATTTGGCTGCTTAACAACTGACTCACATTTATGACAGTTGCAGTGTCCCGGGGTCATGTGTTCACCTTTTCTGACCTGACAAGCAAAGTTAATGGGCAAGCCAGGTTCACTTAACAACAATGTTACTAACAACTGCAAAGATTCACTTAATGATTGCACCAAGACAGGTTGTAAATTGGGACAAAACTCACTTAACCACTGTCTTACTTAGCACCATAAATTTTGGCCTCAATTGTGGTCATAAGTCAAGGACCGAAAGTGCACTGCACCATAGATAGGGCCCTGTGTGTCACCTCTGGCATGCATGCCATAGGTTTGCCATCACAGGATTAGCCCCTTGAAGGACAACAGGATGCTATTTAGAGGACTGAAGGAGCTGCAGTCCCAACTGGATTAAGAAGGCTGTACTAACCAGAGCCACAAAGAGCACTTTGACCAGGGGGTTGGACGAGAAGACCTTGGAGACCACTTCAAGCTTTATGATTCCAAGATCCTTGCTCTGAGCCAAGCTCCAAAGTCTTTTTCCGATAGCCTCTCCCAAAAGCCTTCCAGTTTCCCTGGAAGCCTTCCCAACTTTGATATAAAAACGTAAAATAAAATAAACACCATCCAATTGAAGTTAGATAGTTTTCATTCATGGTCCATATTAGGATTGTGGAAAACTGAACATTCAAAGTTCATTAGACCTACCCATTTTGCACAACAGAGGGCTGGGTGGGTGCGCATTATTCGTTTAAATGGACAATTGTTTGCGCGCATTGACCAAATTCTTGGATCCTAGCCACGAGAAAAGAAGAGCACATAGGCTGGCCCCCAAATCCAGGAGGGCTCAAATGGTGCATTTTAAAGGAAAGGGCTGTAAACAGGTAACATGACTCAGCTAAAGGACAAATGGCAGAAATATTTGGCCACATTCCCCTGATGGGAGAAACATGGATTTGGCACGCAATGCAGAAGGAGGTAGAGGAAAAAGGAGTTTCTTACCGGGACAAATGTGGCCATTGTTCCTTGTAGCAGGAGAGATTTGAAGGAAAGGACGGTGGGTGGGTGGGTTGGTTGGTAGCTGAAGCTTTGGGAGAATCAGTGGTCCCAATTTATAGGCTCACCGCAGCACTGTGCAGCAGATCCAGAGAAGACCAAACTGCTCTGCGCTGCTGCCTCCCCTCCCTCCCTTCTCAAGTTCCAAGTGATTTTTTCCTTCATCAGGTTTCTACAAGATGGGTCTTTTGGCCACCTAGGCTGGCTCAGATTACTCAGGGAGGGGGTGGGAGGGAACATGAATTAATTATGGGCTTCCATAATTCATCAATTGAGAGCAACCTGGCAAGCAAGGGGTCTTTCGAGCCAACACGAGAAGAGAAAGAACAAAGCTGTAAGAGGGGCACATCCCAGCAGCCATTTTCAATTCTAAGCTCCGCTTCCAATTGTAATTAGCTATGGGTCATGCAAAGCATCACTCTTGTTTATTTGCTGGTTCGTTGGTTGGTGGGTTGGTTAGTTGGTGTGTTGATTGGTTGGTTGGTGTGTTGGTTGGTTGGTGTGTTGGTTTTGGTGCAGGAACTTCTGAATGGGAAGTACTAACATTAGGAGAACGGGGAAGATGTGTCAATGTGTTTGGTTTCCCTTTCTTAGATTAACAGATTATCAAATTAACAGAGTTGGAAGGGACCTTGTAGGTCATCTAGTCCAATCCTCCCATCCAAGCAGGAGACCCTACACCATTTCTGACAGATGGCAGTCCAGTCTCTTCTTGAAAGCCTCCAGGGATGAAGCTCCCACAACTTCCGAAAGCAACTTCTGTTCCATGGATTGATTGTTCTCACTGTCAGAAAATTCCTCCTTATTTCCAGGTTGAATCTCCCCTTGTTCAGTTTCCATCTATTGTTCCTTGTCTGGCCTTCGGGTACTTTGGAGAATAGCTTGATCCCCTCCTCTCTATAGCAGCCCCTCAAGTATTGGAAGATGCTATCCTGTCTCCCCTGGTCCTTCTCTTCCCTAGACTAGCCATGCCCAATTCCTGTAACCGTTCATCATCTGTTTTAGCCTCCAGTCCCATCCTGGTTGCTCTTCTCTGCACTCTTTCTAGAGTCTCAATATCTCTTTTTATAGTGTGGTGACCAAAACTGGATGCAGTACTCTAGATGTGGTCTTACTAAGGCTTTATAGAGTGGTATTAGTACCTCCCTTGATCTTGATTGTATCCCTCTGTTAATGCAGCATAGGATTGCATTGGCTTTTTTGGCTATCACCGCACGCTGCTTGCTCATATTTAGCTGGTTGTCCAATGAAGACTCCAAACTCCCTCTCCCAGTTGCTGCTATTAAGCCTGGTTTCACCCAGTCTGTATGTGTCCTTTTGGTTTTCCTTGTCTAAGACTTGACTTTCCTCTACACTGAATTTCATTTTGTTAGGCAGGGCCCAGCATTCAAGTCTGTCCAGATAGTTGATGCTCTGTGTTTTATACCAGTGGTGTCCAACCTTGGCAACTTTAAGACCTGTGGACTTCAACTCCCAGAGTTCCTCTGCCAGCTTTGCTGGCTGAGGAACTCTGGGAATTGAAGTCCACAGGTCTTAAAGTTGCCAAGGTTGGACACTACTGTTTTATACAGCTGCATCTTGGGCCATCCTCAGCTGCACTCCTTTTCTGGATCCGTTCGAAAGGCTCCTGGAAAGTCGCTGCAGGAGGTTGAGCTCAGGTGCTTGGAGGAGAATCTCTTCCCAGAACAAATCGAGCCGCAGACAGGCGGTGTGTCAACAATCTGACTTGGGACTGAAAAAGATCCTCTCGGCGCATGGCTTATTCATGCCCTGACAAAGACTCCGGTGACAGACACGCTCTGTTAACAAGACATCAGGCTATAGTGGGGATAATGGGTTATCGGGTTCTTCTCCTGCAGTCGTGCAACACAGGAAGGCGGTTTGTCCTTCTGATAAAAATAGCTACCCCTCTTTTGAATGTGGGGCTGCCCGTCCCCGAAGTCATTCACGAGCACAGCCCTTACAGGTAGTCCTGAACTTACGACCAGTGTTTGCTGTCAGTTTATAGCTCCATGGTAGGCACTGAGAGAAAGAACTGGAAGAAGGTCATGGCAGCCCATAATGGGTGTTTTGCTGGGCAGTTGCCCTGAACGTGAGGTATGGTTGAAAAAGCCAAGATGTAGGCCACAGTTGTGTAATTGAAGCTGCACCTGGGAGCTTTAAATCTGGGTTGCTTCCATTGTACCATTGTGGCCACCATTTTGAATTTTTTGACACCCCGCAGGTTCTCTTTCCTTTGAGTGGGGGAGGGGGGAGTTTGACCAGTGATGGGTTCCGGGTGGTACACCCCAGTACGGGCGTAGCGGTGGCAGCTGGGAGCAGCAGCCACCATACCAGAACAGTGTTTCCATTGCCCCCCCCCTCGTTCCTTACCTGTTTTTAAGCTCACCAGGCCATTTGTGCATGCATGCGCAGCGTACGGCGCCTCTGCAACCTCTGCCGAGCAGGTGGAGCATCGCAGGGTGGTGGCGTGCACATGCGTGCGCAGCTTGTGTGCCCGAGGTAGACGCCTGGCCCCATCGCAGCGTACCAGTTGTGATGGGATCCGGAACCCACTACTGAGTTTGACCCAGCAAATCTTTTCCTTGAAGACAAAGGAAGAAAATACTTTTGAAAGTTTATTTTTTCAGCTGTGACGAGCTTTGCATATTTCTCTTAAAAAGCTTTGACAACAACAGTAGACATGACATGTCATTCAATCAATTTGTTAGTCACTTTTACCGCTCATACTATCTTTCTTCGGATCTACCTCCATTTAAACCAGTGTTTTTTTTCAAACTTGGCAACTTGAAGATGCCTCAACTTCAACTCACCAAATCCCCAACCACAGCTTAAAGTTGTCAAAAGTTGAGAAAGATTGGTTGAAGAAAATTGAAGTTAAATAAATAATCTGGGAGATAAAAGCCCATGCAGAAATGGCAAAGTTTGAAACACACTAATTTAATCACTGAATCACACACACACAGACACACACACACTGCCAAAGGAGTTTCCTTATGGTTCTCCTTACAATGGAAAAGAAATACCAGATGACATTTATGTTGGAAGAATATTACACAAGCATGAAGCCTCCCCAAAGGGACAAGGAAGGAATTAGTGAACTTGAAATGATCACATGGTGATATGCCAAAGACTGCAGAAAAGGATAGTCTCTATTCAATACCAAGAGGAGATTACTGTTCTGTCAACTCCCCTCTTCATCCTCAGTCTATTACTCAGCTGACTGAAGAGGTGTGTCAGAGTTCCAAATAGCATCCAAAAGTAAACCAGAGTCCAAGGCAAAGTATTGCTCAAAGTTCCAATTTATTAAGAGAGCCATGTTGGCACATCTGGGGAAACCCAAATCTGAAAGCTTCCTGGTTTTCCCCACCCAGTTGAAAGTTCAAGATCTTGCCCCCACACCCACCACTCCATCACATGGTCCAAACTCCCACTGCCATGCTGGCAGTTCCACCCATCCAGTTCCGGTCAGGTGCAGAGGTGCAGAGACAAAGGATGACCTTGGCTTTCTGAGAAGAATGTTGTTATGGCTACATAGCATCTAACTCCGTACAATCCCCCCTCCCATTTTCCCACAATAGAAAAGGCATAGCAGAATAATAGAAAGCGTGGCAGGCCAAAGACCAAAAAGAAAAGACAGCTGCAGGCCTGACAAGGTGCTAAGAATGCAACCTACAACTGTATTTTCCAAAAATGTATTAACAGATTAACAAAGTTGGAAGGGACCTTACAAGTCATCTAGTCCAACCCTCCACTCAAGCAGGAGACCCTACACCCATGATGGTGAACCTATGGCACACGTGCTACAAGTGGCCAAGGATAGAAACTATTTTTAAACTATTTGTCCAGCTAGCTATGCTTCGATGTCTTCTGCCCGATGGTAGAAGTGCAAAGAGACACTGACCAGGGTGTGAAGCATCTTCCTTACTCTGCTAAAGCAGCGAGGCCTGGTGATGTCTTGGATAAGTGAGAAGACACAAGGGGACACTTGCCCAAAGTCCTTCTTTTCACTAGACTAGACCTACCCAGTTCCTGCAACCGTTCTTCATATGTTTTGGCCTCCAGCCTCCTAATCTTTTTTATTGCTCTTCTCTGCCTGCTTTCCATCACCTTTTTTAATATTGTGGCAACCAGAATTGGATGCAGCCAAGATTGGAGAATCCTGTTCTGGGGGTTTTGAGCACAGCCCATTTCTTTTAATTCCATCCTGCTCTGTGTGTACAACCTATTGATTCCAGGGCACTCCTTGTCGTTTATTGGCTGAGTAATCTCACAATTTCCCCAAGAGCTTCTAAGGCAGCGTATGCAGGAGTCCTGGCACATGCACAGTGCCTTCATATGATTCTCCATTTCCTGTTGCCAAAGCATATTTTAAGGCCAGGTGTCAGCAGCAAGCCTTCGAAATTCAAACATAAAAGACACGTCCCTGTACAGTTGGTGCAATTTTCAGTGGTGTTACAGCATCCGATGCAAATAGATTATTTGCATCCTGATACCCTTGAGGCATGGTGCAATGCTCAGGTTTCCGCGATAAGTCATTCTAATCTATCCTCCCTCCCAACCCCTCAAACTCTGTCAGCCCTTCAAGGTAGACCAGATCAGGATCAATAACCTTTTGGTTATTAATTTTTCTACACTTCCAAAATGCAGAAGACAAAATCCTCTGAGGCTTTGGTGCTTTAACCTCCTCTGCCTCCTTTTTCAATAAAATTCCCCGAAAGCCAGTTAGCCGCTAATTCCGCTCCAGAATCCATTTTTCTTTTCTTTTTTTCTGTGAGTTGATCAATCACGCACCCAGTTTCAACACTCCGCTCCAGCATACTAACTTAGTCCAGATGCCCCAACTTTGTAGCGGTCATTCAGTTATGGCCGCCGGCCCCACAGCCAGTTTGAAGGGCTTTTCTTCAACCTCCCGAGGAACTCCTGGTTCATCTAGGTCAGGGGTCTCCAACCTTGGCAACTTTAAGACTTGTGGACTTCAACTCCCAGAGTTCCTCAGCCAGCTGGCTGAGGAACTCTGGGAGTTGAAGTCCACAAGTCTTAAAGTTGCCAAGGTTGGAGGCCCCTGCTCTAGGTCATTCAAGATGTCCATTTTTCTTCCTCGTTCTTCCAGGATGGTTCTAGTCCGAAGACCTCTAGACAGCGATTTGTCTGGCAGGATTTCCGTGAGGCTCAGCAGAGCCTGTTTTTTTCCAGCTGATCTCGCAGTGACGCTTCCGGCTTCCCCCGTCCATTGCTTCTTGTCTTGCCTTCACATGCTTTGGCAAATAGGTTGAGGCCCCCCCCTCCTTTGTGGCAGCCCCTCAGATATTGGAACGCTGCTTTCACGTCACCCCTAGTCCTTCTTTTCACTAGACTAGAGGTACCTAATTCCTGTAACCGTTCTTCATACGTTTTAGTCTTCCAGGCCCTAAATTGTCTTAGTTCCTCTTCTCTGCATTCTTTCCAAAGTCTCAACCTCTTGTTTATATTGTGTTGACCAAAACTGAATGCAATGTTCCAACTATGGTCTTACCAAGGTACTATAAAGCTAACACTTCACATGATCTTTTTAAAAAGTTTTTTTATTTTTTATTCTCTTACATACCATTTTAAGTATACATACATTCACATAGTTATTCTTCTTTACGTTTGTCATTTTTATAGATTTGTCAATCCATTAAAAAGGTCATATTGTACAGTTTGGGTTGTTTCATTTACCATTCCATCTGCCTGCTTTAACACCATCTTATTTTGCCTTTCTTTTCTCCCTCCCTCCCTTCTCTACTTTCTTCCTTCCTCCTCTCCTTTCCCTTCCATCTTCCCTAGCCCTCTCCCCTACTCCTACTCTTCCTCTCCCCTTTCCTACCCTCTCTCCTTCTCTTTCTCTCCCTTCCACCCTCTTCTCCTTACCTCTTTCTTCCTTCCCTCCTCTTCCTCTCGTCCTCTCTCCCTTTCTTTTTCTGTTTTTATAGGTGTTCTCTTTCAGATCTCAATTTATGTTTCCTTGGGATGGTATTTCTGCAAACCCAAATATAGTTTAGTATCATTTCTTATTCCCTTTCCTTTGCTAATCTATCCTATGTTTTTCCCCTTTTATATCTCACTCTTGAAAATGTACTTGTATATTTAGTACTTTCTTTTCTGTTTTCCCCTTCATCCCCCCCTTTCTCATTTAATAGTGTATCATCTGGGTTCTGTATCTTCCCCTTACTTTCTTTTCTAGATTCCTTTCTCTAGCCAATCATAAAATCTTCCCCATATCTTGAAGTACACCGATTCCTCTTTATCCTTTATTTATCTCTTTATGTTTATCTCTGCACAGTCTAATTTTTTTTATCATCTTTTCATCTGTTGGTAACATATTTGATTTCCAATTTTGGGTAAATACAATTCTCGCTGCTGTAGTTACATGTATAATCAAATAAGTATCCTCTCTTTTGTGTTTCTCAGGAAGAATACCCAATAAAAATGTCTCTGGTCTAAATTCTATTTTTTGTTGTAACATTTTCTCTAGCCATGTTCTTATTTTAGTCCAATATTTCCTTGCTTCTGCACATGTCCACCACATATGATAATATGAACCTGTTGCTTGTTGACATTTCTAACATTTCGCTGACTTGTCTTTAAACATCTTTGCTAATTTTCCCGGGGACATTTCCCAGGTGAAGTTTGAACTGCTCTTGGTGGGGGGGGGGTTAATACAATGAAGGGGGTTGTGTTCTGAATGGGATTGGGCAAATCCTATTGTGTCTTAATGGTTTTCATCCTGCATTGGATCTTGCATGAGCAGCGGTTTCTAATCCTACCATTTTACCTTCGTTTCAAAATATTCTGAATGGATTACCAAATCTGCATTTCTAAAAGCTGCCTCCTCAGTTTCTGCTTTGGGGCAGGGAGACTGGGGCTGGTTTAACAACATGTTTCTCCATTTCTTCCTTTGGGGAAATATAATATCTTGCTTTTTTAATATTCCTCAAAGTATTTCATTCTTCTGGGAGGGGAGGGCTTCCCCCACTACTCTGCATTTTGCATTTTGTGAAGTAGTACTCCTTTGCATTTTCAGCTTGCATTAATGCAAATTCAGCATATAGGTTGACGGAAAAAGGGGTCGATATAGACCAGTGATGGCTAACCTTTTTCCATCGCGTGCCAAAAGCAGGGGAAGGGCAGGGGGTTCATGCATGGGTGTGCCAACACCCATAATTCTATGTGCGTGACACCACCCTGCGCATACATGCGTGTGCGACCCCTGCCCTCCCCCTGCTTTTGGCACGCGTTTTTCATTCTCAACGAGCTTCAGAGGCTTTCTAGGAGCCTCCCCTGCCCCCTCGGGAGAGAGAAAAACGGTCCAACTTGCAAATTGGAAGTCTGTTCCTGAACTTCCAGTTTTTGCATTGGGTTGTTTTTCGCCCTCCGGAGGCTTCAGCTCCATGCCCTAACAAATGGCTACATGTGCCATAGGTTTGCCATCACAGATATAGACTCTCTTCCCCAGTCCTTTGCCAAGCTGAAGCCAGCCTGTTTCCCCAGGGGGTTGGGCGCTCCTGTCTTGTAAATATAGATCGTGCATGAGGAAAATAAGATGTACTGGGATTCCCAGCATCTGAGAAATAATATTGGGTCAGGCAAACATCTTTATCGTGGGTTAAGAAAGGTCCTTTTATCAAGAAGGTGTTCCATTATATCATAATTATTAAATGGCACATATTATAAAGACTGGCTAAATAAGAAACTGCATAATTGATGTTCTGATTTTTACTATCTGTCATCCAATCCATTTGCCCAAAGTTTAGCAGCTAAAGAAGGAAAATTCTTGAGCTGCATTGGGATGGTCTTGGGTGCAATTTGAGGTGCTGGTTGTCACCTTTAAAATCCAGCATGGCCTGAGACTGGCTTACCTGAGAAGCTTGCCTTGTTCCAAGAGTTTCTACCCATCTGATTTGATGGAGGAAATTGGGCATGCTGCAAAGCGTGTCGACTGGCAGGAACTAGAAAACGGGCATTTTCTGCAGTCGCTCCTGCTTTGTGGAATATCCTCTCTTCGAAATATAAAATAAACAACTCAGGTGACACATTATTAAATTAGGGTGGGGGGAATAGGAAAGTATTAAAATACATGTATTCAAGTTAAAAATGATACAAGTGGATTTATTATTGGAAAGTAAAATGTTACGGAGAAAATTATTTTTATGTAAATATAAAGTTGGGATCCCTGAAATGCCACCCTGAGAACCCATCAGAGAAAGAAAATAAGTGAGGGAAACAAGGAAAGGAGGGAGGAAAAGGAGGGAAAAGAAGAACCGGTAAAGCAGAGGAATGAAGGGAGGGGATTTAAGAGTAGGAGAGAAGGTAAGAAGGAGGAGAAGAGAGGAGGAGTGGAGGAAAGAGGGGAAGAAGAAAAGAGGGAAAGGAAGGAAAGGCAAAGCAGAGGAATGAAGGGAGGAGATTTAAGAGTAGGAGAGAAAGTAAGAAGGAGGAGAAGAGAGGAGGAGTGGAGGAAAGAGAGAGGAAGAAGAAAAGAGGAAGGAGAGGAAGAAGGTGGAGAAGGGAGGTTGAGAAGAAGGAAGGAGCAAGGCTGTTGCAGAATAAGATGGAGACACGGGGTGGCAAGAAAGTGGCCCAAACCGTATTATATATATTTGTAAGAAGATAACAATAAACATGAATTGTTAACAGATAAATGTAAATAGCACCTATAAAAATGTATATTTTTGAATGAATTTGAAAGGGAAAAATAAAAAAAACTTTCAAAAAGAAGAAGATTAAAATGGATGCTTCTTGGCATTTCACAAGGCCTTAAACACCTGGCTGTGTTTCTGAACCTGGGATACTGTTTCCTGACTTCACTATTAACTGGGCAAGTATCTTGGCTGCTAGTGTATTTATTTTGTTGTTTTTAATGTTTTAAAAATGTTTGCATTTTTTTAATTGTTGTATAAAGGCTGCATTAATAGAGAGAGGGAATCAAGATTATGTAAAGTGTTAATACCACTTTATAAGGCCTTGGTAAGACCACCACACCTGGAATACTGCATCCAGTTTTGGTCACCACATTATAAAAAAAGATGTTATATAAAAGACTCTAGAAAGAGTGCAGAAAAGAGCAACCAGGATGATTAGGGAGCTGGAGGCTAAGACATACAATGAACGGTTGCAGGAACTGGGCCTGGCTAGTCTAGGGAAGAGAAGGACCAGGGGAGACAGGATAGCAGTCTTCCAATATTTGAGGGGCTGTAACAAAGAAGAAGAGTTCACATATTCTCCAAAACATTTTGAAGACAGGACAAGAAGTAATAGATGGAAACTAAGGAAGGAGAGAACAAAGCTAGAAGTAAGGAGAATTTTGATGATGGCGAGAACCATCAACCAATGGAACAGAAATTGCCTTCAGAAGTTGTGGGAACTTCATCACTGGAGCCTTTCAAGAAGAGACTGGACAGCCACTTGTCAGAAATGATTATATTATTAGATTAGATTAGATTAGATTAACAGAGTTGGAAGGCCCCCCAACAATCTGGTTGTCCTCATTTTCCTGACCTCGGAAGGATGGAAGAGTGAGTCAGCCTTGAGGCTGGTGAGATTTGAACTGCCAAATTGCAGGCAGCCAGCAGAAATAGCCTGCAGTACTGCACTCTAACCACTGCATCACCGTGGCTCATGATCATAAACTTTTTCAGTGTGTTGTAACTTTGAATGGTCACTAAGCAAACTGTTGTAAATCAAGGACTACCTGTACTTCTGAAAACAAAATCTACTAGGAAGGCTTTGCTTCAATATTTTTCCTCAAAAGAAGGAAGATATGTACCTGCAATAAAACTTTTTAATGCCAAAGTGGCTCTTAAAATTTTATACGGAGCTCCAATTTGGATCATGTTTTGTTGATTATAATACACGGAATTGTTGCAGAAAATGACAAGCTTAGACTCCTCAGGATACAGGAGAAGTTTATTTGGCAGCCAGGTTCAGAAAGCGAGCACGTAGCTAGCATTGGAAATTCCGAACAACCTTCATTATCGAAGCACGCGTTCTTATACATTCTCAAAAGCAGCGCAACACGGAAATACTTAACTCATTTCTTATTGGTTATTTTGGGGGGAAAGCCTTATAAGTAGATGGGGGTCTTACTTCTCCTTTTGTTCTTGGGATACAGGTATGGACTACGTGCCTTTAGTGAACTTTATTTGAACCTTGTGGTTTGGACTTTTGACATAGGGACGTTGGCTGGAGCATCTTGTGGTTAGAGGCTGATGACATTTCCCTGTCCCTTTAAGTAAGCTTCTAACTGTCCCTTTTATGCCACGTCTTCATTCTTATATTTTAATTCATATTTTATTCTACTTTAGTAGCATAGCTGCCAACTCGGAAACAGAGTAATACAGTTGATAACAAAGGCTGGCTAAGGGTTGTTAAATTTTGGTTACAAATATTTGCTTTCAACAAGGAAGGATTGTTTCAGGAAACCCATAAATAAATCCAAGTATGTGGTTTAAAGACACAACTTAAAAGATTTGCACTATTGATTATTTAATCTCCAGAAACATGCCATTAGCATGCCATCAAACAAAAATTATGGGATAATTCAACTCAGGAATTATCCTGAGCTAAAGCCAAAGCATTGTTTCCATCTGTAACTTTTGGAATTAACTATAATAGCATAGATACTTTTTTTCAACTTCCTAAGTATTTGAATCACTTACATTTAAGTGAACTGCCTTATCAAAAGCCGGATAAATAAGTTGACATCAAATTATGCTACAGGAAATCCTCAATTTACTATCACAATTAGGACTAGAATTTCTGTTGCTAAGCAAGGCAGTTATTAAGGGAGTCTCAACTGATTTTACATCCCCCCCACAGCTGTTAAGCAAATTACTACAATTTTGTGGCAACCCCTCAAATATCGGGACACTGCTATCCTGTCTCCACTGGTCCTTCTTGTCAGCTTCTGCCTTGCTGTTGCTTCAGCTGCCATGAAACGGGGAGGGAGGGCTAGTATTTGGGAGGGGTTAATTGATGGGCTGGAGGAATCTTCTAGGATGTTCGAGATGCTCGGATGGCGCATGCGTGAGAGCTTCCCGCGTAGATTAACGGCCTCGACATTCCATCTTCGTGATGCCTGTTTGAAGTTATCTCACACCTGACACTTGAAGGACTTATGATTGGCCTGGAGCTATGATCCTAAGGGGTGGGGAATGGACTATTCTATATATCAATCGCTTTCGCGCCTGATTAAGTAGACTTTGCTTCGCAACTGCTTGCTTACCATTTATAATTAGTAAAAGTACTTTGGATTTCCAATCCATGGAGTCTCTTAGTCTTTCTTTCCTTATTATGTAATGGAGTGACGCTGACAAGAAGCAAAGTCTCAAAAACCCTTTCCAGGAGATTTACGTCTACCGTGAAGGGAGGAAATGTCTTCACCGATCAGGGAAGAGGAGGGGGCCGTTGGAGGTGCGGATACCAGCGGAGTAGGGCCTCCCGAACTTTCGCTTCACGAGCCCGGACCGCCCGACTTCTCCCTGCACGAAGATTTATTTCAACTGCAAATTTCCAGCCAGCCTGACCCTCCCCCCCCCGATGGTCGACTTCGGTGGGACAAAGAGAGGCAGAGACTAGCTGGAATGCTGGAATCACCCAAAGGCAACCCCGACAACCAACGCTGGAGATGGGAGCCGTGAGAAAACCCCAGAGGAGTGAATTACCTGATTATTGGCGTCAAAGGTACTTTGGGGAAAGAAGTGGGGTGGATGAAAGAGACTGGAGAAGCTGGCAGCAACAGGGAGCCATGAGAAAACCCCAGAGGAGTGAATTACCTGATTATTGGGGTCAAAGGTACTTTGGGGAAAGAAGTGGGGAGGATGAAAGAGACTGGAGAAGTTGGCAGCAACATTACCCACGCGTGCCGTCTCCCCCTCCCCCTCGGCCTGCTTCACCCCCTGCGGCTAGAGGCTTTGCTGACCCAGGGGGCCCACCTCCCCGAAGACACCGGATGGCTAAAATCCCTCCCTTGCCTGTGCGTTACAATGGTGATTCTGCTAGCCTGGCCTCTTTTCTTATGCAAGTTTTTAATTACATGGAAATTTATGGCCGTGATTTTGAGACTGATGTCATGAGGGTCAGAATGGTTCTTTTATCTTTGGATGGTGAAGCTGCCAAATGGTCAACGGCTTTACATATGTCTGGCTCTCCCCTCTTGGGGAATTTCAACCGCTTTATGGAGGCCTTCCGCCAACGTTTTGATGACCCTTTAACGGAGAAGCGGAGCAAATTGAAATTTATAACCTTCGAACAGGACGATAGACCTGTCGCCCAATACATCCAGGAATTTCAGTGTCTTTCACAATACATGAGAGGCTGGGGGGAGGACTCCCTGCTGGACAAATTTGCTTCGGGGTTAGATGAAGACATTTATCAGCAATGTGTCAACCGCAACCTGCCCAGACGTTTGATCACTTGGTTTGAACACGCAGCGGACGCTGAACTCGACTTAACCAGGCTCCGTTACGCTAAAGAGGAGAGAAGGAAGAGGAAAGAGAGGGCTGCTAAGTCCACCCCCCCTCAAGCCAGTCAATCGCTCTTCAAACGACGGGGGGAAGGGAGGGGGCCCCCTTCAGGCCTCTCCAGACCTTTAACATGCTTCCGTTGCGGAAAATTGGGGCACACCGCCCCCGAATGTCGTGCTAAATTACCCATCTCTGCTCAACTCCATCCCAAACGTGAGGAAAAGTCTGGCAGAGCCTCCGAGAAGAAGAAGAAGGAAACTGCTTTCGCTGTGGACTCCAACCCCCCTCGTTTCGCCCAGCCATTAGAGGGAGACACGAACGCCAACTCCTCTTCTTCTGAGGACTCCGATGACGACACATCGCCTCACTGGGTGAGTTCAAACAAAGGGCCCCTGCTAATCCCCATTGAGTTAAAAGTACCCCCTGAGGGGCAACCTGCCACCCACCCAGGCCTTGCTCGATTCAGGCTGTTCCCGGTCCATGATCAATCCAGCCATGGTGGAAAAATTGGGCCTCAAATTGCACACTTTGAAAACCCCAATTGTGTTTTGCCAAATAGATGGATCTATTGCAGGGGGGGGGGCGCCCATTTTTTTACGGAGCCTTTGGAGATGAAGATGGGTACCCATACTGAACTAATTTCCTTTGTGGTCGCACCTGGCATGGACAGGCCACTCATTTTGGGCATCCCGTGGCTCCGGAAGTGGAACCCTCACATAAATTGGCGGACAGGCCGCTTACGCGTTCGCTCAAAGGTGCCTCCAGTGGGGGAGGGCTCTCCGGACCAACCTATAACTGACATTCCTGAAGTGGCCGCTAGAGGGCAGGAGAGGATTGCCGGAGAGGAGAAAATTCCGAAAGAGTATTGGGATCTTAAGGAGGTCTTCAGCGAAAAATCTTCAGACAATCTGCCCCCCCACAGGCCTACTGATTGCTCCATAGACATTTTACCCGGGGTTAAACTGCCTAAACCTCAAATTTACTCCATGTCACCCAGGGAAATGGAGGAAATGCGTTTTTTCATTGACAAAAATTTGAAACGTGGTTTCATTGAACCGGCTCGACCCAAAGTGGCTGCCCCTGTACTTTTTCGGGGAAAAAAAGATGGTTCTCTTCGTTTATGCTGTAATTTTAAAAACCTTAACGCTGTATCAACTCAGAATCTCTACCCGCTCCCGTTGATGAAAGACTTGTTGGCACAGCTAGGGAAGGGCCGCATTTTTACTAAATTGGACCTCCGAGAAGCTTACTATAGAGTCCGCATAAAGGAAGGGGATGAATGGAAGACTGCTTTCAACTGCCCTCTTGGTTGCTTCCAGTTCCGGGTCATGCCTTTTGGCCTACAGGGGGCTCCTGCTGTTTTCATGCAACTTATTAATGAAATCTTGCACGATCATCTGTACAAAGGAGTTATCGTATATTTGGACGATATCCTTATCTATACTCGCACCTATGACCACCACGTCGCTCTGGTGCGCACTGTTTTGAAAAAACTCCGTGCCGCTGACCTCTATGCCAAATTGTCTAAGTGTGAGTTTCACCAAACTAAAATTGACTATCTTGGATATCGCATCTCACCAGATGGCATTGAAATGGACCCTGAGAAGGTGAGGGCGGTCACTGAATGGGACGCGCCCAAAACTCGTAAACAATTACAAAAATTTTGGGGTTTCGCTAATTTCTACCGTCAGTTCATTCCCTCTTTTGCTAAGATTGCTCTTCCTATTACTAATTTGCTCAAGACGAAGGGAGACCCGAAACCTAAACCTAATAAGCCTTTGGACTGGAACATGGAATGCCAGGCGGCATTCGAGAAACTTAAACGCCTCTTTGCCGCTGAGCCAGTACTTAAGCATCCTGACCTGGACCGGCCTTTCGTCGTCCAGGCTGATGCCAGCGATGTCGCCGTAGGGGCCATTCTGCTGCAAGCCAACGACCAAGGTAACCTGCAGCCTTGCGCGTACACCTCCCGAAAGCTCACTGACACGGAGAGGCGTTGGGCGGTTTGGGAAAAGGAGGCTTTCGTGGTCCGTTGGGCCCTGGCTACGTGGCGCCATTTCCTAGAGGGCGCTAAACACCCGTTTGAGGTGTGGACTGACCACAAGAACCTGGAAGCGTTGCGGACGCCTCGTCGTCTCTCCCCCAAACAAATGCGATGGGCCCAATATTTCAACCGTTTCAATTTCACTCTAAAGTATATCCCGGGAGGGAAGAACTTCATGGCGGATGCTTTGTCCAGATTACCTCAATATAATTGCTCTAAACTGAGTATCGTCCAACCGCTCCTAGCAACTCTGGTACTCACGCGTCAACAGACCCAAGCACAGAGGGAGGTGCCTCACGATCTCCTTTCTGACCTCAAAAAAGCTCTTCCTCACGACAACTGGTTCCTGAACCATCAGGACGAGTGCACTATGAGAGACGATCTACCGTGGATTGGTGCTAAATTATACACCCCCGCGTCCCTACGACTCGTGGTCCTTCGTCGTGCTCATGACTCCAGATTGGCGGGTCATTTTGGATTCGTAAAAACTTTACATCTCGTAAAGAGACAATTCTGGTGGCCCTCTTTAAAAAAGGACATTGAACTTTATGTGGCCAGTTGCCCAGTTTGCGCTGCCGCCAAAAAACCGCCAGGGAAACCGCAAGGACTGCTCCAGTCTGTCGCTCGCCCGGTTGCCCCTTGGAAGGAGATTTCTATGGACTTTATTGTTGAGCTTCCCGAAAGCCAGGGGCATACTGTTATATGGGTGGTCACTGATTTGTTTTCCAAGCAAGTTCATTTCGTGCCTTGTCACAAAATTCCTTCCGCCAAGGCATTAGCTAAACTGTTCATTTCCCACATTTACCGTTTGCATGGGGTGCCCGACCGTATTATCTCCGATCGTGGTGTCCAATTTACATCTAATTTTTGGAAAGAATTCCTCAAACGCATTGGCTCCGCCCAGGGCCTTAGCTCCGCCTACCATCCTCAGACTAATGGCGGCTGTGAACGTACAAATTCCGTTCTTGAGCAATATTTACGTTGTTTCATCAATTATCAACAAGACGATTGGGTAGACTTGTTACCACATGCTGAGGTGGCCTACAACAACTCGGTTCACTCCAGCACGGGTTTCACCCCTTTTCGGGTCATTTACGGTCAGGATTTTGTTCCTATTCCCGAATTGCCTAGTGACCAACCGCAAGTCCCTTCAATTGCGGACTGGAGTGAGCGTCTCAGTCGAATTTGGCCATTGACCCTCTCCACTTTGGACGCTGCACATAAAGCCCATAAGAAGCAAGCAGATAAAAAGCGCTCTCAGCCCTATGAATACCGGCCTGGGGATTTGGTATATTTGTCCACGAAATTCCTGCACACTACGCAGAAGATAAAGAAATTGGGACCCAAATATGTTGGCCCTTTCCCTGTTGTAAAGGTCATCAATCCTGTTTCTGTTCGTTTACAATTGCCAAAACACCTCAACCGCATCCACCCGGTGTTCCACATTAACCTCATCAAACCTGTTCGGGTTTCCCACTTGCGTCCCCCAGATGAACCTCCGCCTGCTCCATTACTAATTGATGGGGAACGTCATTTTGAAGTTCGTTCCATTCTTGATTCCCGCAAGCACCGTAATCGCATCCAATACCTGGTGGCTTGGAAGCATTTTCCTCCCTCCCACACTGAATGGGTTGATAAATCCCATGTTCGTGCTCCCCGCCTACTTCAGAAATTTTATGCTGCTTATCCCGACAAGCCTTGACTTTCTTTCCCCCCCCCCCTTCTTCTTTTTGTGTTTTGTTGTTTGTCTGTTTCGTTTGTTTTTTTTCCCCAGGCCTAACAGCCTTTTTCCGGGGGGCGGCCGGATGTCAGCTTCTGCCTTGCTGTTGCTTCAGCTGCCATGAAACGGGGAGGGAGGGCTAGTATTTGGGAGGGGTTAATTGATGGGCTGGAGGAATCTTCTAGGATGTTCGAGATGCTCGGATGGCGCATGCGTGAGAGCTTCCCGCGTAGATTAACGGCCTCGACATTCCATCTTCGTGATGCCTGTTTGAAGTTATCTCACACCTGACACTTGAAGGACTTATGATTGGCCTGGAGCTATGATCCTAAGGGGTGGGGAATGGACTATTCTATATATCAATCGCTTTCGCGCCTGATTAAGTAGACTTTGCTTCGCAACTGCTTGCTTACCATTTATAATTAGTAAAAGTACTTTGGATTTCCAATCCATGGAGTCTCTTAGTCTTTCTTTCCTAATTATGTAATGGAGTGACGCTGACACTTCTCTTCACTAGACCAGCCATGCCCAGTTCCTGCAACCGTTCATCGTATGTTTTAGCCTCCAGTCCCCTAATCCTCTTGGTTGCTCTTCTCTGCACTCTTTTTAGAGTCTCAACATCTTTTTTATACTGTGGTGACCAAAACCGGATGCAGTACTCCAGGTGTGGCCTTACTAAGGCTTTATAGAGTGGTACTAGTAGCTCCCTTGATCTTGATTGTATTCCTCAATTAATGCAATTTAGGATTGCATTGGCTTTTTTGGCTGCTGCCACACACTATTGGTTCATAAAAGATGGTCTTTTGTATGTGTGTGAATGTGCCCACAGTAATGTTTAATTTGGTGAACTTGCTGTTCTGATGGGGAAATGTTTTATTTGACTTTTATTGAAAGTACAAATCTCCTTTGATGTGTCTCTGGGTGCCACTTCTATATGCTCAGGAAGTTTGCATTCTGTTGACTATCACTTGTTTGGCTTACTCATTTTCATCCCGACTGTCAGTTATCAGCAGAAGAAATAGTCTGGGAACCATTCCAACATTATATTGACTCTGCTTGATGATCATATAGTATTAATAATTAAATAAAAAGTCAGAGATGGTGCAGGATTAAATTCAATTTTGATTTAAAGTCTTACCATAACGAATTTTTGTAAGTCTTCGGCAAGAACTTATCTGACCTATTTTAAAATCCATACCAGGAAGATAGATTTCTGAGCATGTACAAATTTGACCTCCTGATGAAAATCCTATAATTACAGTGGCAACAGCCAGATTTTTAATGACTGCTATAAAAATAAGGCTTCTAGTAAAAAGAAAAAAATCAGGAGGTTGCAGTTTTACGTAATGTTTAGTACTTAAATGATTTATATTGTATTAGTAAGTAAAAATATTAAGTAATATTTAATGTAATATTTATTAGATATTTTGTTAAATTGTTTTAAGTTACATTTTATACTTCCTTTGGGACCTTTTGGCCAAAAATAAACGTGACCCGTCAAAACCGCGGAGGACAAAATCGCGCTCGACGAAAGCGCGCATGTGATGTCATCACAGCGCGACGAAAAAAATTAAAAATTGAAATAAAATTAAAATTAAAGCAAGCCGATTCACATAAAGGTAAGGGTTAGGGTTAGGGTTAGGGTTAGGGTTAGGGTTAGGTTAAGGGTTAGGGTTAGGTTTAGAGCGTTAGGGTTACGTTTAGCGTTAGGTTAAGGGTTAGCGTTAGGTTTAGCGTTACGTTAACGGTTAGGTTTAGGGTTAGATTTAGGGTTAGGTTTAGGGTTAGGTTTAGGGTTAGGTTTGGGGGGGTTAGGGTAAGGTTTTCGCTTTTTTTTTACATTTTTCGATCACAGCGCGATGTTTTCGTCGCGCTGTGATGACGTCAAATGCGCGCTTTCATCGAGCGCGATTTTGTCCTCCGCGGTTTTGTGGTGGAACCAAAATAAAATGGGTGAATCTTGGAACAAGAATTCTGGCAGCAAAATAGAGGTAATCTTTGATAGGTTCTTTGTGACTGTCCAAAGTTGCAACAGCACTAAAAAAAAATGACCTATGACCATTATTCACACTTATGACTGTTCAGACCCTTGGCAACTAACTCATACTTATGACCGCTGCAGTGTCGGAGGGTCTTGGGATCCTCTTTTACAACCTTCGGACAAACAAAGTCAAAGGGGAAACCTGCTTCACGTAACAACCGTGTTGCTACCTTAACAATGGCAGTGATTCACTTAACAACTGTGGCAAGAAAAGTCATAAAAGGGGCAAACCTCACTTAAAAAATAACTCAGCAACAGAAATTTTGGCAATTTGTAAGTTGAGGACTAGCTGTAGAGAGAGGTGAATTTTATACACTTGATTTCAGGACTTTCAATACATTGTATTACTCCAAAAGGAGAACAGCCCTGAACTTAAGATAATTTCCCCCCACCTCCTCCAAAAAGTGAAGATTTGGCAGCAGGGAGGAAAAATGCAACACCGGTAAAAATCCTGGAAAATGCCCAGCTGTGTATCTTGTCTCCTCTTGAGCAGGGGGCTGGACTAGAAGACCTCCAAGGTCCCTTACAACTGTTATTCTGTTGGACTGTGAATTCCAGATAAAGCCAATCTCAGAAGCACCTCCTTAATAAAAAATATGTATGTGAAAATCACACCCACATTTTCTAATTGTTGGGCAATAAACCTCCATTGGCAAAAGCCCCATAAAACTTTGCATTGTAAACCCATCATTTTACACAACTGGCCAAAATGAGGCAGCGTATATGGTTGATCAAGGTTTCTTGCTTGACAGTGTTTATAAACCAAGCCATGACTGCCCTCCAGAGTTAGTTTGGAAAAATGAAGGACTCTTGACACCCTCTGTGTTGATTAATACGCTTTCTTAAAAGGTGTCAACTTTGATGATATTTTTTTGTCACATTAACATGGCTCTCGTTCTAAAACTACATCCTGGCAGATGGAGTGGTCTGTACATCACCTTCTCTCTGAACTGGGATCAAATCTACCTCAAAAGCACAATTTGACCAAGAATGGCAGGTCCTATGGGAGCATGTCCTAAAGATTTATCTGCTGGGACTCGGAGTGGCTCCCACTGTTAGGTAAGCATCACTACTCTTCACATTTTTTCTTGGGAACATACCTGGGTAAGACCCTAACATGTGCGATGGGTTGACATCTGTTTGTTCCTTTGTTCTGTGACACGCCTGGTTTTCCACAGCCCTCATGCAGTGTTTATGTCTTTTTCCTCTGAAAAGGTGGAGCAGTCTGAACAGGGTGTCTCCAATATCGCTTTGTATATCTCCACAATGCACCTAAATCCTACTGATGGCCACAATTTGTCCCACAAAGGAAATAATAGTTCTACGAAATATGAGGCATGGACACTGTGAGGCGTATACAAAATTAATTACAGCTGAGCTCACCACTCATTGCAATTAATTACTGTGCAATTACATGCTTGGTGAGGTGGCCATGGGTAGATGAAGATAAAAGAAAGTTAGCCTAGGCATGCT
The DNA here is from genome assembly GCF_051295495.1 of Thamnophis sirtalis. Lineage (NCBI taxonomy): Eukaryota > Metazoa > Chordata > Lepidosauria > Squamata > Natricidae > Thamnophis > Thamnophis sirtalis. The sequence goes on along the minus strand of NW_028261394.1, from coordinate 26,177,440 downwards.
TGGTGAGGTGGCCATGGGTAGAAACCTGCCATGTGAATCCGGGTATCACATCAGGCCATCAGAAGGGGCGTTTGGATTCCTTTCTGGTCCTTGAAAAAGGCAGGGTGTGTTCGAAGAGAACCTTGCATGGCAGCCCCTTCAAAGCCCAGCAGGAAACCTAAAGCAAGGTCTGCACTGGGGTGGGGAGGGGAGACATCTTGAAGGACTCCAGCCACTGATTAGAAAATTGAGTGAACCAGGCCATCGCTTTGATCCAATATCAGATGATCGATAGGGAGATGGATGGATAAATTGATAGATGGATAGATAAATGGATACAGAGATAAAGATAGATAGATAGATAGATAGATAGATAGATAGATAGATAGATAGATAGATAGATAGATAGATAGAAAGAGAAAGAGAAAAAGAAAGAAAGATAGATAAATGGATGGATAGATAAATGGATGGATAGCTAAATGGATGGATATAGAGATAGATGAATATAGAGATAAAGGGATATAGATAGATAAATAGATATAGATGGATGGATGGATAAATGGATAGATAAATGGAAAGATACGTAGATAGATATGGATAGATGGATGGATATAGATAGATAGATAGATAGATAGATAGATAGATAGATAGATAGATAGATAGATATGGATGGATGGATGGATACAGGGATACATGGATAGATAAATGGACACAGAGATAGGGATAGATAGATAGAGATGGATGGATAAATGGATAGATGGATAGGTAAATTGATACATATACATATACATATACATATACATATACATATACATATACATATACATATACATATACATATACATATACATATACATATACATATACATATACATATACATATACATATACATATACATATACATATACATATACATATACATATACATATACATATACATATACATATATATATATATATATATATATATATATATATATATATGAGAGAGAGAGAGAGAGAGAGATAAATGGATGGATGGATAGATAAATGGATATAGAGATAGATCAGACAAGAAGACCGCCATGAAATGGGCCATTACTTCCCAGGTAAAGGGGAGAAAACTTCACAGATTTTACAGGGCTTTGAGGGACTCCTTGGCTGGGCTTCAAAGGAAGAAGAGGGGCTGAGGAAGAGGCCAAGCAAGGAGGGGAAAGGACGGAGCTGTGAACGGGGTTGTGCCCTTTTTAGGGGTTTCATTTTAACATTGATTACTGTACATTCAAAGTGACAATAAAGTCATTCTAAGGGCGGAGAGCACGGCTGTGATGTCCCGAGATTTCTTATTTCAATCAATCAGAATAGAGCTGGGACTTTGGAGGTCTTCTAGTCCAACCCCCTCCTGAAGCAGGGGATCCTACACCGTTTCCTTCCCTCCTCTAGAATAGATGACAACGTTCATTCATTAGATAAAACCCACCTTGCTTTTGATTCAGGATCTCAAGGAAGCAGAGAGCTCGAGAGTGCTCCCTCCTCCCTTGTCCCCTAACAACACCCCTGTGAGGTAGGCTCCTGGTCCCGGGACCTCCCGCCCGTTCTCGGGCTCAATTGAGACACCCGGGGAGAAGGCGTCCCTCGTGGGGAAACTGCGCAGGGGATCTTCCCAGGCAGGCTGAAGTCGGGAGATTCTCACGCCGGGAATATTGCAAGGGTGGAGGCTCGTGGCGCTCTGCGGACCGGGCTTCACTGTTCGCAGGCCGGGGGCTCAACCATCCTCTCCCGCAACCGTCCAGCCAGCCCGATCTAAGAGCCCTCTCGCTTCATCCCGAGCCGTTGCACCACCGCTGAGTCCGGCCGTTCCCGGCTACTTCGCGTGTTCGGGCTCTTGAGCGGCTGCGTTACGCCGCCTCGTCCCTCTCCCCGAATGGCTCAGCCGCGCGTCGTGCAAATAAGACGATCGCAGCCCTGGAGGCTAAAACATACGAAGAAGGGCTGCGGGTCTTGGGTCTGGCTGGTGACTTGAGTCTAGAGAAAAGAAGAATTAGGGGTGCCACGAGAGCAGCCTTCCAGTCCTTGAGGGGCTGCCACAAAGAAAGGTTATTCTCCAAAGCACCCGAAGGGAAGATGAATAATGTATGGAAACTAACCAAGGAGAGAAGCAACCTGGAATTAAGGATAAACTTCCTAACAGGGAGGACAATTAACCAGTGGAACAGCTGGCCACCAGAAGTTGCGGGTGCTTCATCCCTGGAAGTTTTTAAGAAGAGACTAGAAAGTCAATTGTCTGAGATGGCATAAGGTCTCCTGCTTGAGCAGGGGGCTGGACTAGAAGACCTCCAAGGTCCCTTCCAGCTCTATTCTATTCTAAATTCTATTCTACAAGCAACAGAGGGCAGGGCAGGAAATAATGGATGGAAACTAACCAAGGAGAGAAGCAACCTGGAATTAAGGAGAAACTTCCTAACAGGGAGACAATTAACCAGTGGAACAGTTGGCCACCAGAAATTGTGGGCGCTGCTCCATCACGGTTTTTTTTTTAAGAAGAGTTGAGACGGCCACTTGTGTCAAATTGCACAGGATCTCCTGTTTGATCAGGTGGCTGGACTAGAAGACCTCCAAGGTCCCTTCCAGCTTCTATTCTAAGAATGAGGCAGCGCTCTTGCGGGGAAGCCCGGGCGGGGACGGCGTGGTCCGCCTCAGGGCAGTGGGTTGGGGTGGCTTGTATCCCCTCGCCGTTTTTGAGATGCTCCCGCCAGGGGAAGCGGCGGCACTCTGCGCGCGCTCAGAGGCCCCTTTCCCTCACTCGCCGGCCCGGCCACTGGCGGCGGGGGCGGCCTGGCAGCGGGCGCGATGCTTCGGCGGAGGGGCGGCGCCGTCGGGGGCGGAGCGGGGCGGGCGCACAGCCATGAGGCTAGCAGGTGCCCGGCCAGCGCAACCGAATCCTCGCCAGACGTTCCTCGATGGCCGCCAGACCAACCAGCCGCTCCTTCAGCCGTGCCGAGCTGCGCGCCGGCTGCGCCCAGGGCGCCTGCCTGGTGCTGACCGGCCGCCGCCTCTACGACCTCAGCGCCTTCGCGCGCCTCCACCCGGGCGGGCAGCAGGTGCTGCTGGAGCGGGCTGGCACCGACGTGAGCGCCGCGCTGGACGGCCCGCCGCACCGGCACTCGGCCAACGCGCGCCGATGGCTCCAGCAGTACTATCTGGGCGAGCTGGAGGCCGACGGGGAGGCAGAGCAGGTAACAGGCGTCGGGCGGGGCCAGGGCGCGCACTCACTCCCGGGGCTCCTGCGGGCTGCTGGGCGAGGCTGCGGGCTGTCCCGCCGCGGGGCGAAGGCAGTGCGCGCCCCCACCTCAGGCTGCCGAGCCCGGCTCGTCTTTCGGCCGCGGGAGCGAAAACCCCGCAGTAAGCGGGGAAGAGCCGCGGGGGGCAAAGAGCGGCCGAAAAGGGCCGGGCTGTCTCGTCCCTCAGTCCCCGCCGCCTCAGCCGCCGTTTCGGCCTTGCTCAGGCGGGCCCTTTTGGGACGCGAGGGCTTCGTCTGCCGTCAGGGGCCAAGATGCCCGAGGGGATGCTGGGCGTTGAAGTCCACGGCTGGCAGGGGCGCTCCAGTCTTCGGGAGGGTCCGACGGTCCCTCCACCCCTGTACGGCGCTTCTTGAACTCAGAGCCGTAATTAACCAGTTAACCAAAACCGATGCCTGAAGTAGCTGCTGATAGCCTGGAAGCATTAGCAATGGCATTTATATGTCGCCTTATGGGAGACGAAGAGCAATAACTTAGATTTATACCTCGCTTTATGTGGGAAAGAATAGCAATAACACTTAGACATATGTTGCTTTATGTGGGAAAGAATAGCAATAACAATATCACTTAGATTTATATGCTGCTTCAGTGCTTCACAGCCCTCTCTAAGCGGTTTATAGAGTCAACCTATTGCCCCCAACAATCTGGGTCCTTGTTTTACCCACCTCGGAAGGACGGAAGGCTGAGTCATCCTTGAGCTGCTTAGAAGCCCTCTCCAAGAGAGAAAAACTCCAGATTCCATCCACCCCCAGTCAGGATTGGCTGTGCATGATGGGTGCTGGGTATGGTACCTGTACAATTTTGCAGAGTTTATCCTGTGTGCCATGGTAGGTGAGCATGGACACCTGTTTATCTCAAGGGTTTCCAATTTCAGACCCAGCAGCAGTTCAAAGTGGTTCAGGCCACCTTTGCTGTTTTGTTCTGTTTCTTCTGAACCGGCTCAGCTGATGCCCCCCACTAATCTAGTCTTTCTATTTTCTGGGGAACTTCCATTGAGCCAATTTTGGCCATGAAAATTGTGCTGGAGACTTCTCTCTGGGGACGAAAGAAAACTCCAGTTTAGTAGACTTCTAATTTTAGTGGGTGACTTTTCTACTCCGTCCTCAACTGCCAAGGAGAGAGAGAGAGAATAGAAAGGAAGTTTGGCCAAGAAGAAATTAAAAGTCAAAGGGAGAGGTTATGTTGCCAGATAGCTTGGAAGAACAAAAAAAAATGGTCCTTGTGAAATCAGAAACTCTCACCATGTTGCATGTCAGTGAAAAATATGAGCATCATACCCAAGGTTTGTTTTATGCATGGCAACACCTGAAAGCAAAGTTTTAGTGCTTGAATGTCTTAGAAACCTATTGTGCTCTTTTTCACCCACTCCCTTTCAAAGTAACAATATCAAGGATAGATCCATCGCTAGGTAGGTGGAGTGGCAGATGCTTCCCAGGGCAATATTTTACTTACCTGTTGCATGGGTGTAGTCCATGAAAGTTGGTGCTGGGGGCCTTTTTGAGATGATGAAAAATTGCACAATAAGGAGGAGGGGGGAAGCAAAATCATCTTCATTGAAGCTCGACTCCTGATGCATTGCCATCATCTTGGTGGCATCGTGGGCGTGGCTTTCTGTGGCTTCTCCTGGTGCGTTCTTTTGACTTTGCTGTCTACCTGCGGCTCTTTCCTTGTTATATGTATCTGCTGTGTACACCCACTTCAGGCCAAGGGACATATCAGACTATCTATTTAATTCAGAGTTCATTTCCTTTCGGTTCAGGTAAAGGGTAGAGTTGGGTGTAAGTAAGTAGTAAAATCTTTATTACGCGGTCAAAGACCAGCAATACACATTAGTTTTTACACTATATCAAAAAATACTAACATTAAAATATAATTAAAAAGTATTGACATTAGAAGTGGATAATAATATAATGGTCCAAAGATTGTGAAAAGGTATGTCCAGATAATTGGTATAAGATGACAACTATACTTCCATAGCCAATTTTTTTCTTATGGACATTGCAGCAGAACAGAACTTTGCCACTGCATACATGGTAACCGGGTTAGTGTCCTGGAGGAGAAAGCCTAGATAAAAATTGTCTGCCCTCCCTGGCAATCTCTCTAATAAGGGGAGAATATGTGCAGACCTACAAGCTCTGTATAGCTCACAGTGTAATAGAACATGTGAATTATCTTCCACTTCTCCTTTACCACATATACAAACCCGTTCTGCTATAGGTGTTCTCTTATACCTGCCCTGGGGGAGTGCTGAAGGAAGAATGCTAAATCTGGCTCTGAAGAAAGCTATTCTTTGTTTTGGGGAGATCAGGTCATTTAGATATCTTGCCGATTCCCACACTCCCTGTTTGATTCTGTCCCTACTGTGGAGAGGCAACTGTTTAGTTCTTGGAACTCCATGTCCCTCATTCTATTGATTACTACTTGCTTTGCTTGTTTAAAGCCTAGGGACATTAAGAATAATGTTGAGAGCCCATAAGAGCCCAGCCTGTGATCAATTGCCTGTTTCCAGGGGGATGGGAAATTGTCAGTCAACACTAGTGGGGACAGTCCCTTTGGAAGAAATGCATTTTAAGCCAATAAATGATCATCATCTTCCAGGCTCCTACCTGAATTTGAGGCATGCCTGTCTCAATTCTTAACTGGGCATTTGGAGTTCCATTGGGTGCGGCTAAGATGGCTCGCAGGAATTTAGTTTGTATGGTTTCTAGCAAGTCTCTCTTTGCAAGGATTCCTGTTGTGCCCCGTAAAGAATTTGTGCCAATGTTTTGGCCTCAAAAAGTTTTAAGGAAGCAGGTACTAACTGACCTCCACTTGTATAAAAGAAATGTTTGATTGCATTTGAGGACCTAATGGCCACTTACAATGTGTGGTCCAGGTGTGCCTTCCATGTCCCTAGCGAGTGGAAAACCACATCAAGGTATCTAAATGTTCTAACCTGTTCCAAACTATATCCTTCTATTTGCCAGGAGTAATGGCTTGGTCTTTTAGCAAAAAGTAAAATTTTTGATTTATCGAAGTTAAGGACCAGCTTATTTTGCCTGCAATAGCCACGTGAGCTGGGTGGAGTGCAGGCCGATCTTTGCCAGGGAAAACATGGAAAGGCTTAACACAGGCGACAGCAGCAACAAACTTGGTTCTACCAATGATTAGCTGCATCGCTGCCTCGCTTGCCAGTTCTGTTCCCCTGCTTTATTGTGTGATATTTCTGCCCCTTGCCTCTGCCTCCTTCCCCTACAATTGCTTGGGTTAGCGTGTCATTGTTTATTTGTTTGTTAGTTTATCTTCCTCATCCTGTTTGCCCCACAACAACAACCTGGTAGGGTGAGTTGAGCTAAGGGAGAGAGGGAGACTGGCTAGGGGTGAAATTAAGCAGATTCTCACAGGTTTTGGAGAACCGGTAGCAGAAATTCTGAGTAGTTCGGGGAACTGATAAATACCTCCTCTGACTGGCCCCAGAGTGGGGTGAGAATGGAGATTTTGTAGTATCCTTCCCCTGGAGTGGGGTGGGAATAGGGATTTTGCAGTATCCTTCCCCTGGAGTGAGGTGGGAATAGGGATTTTGCAGTATCCTTCCCCTGGAGTGAGGTGGGAATGGAGATTTTGTAGTAACCTTCCCCTGGAGTGAGGTGGGAATAGGGATTTTGCAGTATCCTTCCCCTGGAGTGGGGTGGGAATGGAGATTTTGCAGTATCCTTCCCCTGGAGTGGGGTGGGAATGGAGATTTTGCAGTATCCTTCCCCTGGAGTGGGGTGGGAATCAAGATTTTGTAGTAACCTTCCCCTGGAGTGGGGTGGGAATGGAGATTTTGTAGTAACCTTCCCCTGGAGTGGGGTGGGAATGGAGATTTTGTAGTAACCTTCCCCTGGAGTGGGGTGGGAATGGAAATTTTGCAGGATCATTCCCCTGGAGTAGAGTGGGAATGGGGATTTTGTAGTATCCTTCCCCTGGACTGGGGTGGGAATGGAGATTCTTCAGTATCCTTCCCCTGGAGTGGGGAGGAAATGGAGATTTTGCAGTATCCTTCCCCTGGAATGGGGTGGGAATGGAGATTTTGCAGTATCCTTCCCCTGTAGTGGAGTGGGAATGGGGATTTTGTAGTATCCTTCCCCTGGAGTGGGGTAGGAATGGAGATTTTGCAGTATCCTTCCCCTGGAGTGGGGAGGGAATGGAGATTTTGCAGTATCCTTCCCCTGGAGTGGGGTGGGAATGAAGATTTTGCAGTATCCTTCCCCTGGAGTGGGGTGGGAATCAAGATTTTGTAGTAACCTTCCCCTGGAATAGGGTGGGAATCAAGATTTTGTAGTAACCTTCCCCTGGAGTGGGGTGGGAATGGAGATTTTGTAGTATCCTTCCCCTGGAGTGGGGTAGGAATAGGGATTTTGCAGTATCCTTCCCCTGGAGTGGGGTGGGAATCAGGATTTTGTAGTAACCTTCCCCTGGAGTGGGGTGGGAATGGAGATTTTGAAGTATCCTTCCCCTGGAGTGGGATTGGGAATGGAGATTTTGCAGTATCCTTCCCCTGGAGTGGGGTGGGAATGGAGATTTTGCTGTATCCTTCCCCTGGAGTAGCAGTTAGACTTAATAGCAATAGCAGTTAGACTTATATACCGCTTCATAGGGCTTTCAGCCCTCTCTAAGCGGTTTACAGAGTCAGCATATCGCCCCCAACAACAATCCGGGTCCTCATTTTACCCACCTCGGAAGGATGGAAGGCTGAGTCAACCCTGAGCCGGTGAGATTTGAACAGCCGAACTGCAGAACTGCATTCAGCTGAAGTAGCCTGCAGTGCTGCATTTAACCACTGAGCCACCTCGGCTCTGGAGTGGGGTGGGAATAGGGATTTTGCAGTATCCTTTCCTTGGAGTGGGGTGGGAATCAAGATTTTGTAGTAACCTTCCCCTGGAGTGGGGTGGGAATGGAGATTTAGTAGTATCCTTCCCCTGGAGTGGGGAGGGAATGGAAATTTTGCAGTATCCTTCCCCTGGAATGGGGAGGGAATGGAGATTTTACAGTATCCTTCCCCTGCTATGCCCACATAACCAATATTTTTAAAAAATGAATTTCACCACTGGGACTGGCCCAAAATCACCCAGCTGGTTTTCATGGCTAAGGTATGACTAGGTCTCTAGCTGGTACCTTAACCACTGGACCAAACAGGCTCTCAGGGGTATTTCTGAGATTTGTTGAGCCCACCTCTGCTAACTGATAAATCATGATTTTTCCAGTCGTGGAAAAAGGCTCAATCAAACAGGTATAGGATTTGATTGAGGTCAGGAAGAGATAGGGTTTTTTGGCAAACAATCTGACGAGTTGAGGGCAGCAAAGGGCATTTTCAGGGCAATGTCCAATGCCACTGACTTTAAGTCAGCTAAGAGGGGCTCATGCAAACTTTGGAGACACAAATGCAAAGAGGACCAGACAAAGGTTAATTCTTCGAGAGCTTCATGGGTATAACTACATTGCTTAGATCTTGTCTGGTCATGTGCCTGGCATGACTAAACGCTGAAGGCGCACGGAACGCTGTTACCTTCACACCAAAGGTGGTCCCTATTTTTTTACATGCTGTTGAACTGCTAGGTTGGCAGAAGCTGGGACAAGTAATGGGAGCTCACTCCGTTACACGGCGCTAGGGATTCTAACCGTTGAACTGCCGACTTTCCTCATCGATAAGCTCAGCATCTTACCCACTGAACCACCGCGTCCCTAACATCAGTGATAGCTGATAGCAATAGCACTTAAGACTTATATGCTGCTTCACAGTCCTTTACAGCTTTCTCTAAGCAGTTACACCACTAATCAAACTATATAAAGCTAAGGAAATCTGCATCCTCCTATATGGAGCTGAGGTGTGGGTTTTACAGTTTTAGAACAAACACAGTCTCAGCACCCGAGATGTATTTTGGGTGTGGACCCTAAGACATCTGCGGCAGCTGTCAGAGCAGAATTGGGAATTTACACAATTCATGCACTGTCTAAAATTAGAACTTATAATTACTGGCTGAAAATTAATGAAATGGAGACGGATAGTTAAGTTATGCCTACTAGAGCAGATAAACTTGCAATCACAAACCAGCCTAACACCCCCTCCCCCCGTACCCAACCCAACCCAACCTCATCCGGCTGGCTCAGCATTCTTGGAACTGTGGCTGCCGCACATCTGGAGGGCTCCGGATTGTGGGGGGGCTGAGTTTAGAAGCTGCTTTTCTGGGAGAACCACAAGCATTCTGCCAGAAATGTGTGAGAAGTAGTTGTTTGCTGCAGACGAGATGAGGTGTGGAAAAAAGAGGAGCAACGTTGGGAACTGAATAACTAAAGATGGTTGCAGCTATGTGGGCCATCCTGCGTTCCTTGGCCAATTCAGTATGTCCAGTCTAACAAAGAGAATGATTAGGGGGTGACATAATAGCAGTTTTCCAATATCTGAGGGATTCTCTCCAAACTCTCCAAAGCATCAGAGGGCAGGACAAGAAGGAGCAGGTGGAAGCTCAGAGGGAGGCACCACTTAGAACAGGATAAAAGTTTTGGCATTGGGAACAATCAACCAATGGAACCAAAGTTGCCTTCAGAAATTCTGGGAGCTCCAACATTGGAAGTTTTCAAGAAGAGACTGGAGAACCATTTGTCCAGAATGGTATAGGGGGTTAGACTAGAACCATGAGGGCGAACCTATGGCACACATGCCCAAAGTGGCACACAGAGCCATGTTGCCCGGCATGTGCAGCATCGCCCTTTCCTTTTTCTTGTTTCTGGCGCACATGAGTGCGCGGCAACCAGCTGGACTTAGCACATGTGGCAGTGCCGGAAACCGGAAGAGCTGGTCTTCCAGTTTCCGGCGTGCACATGTGTGCCAGCCAGCTGACTGTCGTCTGCACATGCGTGCCAGAAACTGGAAGACCAGCTGGCCAGTGCACAAGTTCATTTCCCAGGTCCATGCTCTTCTTCCAGGTTGCGGGCCTGGCACGCGCTCCCTTTTCGGCACTTGGTTTGCCATCACTGGGCTAGAAGATCCTGGAGCACCGGGGAACTACCAGAGGACTGGAAAAGAGCTGATGTGGTTCCCATCTTCAAAAAAAATAGTGGGGGAAACAGACCCAGGAAACTAGAGACCAATCAGCCTAACATCAATACCCGGGAAGATCCTGGAAAAGATAATAAAAAAACCAGACCTGCCAAATCTAGAAATGAATAAAATAATAACTAGCAGTCGGCACGGGTTTGTTTCATTCTTCAACATAGTGACTAAATTAGTAGGCCAGCAAAATGCTGTGGACATAATATACTTGGACTTCAGCAAGGCATTCGACAAAGTAGACCACAACTACTTCTTGGTAAGAAAAAAGTGGGATAGATAACATCATCACTAAATGGATTCATCAGTGGCTGACAAACCGTACTCAACAAGTAGTCCTAAACGATGCTTCCATCTACATGGAAGGAAGGGAGCAGTGAGATACCAGAAGGTTCCGTCTTAGATCCAATACTCTTCAATATCTTCATAAATGACTTAGATGAGGGAATAGAAGGGGAACTTACCAAATTTGCAGATGATATTAAGCTGGCAGGAATAGCTAACACCCTAGAAGATAGGCTCAAGATCCAGACGAATCTTGACAGACTTGAACACTGGGCCCTATTCAGAGGTGGGTTCCTACCAGTTCGCACCTATTCGGCAGAACCGGTTCGTCAAATCTACCGAACCGGTTAGAAGAGGTTCCACCAGTGGACCCGGAAAGCAGGCCACACCTACAGAAGAGGTTTCAAAAAATTTTGAAACCCACCACTGGTCCTTGGATATGATTATTCTACACTATCATGCTCATATTTATAAAATTCAGTGCCTCTGTGAAAGGTAAGGATGACTACTGCGTTTGTGGTGCAATCAGAACATTGCGTGTGTTGAAGTTGCTTTAACGCAAACCAAAGATGCCTTTTAAAAAACAAGTTTACATCATATTCTTATGCATGCCAGTGCTGTGTGTGGGGTAATTTAAGGTGGTTCTGACAAGTGTCGTCGGCATCTTCGTATCCGGTCACATGGGCGGCAAGCCACTCCCACAAAGGAGGCCACACCCACAGAGTAGGTTCGAACAATTTTTGAAACCCAACACTGGCCCTATTTAACAAAATGAAATTCAATGTAGAGAAAAGTAAAGTCTTACACTTAGGCAAGAAAAACCAAAAGGACACACATAGAGTGGGAGAAACCAGGCTTAATAGCAGTGACTGTGGAGTCTTAGTGGACAACCAGTTAAATGTGAGCCACTTCTGTGTGGCGGCAGCCAAAAAAGCCAACACAATCCTAAATTGCATTAACTGAGGGATACAATCAAGATCAAGTCAGGTACTAATACCACTCTATTAAGCCTTAGTAAGGCCACACCTAGAGTACTGCATCCAGTTTTGGTCACCACACTATAAAAAGAGATGTTGAGACTCTAGAAAGAGTGCAGAGAAGAGCAACCAAGATGATGAGGGGACTGGAGGCTAAAACATAAGATGAATGGTTGCAGGAACTGGGCATGGCTAGTCTAGTGAAGAGAAGGACCAGGGGAGGCAGGATAGCAGCCTTCCAATATTTGAGGGGCTGCCACAGAGAGGAGGGGGTCCACCTGTTTTCCACAGCACCCGAAGCCCAGACAAGGAATAATGGATGGAAACTGACCAAGGAGAGAGATTCAACCTGGAAATAAGGAGGAATTTTCTGACCGTGAAAACAATCCACCAATGGAACAGAAGTTGCCTTCAGAAGTTGTGGAATCTTCATTACTGGAGGCTTTCAAGAAGAGACTAGACTGCCATCTGTCAGAAGTAGTGTAGGGTCTGCTTGGATGGTGGTGGGGAGGTTAGACTAGATGACCTCCAAGATCCCTCCCAATTCTGTTATTCGGTATTCAAGAGACTGCTCTGAGCACACACACCCTACTCTCCTGGTGAAGATGCCAGGGAACCTGCTTGTCAGTGAGTGCCTCATTCCATGTTTGTGGTCATAATCCCTGTGCCTAACCGCCCCCTTTCCCCTCCTCCTCCTTTTCCTCTTCTTCCTCTTTGTGCCCTCTCTGGAATCCCCCATCTCCCCTTGTCCCTGCTCTGGCAGAACAAGTCCAGCCAGTTCCCAGGAACCGGCTGAACTCAACAAACAAGTTCTTATTCTGCTTCCTTTGAAATGCCAGTGGTGGTGCAAATCTACGAGCCCGTTGACGAGGCATCTCAAGCGCACAATTGCCGCCTGGCACCAAAGGGGCGGCTTGTCTGCCTCCAGCTCAAGCTGGTGCTCCTCGCTGTTGTGCTTGCGTTTCCTTCTTGGAGACTGACTTTTTCCCACCCTTGGCAAAGGCTGACCAACAGAGCAGGCTTTCTTACTTACTCATCCTTTACTTGGTGGTCGGGAGGGCTGGGGCAGAGCCCCTTACAGCTACACCAGTGATTCTCCAGCTCGGCAACTTGAAGATGGGTGGATTTCAACTCCCAGAATTCCCAGCTGTGCTCTCTTAAGTTGCCCAGCTGGAGAAACACTGAGCTTCATGAACAGGTCCCTGTGGTTTTCTTGGGAGCCTTTTGGAAGTAGATTTTCATTGTGGCCTTCTTGGTAGAGAAGGAGGACTGGTCCAAAGTCATCCAGCTGATGTCCGGGCGTAAGATAAGGATGAGAGCTCAGATTCATCTTTCTAACCCAGAGCCTTAACCAGTAGAGCTGTCAGGCTCTTAAGAACAAGTTGTTTTCAAATTACCTCCCACCCACCCCCAAAAAACCTTTGAAAATTAAAAGACTTCTTTGCAGAACAAGTCACCAAATCTAAAACAGCAAGAATCATAAAATCATAGGGCTGGAATGGACTTTGAAGGTCTTCTAGTTCAACCTCCTAATACCAATGTTGGCGAACCTTTTAGGCACAGGAGCATGCGTGTGCATGCGCACATGTGCCGGAAACTTGGAAGAGCAGCCACCTGGTGTGCGCATGCCGGGCAGCTGCTCTTCTGGTTTCTGCGCACAACCAGCTGATCTTTGCACACGCATGCTTGCCGGAAACCAGAAGGCCAGGTGGCTGGAGCGCACACACATACACTGGAACCTGGAAGAGCAACAGGCGACAGTTCGCGTGCCCAGAGAGTTGACTCTGTGTGCCACTTCTGGCACGTGTGCCATAGGTTTGCCATCACGGTCCTATAACATTTGAGACAAATTGCTGTCCAGTCTCTTCTCCAAAGCCTCCAGTGATGGAACTCCCACAACTTCCGAAGGCAAGCCAGTGGCTGATTGTTCTCCTGCTCCGGAAATTTCTCCTTAGTTCTAGGTTGAATCTCTCCTTGGTCAGTTTCCAACTGTTACTTCTCGTTCTGCCCGCAGGTGCATTGGGGAATAGGTTGACCACCTCTTCTCTGTGCCAGGTCCTCAAGGGCTGGAAAACAGCTATCATTTCTCCATAATCCTTCTCTTCCTTGGGCTGAACATTCCTCATCCTCTGAACGGTTCATCATACGGTTTAGCCACCTGACTCCTTATCACTGTTGCTGCTATTCTCTGCATTCTTACTCAGATCTTTTTGGTGTCATGGTGAACAGAAGTGGGTGCCGTATTCCAAGATGGGGCCTTACAAGGCCTTATAAAGTGGTATTAACCCTTCATGTGATCTTGATTCTATGCGTCTGTTGCTGAAGCCTAGGATTGCATTGGCTCTTTTGGCAGCCACAGTACACAGCTGGCTCATCCTTAAGTAGCTGTCCATTAGGACTCCAAGATCCCTCTGGCAGTTACTGCTGTTGAGCCAGGTACAGGCACAATTAAAGAAGGCGGAGATTTGATTCTGTTTTTGTTTACAGCAGGAAAGTCAAAATATAGGTTCTCATTCAAGGTTTGTTGAAACAGTTAGGAAAAACTAATTTATGTATGAAAATAGTTAGGGTTTCCATTAGAGACCATGTTATGCAGGCTGATATGATCTTTTCTCTTCTGGAACTGAAAAATATCTTATTTCCCCAAAAATAAGACAGGCTCTTATTTTCTTTTGACCCCCAAAATAAGCCCTTGGCCTTATTTTCGGGGAGGTCTTATTATTTTTGAAGTGCAGGAGGTGGTGAGCGTGGTCGCCTCATGGCTGTTGCTGTGTTGCAATATTTTCAGGGAGGGTTTATTTTAGTGCATGCGCTCAAAAGTCCAATTGGGCTTATTATCTGGGGCGGTCTTATTTTCAGGGAAACGGGGTACTGTACTACCCAACAAATTTAGGAAATATGGGGAAAGTGCATCCTTCCTGAAATTATATGGGAAATGTATATAAATATTTTAAACATTTATTTTGTTTATGAAATAAAAGGGCTAGATGAAAGCCTCAAAAAATGTTTGCAATTGGGGGCTGCTGCCGTGACAGTTTGCTACTTTGGGAAAGTAATGGGTAGCTGAATAATAATCAGTGGAGTTATAATGTGTGGTCATGCATTTCTGATTGCTTTCTGTTGCTAAGACACATACTCTGAAACATTAAAGAACAATTTCTGATATCAGATAAAGAAGAATAAGATGTATTCAGAAATAACTATTCAGAGATTCAATCCACATAATGTACCTTCTGGGTGATTAAAGTTACCCACAGTAGGTGATTTTGCGGTCATTTGTCTTGGGCAAATCAACCCCTTTGGGGCCACTGTATGGTATGAACCAGGGAATAGGTTGATTCAGTAGCTAGATTAAATGCGCTGTGGAAATGCTCCATGTAATCTGGCTGGGTTGGCACAGTTAACCTTTTCTGGTTGTAGAAGAGGACAGGTGTCCTATATGGTCTTTTGAGAAGCTGGTCAGTTATACAGATGCCAGAAGCTGGCTTCATACATTACATTCAGTCAAAATGTGGCTTGCCAAATTTTGGCCTAACGTAGCAATAGCAATAGCACTTAGACTTATATACAACTTCATAGTGCTTCACAGCCCTCTCTAAGCGCTGTACAGAATCAGCCTATTTGCCCTCAACAATCTGGGTCCTCATTTTACTAATCTTGGAAGGACGGAAGGCTGAATCAATCTTGAGCCTGGTGGGATTTGAACTATTGGCAGTGGGTAGAGTGAGCCTGCAATACTGCATTCTAATCATTGTGGGAAGGAAGGAAGGAAGGAAGGAAGGAAGGAAGGAAGGAAGGAAGGAAGGAAGGAAGATAGCAATAGACATATACAGCTTCACATTGCTTTCCAGCCCTCTCTAAGGGGCTTACAGAGTCAGCCTATTTGCCCCCAACAATCTGGGTTCTTTTTTTACCCACCTCGGAAGGATGGAAGGCTGAGTCAAGCTTAAGCCTGTTGAGATTTGAACTGCCAAACTGCTGGCAGTCAGCGGTCAGCAGAAGTAGCCTGCAATACTGTACTCTAACCACTGCGCCACCACAACATGATGTGTGAACCTAGTTTTTTGTGGTACTTGAACCATGAAGTGCATCCAGTTTCTAACTTGGGTTCAGGTTTGCTTATCTTCCTGAAAAGGGCTGCTTTGATTCGGAATCCGTCATACCTGGGACAGGAGTGAAATGCTATTGGTTCAGACCCGTTCGCCCACACCAGTAGTAAAGAATGCTACCACTTTGGGTGAATCAGTATTTCCAACGATCAGCTGGCTGATGATCAGCTGTGACGCACGATTTGTATTAGCCAGAATTATCAGATTTTCTGCTTCTTAGCTAATCTACAGGTGAAACTCAAAAAATTAGAATATCATGCTAAAGTTCATTTATTTCAGTAATGCAACTTAAAAGGTGAAACTAATATATGAGATAGACTCATTACATGCAAAGCAAGATAGTTCAAGCCGTGATTTGTCATAATTGTGATGATTATGGCGTACAGCTCATGAAAACTCCAAATCCACAATCTCAGAAAATTAGAATATTATATGCAATCAATAAAACAAGGATTGTACATAGAACAATATCGGACCTCTGAAAAGTATAAGCATGCATATGTACTCAGTACTTGGTTTGGGCCCCTTTTGCAGCAATTACTGGCTCAATGCGGCGTGGCATGGAAGCTATCAGCCTGTGGCACTGCTGAGGTGTTATGGAAGACCAGGATGCTTCAATAGCGGCCTTCAGCTCTTCTGCATTGTTCGGTCTCATGTCTCTCATCTTTCTCTTGGCAATGCCCCATAGTTTCTCTATGGGGTTCAGGTCAGGCAAGTTTGCTGGCCAATCAAGCACAGTAATCCCACAGACATTGAACCAGGTTTTGGTGCTTTTGGTAGTGTGGGCAGCTGGAAAATGAAGTCAGCATCCCATGAAGCTCGTCTGTGGAAGGAAGCATTAAGTGCTCCAAAATCTCCTGGTAGACGGCTGCATTGACTCTGGACTTAATGAAACACAGTGGTCCAAAGTTCTGTTGCTCAGTGGTCTAAAGTCCTCTTTTCTGATGAGAGCAACTTTTGCCAAAGGCACTAAAACCTGATTCAATGACCGCGGGATTACTGTGCTTGATTGGCCTCTCCATTCTTCCTCTATACGCTGGGTCCTTGGCTTCCAAATGAGATGCAAAAGTTGCAGCCGTCTACCAGGAGATTTTGGAGCACTTCATGCTTCCTTCCGCAGTCGAGCTTCATGGGGATGCTGACTTCATTTTCCAAAAATCACGGCTTGAACTATCTTGCTTTGCATGTAATGAGTCTTAGCTCATATATTAGTTTCACCTTTTGCATTACTGAAATAAATGAACTTTTGCACGATATTCTAATTTTTCAAGTTTCACCTGTAAATCGCATGGCACAGCGAATTCCACCCCCCCCTTCACTGTTCTACTTACCTTTGCAGACTCGGAAGGCTTCAAAATGTTCCTTTTTTTAGCACTGGGCCTCAGGCGCACATGCAAACCACACGCTCGGCAGCAGACTCACCTAACGGGTTGCACACTTCAGAGGAATACACCGCTGACTTGGGAGCTTCGCTGACGGGTGCCCAAATTTCCTGGACTTAAAAAATCACGGTTAGGATTTAAGTGGGATGCCAGGAGGCAGGGTAGGGCAATGATTAAATTAGGCTTTGAACAAATCCACTGTTCTCCATATTTGACCTTTTTAAACTTTTGGTCCCATTAAGACTTTGAATGATGGGGTGTTAGTTAAAGAACCGTGTAATTATATGAAGCTGGCAGGGACCCCATCCCTGGGCTGGGGAAACCACAATCCAGGGATTTGAAGCTGGAACCGGGATACTGAAAACTGGCAGCCCTAGATAATAGCCATGTGATTTGCGAATATGAGAATCAGAGGGAGTTTTAACTCTGGAACTGGTTGGCTTCTCAGAGGCCTCTTGCTTGTACACCTCTGGATCAGTGGCGGGATTCAAATTTTCTTACTACTGGTTCTGTGGGCATGGCTTGGTTGGCGTGGCAGGGAAAGGTTATTGCAAAATCTCCATTTCCTCTCGGTCAGCTGGGACTCGGGAGGCAGAGAATAGATTGGAGGTGGGGCCAGCCAGAGGTGGTATTTGCCGGTTCTCCAAACTACTCATAATTTCCGCTACCGATTCTCCAGAACTGGTCAGAACCTGATGAATACCACCTCTGCTCTGGATGGGTCTTGGAGTTATTTCTCATCTCCCAATGAGTTCAGAGACATGTCAATTCCCTACAGCTTTACACAATCTCGGATATCTAGTCAGGAGAAGGGGTCTCCAACCTTGGCAACTTTAAGCCACGAAGGACTTCAACTCTCAGAATTCCCTTTGCTGGCTGGAGAATTCTGGGAGTTGAAGTCTGCCAAGGCTTAAAGTTGCCAAGGTTGGAGACCTTTGGTCAGGAGCCTTTAATCACAACACCCAACTGGCTCCCTTGTTTGCATCAGTCCTGACTCCTGGTGATTACCTGGGCAGGTCCCTGCAATTTTCTCCATGACATTTTCCAAGCGGTTTATCCTGAACTTCCGGCTAGGGCTGAAAGCAAGAGATTGTGGCAATAACTCTGCACTTAATGTGAAATTACACCTCTGAGTCTCCCAGATTCCAATCCAACACCTTTAACCACTTGGCCAAACTGGCTGTCTTCTGCCCCCGTTCCTGTGCTGGAGAGCAGCAAAATTACACTGCCTTTCTCATGTTGTTGCTTGATTCGATCCAGGTCATCTCAGGGTGTGGAAGGAGGCCGAAGAAATCCTTTAAGTCCAGGGGCTGACAAGGGAAAGAGACCCAGGACAGTGGCAAAAGGGAGGCTGAGCCCTTCCCTGCTTTAGTGAATCCCTACAGTTGTTAAGTTACCGTATTTTTCGGAGTATAAGACACACCTTCCCCCCCCTCTAAAAGAGGGTGAAAATTTGGCAGAGGGAAAAAAGAAGGAAGGGAGGAGAAGAGAGGGAGAGGGGAAGAGCTGAAGATGATATAGACTATAATATGGTGTTCGGAAAGCAGAAGAGCAAATAAAAATTGCTTAATGGCAAAAGGAATTGATATGTTATTGAATACTCAAAAATATTTGTTAAAATGTATTGGTATACTTTGGATTATATATATTATATGTATGTTAAAAATAAAAAAAACGATAGATAGATAGATGATAGATAGATAGATAGATAGATAGATAGATAGATAGATAGATAGATAGATAGATAGAGTGTGTGTGAAAATTTGGGTGCGTCTTATACACTGAATGTAGCTTGGCCCACCCACCAGCCCACATTCTTTGGCCTCTGCCTCCCAGTAATTTACCTCCTTGCAGCAAATGGGGAAATGAGGCTTGAGGGGGTGGCAATTGGCTATGGCAGTGATGGCGAATGTTTTTCTGCTTGAGTGCCAAAAGGGACCCATAATGCAATGCCCTCCCCTGGTGCATGTGCGCACAACCCCCCCCCCCTGCATATGCACATAGGCCTCACTGAAGCCTCTCGACTTCTGGTAGGCCCATTGGGCTGTTTTTCGCCCTCCCCAGGCTTCAAGAAAGCCACCTAAAGCCTGGGGAGGGTGAAAAATGACTCAACAGGCCTACAAGAAGTTTGGAAATGAATTTCCGGTAGGCCCGTTGGTCCCATTTTTCGCCATCCACAGGTTCCGGAGGCTTTTCTGAAGCCTAGGAAGGGCGAAAACGACCTCCTCCCACCCTCTGGAAGACCGAAAATCAGCTGGCCAAGGCACACATGCACGCTAGAGCTGACACAGGGCAACGCCTCGTGTGCCCTCAGATATGGCTCTGTGTGCCACCTGTGGCACACATTCCATTGGTTCGCCACCACAGGGCTATGGCAATCCCTGCAGCCTAAAACAGCTGATCATCGGAACGCTGGTACTGAAGCTGAAAGTGAAACGGGCTGTTTGCTGCAAAGAGGCAAAATTGCTGAGAGGCAGAGGCAGATTGTTTTCCCCTTGTTTTCATCTCCCAAGGCTAGACGCGTCTTAAACTTTGGAGTGTCTTATACTCCGAAAAATATGGTAGTCACACAGTTGTTAAGTGAATCTGGCTTCTTCAGTGACTTTGCTTGTCAGAAGGTCACAAGAGAGAGAGAGAGAGAGAGAGAGAGAGAGAGAGAGAGAGAGATCGGTAGGTAGGTAAGGTAGAGAGACAGATAGGGATGGCTGCCTGGATGGACAAATAGGCAGGCAGACAATAAATAAATGAAATCATCCGGGCCCCAGCCCCACCCTTCAGAAGACCCTGGTGCCCCCAGAAAGCTGCCCGGGTGGGCCTCCTCCTCGGCTTTTGTTCTCAGCTGCTCCGTGAGCTCTTTGGACCCCCAGGTCACCCCAAGAGCTCCGGGGATTTGCTGGTCACAAGAGCATCTCCTGCCCTCTCCTCCCAAATGCGGCCATTCACAGCTAGTGGAATAAACCTCATGCTGATGTCCCACAATGTGTTAAACCAGGGCTCTCCAACTTTGGCAGCTTTAAGCCTGTCGGACTTCCAACTCCCAGAATTCCCCAGCCAGCTGCCTGGGGAATTCTGGGAGTTGGAAGTCCGCCAGGCTTAAAGCTGCCAAGGTTGGAGACCCCTGTGCTAAACAGATAGGATTGCTGAGTCCCGCCAGTTTCAGAACTGGCCTGCTAAAAATGCAAACAGCCTCCTTTTGTTCCTTCAAGATCAAAAGGCCCAGTGATCTTTCCCTCCCCATTAAAATTCTGCAGAGATGTTCTTGTCAAGTAGATCCAAAATCTGCCCTCCAGGTAGCAACGGTGAACTCATCCTCCGTGGGAGGATTGGGAAGAGGAACTTTTGTGGTGTTACTCAGATTATCTCCTGGGGATCTGGAATGAATTGAGGAGGAAGGTTGTAGAAGTTCTCACACCACAAAGTAAAGGTTTATGCCCAGCCATCCTGACCTACTTGCTAGGCAGCATTCTAGCCTAGGCATTTCATCGCCAGATAAGATATTCACAGGAGAAGCCATGCCTTGCACTACGCATGGGAAGACTTGAAATATACTGACTTGAAATTCAGTAGCTGCCATCCAGAACACTGAAGGCTTCATTGTCATTACGTCTGTCGGGTCCCCTCCCTCTCATTCATTTATGGGCAAGGATCGAGGAAGAAATGCTTGCCTTGGTCCTTTGTACGCATTTGCAATTCGCAGAATCAGCCGCATCAACAGGGCATTGTTTCCTTCCCCTGCATAAATGCTGACTGAATTTCTGTTACGTAATAAACCCAGGTTCATAAACCATAGTTGCTGAGTTCGACAGTCAAGCAAATCAGCCATGCGATGGCTTCACATCAGGGGTGAAATTCAGCAGGTTCTGACAGGTTCTCGAGAACTGGTAGCAGAGATTTTGAGTAGTTCGGAGAACAAGCAAATACCACCTCTGCCTGGCCCCAGAATGGGGAGGGAATGAGGATTTTGCAGTATCCTTCCCCAAGGAGTGGGATGGAAAGGGAGATTTGAAGTATCCTTCCCCTGGAGTGGGGAGGGAATGGGGATTTTGCAATATCCTTCTCCTGGAGTGGGGAGGGAAATGAGATTTTGCAATATCCTTCCCCCAGGAGTGGGTTAGAAGGGAGATTTTGAAGTATCCTTCCCCAGGAGTGGGGACGGAATGGGGATTTTGCAGTATCCTTCTCCTGGAGTGGGGAGGGAATTGAGATTTTGCAGCATCCTTTCCCTGGAGTGGGAAGGGAATTGAGATTTTACAGTATCCCTCCCTGGAGTGGGGAAGGAATGTAGGATTTTGCAGTATCCTAGCCCCAGGAGTAGGGAGGGAATGGAGATTTTACAGTAGGGTGTGGCCCACCAAGCCACACCCACAAAACCGAACTAAAAGTCAGTTTGCTGTAGTGTTTAAAGCAGGGGTTGGCACGTTTAAGGTATATGAACTTCAATTCCTAAGATTCCCCAGCCAACCTTGCTGGCTGGGCAATTCTGGGAATTGAAGTCCACACATCGAAAAGTTGAGAAACACTGTTTAAACCAGAAGTCTTCAAACTTGACAACTTTAAAACTTGTGGCCTTCAACTCTCAGAATTCCTTAGCCAGCCTAGTTATGGTATTCTTGGAGTTGAAGTCCGCAAATCTTAAAACTGCCATGTTTGGATTCCCCTGGTTTAGCTGAAGACACATTTCTTGGTAGAACATCAACTTTGCGTATTGAAGTTTTATTCTTCATTCCAGGCAGCTTCTTACGTTCCGATGAGACAACCTGGCTCAGATATATGTAGCGTGTCTACCTTTGCCATCTCTAAAGCAGAGGTGGTATGCTGCCGGCTCGCACTGGCTTGGGCGAACCGGTAATGGCAGTGCCACAAGGCTCCGCCCACCCACCCTGACATCATCACAGTCCTTCTGTGTATGCGCCTCCTGCTACCGAACTGGTAGTGAAGAGAATAGAATACCATTACTGCTCTAAAGAAGTTCAAAAAAAGGGTTGCATAGGATGAGATGGATCTTTAAGTATGTTTTGAACTTTCTTAAGGCAGCGGGAAATGATAAAGCTCTTCCAAAGAGCTAATTAGGTGTGGACAGAGTTGATGCTGCTGACAATTGGTCTGAGTGGAGTGCGCTGGTTTGTGAATTTGGGGGAGTCCATATATGCCTGCGATAATGACTCCCCCAGGGCAAAGACAGTCATGTGGTGGCTTGTCAAGCTTGTTTCAAAGACTCCAGAGCTGTTTTTCCGGCAAGGATGTGGTGGGAAACAGGAGATGGGAGAAGAATGGGATCTCCTTTACGCTGAGTTTGCGCATTGTCTCATGCTTGAAGTGCCCTGCTGACACTGAGGGTTTTGGACTGCCTGTGAATACGAATATGGGATGAGCCTGATTCAGAAGATGTAACTTCGCACCTTTATGGAGTCCCGGAGTCTGCTTTGGATTTGCATTTAGGAAGTCTTTTGCAGACTTAATGGGATTAGTCTCTAATATATTCAAGGCATCTCCAGCTGCCTGTTCCTCCATATTTTGAGAAAATGAAATCGAGCACTTTCCCAGATGTGTCCTCTGCTCAGCTCAGGATATCTGGGCTTTTGCTCAACAAGGCACCAGAACCAAGGCAACCAGGAAGCCAGATCCCTCGTGATGAGGTAGCAGCCGTCCCTCATCATTAAAAACAAGATGGTGGTGCCATAGGCGCAATAGAATCAGTTTGGCAGCGTGGCCAACCGAGTTACCACCTACTACCTATTCGGCCGAACCGGGCTGAACCTGTAGGAACCCACCTCTGAATCCAGGAAAGAAAACTAACTTAATAGCAAAAGCACTTAGACTTATGTACCACTTCAAAATGCTTTTACAGCCCTCTCTAAGCGGTTTACAGAGTCAGTCTATTTGCCCCCAACAATCTGGGTCCTCATTTGAACCACCTCGGAAGGATGGAAGGCTGAGTCAACCTTGAACCACTCAGGATAGAGACTCAGTATTCTTAACCACTGCGCCACCACAGCTCTTAACAGTAGATATAGAGATAGATCAGATGGAGGGAGGGAGCGAGAGACAGACAGACAGCCAGACAGACAGACATAGAGATAGGTAGCAATAGACTTATGTACCACTCCACAGTGCTTTACAGCCCTCTTTGAGCAGTTTACAGAGTCAGCCTATTGGCCCACAAAATCTGGCTCCCTTTTTACCTACCTCGGAAGGACGGGAGGCTGAGTCAACCTTGAGCTCTTCAGAATTGAACTGCCAAACTGCAAGCAGCCTGCAGTATTGCATTCTAACTACTGAGCCACCACAGCTCATGGCTTAATAAACATTTCACCCTGCACCTCTCCAATTGTTTTGGGTGTGAAAAGGGCAGCCACATGGCCAACTAGACAAGGCTATTATCACAGCAGTTAGGTGTCATATTTCTGGAACAGGTGAAGGAAAGTGGTTAGCATAGATGGGGAGGCCAAGAACTTTGTGTTTGAAGCTGAAAGAAGTTACGGTATGTTGAATCCATGTAATGTGCTAGAATAGCCAAAATTAAGTTTTGGAAGTTTGGTGTATTTTGTGGGAATCCAGATAGGATCTTAATACAGGTAGTCCTTGGTTTACAACAATTCATTTAGTGACTCATTTGAGGAGTTATAAATGCTGCCACAAGAGAAAAAACAAATCACTGCTTGTCTGCTTCTTGTAGGGTTATAAACAAAAAATTTTTAAAAATAGTTTTTATTAAACATTTTAACCTTTAAAAACAGTGGGGAGGACAAATACAGAAAAAACAAGACACACATAATAGTATAAAATAGTTTTACAGCCTTCTGTATTGGCTTACATATTTAGCTTTTGTAGTTCTCTATCCTACATTGCCTTCCTATCAGTTTTAACATCTGTAATAGTGTAATAACAGTTGTACTCACAGTTGTAACAATAATAATTTGATCATATCACCATTATATTTACATTATTATGTAAATTATATTATAGTACATTATGGTAAATACTTTTAAGTTTGATAGTAATTAGTAATTTTGGTTAATTTTTATTCAATGCTAGTTTAGAAAAAGCAAAAAAAAAAAAAGACTTCTATTTCCTGTTTTAGCTTTTGTTTTCTAGCCACATACATTCTATTCCATATTTTATAATAATCTGATTCGTCTCTTTCTTTTAACTCCATGGTCCTTTTGTCCATCTCTGAAAATTTGAATACATTTCTAATTGTTGTTTTGTCTGCGGGTGTATTGATTTGTTTCCAGTTTTGTGCGAAAGGAATCCCAGCTGCAGTGAATATGTGTAGTATTATGTATTGAGATTTTTTTGTCCGTTTTCGGAGTCTAATATTCCTAATAAGAACAATTCCGGTTTCAGTTCTGTCTTTTGCTCTGTAATTTCTTCCAAGCATTTCTGAATTTTACACTAGTATTTCCTTGTGATGGGGCACGTCCACCACATATGGTAGAATGTACCTATGGAGGACTCAAATTACGCTTGCAATAAATGTAAAGTGGTTTGATTACTTGAAATAAAAGTTGCATTATAGGCATGAGATTAAAAAAAAGGATCAGCCCAAACTACAAGTAGTCCTTCACTTATAACAGTTCATTTAGTGACCGTTCAAAGTTACAACAGCACTGAAAAATGTGACCTATGAACATTTTTCATGGTTATGACTGTCGCAGCATCCCAATGATCATGTGATCAAAATTCAGACTCTTGGCAATTGTCTCATATTTATGACGGTTGCAGTATCATGGTGTTATGGGATCCCCTTTTACGACCTTCTGACAATCAAAGTCAATGGGGAAGCCGGATTCACTTAACAACTGGGTTACTAACTTATCAACTGCAGTGATTCACTTAACAACTGTGGCAAGAAAGGTTGTACAATGGGACAAAGCTCACTTAACAAATGTCTCACTTAACAATGGTAATATTGGGCTCAATAAGTCGAGAACGGCATTTTATACCGTTCCCTGAACCTCTCTCTGTGCTTCTGTTCTTGCAAGCCTTTCCTGCTTTCTGCTTGCTTTGGTTCATGCCCTAAACCAGTGATGGCGAACCTATGACAAGCGTGTCAGTGCTGACACGCGTAGCCATTTGGGGTGACACGCACAGGATTTCATGCGATTCATCCTCGGCTCCTGCACGGCCGCCGAGGATGAAAGAATCTGTGCTGGAGGAACGGGGGGGCGGGACGTGTGATCTCCCCCGCCCACACTCACTTACTGTATCGCCGCCGCCCCTTTCTGAGTGCAGGGGCTGCTGGTAAGGCGTGCGTGCCATGCGCACACACGTCATCAGCGCGGTGAGGGAGGACCCGCAGGAGAGGAGCGCGGGAACAGTGCGCGCCTCTCTCCAGTCAGGCCGGCACAGAGAGTCTACTCCTGGGACTGTCGGTTACGACCGCACCACAGCAGGGAACAGCGGAGTGCCAACGGGAACTGTGAGCACCATTAGCAGCAACTATTGGGGTGCCATGGACTTGTAATTGCCCACAATAACTGAGATAAGTGAGGGGGAGGTTGTGTTAGCTTGTTAGGCTAGTTAACCCCTAATTGGCTATCTATAATTCTATCTGCTGTCACTGGCCCACTGATGGAGCACCCAAAAAATAAAAAACAAAGGTTAAGTAAAGGGAGTGGTAGTGGCAGTGGCCGACCCTTTCAAGAGACATGGAGCGAGATGTATGGCATTATAGAAAAAAATGGCAGATCATTTTGCGTTCTATGTACTGAAACGGTAGTAAGCAGAACGTGGAATATAAATAGACATTTTGAAACTAATCATTCCCAGCTCTTGGAAAAAAGTGAGGATGAAAGGAGGGAATACATTTCCAGGAAGCTACACCTTTATAAGAGCCAATCTAACTCCATCCTTAAATTTATGAAAGGCTCTACAAATTTAAACTCTGCAAGTTTGAGCATTGCTCACTCCATAGCTCAGCATGCAAAAGCGCTTAATGAGGGAGAATTTATTAAAGAAACTCTCCTAAGATGTGCGCCAGTTCTATTTCAGGATATGCAGAATAAAGATGCAATTATTAAGAGAATATCTGAGTTACCACTCAGTAGAAATATCATAAAAGACCGAATAATGAGACTGAACACAAACGTACAACAGCAATTAAAGAGAGACATAAGGAATTGTAAATATTTTTCCATCTCTCTTGATGAAACTACTGATGTCACATCGCATGCTCAGTTGGCCATTATTGATCGATATTTTGATGGTCACGCAATGAGAGAAGAGTTGATAAAGTTAGTATCAGTGCCAACAAGTACATCAGGAAGCGAAATATGTAAGGTTGTTATGCAAACATTCTGCGACCTAAGCATTGATATATCTAAAGTTGTGTCAGTGACGACAGATGGTGCCCCAAACATGGTGGGGAAAAACGTTGGATTTGTGAAATTGTTAAATGTTAAATAATTTGTTTTTGGTTTATTAAATACAATTATATTGCAATTATACATTTTTGTAGTTTAAACTATAAATTGCGCAAAATTATGTTTTTGTCGAAGTGACACACAACGTGAGTTATGCTCGATTTTTTGCCGATTTTTGACACACCACGCCAAAAAGGTTGCCCATCACTGCCCTAAACTTCTGAATTATCCAGCCTTCCTAATCTCAGGGAGAGGCAAGTGGAGGATTTTTTAAAATGGATTTAAAAGAGCCCTTCTTGGGATTTTACAGCACCTAGGTGAGTTCTGGATTAGCACCAGATTAGTTGGATTTGCAGTTTATCTGCAAATCTGTGTTTCAGTTGTTTGTAGTTAGTCAGTTTCTTCAGGTCTTCAGAGATGAGCTCCAAGGAGCATTTTCTGGAACTGCTCTCACACGGAAGGGCAGGAGAAGGTCCTCAGCGGGATGAGTGGAAACAGGGACAAAGGCTGGAAGGTACAAAAGTATTGAGAAGGAGAGTAGATGGTGTTGGTGTGAACTAGATTATTTTCATCATTCATTTATTACATTTATATGCTGCCCATCCCACCAATAAAGTAAGTCTGTTTGGGTTATAGATGATAGAAAGATAAATGTAAGAACAAATAAAATTAAGGAAAGCTAAAACCAAGTAGAAAGATGGCACAGGGATGAAGTCATGTTCTTACTGTCCATCGTCTCCAGCAAATGAGGATGTCCCAAATCAGGGCCCAAACCCAACTGGCAAAACCAGATTTGAAGACCAGAAGAGAGGGAGAAGATCTCACCTTCGGAGGTAGAATGTTCCATAGGTCAGGTGCCCCAACGGAAAAGGTTCTTCTCAACACCACCAGCCCAAATTCCTTACAGGTGGGTCCATCCATTATTCCTTGTCTGGACTTCGGGTGCCTTGGAAAACAGGTAGATCCCTTCCTCTCTGTGGCAGCCCCTCAAATATTGGAAGATGCTATCCTGTCTCCCCTGGTCCTTCTCTTCCCTAGACTAGCCATGCCCAGTTCATCGTATGTTTTAGCCTCCAGGGCCCTAATCAGCCTGGTTGCTCTTCTCTGCACTTTTTCTAGAGTCTCAACATCTTTTTTATAGTATGGTCACCAAAACTGGACGCAGTTATTGCTATTAAGCCTGGTTTCACCCCGTCTATATGTGTCCTTTTGATTGGGTCCATAGCAAGTCCCTCTTGTTGGAGCAAGTGGGGTGGTCTAATCCATTGAAGATTGGTTTAACAAGCTAGCTCTGTTAATCAAAGCTTTTTTCTTATCTTATGTCTTTCATTTCTTTGACTTTCTGTTTCTCTCTGCCACTGTACCTGCTTTGTGAGACATCTTGCCCCCAGATGTGAGAAAAGCCTCCCATCTCTTGGCCTTCTGCAAAGAGGTCAAAACGTGACTCTGCAGCCTCAGGGGGGGCCACAGAGGACCTGAAAATTGTGGGGCTGGCAAGTCCCTTCAGGGTATTACAGACCCCACCTGTAATAATCCAGCACTAAAAGGCAGTCTTAGAATTCCCTCCCCTTTTTGATGGACAATTGTCATTATTTTATCACTTTGAAATTTTTAATTTCTACTGTTAATTGGTATACATTTTTTATTTATTGTTTACATTGTATGATGCCCTGCCCTGAGCCCCTGTTTGAGGGTATGGGCATCTTAGAAATATGAAATATAAATGAATAAATAATAGCCTAGAAGGGAATAGCTTGATGGGTGTGTGTGCCTATAACTATTCACTGTACAATGCAACATACAGATTATTTTTCAGTTCGCACTGTACCATTTGAGATTTTGAAGATTATACGCTACAATCCAAGCAAACCAAATCTCTCTAATCTATTAAATTATACATTATATAAACATTAGGCTGGATTTCATCCATGTTACCGAGGTGTAATTTGATTTATCTTGATTTTCGCTTTTGATACCAACCCAACCAACTCTAGTTTATTCATGTAGAACGAAACAAGCCACAACCTAATCTAGCTGTTTTATGTTTAGTGAGGTAGCCTTTCCCACCATACCAGATATTGGAGTTTATCTTTGTGTGGCCGTGAGTATAACACCCTGTTGGTCTCATATTAATCCGGTCCCACTGGGCCTGGTAGCTCAGGAAGGGGCCGGATGTTGATAGCCTCACGGATTTTACCAGGCTGCTGTGGAGACACGGGATGCCTGTGAATGGGTGCTTCAGCGAGTGGGCGCTTCAGTTCCACTGTCATGGTGTTTATTACCCGAACTATAGGAAAAGCCCTATGTACTTTGACCCCAGATTTCTGCATGGTACCCTCAATTTAAGGTATTTCGTGGAGAGATATACCTGGTCCCCTACCCTGAAAGGTTTGTGGGCTGCTTGTTTCTTGTTGGCCTGAAACTTATAGGTTCTGGCCACTTCCTGCAAGGCCGCTTTTACAACTCCCCAGGTGTCTGGTATCTTGTCTGCCCACTCTTTCAGGGTTCCTGGGCCCTGGGGCCCCTGGGTCCACTCTAGAATGGGCACAAACTCCACCTCATGCAGCACCCAGAAGGAGGTGAACCCGGTGCTACTGTGCACCATGTTATTATTATATGCCACCTCCGCGAAGGAAAGTAAGCCTGGCAAATCTGTCTGATAATATGAGATGTAATGTCTCAGATAGCATTCCACCATGGCATTTGCACATTCAGAGGCTCCATTGGTGCTGGGGTGGAATGCTGAGCTCAAGCCTTGGGAGGAACCTATGAGGCGTACAAAGTCATGCCGAAATTGCACCTCCCTAACAGAGATGATACTGTGGAGACAGTAGATGTGACTAATAAACAGTTTGACAAGCTGCTGGGCCGATGATACCCCAGTGCACGAATGAAATGTGCCTGTTTTGAGAACAAGTCAATGACTGTCAATATTGCAGTGTGCCCATTACTCTCTGGAAAGTCTACTATGAAGGCCGTGGTGATCTCTTCCCATGGTCAGACAGGATCAGCCACGGTCTGCAGGAGACCTAGTGGTTTTTCAGGCCACGCCTTCGCTGATGCACACATCGGACGGCTTTTCACATAGTTCTCAATCTCTGCTCTCATGCGAGGCCACCAGAACTGCCATTTGGCCAGGTGGATGGTTTTAAGGAGCCCAAAATGGCCAGCTGTTTGACTGGCCAACAGTCGTGGCACTGCTGTAATACAGTGTGTGTCAAGGCAGGTGGTATATATAGTTTGTCATTCCTCCATGCTAGTCCTTCTCTATACATGAACAGTGTTTTGTTCTCCAACAGCCAGGAGTCCTGTAACAATGCAGTTCACAGCTCCTCTGTCAACCCCTCCCCGGGACCTTCACCCATCACCTGAGCCACCAGTTGCCTGGGTGAAATGATGGCTTGCACCACGTCTTGGTATTGGGGCATGTGTGATAGGGCATTGGCCAATAAGTTCTTCTCTGCGGGGATGTACCGTAGGATGAAATTAAACCATTGAAAGTATTGTGCCCACTGGACCTGTTTTGGCGACAACCACTGTGGGGTTTGAAGGGCCTCAAGGTTTTTATGGTCTAACCAAACCTCAAATGGTTCCTGGGCCCCCTCAAGGAGATGTTGCCATGTTAGTAAAGCCCACCGCACCGCAAAGGCCTCTTTTTCCCAGCTCACCCAACCTTGTTCCGTCTGCAAAGGCTTACAGGAGATGTTGGCCACACCCACCCAATCACATGACCACCCATCCAGGCCCACCTAATCACAGGACCATCCATCCACGGCCACCCCATCACATGACCACCAAGCCACACCCACCCAGTCACATGACCACCAAGCCATGCCCATCCAGTCACATGACCACCAAGCCATACCCACAGAACCGGTAGTTAAAAAATTTGAATCCCACCACTGCAGTCAAGGACATATTAACCTCCTCCTCTTGGGTTGAACATCAAGTAAATGCTTCCATTGAAAAGAATATCGTCTCTTCATGGATGGTAGTATCGGAGGGAATTTTGCAAGGCCACCCATGAGTGTGAAATTCAGAAGCACAGAATAATGGTTTTGGTCGCTCTTTGCTGCCAGATTGAAGGCTAAATTTGGTAGTCTTAGTTGGACCACTTTGGATCTTTGTAATGTGTGGATTTAATCTTTGGGTATGCAATTATAAACCATAGAATCATAGGGCTGGAAGGGACCTTGGAAGTCTTCTAGTCCAACCCCTTACCTAAGGCAAGTTGAGTTTTTAAACCTATAGTTTGACATATGGATATACAGCCCTCTTAATGTGGCTGAACTCCCAAAATTCCCAGCCATCATGGCCACTGGAAAGGGATGGAGCAATGGTTGGTGGTTAGGTTTGGTTTCCAAGGCTGTAGCTTAGAATTCCCGGCTTGTTTTTGCTTTTGAACAATTGGCTGATGGCTTCTTCAAGCTTCCACAGAAAACCTATATGAGAAACAAATAGCCATGAAAAGAAATTATTAATATGCACTGGCCCATAAAATAATCTAATTAATTATTAAACTATATTATTATATTTTATGAAAACTGTATTAGCAAAACAAAGGGGAAAAAATCAAAACAACAGGCAAGCTAATGCACCCCCCCTAGAAATAACATATTACCTATAAATCATCTAAATATAGTATGTATATTTAATGATAATATATATTAATCATGAAAATGGATTTATTCTTGTAAAATATCATGATATCCATATCATTTTTATTGGGTTAAAAAAAGGCCTTTTCAAAAAAATGATAAATTACACCTTTATTGTATCTAGTCTGTGATGTTTGGATTTTTTCAGTTTCTCAATATAACTTCACCATACGACAAAAGTTCCTTAGAAAAAGACCATGGTTTTGAAAACAATTCACACATTTAACATGAAAACATTTACCCAGGAATCTACAGTACTTATATACCGTTAAATATTAATAGTATTAAAAACAAAAACAAATAACAAAGAAGACCAAATCATTTGGGTTAAAGGGGTCATCAAATTTCTTACATTACATACAGCCAAGAAAATCTGATGTCCATCTTTTCTGATGGATGGCTTGGGGCCTCCCGTAAACTTGGAATGAAATCTTTTGAGGAATTAATTACTTCCTCAAGGTCAAAGTGCTGAAGGTAAAGAATTTGAATAATGTAGAAAGGCCTGGAGTTGAGGAACATCTGGGCAGGGCTGCACTTCTCTCCTTCTGCGTACTGATCAGTGGTGGGATTCAAATAATTTACCAACCAGTTCTCTGCCCTAATGACCAGCTGGGTAGGCAGGGCTCGATGGTCATGTGATCATGTGGGCGTGGCCAAGTCAATGTCACTCAGGTCGATGGGCACTTCGCCTTAGTTGTTACAATGGTAATAAGGGTTAACTGGAGAGGCAGTTTCTGTAAGCAGGGCAATAAAGATTAGGCTAGAAAGAACACCAGAATGCTTCCTTCCTGCCTTCCTTACAGGATTAGCCCTGCAAAGTGGGAAAAAACTAAAGATTTCTTCCAAAAACTGGTTATCCGAACTGCTTAGAAAGTTAACAACCGGTTCTCCCGAATAGGTTCGAACTGGCTGAATCCCACCACTGGTACGGATCTTCCTTCTCTCTGAAAATTCTATCCGCTTTGTCAGCCCTTCAAGGCAGCTTTGAATTGTTGAACCCAGAAATGTCCATCTGGGTTCAGTTCCAAGTAGGGAAAAAGACACTGGATTCATGGAAGCTGCTTGGAAAGAAAGTTTATTGATAAACAGGATCACATGGTTTGAGGTCTTGGGCAAAACGGGAAGAGATGCTGAGAGTTCCTGGGTTTTATGCCCTCTCTGGGCTTTTGAATTTGAGCTTGTGTTCTGATTGGTTGCCAGGCTTCCATGGGGCCATGCAGGGGCTACTTTGTAGGTTGTGTTTTGAGTCCCAAGCTTGGTTGAGCCTTGCTGGGTGATTCAATGAAGGATGGCTCTGCCTGAAGGAGGTAGATCTTTGTTATGTAGAATGGCCCATTAACAAAGGTGGGGGATGGCTGAGTTTTTGCCTGTCTCTTAGGGGAAATACTCTGCCTTTTTAGTATTTCCTAAAATATTTCATTTTTTCTGGGAGAGGGGTAGGTGCTAACTTCCTACAGTAATCCAGAGCAGGAAACCAAGCCTAACAATATCTTTAAACTTTAGACTTTAACACTACCCAGAGAAAAGAAGATCCAAGGAGGACATGATAGCAGTATTCCAGAATTTGAGGGACTGCCACAAAGAAGAAGGGGGTCAACTTATTTTGCAAAACTGCAGAAGACATTTTTAAACAGATTAACAAAGTTGGAAGGCATCTTGTAGGTCATCTAGTCCAGTGTTTTTCAACCTTGGCAACTTGAAGATGTCCGGACTTCAACTCCCAGAATTCCCCAGCCAGCATTTGCTGGCTGGGGAATTCTGGGAGTTGAAGTCCAGACATCTTTAAGTTGCCAAGGTTGAGAAACACTGATCTAGTCCAACCCACCCACCCACCCAAGCAGGAGACCCTACACCATTTCTGACAAATGGCAGCCCAGTCTCTTTTTGAAAGTCTCAAGTAATGAAGCTCCCACAACATGTGAAGGCAACTTCTGTTCCATTGGTTGATTTTTCTCACTGTCAGAAAATTCCTCCCTATTTCTAGGTTGAATCTCTCCTTGATCAGTTTCCATCCATTATTACTTGTCTGGCCTTCAGATGCTTTGGAAAACAGGTTGACCGCCTCAAATATTGGAAGACTGCTATCATGTCTCCCCTGGTTAGTGAAGACAAGAAACAATGGATGGAAGCTAATCAAGGAGAGAAGCAACCTGGAGAAACTTCCCAACAGGGAGGACAATTAACCAGTGGAACATAAGTTGCCTCCAGAAGTTGTGGGTCCTTCATCACTGGAGGTTTTTTAAGAAGAGACTGGACAGCCACTTTTCTGAGATGGTTTAGGGTCTTCTGCTTGAGCAGGAGGTTGGATTAGAAGATCTCCAAGGTCCCTTCCAGCTCTATTCTGGTTGATTTTCCACAACATTGAAGAGCGACGTGCATTTTGAAGACTCAGTCCTCTGACCACAGGCTGATCAGAAAAGATGATCCTGGGATACTAAGATGGAGGAGATACTCAAGAGGAATGCCAGCCCGAAGGGGGTCAGACAAATTGCTAGGTCTAAATGGCTCTTAAACGGAGCCTGCACCAGGGCAGGCAACCAAGAGTGGGCCTTCCTTCCCACGTAAGAAGCCCTGCAGAGCTCCTCTGCCCTGTGCTGTGCTCAGCCTTAGGTGATCTGGGGTTGGAAGGAGATTATGAAGCCAGCCCTCATTTTCTGATGCCTCCCGCTGTTCTTTGATCCACTAGGCTCCCCTGAGGCGGGAATTCACCAGAGGGTTCTGGAGCAGTTTTCACTATCTTAGCCCAGAGTCAGAAGATTGAGTAGGGAGAATTAACCAGTGGAACAGAAGTTGCCTTCAGAAGTTGTGGGTGCTTCATTACTGGACGTTTTTAAGAAAAGGCTGGACGGCCACTTGTCTGAAATGGTGCTTGAGAAGGGAGTTGGACTAGAAAATCTCCAAGGTCCCTTCCAGCTCTATTCTGGTTGATTGATTCATTGCTTTATTTTAGCTTTCAAAACTTCCTTTTCCTGGGGTGGAAAAGAGGCCATTGCAGACTACTTGACCTGATTTTGCTTTCTACACCACCCCAAAATATTTGTCGGTCTCTGGATAGAAAGATAGCAAGTTCTCCTTGCTCCTGAGCTCAATTCTTATGAACTTTGCCCAAGACAGAAGGAAGGATTAATGGACCGCATGCCTTCATAACCAAGGGAATTGCTTTGCCCATAAATTCCAGGTGTAACTTGACACACACCCACCCACACCCATTGTGGTGAACATTGAAATGTAAACAAGAAAGGTCATTTTACTCCCTTTGGTGGATTCGTAAAAAATTCTGGACTCAAATGCATATCCTGATTCAGAGGAGTTTAAAGATTTATATATAATTGGGCCCATAATTACGGTTGGTGAAGATGCTGGAACTTGCTAAGGGAAGAAATTGACATGTTGGATTAGAAAAAAAGACAATATGTTTACTGCTGACTGGAAACACCTTATGGACTTTTGATATAAAATATTTATGGCTTAATGCAGTGGTTCCCAAACTTGGCAACTTTAAGATTTGTGGACTTCAACTCCCAGAATTCTCCAGCCAGCTCTGCTGGCTGGAGAATTCTGGGAGTTGAAGTCCACAAGTCTTAAAGTTGCCAAGTTTGGGAACCACTGGCTTAATGAATAGAGAGGATAGGCCAGTGATGGCAAACCTTTTTTCCCTTGGGTGCCAGAGTACTCGTGTGTGCATGATAACGTGTGTGCTGACACCCATAATCCAATGCCCACCGCAGGCCCCACCATGCATGCGGGACCCCTCTCCCCATCTCCGTTTTGGTCCTAGCAGGCTTCCCTGAAGCTTCCTAGAACCAAAAACGGGGCATGGGGGGGGGAATCCCTCCCACCCATCACACATGCAAGTGTGACTCCCTAACCCACCCCTGCACATTTGCGTGCTTTTCCCAGCAGAGACCTGGAAATCAGCTGGCCGGCAGGAGGCGCACACACATGCACAGTGGCACTGACCTGGGCAATGGCTTGTGTGCCCGCAGAGATGGCTCTGCCTGCCAGAGTTTTGCCATCACTGGGATAGGTCATAGAAAAAAGAGAGTTATATTGTCGCCATAAAGTAACAGATAAATTTATAATTGTATTTATAACTTCCGTAAAGAAGACCAGAAGCTACTTCATTGTATTTTTTTCCCTACTTTTCTTTCCCTTTTTTTCTTGGACTTTTTCTTGCGCTATTAGCTGGAGACCTCCTGGCTGTTTTTTGGACCTCCTGGCTTCTTCCCTGTTCTTATTCCCCCCCCCCCCCCAATATTGCAAAACCGTTGGGGGAAAGGGCTCAGAATGCTGGCTGTCAGCCGGATAAAGTTTTTAAAATTGAACAGGCAGGGACTAAATAAAACGAAATAACTAATTATCAATTAATTAAATTAAACAGACAAGGACAGGACAGACAATATCTGAGGGGCTGCCATGAAGAAGAGGGTGGTCAATCTATTATCCAAAGCACCTGGAGGCAGGACAGCAAACAATGGATATCGGACAGCCACCATTTTGGGGAGAAACAGTTTGAGGGATGATGAAGTGGCTGAGAACATCCTTCTTCTTTTGACAGTCCTTTTCCTGGCTGTCTTTAAGATTTCCTCTAAAACCCTGGGGAGGATCTGTAGGGCTCCAACTTCAGAATGAAGCAAAAGGCCATGAGTTGAGATCTGCCTGTAAGATTTCCTTTCCTAGCATAACTCTACAAGCAGCACCTGACTGTGAACTGATTGTGCTGTGCTTCTTTTGAAAAGCTTTACTTTTTTTTCTTTATTTCTGGGAATTTAGATTTTGAACATTTTTTTTAGGGGGGAGGGAAGCCTGTTGGATGGGAGGCATTGAAAAGAGAATGAAAATATTGATAGCACAGGGCTGTAATTATTAGCAGAATTTGCTGGTTGGAGGCCATAATAAAATCGATCGATTGATTGATTGGGTTATAACCCAATAACAAAAAGCGTGCATCTAAAATTGGAAGGACTGGGGACCAATCACAATTCCTAAGGGAAGACCTGTGCAAGGCATCTTCAGAAGGGCCTCTGCTGTAGAACTTCACATCTGAGCAACTTTGCAATGAGGAGTAGTCCCTCAGGGAGACAGCCTTAGATAACTCAGGACTTTTAAGGCCACAGTGGAAATCTTGAGGGATAGAATTCCAAAATTGAAAGAAAGCAGTGCTCACTGTGCAGTTTAAATGAAAGTCTATCCAACAAATAGACATCTGAATTCTGGTTGAATGCAGAATGTCAAAAGAAGGCAACTTCCACCACTCTGTATAACTCTGGGAAACAATGATCAAACAAATGTTATTGTTAGGAATTCCAGAGTACCACTGTGGATCAGTGCAAACCATTTCATATATAACTGCTAGGTACTTGAATCTGTACATTGGTTTGTTTCTGGATGCAGTTGAGAGACCCACTTGAATTGAACTGCAGCCTTTATTCATAGCTACAGAGCCTGAATTTAAAAGAATCAACTGGAAAGAAAAAGTTCTGGACTCCAAAGCTAAATGTCTATGGAGATTCTTCGTCATCCAAGTTATGGTTGAGAAGTTTCACTTCTCATCCAAGAAGGTTGTTCAGCAGAACTGAAGAAACTTCTTGGATGAGAAGCAAATTATCTTCAAAGAAAAACAAAGAAAACCCAGTTGCTTTCTGAAAAAGGCACATTTGGGACTCCAAGGCTGTTTTTAAGACATAGAACTGTGCAGTCTGGAATCTGTGAAGCCCATTGCCTTATCGCAGACTGAAGTTGCCAGCCACAAAAATGGACTGAATTGGTTCTCCAGAAGTAGATCTTCCCCCTGAATCATTCCTCCTATGCTTTTTCTTGCAGACTTGTGCAAAGACACTGAACTCCACCACTTCTGAAGCCTCAGCTCCTGTCATATCCGAGAAATATAGATTGGCATCCGTCAATGGAGATAAGGTAAGAGATGTGATGGAAAGACAAAGGGGAATTCGGTTGACCCTTGAAAGCCAAGCTGCAGAACCTGTTAGCATCATCTCAGGATCAGTGATGGTATTCAGCCAGTTCTGTCTGGTTCTAGTGAACTAGTAGCAAAATTTTTGAGTACTTTGTAGTACTCAAATACCACTTCTGGCTGGCCCCGCCCACATCTATTTGCTGCCTCCCGAGTCCCAGTTGATCTGCTGGGTCTTCTTCTGTTGCCCTGCACAGGAGAATGGAGCTGGAAAGCAGGTTGTTGGGGTGGGGAGGGAATGGGGATTTTGCAGTAACTTTCCCCTGCCAGGCCCACCAAGCCACGCCCACAGAACTGGTAGTAAAAAAAAAAATGAATCCCACCACTGCTCAGGGTGTGAGAAAGATTAAAGTGGCAAGAGAGAGAAGAAATTAAATGATTTCTTTTCTGCTTCATCCCTCCATGTCAGATTTAAATGGGCTCTTTTACCCCTTTACTCTGGATGTTTAGTTATACACCCTCATTTTAGGGTAGAGGTGGATAAAGATGTCCAGCTGATTTCCCTCGAGCTCACGTGTTTAGGGCAGTGTTCCATAAGATAAGAAAACATTTATAGCAATAGCCTTGGGCTTATATACCGCTTTACAGTGTTTTTACAGCCCCCTCTAAGCGGTTGACAGAGTCAGCCTATTTGCCCCCAACAATCTGGGTCCTCATTTTACCCACCTCGGAAGGATGGAAGGCTGAGTCAACTTTGAGCCTGGTGAGATTTCAACTGTTGGCAATACTGCATTCTAATCATTGTGCACAGGGCGGAAGGAAGGAAGGAAGGAAGGAAGGAAGGAAGGAAGGAAGGAAGGAAGGAAGGAAGGAAGGAAGGAAGGAAGGAAGAAAGAAAGATAGCAATAGCACTTAGACTTATATACTGCTTCACAGTGCTTCACAGCCCTCTCTAAGCGGTTGACAGAGTCAGCCTATTGTCCCCCACAATCTGGGTCCTCATTTTACCCACCTCGGAAGGACGGAAGGCTGAGTCAACCTGGAGCCCCCTCATGATCAAACCCTTGGAGTGAGCAGTGAGTTAGCCTGTAGTACTCCATTCAGCAAGTGATTTTCCAGGGTAGGTGTCCCCGAAAGTCAAAAGGGCACCTGTAGCACAGATTAAAAGCGTGAGGCTTTGAGCATGGGACTTGACTCTGTTGATCCTTCTCATAAAACCTCAGCAATGTTTCTCTAAAATAAGAAGTATAAATATGATGGATGGCTCTCTGTCTAACTTTCCTTGCTGACTAAGGTGCTTCGCATTGTGGAAAAGGGAAAGAATTGGGTCCCCGCCAATAATAGTGTTTCCATGTCTTCCTGGTTTCTATTTTGGGTTTTTTTTCCAGTCTGATGCTGATCCCCCCCCCCCCCCGGCTCCTTATGGCAGTGTGCAACTTGGCTAAATTGCCTTTCCTTTCTGTAGTCGGGGCTGGGGTCTTCTGGATTGTTGCTGAATCCTGTAGTGATCTCAGCTAATTAAATCAGCCTCCCGCTGGGTGACCTGTGTCCAGGCAGTCACTGCACAAACGGAGCTCTAGAGATGAATAGGGTAACTGACAGGGAAGTTGTTGGGGAGAAGGTGGATGGGGCAAAGCTTGGAAACCTGGAAGCTATTCTGCCTAGCCAAGTCCTTAGTTAGCTACAGAATAGAGTTGGAAGGGACTTTGGAGGTCTTCTAGTCCAACCCCTTGCTCAAGCAGGAGATCCTATACATTTGAGACAAGTGGCTATCCAGTCTCTTCTAAAAACCTCCAGTGATGTAACGCCCACAACTTCTGAAGGCAACTTCCGTTCCACTGGTTAATTGCTCTCATTGTTAGGAACTTTCTCCTTAATTCCAGGTTGCTTCTCTCCTTGATTAGTTTCCATCCATTGTTTCTTGTCTGGCCTTCGGGTGCTTTGGAAAATAAATTCATCCCCTCTTCCTTGTAGCAGCCCCATCCCCTAGTCCAGTGATGTCAAACCTTTTAGACACCGAGTGCCCAAACGGTGTGCGCACGCATGCCCAAACTGAAAGGCGTGCATGTGTGGACATGCATGAGCACATGCACATGTGTGGACATGCACTTACACATGCGCAGCAGAGACTCGAAAACCAGCTGGCCAGTGGGAGGCGGGGCATGCCAACACCAGCAGTGGGGCAAGAGGTCAGATCTTTTTCTTCCGTGAGCTTCTGTTTCATCGTTTGCAGGGAAACGGAAGCTCGCGAAAGAAACACCATGGAGATCTGACCTGGGGCAACGGTGCGCATGCCAGCAGAGGGGGCTCTGCATGTCACCTATGGCACGCGTGTCATAGGTTTGCCATCACGGGTCTAGTCCTTCTGTTCTGTACACTAACCGTATCATACACTAGCCTGCAGGAAGGAAGCGATGGAGGAAGAGGAGCAGGTTCTTCAGACAGAAGTGCCCTTGCCCTGGCCAAATCAGGAGACCTTCCCTTCCCACCGTGAGTCACTGCTTGAAGGAACTCCCTCACCTTTTAATCTTTCCAGCAAAATGACACCTCCTAGCTGGTAGGATGGAGCTGGCATCCCTCTTTGTGGGCGGCTGGCATACTTTCTTGGAAGCTTCTCTGGTGAGGAGGCGGAAGGTCAGCCTCAGGCTGAGTCCAAAGTTTGTTTATGGAAACAAAAGGTGCCACCATTGAGAAACAGGGCTCTGGAATGAGGTTCCCTGGTGGTGTTTTGAAGGGCCTTAAAGACTTAATTCTTCCCCCAGGTTTCCAATGACTGTGAGTGGCATCCCCTTTGACACGTCCCTTGCTGTTTGTCCCAATCTGGTTTCTGTCACCTTCGCCTCTTTTATTCCTTTTTTTTCTTACTATCTTTTTAAAAAGGTTTTTGTCAATATAAAAAGATAACTTTAGTAAACATTTTACTAGTAAGCTGCCCAGTCATTGGCAGCATAAAACCTGAATGAATGAATGAATAAAGCAGGCCTCTGAAGACAAGATATTGCGGAGAGCCAGAAGGAGGGGAAGCAGGATTTGTAGAAAGTGGGCACATATAAAAAAAATACTGTGAGGAGTTAAGCCAAAATTCTCCGCTGACTTTTGGGTGTCCAGAGATGCACAAATTTCCTTGAAAGAGGAAATTTGGTCCCATCTTGGAACTCTCTAGGGCCTTCTAGATTAGAATATAATAAAATAGACTCTATACTGTGAATGTAATGTAATATAATGCAATAATAATTATATATTAGATACAATACATTAGTATATAGGTAGTCCTCAACTTGCAAAAAGTTCATTAAGTGACCATACAAAATTACCACGGCACTGAAAAAAGTGACTCATGACTGTTTTTTACACTTACGACTAAAATTCAAATACTTGACAACTGGTTCATTTTTATGACCATTGCAATGTCCCAAAGTCACGTGATCTGCTTTTGCGACCTTCTGACAAGCAAAGTCAATGGAGAAGCCAGAGTCACTTAACAACCTTGCTACCAACTTAACAACTGCAGTGATCCACTTAACAAATGTGGCAAGAAAGGCCATAAATTAGGGAAAACTCACTTATCAAATTTCTCATTTAACCACCAAAATTTTAGGCTCAACTAACTGTAGTATGCTAAGCTAAACTAAGCTAAACTAAGCTAAACT
Source organism: Thamnophis sirtalis (assembly GCF_051295495.1). Lineage (NCBI taxonomy): Eukaryota > Metazoa > Chordata > Lepidosauria > Squamata > Natricidae > Thamnophis > Thamnophis sirtalis. The sequence continues at coordinate 26,136,776 of NW_028261394.1, read as the reverse complement.
AAGCTAAACTAAGCTAAACTAAGCTAAACTAAGCTAAGCTGTCCTGTCCTGTCCTGTCCTGTCCTGTCCTGTCCTGTCCTGTCCTGTCCTATACTATACTATACTATACTATACTATACTATACTATACTATACTATACTATACTATACTATACTATACTATACTATACTATACTATACTATACTATACTATACTATACTATGTATAGTATTCTATACTACACTGCTGTCCTGTAGTGTAGGTACTGTAGCATAGTGTAGAGTTGATCTAATTGAAACTTTATTAAATAGTTTTAATAATGTTATTTCAAATAGGCAAGAAGTAGCTTGCAAGAAATAGTTTTGTTACTTTGTAATTTTTGATGAAAGAAATTAGGAAATTATAAGGACAATTATAGCAATAGCCTTGGATTTATATACTGCTTCTCTAAGCGGTTTACAGAGTCAGCCGCTTGCCCACAACAATCTGGTCCTCATTTTACAGACCTCAGAAGGATGGAAGGCTGAGTCAACCTTGAACCTGGTGAGATTTGAACTGCCAGATTGCAGGGAGTCAGCAGAAGTAGCCTGCAGTACTTCGCTTTAACCATTGAGCCACCGCAGCTCATGAAGTGTTGCATAGTGTAAAAACCCTTACCAACCTTTAATTTGGGAACACTTCCCTAACACCGAGGTGGATGCCTACTTCACTTTATCTAGCAGACAGACTGCTGCTGACTAATTATCAGTTTTATTATTAAAGGCAAATACTTATCTCCCTTGCCAGACGCACTGGCAGAGGAGAAATCTGTTTAATTTTCAAATGAGTCTGAACTTATCTCATTTTGCATTTTAGAGGGATGCGTAAACAAGATCTTTTGCTAGTGTATGAAGCCATAATATTCTAATTTTAGTAAGTCAGCTCCCTAGGTGTTTTTTTTAATGCTAATAGATTTGTACAACTTAATGTAGGAAGACATAACCTATTTGCGAAATCATTTGTGACAACACTGTAATTGTGAGAACAGAATTGCAAATGGTTATTATGCCTGAAGATAGAGAATTGTGCATAACCACACCAAAGGAATCTTTTGGATGAACAGAACACAACAGAGGAGCAGAGCTGGAAGGGACCTTGGAGATCTTCTAGCCCAACCCCCTGCTCAAGCAGGAGAACTCAGACCATCCCAGACAAGTGGCTGTCCAGTCTCTTCTTAAAAACCTCCAGTGATGGAGCACCTACAACTTCTGAAGACAAAGTCGTTCCACTGGTTAATTGTCCTCACTGTTAGGGAGTTTCTCCTTAATTACAGGTTGCTTCTCTCCTTGATTAGTTTCCAACCATTGCTTCTTATCTTGCTATGGATTTGAACTACAGTTCTGACCACAGCAGGTCAGTTCAGTATAACTGGAGAGCAAGTAACTTTCTTTCTTTGATAAGTTAGTCTTTTTTCATTTCTTAGTTTACGGGAGGGGATCATGTCTTTTTCCCATTGTTCCTCATTTCTTTCTCTTCCTCTCTTTTTTCCCCTTCTGGCTCTTGCTTCTCATTGCCTCCCCAGCCCACAAAGATTAATTTATTGAATTTAACTTGTGAAAGTATCCAGGGCACTCAATTCAAAGTGAGATATTTGTTTGGTGATGGCCCAACCAGACAATGTCAGTTCTGAGTGACCAGCTGTATAGATTTGTTTCCATCATGATTGGTCCATAATTTCGTTCTTCCAATGATACACCCATAGTATAGTCTTTATCATTGTGCAAAATAAATACAACGAAATTGGTTACTACAGTACTACATCACTACTGTATCTGAGTCCATCCACCTTGCTGCTGGTCATCCTCTTGTTCTTTTTTTCCTCCATCCCCAGCCTTCTCCAGGGAGCTGGACTCTTGTGTTATGAGCCCAAGATAAGACAGAGAGTTACCTGATATACCATCAATTGGAGATTAAATGGGTAGATTTGTTATCCTGATGAATTGGCCTTTCCAATTTTTTTTTTATTACCGGTTCTGTGGATGTGGCTTGGTGGGCATGGCAGGGAAAGATAGTGCAAAATCTCCATTCCCTCCCCACTCCAGGGGAAGGATAGTGTGTGTGTATATGTGTGTTAAACATTAAACAAGCGCACCAAACCCAGTACAGTTCCTTCAGCCGGGGCTGCGGGCTCCTTCTAAGTGGCCTACATTACAAATTGTAAATTTAAATTGCATGTCGGATTCATTACCAACTCCCTTTGATTTCAGTCAGCCGTGAAAATTGTACAGCTTCACTACTGAGAAAGTGTTGTGTCGCAAAGAGCAGCGGCCTAATCAGGCTCTTCTCCTAGGACACATTTCCATTTTGCCAATTATCAAATTTGGAATGCGGTGTGTGTGTGTATGTGTGTAGAGAAAAGCCAAGGCACTGAGTGGGAGTCATTTTTTTCACTACTGTGGTTAGTGAGCGTGGTAGAGCAGGCTGCTTAACCAAATTGCAGCCTACCTTCCTTCCTTCCTCGCCTCCCACCCATTTGAGCCTCCACCCCAGGGCAGTAAAACTACCACCTTGAGACAGGTGTGGGAAGGACGAGAGGCGCGTTTTGGAATTCTGCAGCCACCTGCAAGCAGATTACAGCAGTCAAACTGTCATGGATCCGCCCACCCACCCACCCACCCCGGATTCCTCTCTGGACACAAATTCGGAGGAGGGAGGTGAATATGAGTTGGCAGAGGAAAGTATAGAGGCAAATGTGGGTCAGGATCAGGGCTCGGAGAGTGCTTCCGGAGAAGTCTCAACAATCAGATGAGTGACAGGTTGAGACTGAGAAGGCGAGACACAAGGTTGACTCAGCCTTCCATCCTTCTTAGGTGGGTAAAATGAGGACCCAGATTGTTGGGGGCAAATAGGCTGACGCTGAAAAACCACTTAGAGAGGACTGGAAAGCAATGTGAAGCAGTATATTAAGTCTAAGTGCTATTGCTATTACAGAACAGGCTTAAGAAAGAAACATTGATGCATAGCAGTAATAGCATGGGGCAGGGGTCGTCAACCATTCGGACCTCAGGAACCACTAAATTCATAATTTTAAATCCCACGGACCACTAATATGATTTTTTCTAAAAAAATAGCATTTAGTGCAATATAAAAATGCAAATAATTTTTCTGAGGACCACCAAAATTTTCTCACAGGTCACCAATGGGCCACAGACCACCAGTTGGTGATCGCTGGCCTAGAACATAGCATAGCATAGCATAGCATAGCATAGCATAGCATAGCATAGCATAGCATAGCATAGCATAGCATAGCACAGTGTTTCTCAACCTTGGCGACTTTAAGTCCTGTGGACTTTAACTCCCAGAATTCCCCAGCCAGCTCTGCTCTGCTGGCTGGAGAATTCTGGGAGTTGAAGTCCACAAGTCTTAAAGTTGCCAAGTTTGGGAACCACTGAGGTAGGGGATCCTGGCCTGCCTCACCATATCAATTCTGGGAGTTGAAGTCCACAGGACTTAAAGTTGCCAAGGTTGAGAAACGCTGGCATAGCATATTGGTGATTGTAATAGGTAATAGTGTAAACATTGTCATAGTAAAAGTATAGAGGTACTTCTTGACTTATGACCCTTTATGATATGATGGAATTTTCATTGCTAAGCAATGTTGTTCAGTGAGATGCCTGATTTTATGACCTTGTTTTATGCCATGATTGTTAAACCCCTGCAGTTGTTAAGTGAACACGTGGTCATTAAGCCAATCCAGTTTCCCCAATGACTTTGCTTTTGGACGGCAGCTGGGAAGGTCACAAGTGGCTGTCAAATGACCCCTGGGACTCTGCAACTGTCACAAACCCATGTAGGAGAAGATGAGGCAGAATCTTTGCGGGGGGGGGGGGAGTCAGGAGAAGAAGCAGCCTGGCTTGAGCCATCAATCTTCTTAAGCAGAATTGAACATTAGCATTGTTTCAGGTGCAAAGGCTCAGAACCGCAGTTAAAGTTAGGGTCAAGAAGATTGATTGCTCAAGCTGATAGGCCAGACTCAGTGGTGGGATTCAGCCAGTCCGCACCTATTCGGGAGAATCGGTTGGTAACTTTCTAAACAGTTTGGAGAAACAGTTGTTGGAAGAAATCTTTTGTTTTTTCCCACTTTACAGGGCTAATCCTGTAAGGAAGGCAGGAAGGAAACATTCTGGTGTGGTTTCTAGCCTCATCTTTATTGCCCTACTTACAGAAACTGCCTCTCCGGTTAACCCTTATTACCATTGTAACAAATAAGGCCAAGCGCCCATCGGGTGAGTGACCTTGAGTTGGCCACGCCCACCCAGTCACATGATCACTGAGCCCCACCTACCCAGATGGTTGTTACAGCAGAGAACCGGTTGTTAAATTATTTGAATCCCACCACTGGCGAGAATCTATTGTGCAATTACAATCCATACTTGGTTTGCTGAGTATTGTGCAAACTTAGACAACAGCTCAGTTGCTACAGATGAACCTCAACAACTGATGATCGCAATTGGAACCAGAATTTCCTCTGCAAACAAGGCAGTCATTTACTTATGCAAATCACTTATGCTCATTAAATTAAGCGTGTGAGAGTTCTTAAGTGAATGGTTTACTGAGGAACTCCGGGAGATGAAGCACCGAAAGAGACGCCTAGAGCAACGATGGAGATCCAGTAAGTCCGAGTCAGACTGAGCACTTTTAACATCTAGCATCAGAGCTTACCTCCGGGCAATTAGGACGACTAAAAGAACACACATTGCCTCTCTGATTGCTTCCGCTGAGTCGCGCCCAGCCGCCTTGTTCAGGATAACCCGTTCCCTCCTAAATAGGAGGGATACGAGCGATCCTTTGCAAGGCAGAGCTGAGGACTACGTCCAATTCCTCACGGATAAAGTTGCTCGGCTTCGGATGGACCTGGACTCCAGTTGCGCAGAACCAGCTGAGGCACCAGGGGATAATCTGGCAGGACATCACTGGATTGATTTTCAAGCTGTTACCCCTGAGGACGTGGACAAGGCCATGGGAGCTGTAAATTAACTCCACATGTGTACTGGACCCGTGCCCCTCCTGGCTGGTTGCTAACAGCAGGGAGGTGACACGGGGCTGGATCCAGGCAGTTGTTACCGCCTCCCTTCGGGAGGGGTTCTTTCCCCCCGCTCTAAAGGCGGCGGTGGTGAGACCCCTTCTGAAGAAGCCATCCTTGGATCCAGCCGTTTTAAATAACTATCGTCCAGTCTCCAACCTCCCCTTTGTGGGGAAGGTTGTTGAGAAGGTGGTAGCCTTTCAGCTCCGGCGATCCTTGGAGGAAACCGATTATCTAGATCCCTTCCAGTCGGGATTTAGGCCTGGCTACAGCACGGAAACCGCTTTGGTCGCATTGATCGATGATCTCTGGAGAGCCAGGGATGGAGGTTATGCCTCCGTCCTAGTGCTCCTTGACCTCTCAGCGGCTTTCGATACCATTGACCATGGTATCCTTCTGCGACGACTGCAGGAGGTGGGGGTGGGAGGCACTGTTCTACGGTGGTTCTCCTCTTACCTCTCGGACAGGTCGCAGTCGGTGTCGACTGGCGACTACCCGGAGGAGGGCCTTCTCTGTGGCTGCTCCGACCCTCTGGAACGAACTCCCTGTGGAGATTCGCACCCTCACCACCCTCCAGGCCTTCCGCAAAGCCCTTAAAACCTGGCTGTTCCGACAGGCCTGGGGCTAAACAACCGTTGCCCCTATCTCGAATGGTATGATTGTTGCGCTTTTAAATTATGTATTGTTTTGTGTTGGTGTCAAATTGTCTGTATCCCCTTTCCTTTGCTCAACTTGTGAGCCGCCCTGAGTCCCCCTCGGGGAAAAGGGCGGCATACAAATGAAATAAATGAAAATGAAAAATGAATGAAATGAATCAGATTTCCCCCATTGACTTTGCTTGTTGAAAGCCCCCCCTCCCCCCGCGTGAAGGACACCAGTGGCGATCACATGACACCCCGGGGCGCTGCAACCATTGTGAAGGAATGTGCAGTTCTCGACATCCTCCCTTCCTCATTCTGTTTGGCCAATTGCTGCTTTGTTTTGGGAAGAAAAATCCACAAAGTAATCTGGGTTTATTAAAGTCAAAAGAAGCAGAGGAACCAAAATCACACTTTCTGTAGCCTCGAAGCACCTCAGTGGCCTTTGGGAGGTTAACTTTTGCAATCAGCCGAAAGGTGATTGGCCTTGGTGAATCCCCCTCTGCGATGTTGAATTTATGTTTTACTGACAGAGAAGTAGGGTCCCAAGTAACACCCCCCCCCAACCAAAGAAGACTCCGAGGCTTGAGTTTCCTCAAAGTCTCATTATATTAGAGATGTCATATTGGCACATCTGGGGAAACCCGAATCTGAAAGCTTCCGTGTTTTCCCCACCCAAACGAAAGCCCAAGCCCCTGCTCAGCACCCACATGTCCGTCCCATGGCCCAATCAGGCATTATCCAAAACTGGGGATGCCACCCAGTCACACCATCGCAGCTGCAGGGCAAAGTGGCCTTGACTTTCTGAGAAAGAATGTTATTTTCACTACGTATCACCTACAATCCATATAATCCCCTTCCCATTTCCCCACAGTAGAAAATGTGGCAGAGCCTGAAGGCCCAAATATAAAAAGATGGCTTTCAGGTCTGACATGCATCTTTTACCAACAAAGAAATAAATAAAGCCTTTGTCGGTAAAACATAAATTCAAAAAAAAAAAAAAATAGTTTGTCGCGCAAACGGCTGCGTGCAAAGGCCTCTTGATTCGGGCTGAAAGGCAAAAGCGGAAGTAGCATGCTCCGCCCCATAATTGGGTAGACCAGGTTGCCTACTGGGGGGGGGGGGAACCACTTCACACTGTATGATGCCCTTTCTGGAAAGGAAAATAGACGCCAGTTAATTGCTTCTTGACTGTGCAGTTTTAACAGCACCTCTCCTTGAAGCAGGGGGGCTTTCAGGGTTCCAAGTAAGACCCCCAACCAAAGAAGACTCCGAGACTTGAGTTTCCTCAAAGTCCCATTTTATTAGAGATGTCCTATTGGCACATCTGGGGAAACTCGAATCTGAAAGCTTCCAGGTTTTCCCCACCCAAAAGAAAACCCAAGCCCTGCCCAGCACCCACATGTCCACCCCATGGCCCAATCAGGCACCATTCCAACTGGAGATGACTCCCAGTCACACCACTCCAGGTGTAGGGCAAGACATCCTTGACTCTCTGAGAAAAAATGTTATTTTGCCTATATATCTCCCCTACTCCATATAATCCCTTCTCCCAATTTCCCACAGCATTGAATGTGGCAGGTCTGGAGGCCCAATGCAAAAGATGGCTTCCAGCCCTGAAACGGGCAGCGATCTGACCAAAACCCATTTTTAATCCTTCTGAGAAACTAGCTTTGTATTAGGTCCCAGTGCTTAGGAGCTTTATCTGGGCATGGCATCTTCTAACGGGGGTAGGAAGGCTTCTTCCCAGCTCTTTCTCACCCGTACAAACAGCCATGTGAATTCTGCTCTGTAAAAACTATTGCAAGATGTGCTTTACAGGGCACGCCATAACGTTTATAGCCATGACACACCATTTAAATAGGGGGAAAGAGTACGTAAACAGTGAGGAAATAAAGACACGATCCTGATTCAGCTGGCAAAGGGCCCCCAGGGCTGGGCCTCCGCGGTTCATCTCTATCACTAGATCTGCAAACGTAATAAAGTTAGTTCTGGAAGTTTTCTTGGGTAAGTCAGTTTTAGGGGATTTCCAAGTATAAATCTAATGGCAGAAGGAAATGGCACCCCAGCAAAAAAAAACAAAAAACAGGTTTTGATCAAATAATAGTAATGTTTTCCCTTATATAAAGTTGTAGCTTCTTGCAAACTAGGAATTTTTTGCACAACGTGGAATAAATCTCATTTTAGCTGGGGAAGGGAAAATCTCTTGCTGGGAGAATCCAATTCTTGGTGACTTCAAGGGCACCTCACTGGCAGTTTCTCCAGAGTTGGCAAAGAGATGGTGAGATTGCAGGAATCTTGAACACCTCCGTTGTTAACTTCCCACATTTATTGCTTTTATTTATTTATTATGTCTACAGGTTGCCCATCTCCCTATCCAAATTCATAGGCAGGATAGGTTCCCCGTCTTTGTTGTGCTGCTGACACAGAGTATATATAATTCGTTGTAATAAATTTTGCTACCTTGCATATAGAATGCAATGCATACAGAATGTTGGTAAGGAATTAATCAAAGGGCCTCCAGACTGACTGTCTGTTTGTCCATCCATTATCTGGATAACACCCACAAAATAATTCCCCCCCAAAATCCCAAAGGGGAATGGCTCAGATGCTGCTGGCAGCTCCCTCTTCTTCCTTCCCCTGACAATGGGAACCGCAGCTATTCTTAAGCAGGTTTCCCTTTGCTTAGCCTCGTTGGCCTTTCCATCCCAACGCAATGTCATAAAGAAAGGGCTAGGAAGTCCATTTACCAGGATTGTGCAAAGGGGATGATGGGGAGAAGAAGCCAGCAAAAGACAATTGAGCTGGAAATGGGCTGGGATCTGCAGAGGGAAAAATATATATTCAGAAAAGTTTGCCCAGCTCATCTACAAAGGAGAGACAGCTGGCAGGGATCAAATTCCTTGTGTGTCAATTCTGCATCTTGAACTTTTTGTTATTTTAGGTGGCATCTGTGGGAGGTTGGTTCACAAAAGTAAAGATAATACTGTGCAACTGAAGGCCAGCTCCTTCTTATCTATGTTTATATGATCATGATAAACAGGAAGGTTTAGTAAATATGACTTTTGACAATTTTGTTCCCGAAATATGAAAGAATGGGCATGGTGAGCAGTCTTCTGTCCCAGCATTAGAGCTGAGGTTAATTTTAAACACCTTATTGTGGTGCAAAGGTGAGAGCTGCCATCTTTCAGCAGTGATGAAAAAATCCCCAGCTCTCTGCTGCCATCCAGTGGCGATCCAGGTTTTTGAAGCCCAGATTCCCGTGAACTCTTCTGCCTGGCACAAACACCTAATCTAGAATAGTTTTGGTTTTGCTGCGTACAGCCCAAAACTTTCCGGTTTATTCACAGGTTGTTTTCTTTGTGAGCAATAAGAGGATGCCCCAGTTTAATTCTGAAGGGATTTATCAAGCAATTATAAACTGTAAACTATAAAAGATGCTTCCTTTCTCCTGGGTTGTCCTAACTTGTGGGCAGAATGAAATACAAATTATGTGTTGGGTCCTCTGGATACACTCCATTGTGGAAACAGAACTCAAGTTGACAACAATCAATTGTTTGCAATATAAGGCTTTTAAAAACTTGGGATGGCTATTTTTTAATTGGCATTGCTACACCCCTTGCTCTCTCTCACATACTAATCAGAGCTAATTATATATATTTAAATGGGTTAGTGAGTGGGAGAGAGCGTCCATATATTATTGGACTGTGTAATTTATATTTGCCCACAAACTCAGGTAAATAAAATCCTGTTTCCTTAAGCTGAGACTCTGGAGTTTAAGTGCTTATTTGAGCCACCCAGAGAAGCCCCACAGCGAAATGGGGACAAATAAATTTAGCAAATAAATAAGAAGTTAAAATGGAAAAAAAACTCTTTATTGCTTAATTGTTAGAAAATCTGTGTCTTTCTAGAAAAAATGGGATTTTTAGAAACCTGAATTTAGCTTCTTAACAGACTAATAGAGTTGGAAGGGACCTTGTAGGTCATCGAGTCCAACACCCCCCCCCCATCAAAGCTGGGGACACTACACTATTTCTGACAGAGGGCATTCCAGTCTCTTCTTGAAAGCCTCCAGTGATGAAGCTCCTACAACCTCTGAAGGCAACTTCTGTTCCATCGGTTGATTGTTCTCCCTGTCAGGAAATTCCTCCTTATTTCCAGGTTGAATCTCCCCTTGATCAGTTTTCATCCATTATTCCTTGTCTGGTCTTCGGGTGCCTTGGATAATAGCTTGACCCCCTCCTGTCTGTGGCAGCCCCTCAAATATTGGAAGGCTGCTATCCTGTCTCCCCTGGTCCTTCTCTTCACCAGACTAGACATGCCCAGTTCATTCTTCATATGTTTGAGTCTACAATCCCCTAATAATTCTGGTTGCTCTTCTCTGCACTCTTCCTAGGGTCTCTTTGCAGTGCCATTCATCAAATTTTCTAACATGCTATGTTGTCAGAACAACTCTGCCATAACTCTGATTGTTGAGACAATGCAGTTGTAAAGATCACGGGAATCTCTCCTTTCAGGACCTGGTGGACTGGGGGAAGCCTCTGGTCTGGCAAGTGGGCCACCTACGGGAGAAGTACGATGAATGGGTGCACCAGCCAGTGGATCGACCTATTCGCCTCTTCCAGTCGAATCTCCTGGAGTACCTCTCCAGGGCAACATGGTAAGAGCCAGACGTGGGGCAGGAGTGTGCAATGGGTGCAGGCCAAAGGCACAGAGTCCCAAGAAAACAGGTTTGGCCAGGATAAAGAGACGGGGTGACACAATGATTAGAATGCAGTATTGCAGGATGACTCTGCCCACTGCCAGCAGTTCGATCCTGACCAGCTCAAGGTTGACTCAGCCTTCTATCCTTCTGAGGTTGGTAAAATGAGGACCCAGATCATTGGGGGCAATAGGCTGATTGTAAACCACTTAGAGAGGGCTGTTAAAGTGGTATATGTTTTAAGTCCTATTGTCCTTTCTTCTTTCCTTCTTCCTTCCTTCCTTCCTTCCGATTGACTCAGCCTTCCATCCTTCCGAGGTCGATAAAATGAGGACCCAGATTGTTGGGGGACAATAGGCTGACTCTGTAAACTGCTTAAAGAGGGCTGAAAGCACTGTGAAGCGGTATATAAGTCTAAGTGCTATTGTCCTTCCTTCCTTCCTTCCTTCCTTCCTTCCTTCCTTCCTTCCTTCCTTCCTTCCTTCCTTCCTTCCTTCCTTCCATCCATCCATCCATCCATCCATTCATCTATCCATCCATCCTTGGTGTGCAATGATTAGAATGCAATATTGCAGGCTGACTCTGCCAACTGCCAGCAGTTTGATCCTGACTGGCTCATGATTGATTCAGCCTTCCATCCTTCTGAGGTTGGAAAAATGAGAACCCAGATTATTGGGGGCAAGAGGCTGAATCTGTGAACTGCTTAGAGAGGGCTGTAAAGGACTATAAACGTCTATGTGCTATTGCTATGTGGGTGGAGAGCACTGATACATATGAAGAAGGAACATGTTTTCGATTCCTTGATTACAGTTGCAATCTTTTTTTTATCTCCACTACCACTCTGCTTAGATAACCAAGGCTAGGACAAAATAAAAATGAATTTAGAGTAAGAAGGAGGCAACCCAGGACACTTTGGATCATTGTTTCAGAAATATTTTCTTAATGGATTATCCAGTGCCTTCAACAGTGGCAGAGCTATGGTGGCGCAGTGGTTAGAATGCAATATTGCAGGCTAATTCTGCCAACTGCCAGGAGTTTGATTATCACTGATTTGCCCGAACTGGTATGAACCAGTAGCAACCAGCTCTGGGGAGGGAGACCTAGCTTCATTTAGGGCAGGGATGGGGAACAGCGGTCCTTTTATGACTTATGGACTTCAACTCCCATAATTCCTGAGCCATGGCTGGCTCAGGATTTCTGGGAGTCGAAGTCCACAAGTCACAAAGGGGCCATCATTCCCCATCCCTGATTTAGAGGGAGCAGAGGCAAACTCATTCCTTGGACTGCATGGGCCCCATCAGGCTGTTCTTTTCCTATTCCCCAGTCTTCTTCGTTTGTCTTGAGATCTCCTGTTGGTCTCCCCTTCAAGCTCTGAATCTGTTTAGCGTTTCCAAGATCAGTTGAGGTTGGCTTAGTTAGTACCTCCTGTGGCAGTTCGTACTTCTGAGTCCTGCTCTGGGCACAAAACCAGCTGGATGACCTTGGGCCAGTCACTTCCTCTTCAAATCATGCCTGAAAAGTGTTGCCAAGAAAATAGCAGGGACTTCCCCAGGCAGCCTCTGAGAATCAGATACGATTGAAGTTGGGTAAAACAAGATCTTAAACAAACGGGCCCCTCGGCTTCCAGAAAAAACCCAAGATCAGGAAAGAAGCCTTTGTGCTTGGCCTTTTCAGACATGGTGGCAGTGGTGGGTTTTAGCCGGTACGGTCGTACCGGTAGTAACCAGGAGCAGCAGCCACCGTACCGGTACGTTGGCTAGTTTGGGCCACCCACATTCCATACCTATAATGTGACCGGCCAATTGTGCACATGTGCACAGCGTGTGACACCTGTGCGCCCTCTGCTGAATAGCTGGGTGTCGCAGGGGAGGGGGCGAGCAAGCGTGCCCGCCTAGGACGCCCGGCCTTGTGTGCAGCATACTGGTTGCTACGGGGACCAGAACCCAGCACTGCATGGTGGTCTTATCAGGGGGGGGGGAATCTTCTCCTGGAGGGATTGTCCCTGAAGGAAGTCAGAGAAATGGTCCTGCCAGTTTCTTTGTGTGCAGATTCAGTGCAGAATCTGAAAAAGCTGCTTCGCCCCCCTTTGAAGGCCAGATTTCGATGACAGGATGTGTCGCAAATCCCAAACCAGTTTGACCCTTGTTTTTCTTCCAGGCACGTGGTCTGTATATTCTGGCTACCGGTGGTGTTTTTCCTCAGCCAGCACTGCTACACCACCCTTGCCCAGGGCAAAACCCAGCTGTTTGCCTCCTTCACATCAGGTGAGGCTTCTGTGCTGGCCGGTACCGTTTTCACACAAAACTCTCTACACACTTGAGGGAGCCAAAATGGAGACAGCAGAGGGCCTGGGAAGTAGGCTCTCTCAACATGCTCTCCTCCTTTCTCTAGCCACTTACACCCAGTAGCTTTGGAATCCCCAAGGGCAAGTACCTAAGAGCCTGATGGGAGTGGATGTAACTGGGAGTCAGCAAACAGCCAGTTTGGTCTAGAGGTAAAGTCACCAGGCTGGAAACTGGGAGATGGTGAGTTCTAGTTTGGCCTTAGGCATGAAATCTATTTGGATGTCTTTGGGCCAACCATTAGGAGACAGTGAGTTCTAGTCCCGTCTTAGGCATGAAAGCTGGCTGGGTGACTTTGGGCCAATCACCAGGAGACAGTGAGTTCTAGTCCAGGTTGGGTGACTTTGGGCCAATCACCAGGAGACAGTGAGTTCTAGTCCGGGTTGGGGGACTTTGGGCCAATCACCAGGAGACAGTGAGTTCTAGTCCTGGTTGGGTGACTTTGGGCCAATCACCAGGAGACAGTGAGTTCTACTCCTGGTTGAGTGACTTTGGGCCAAACACCAGGAGACAGTGAGTTCTAGTCCAGGTTGGGTGACTTTGGGCCAATCACCAGGAGACAGTGAATTCTAGTCCGGGTTGGGTGACTTTGGGCCAATCACCAGGAGACAGTGAGTTCTAGTCCGGGTTGGGGGACTTTGGGCCAATCACCAGGAGACAGTGAGTTCTAGTCCTGGTTGGGTGACTTTGGGCCAATCACCAGGAGACAGTGAGTTCTACTCCTGGTTGAGTGACTTTGGGCCAATCACCAGGAGACAGTGAGTTCTAGTCCGGGTTGGGTGACTTTGGGCCAATCACCAGGAGACAGTGAGTTCTAGTCTGGGTTGGGTGACTTTGGGCCAATCACCAGGAGACAGTGAGTTCTAGTCTGGGTTGGGTGACTTTGGGCCAATCACCAGGAGACAGTGAGTTCTAGTACTGGTTGGGTGACTTTGGGCCAATCACCAGGAGACAGTGAGTTCTACTCCTGGTTGAGTGACTTTGGGCCAATCACCAGGAGACAGTGAGTTCTACTCCTGGTTGGGTGACTTTGGGCCAATCACCAGGAGACAGTGAGTTCTAGTCTGGGTTGGGTGACTTTGGGCCAATCACCAGGAGACAGTGAGTTCTAGTTCTGGTTGAGTGACTTTGGGCCAATCACCAGGAGACAGTGAGTTCTAGTCTGGGTTGGGTGACTTTGGGCCAATCACCAGGAGACAGTGAGTTCTAATCCTGGTTGGGTGACTTTGGGCCAATCACCAGGAGACAGTGAGTTCTAGTTCTGGTTGAGTGACTTTGGGCCAATCACCAGGAGACAGTGAGTTCTAGTCTGGGTTGGGTGACTTTGGGCCAATCACCAGGAGACAGTGAGTTCTAGTTCTGGTTGAGTGACTTTGGGCCAATCACCAGGAGACAGTGAGTTCTAATCCTGGTTGGGTGTCTTTGGGCCAATCACCAGGAGATAGTGAGTTCTAGTCCTGGTTGAGTGACTTTGGGCCAATCACCAGGAGACAGTGAGTTCTAGTCCTGGTTGGGTGATTTTGGGAAATAGCCCCCGGCTGGCTGGCTGCTGTGGGAAATAAGCCTTCCTTGGCGCGTGCTCTGCTCCAGGGGACCCTTTCCCTTCTCACTCATTGCCGCTTTCCCTTCCGCTGCGTAGCCTATGCCATTCCTGTCCACAAGTACTGCTTCCCGCTGCTCTTCATCCTGGGCATCTTCACCTGGTCCCTGGTGGAGTATATCATCCATCGCTTCCTCTTCCACATGAACCCTCCAGCCAACAACTACTACCTGATCACCCTGCATTTCCTGGTCCATGGCCAGCATCATAAGGTAGGCGAGCCCTGGGAAACGGGGGCGATGGCAGCTTGGGGTGAGATTCTGGCACATGGACAGCATGATAAGGTAGGGCAGTGGTTCCCAAACTTGGCAACTTTAAGACTTGTGGACTTTAACTCCCAGAATTCTCCAGCCAGCTCTGCTCTGCTGGCTGGAGAATTCTGGGAGTTGAAGTCCACAAGTCTTAAAGTTGCCAAGTTTGGGAACCACTGAGGTAGGGGATCCTGGCCTGCCTCACCATATCAACCAGCTCAAGAGCAGCCCGAAGGGAGATTTGGCTCAGCAGTTTTGCGCATTGAAGAGCACTTCCAATATTGCAAAAGTGCCAGGCATGGAAAAGTCAAGGCTGACTTGATGGGTAAACAGGGCATGCATAGGCTTTGGGAGGCTGGTAGAGTGCTCCTGGGGGGGAGGCAAAAATGAGCAAAAAGCAACCTGTTTTCCACTCGTTTTTGCCCTCCACAGCCCCCAGGAGCACTTTGCAAGCCTCCCAAACCCTCTGCATGTCCATTTTTGCGAAGGGGGCAGGATTTTGGGAGGCTAAAAATGCTGCATTCACCCTCTTTTTGGGGGGTAAAAGGTGCATCTTATACTCCAAAAATACGGTAGTTTTTGATATAACATACCAAAAAAATTGATTTGAATTTGGGTTTTACCAATTAGATTGATGGATCCTGATAGAATGGCTAGTTTATATTCTTATGAAAAAACAAAAAGTCGTGATTAATGCCTTATTTTACTGCAACAGAGAGGTCAGTACTTATTTTTCTTTTTCTTTTTCCTAATTGTTCCTCACTCTTCTTCCCTCCCTCTTCCTCCCCTATTAAGTCAGTACTTATTTTTCTTTTTCTTTTTCCTAATTGTTCCTCACTCTTCTTCCCTCCCTCTTCCTCCCCTATTTTCTCTCATTTTTGTATCTTATTTTATCTTATAACTCAATAAAAGTTTGGAATAACCAAAGATAAATAAATACAAAAGCAAAAAGAAGGAGAAATAGAGAAGGGAAAACGCAAAGACATTTGTTTCTATCTGGAAACCACTTCTGGACTTTTTGGTTGAGGTTAGAAAAGAAATGAAACTTCGATTTTGGGGTTTGCCCATTAGATAGATATGGTATTATGGAAATAGCTACCGTGTTTTTTTGGAGTAGAAGACACACCTTTTTCCCTCAAAAAAGAGGCTGAAATCTCGGTGCGTCTTATACTCTGAATACAGCATTTTTGTCCTCTGGAAAACCCGCCCCCACCAAAATGGCCATGCATAGCCTTTAGGAGGCTTCCAGAGTGCTCCTGGGGGCTGGGGAGGGCAGAAATGAGTGAAAAATGGGCCGTTTTTTGCTCAGTTCCCCCCCCACCTGGAGCATTCTATAAGCCTCCTAAAGGCTATTCATGCCCTTTTTTTGAAGAAGAAAAAACGGGCCATTTTTCATGCAAAATGGGACATTTTGAGGTGGTGTGCAAAGTGCAAAAACTTTTTTTTTTTAATTTGCCTCTTCAAAATCTTGGTGTGTTTTAAACTCGGAAAAATACGGTAGTTCAAACTACTAGGTAAAACTAAAAAGTCGCCGTTTGATGTTATTACCCTATTCTACTGCCCCAAAAGGAGTCGGAAGTCAATGACATGATGAGTTTCAAAGTGCTCTGTGCTCGGTTGCTGCCCGACTTAGGGCAATTCTGCACAATATCCTCAGCTTGTTCTCTTCCAGCCTGTTCCTGAAATTTATTTAAGGGATCCCAGGCTGGGTCATCGCTCCCATTAATTGCCTTTCTACCTGTATGGGAAGAGTGAGATATACCAAGTGGTCCAGAGGTGGGTTATTACCTATTCGGTCCGGTTCGGCAGAATAGATAGTAAAAATCTAGCGTATGTTTGTGAACCGGTAATAATGGTAGCCTGGCCATGCCCCCGAATCGGTTCCCTCAGTCACTATTGCCGTTGGCAGCATGTTTTGTGGCTGGAAAAGGAGGCAGAGAGAAACAGTCCTGTTGCCAAGGTACACAACAGGTGGGGGGGAAGAAATTCCAACTTCAGCCTCCTGGTACGGCCCGAGGCTTTGGGTGAAGGTGGGAGGGAGGTTGAGCAGCAGATTGAGTGAGGGGTGAGTGGTGGCTTTTTCCTTTCTCCTTGCCCCCCAGGAACACTCTGCAGGCTTCAGCAGGGCTGGGGGAAGTGTAAAACGCCCCTGTTTTTGCAAAAAACTAGCAAAAAACTGAGGCATTTTTGCCTTTTCCCCCAGCCCTGCTGAATCCTGCAGAGTGTTCCTGGGGGGGCAAGGAGGACAAAAACTTTTTTTTTCCTTACTGGGTAGTTTGCAGGCGCTCCCTTAGCGAGGCTGGAGCCCCTCCCCCCGCCATTAAAACTTTTCGCCACTGTTTCGGTGGGCATGGCTTGATGAGGGGCTCATGTGACTGAGTGGGTCTGAGTGCTGTCAGGTTGGCCACGCCCACTCAGCCACATGCCCCCGTCTAGCCACGCCCACTGAACCAGTAGTAAACATTTTTGAAACCCACCCCTGAAGTGGTCCCTGGAGGTAGGGATCATCCCTTCTTGATGGACCCCCTCCATCCTAGAGGGACGTGGTCGCATTTTTTCCACCCCCCTCATTTTATCCAAAGGCCTGGACTTTTTGTGAAGTCACATCATTGCAATTAGCTTTGTTTACCACTCAGTCTTCTACCCCGTTTGGCCAGCTTGACTTCAATTTAGGTGTGTTAAAGGCTCTGGCGTTCCATGCCACTCGAGTCTTTGCAAAGTTCAGCACCCTTCCTGGGCGTTTTAATCCTCAGGGCAGGAAGAGGCCGAAAGCTTTTGGATTTCCCCCAGCCCCGATGTTACCACTTCCGCTTGAGGATGGAGATGGGTGGGAAGGATATTCTACTGAGCCACAAAGGACCCATTTCCGTTTTAGAGAAACCAAGTAGGATTTGTCATAATTCCAGCTTCAGGTAGAAGCCCTGGAGACGAGGGCCAGAGTGTTCAATGCAATGGGGGTGGGGTGGGGTGTTGTCCAAAAAATCAAGATGATGGCCTGCGGGATCAAAAGCTCACCCTTTTGATGTGCATCATGTGGACAGAAGGGCTGGACTGAGCTTCAGTCATGCCCGGTGGCTGCCATCTTAACAGGCATGTCCTTAAAGGTTCCACCACAAAACCGCGGACGACAAAATCGCGGTCGACGAAAGCGCGTATGTGACGTCATCACAATGCGACGAAAAAGATCAAAAAATGTAAAAATAAAGCGAAAACCTTACCCTAACCCCCCCAAACCTAACCCTAAACCTAACCCTAAACCTAACCCTTAACCTAACCCTAAACCTAACCCTAAACCTAACCCTTAACCTAACGAAAAACCTAACGCTAACCCTTAACCTAACGCTAAACGTAACGCTAACGCTCTAAACCTAACCCTAACCCTTAACCTAACCCTAACCCTAACCCTAACCCTTAACCTAACGCTTACCTTTATGTGAATCGGCTTGCTGTAATTTAATTTTTATTTCAATAAAAATTATTTTTATTTTTCGTCGCGTTGTGATGACGTTACATACGCGATTTCGTCAACTGCGCTTTTGTGGAACGCGGTTTTGACGGGTCACGGTCCTTAAAATACTGGATGGAGCCTGTCGGGGAATTGATTATTAGGGGACCAGAGGCTAACACATAAATGGAACAGTTGCTGGTACTGGGTATGGCTAGTTTAATGAAAAGAAGGACTAGGGGTGACAGCAATCTTCTAATATCTCAGGGGCTGCCCCAAAGAAGAGGGAGTCAAGCTCTTATCCAAAGCACCTGTGGGCAGGATAAGAAGCAATGGGTGGAAACTAATCAAGGAGAGAAGCAACTTAGAACTTAGCAGAAATTTCCTGACAGTTAGAAAAAGTAATCAGCGGAATAACTTGCCTCCAGAAGTTGTGAGTGCTCCATCACTGGAGGTTTTTACGAAGAGATTGGACAACCATTTGTCTGAAATGGTCCTAGGCTTCATGCCTGAGCAGAGGGTTGAACTAGATTACTAGAAGACCTCCAAGGTCCCTTCCAACTCTGTTATTCTGATTTCAACTCTCAGAGCTGATGGCTGGGGGAATCCTGGGAGTTGAAATCCACACAGCTTAAAGCAGTGTTTCTCAACCTTGGCAACTTGAAGATGTCCGGACTTCAACTCCCAGAATTCCCCAGCCAGCTGGCTGGGGAATTCTGGGAGTTGAAGTCCGGACATCTTCAAGTTGCCAAGGTTGAGAAACACTGGCTTAAAGTTTGCAGAAGTTGAGAAACCCGCCGTTCTACGGTATCTACCGAGACCTCATTTTCTCCGCTGTCCTCTCTCGCAGTCGCCGTTCGACCACACCCGCCTGGTCTTCCCACCTGTGCCGGCCTCCCTGCTTTTCTTCCTGTTCTACTTCCTTGCTCAAGTGGTTGTACCTGGAGAATTGGGGCTCTCCATCCTATCCGGAGGAATCGTTGGTTACATTATTTACGACATGATGCATTATTACTTGCACTACGGCTCGCCCAAAGAAGGCACCTACCTCTACGGTCTGAAGACCTATCACATCAAGCACCACTTCGAGCACCAGAAAGCAGGTGAGGGTGGACACCGCGGAGGGGTGGGGAGGGGGAGAGGGAGAAAGGTACAGTTGGGCTTTGAGTCCCTTTATTTTCTTTCAAGCATCGTAGCTTCCAGGAGCCAAACTAAGCCAATACAGGTAGTCCTTGACTTACAACAGTTTGCTTAGGGACCATTTGAAGTGACAACAGCACTGAAAAAAGGGACATGTGGCCATTTTTCACACTTATGGCCATTTTTCACACTTATGACCACTGCAGTATCCCCCCTAATCACATGGTCAAAATTCAGACGCTTGGCAACTGACCTTGTGGAAAAATGCTAGGAAAAGGGGGGAAACATCAAATGCTGAAAAAAACCCAAATGCACAAGTATAGTCTAGGTGGTTCCTGGCTCAATAGCAATAGCAGTTAGACTTATATACCGCTTCATAGGGATTTCAGCCCTCTCTAAGCGGTTTTACAGAGTCAGCATATTGCCCCCAACAACAATCCGGGTCCTCATTTTACCCACCTCGGAAGGATGGAAGGCTGAGTCAACCCTGAGCCGGTGAGATTTGAACAGCCGAACTGCAGAACTGCAGTCAGCTGAAGTAGCCTGCAGTGCTGCATTTAACCACTGCGCCACCTCGGCTCTTAGCAGTAACTGTGAAATGGATCTTGGAGACTCTGGAAAGAGGGCAGAGAAGGGCAACCAGGATGATTAGGGGACTGGAGGCTAAAACAGACAATGAACGGTTGCAGGAACTGGGTATGTCTAGTTTAATGAAAAGAAGGATTAGGGGAGACATGATAACAGCCTTCCAATATCTCAGGGGTTGCCACAAAGAAGAGGGAGTCAAACTATTCTCCAAGATAGAACAAGAAGCAATGGGTGGAAACTAATGAAGGAGAGAAGCAACTTAGAACTGAGGAGAAATTACCTGACAGTGAGAACAATTAACCAGTGGAACAACTTGCCTCCAGAGGTTGTGAATGCTCCAACACTGGAAGTTTAAAAAAAGACATTGGACAACCATTTGTCTGAAGTGGTGTAGAGTTTCTTGCTTAAGCAGGGGGTTGGTCTAGAAGACCTCCACTGTCCCTTCCAACTCTGTTATTCTGTATTTTGTATTATCATCCTATATGTTCTTTTTTCCCCTCTGCCCGCTTCAGGTTTTGGGATTTCCAGCCGATTCTGGGATCGTCCCTTCCACACGCTGATTCCGGAAGAAAACAAGAAGAGCGATTAGCGTCAAACTTTCCTGCTGGGCCCCTGGGGCTGCGACCAGAGGCCTGGCGGCTGTGGTTGCTGGAACTTTGCAAGGCCTGTAACAACCCTTCGACTTGGACTGGGGAGAGAACTGAGTCCCCTTTTCCTGCTGCTTTGTGGCCTTATTTTTTTTGGGGGGGGGACCAAGAGTGCCTTAAGATCTCCCGGAGCTGTGAAGAAGCAAATGGTGGGGAGAGGGCCAGTTGCATCTTAGTCAGGGATGGATGTCAGACAGAAATCCTGCTCAGCTTTATTTCCTTTTATGTAGGTATAATTTTATTAAAGATTTTTCTTAAACGAAAGAACACGAAAGCTAATGCAAACTAATATAAAGTGGGAACAAGAAAAGAGCGAAGGAAAAAAAAACCAAAGAGAAAGCTAAAAGTGCAAGAAATGGGGGGAAGAAAAAGAAAAATAGGGGGAAATAGATACAAAGAAGTAGTTTCTGATCTATTTTACAGCAGTTATAAGTACGATCATAAAACTTATTCTATGGTTACAACATAACTCTTCTTTCTATAACAGTGTTTCTCAACCTTGGCAACTTGAAGATGTCCGGACTTCAACTCCCAGAATTCCCCAGCCAGCGAATGCTGGCTGGGGAATTCTGGGAGTTGAAGTCCGGACATCTTCAAGTTGCCAAGGTTGAGAAACACTGTTCTATAATGTATCCTAATCATCCAAACCATAAATTGTAAGTTCATTTCCCCCCCCCTATTTTACACAGAAAGTCCATGAAAGGATTTCTAGTTAGCAATAAACAGATATTGTATTTTTTGTGATCAAAGAAATCAATTTAGCCATCTCAGCAAACTCCGTCATCTCCACCAGCCATTCCCCCATGAGGGATAGTGCCAAATCTTTTCCCCTTTTGCACCTATTGCTCAGCTGCCTTTCCAAGCACCAAAGTCTTATTTTGTAACCTACGTGGTTGAATTTATCCCTCTCACAGCTAAGCAGATCTTGTGGGAGAACGTGCCTTGCCAGGGGCTCCTGGCTGTTAGATGTCCTGGCTTCTAGGGCTGGGTTTTGTGGGTGAGAGAAAAGGGTGTGGGAAAAAGAGGCCATTTCTCAAACGACGTTTAACCACACTTGCATAGACGCACGTTGGAAGCTCTTTATGGCTCTTGGCAGAACATTGAAGATAGAATAATAGGCCACACTTAGAATATTGCATCTGGTTTTGGTCACCACAATGCAAACAAGATATCTAGACTCCAGAAAGAATGCAGAGAAGAGCAAGCAGGATGATTAGAAGGTTGGAGGCTAAACTTTATGAATTGTGGGAATTAGGTCTGCTTAGTCTAACAACAACAACAACAAAAAGACTGGGGTGACATGATAGCATTTTGCTTCCAATTTTGAGGAGTCAGCCTATTCTTCAAAGTTCAGGAAGGCTGTTAAAACCTGGCTGTTCCGGCAGGCCTGGGGCTGTTGACCTTATTGAAAGCCCTGACGAGAGCGAATGCGTGTTATGAATTTTAAATCATTTTTTAATTTTTCTTTCTTCCTTTTTCTTTTTTTCTTCACTTTGTAAGCTGCCCAGAGTCCTGCGGGATTGGGTGGCCGATAAATTTAATAAATAAATAAATAAATAAATAAATAAATAAATAAATAAATAAATAAATAAATAAATAATAATAATAATAATAATAATAATAATAATAATAATAATAATAATAATAATAATACCTGGGGACAGGGCAGGAAATAATAATGGAATCAAGGAGTAAAGCAACCTAGAACTAAGGAGACATTTCCTGTCAGGTAAAGTGTTTTTTCTGGTGAAGCCGCTCTATCAGGGCAACTACCCACATATGAGACGGAGCCAGTGGTGGGATTCAAATAATTTACCAACCAGTTCTCTGCCCTAATGTCCAGCTGGGTGGGCAGGGCTTTGTGGTCATGTGATCATGTGGGCGTGGCCAAGTCAATGTCACTCAGGTCGATGGGTAATAAGGGTTAACCGGAGAGGCAGTTTCTGTAAGCAGGGCAATAAAGATCAGGCTAGAGACAACACCAGAATTTTCCCTTCCTGCCTTCCTTACAGGATTAGCCCTGTAAAGTGAGGAAAAAATAAGATTTCTTCCAACAACCGGTTCTGCGAACTGCTTAGAAAGTTACGAACCGGTTCTCCTGAATAGGTGCGAGCTGGCTGAATCCCACCACTGGACAGAGCAGTCGCTTTTGTGACAAACTATTTTTTGTGTTGAATTTATATTTTACCGACAAAGAAATAAAGGAAGACTAACAAAAATCTACTTCAGGCTATTTAGCTCTCGTCAGCTAGCCATAGCCTTTCTGGGATTCGAACCAGGCTACTTCCCAGAGTCCCAGAGAGGGTATGGCTGGCTGACGAGAGCTAAATAGCCTGAAGTAGATCTATGCTAGTCTCCCTTTATTTCTTTGCTGGTAAAATATAAACTCAAGACTCCCTGGCAGGTAGAACAATCAACCAGTGGGACAGAAGTTGCCTTCAGAAGTTGTGGGAGGTTCATCACTGGAAGTTTTCAAGAAGAGTCTAGACAGCAACTTTTCTGAAATAGTTTAGGGTCCCCTGCTTGAACAGGGGAGGGGGCTGGACTAGAAGACCTCCAAGGTCTCTTCTGAGTCCATAATTCTGTGATTCTGACCCTTCTCTTTTATGACATCACAATATAGGTAGAAAAAGGGACCTGTTTTCACTTTGATGCTGCACTATTGCTTTGTCAGCCTGTGGTGGATTCCTACCAGTTCGGCCCAGTTCAACCATTCCGGTCGTGGTTTGGTGGCCTGGTTCACTGGAACTGCCAGGGACCCAGGCCTGCCATACCCCTGAACCGATTCTCCAGGGAGTGCCATAGGCGCCATCATCTTGGCTTTTGCTTCTGTCCATGCGCAGAGCAATTTTTATCACACTGTGCATAGCAAGTGTGATCATCAGGTGTGCGTGTGTGGGTACTGCCATCTTGATGATCTTCCCTCCATGGATGTCCCTGGACACAGGAACCTTCTCTGTCTCAACTACCCCAGATGCCATGGCCAAGAGCTGCTCCTTCCACCCTCCGTCCAGGGGTCCTTGGTGACCCTTGGGAGCATCTCCCTCTTACCTCCTGCACCCTGGCTCAAATTGTGTTTTTCTGTCTCCAGGAAGGGGGGCGCTTTGGACCAGCCTTTGGCCTGGGCCCTGGTTGCCATATGGCCAGCGGCATCAAGAGCTGGAGGGTTGAATCCTCACTAGACTGGGATGGAGGACTCTTGGAGGAGATGAGAGTTGGATGGTTCGAGCTCTTTCCCTCTAGGATCCTCTCATCTTATCTCCTCTGAGTCCTCTACTCCAGCCTGCCTCCTGCTGGGAGGACAAGTGAGTTGCAGCAATGGGATACAGTTTCTGCTGCTTTCTGGTTGCTCTGAAAGTGGCAACACCAATCATTGATTGCTCATTGCCTTGTGATTCTGCTACCAACTTTTCCTTTCGCTCCCCTTAGGATTCAATGCCACTGATGAAACGTTGGTGTGTGTGCAAGCAGCTGGCAGCTAGATTGCGTGTCCTTCTCCTGCCAACTTTGTTTGGGGCTCCATGGCTAAAGGCAGCGAGAACCTCTTCAAGGAGAGACACCTGTCTTGCACTGCTCACCCATATCTGTGGCTATCCCAGAATCTTGGCATATAAAAATCACATTTTACCCTCCAATCAGAGATTCTAAAAAAATCCAGAAACCTGGTGTATTCGCAGAAGATATCCAGGTGGAACCATCGGTAAGAAAATGATACTCCCTCCGCCCTCATTCTGTACCAGCCAGCCTAGCAAAATGGCACACGTGGAAAATACAGATAGCAATAGCAATAGCAGTAGACTTATATACCGCTTCATAGGGCTTTCAGCCCTCTCTAAGCGGTTTACAGAGAGTCAGCATATTGCCCCCAACAATCTGGGTCCTCATTTTACCCACCTCGGAAGGATGGAAAGCTGAGTCAACCCTGAGCTGGTGAGATTTGAACCGCTGAACTGCTGATCTAGCAGTAGCCTGCAGTGCTGCATTTAACCACTGCGCCACCTTGGATGGGACTGAGCAGTCCTATTAACAGTGTCTTGGTAGTAGCTACCAGTTTGTACTTCTTTTTTAAATAGTGATTTTATTTATGAGCTTCATGAATCTAACAAGGAGCAGAGGGAGTCTCTCCGGTTGAGTGCACACGTGCACGCACCCACAAACACCCACACACAAATACTTAGCAGCACTTCTGGCCTCTACCTTTGAATCTGAAGAGTCGGGTGGGTGGGTTAAGTTGGCCAGGATAATATAGAGATTATAGCAAAACAGATGAAAAGAGAAGCCTCAGGTGCTCCACCTTACCTGTAGTTAGGCTGCTTTTTAAAGTCCAAGCCAGTTGCTGTGGATAATTTTAATCTAATTTCACCTTTATTTGCTTTACCAATTGCTGTGTAGAAACAGCCAAAGCAGATGCTTACAGGTGATATATTTAATGCGATAGGAATCAGGGAATGGCTAACTAAATTACAGTTTATTGAATTATGATCTGCTGAGTTCAATCTCTATTGGACCTATGTACAACCTACTGAAGCCACATGAACTAAGCACCCAGGCTGGGTTTGCATAATCTGTTAGGTGGATGTCAACTCCCAGAGTTTCCCAGCCACAGTGGTTTGCATAATCTGTTAGGTGGATGTCAACTCCCAGTTTTCCAGCCAGCATGACTTGCTCAGGAATTCTGGCAGTTGGTCCACAGACATCTTAAATGTGACTAAGGTTGAGGAAGGTTGACTTGGCATGTGTGCTAAACTGGGGTTGACTGGTTTGAGTCTTGGCCAATAATGCTTGCCAACATCCCAGAGTTCTTATTTTGGAAAAGACACTCTTGGACTTTTTCCAAAGGGACTTTCTCCAGCCTGAATCATTGATCATTTGTGGAGATAGGATGGTTTTTAGTGATGCCGGAGGAAAGCCATGGAAGTTGATGGCAGCAAAAAAAGAAAAATTAGCAGTCCGCTAGTGCCTTTCCTGACTAACCAAGTTCATTGCAAGGTGTCTGCTTTCACAAACTGCTGCCTTTTAATTAAATTGGTTAGTCAGACGAGGCATTGGCAGACTTCTGATTATTCTGTGGAGCGATAACAAATGAGAAGTCCACTTGAGCCTGGAATGTTTGCCTAGCTCTGATCTGGTTTTGATTTAACATAATAACAGAGTTGGAAGGGACCTTGGAGGTCTTCTAGTCCAGCCCACTGCAAAAGCAGAAGAAGACCGTATACCATTCTGGACAAATGGTTGTCCCATCTCTTAAAAGCCTCCAGTGATGGAGTACCCACAGCTTCTGAAGGCAACCCGTTCCACTGGTTAATTATCCTCCCTGTCAGGAAATTCCTCCTGAGTCCTAGATTGCTTCTCTCCTTGATTAGTTTCCATGTGTTGCTTCTTCATCTTGCCTTCAGGGGCTTTTAAAGGTGTGAATGCAAGATTCCTGATAAGACGGGAAAGAAGCAAGCTTCTCAGGACATTGTTGTCCTGTCAGGAGAATCCCAATGAAAGAACCTGAAGTCATCATGTTCGATCTCTACCTCCAACTTCCCCAACAGGTAAAACTTCTGCTTTCTCCACCTACATACCAAGAGCAGGAGTCTTTCTTGGATTTTGTAAGGCCATTGGCAGTGGTGAAATCTAATTTTTTTGCCTGCCGGTTCTGTGGGCGTGGCTTGCTGGGGGGCATGTGACTGGGTGGGCATGGCCAATTAAAAAAAAACTTTTTAAAGTGTTTTTTTCCTGCCCGTTTGGGCTAATAGGCAGGAAAAAAATGTTTTAAAAATTGAAAAAAAGAGCGTCCAAAGAATCGTCGGAAGCTCGTTTTTTCACTTTTTAAAGCATTTTTTCCCCTGCCTATTCTCCCAAAACGGCAGGAAAAAAACACTTTAAAAAGCAGGGAAGGGGAGGGAGGAGCTTCCCACCATTGCTGCGATCCTCAGAAGCTTTTTTTAATTACCAGTTCACAGAACCAGGGAGAATCGTCCTTACCGGTTCGGCTGAACTGGGCTGAACCAGGAGGATTTCACCCCTGGTCATTGGTAACCCTGCCCCGTTTCTGCTGCGTACCAGCCTTATCCTCTGGCAGTGTTCATCAGGAGATAACAGCAAGCCAATCTAGAATCAACCGCAAAGGGGTCAAATGCCTTTACACCGGTGCTCATCGTATGGGAAACAAACAGGGAGCGCTTGGAAGTTCTAGTACAGGGACTTACAACGGTTCATTTCCATTCAAAGTTGCAGCAGCACTGAAAAAAAGTGACTTTATGACTGTTTTTCACACTTACAACTGTCACATAGTCACAATTCAGATACTTGGCAACTGACTCATGCAGTGTCCTCATGGAATAAACCTTTTACAAGCTGACAAACAAAGTCAATGGGGAAGCCACACTCACTTCACAACCATATTACTTAACAATGGCTGTAAATTCACTTAACAACTGTGGCAAGAAAGGTCATAAACCGGGGCAAATATTCTTTTCAGAACTGTCTCACTTAGTAATAGAAATTTCAGGCTTAATGGGGGTTGTAAGCCAAGGATTGTCTGAATATGAAGCCAAGTATGATAGTGTAACTTACTGAAAGTTGATAGGAGGGAACAAATAAATACAAATACAATAGCAGAGTTGGAAGGGACCTTGGAGGTCTTCTAGTCCAACCCCCTGCCTAGGCAGGAAACCCTATACCGTTTCAGACAAATGGCTATCCAACATCTTCTTAAAGACTTCCAGTGTTGGGGCATTCATAAATTCTGGAGGCAACTTCTGTTCCACTGATTCATTGTTCTGTCAGGAAATTTCTCCTCGGTTCTAAGTTGCATGTCTCCTTGATTAGTTTCCGCGCATTGCTTCTTGTTCTGCCCTCAGGTGCCTTGGAGAATAGTTTGACTCCCTCTTCTTGGTGGCAATTCCTGAGATATTGGAACACGGCTATCATGTCTCCCCTAGTCCTTTTTTTCTGGAATCCAACTAGAAGGATATAAATAAAAGCTGTTCAAAAAAGAACAGACTCAACAAATAGGGAGAATTGTATTGTGTATAAGGAATTATTACATTGCAACAGAAGCCTTCTAGAAAGTATTTGGGTAAATGTTGAAGAATAAAACAAGGACTTTGCTGTAAGTTTGTACTACAGGCTGCTCAACAAACCAGAGGAAACGCATGACCTCCTGGCTACTCCGTTAGCTGAGACATGCAGAAAACACACCCTTGTAGTAACGGGGGACTTTAACTACCCTGACATCAACTGGGAAACAAACTTATGTTTTGAGATGCCTTCTGAAATTTGTCCTCTCCAATGAAAGCCATTGCGAAAACGCTGCTGTGTTTCTCTCCTTTCGGCCTTCTGCCTTCCCCTCTTCTAAGGTTGACTGCATAAATGTTTTAGAAAAAGAAGGATGGTGGCATATATAAACTAGTCATGAGATACTTGTACATAGAGGATGTATATTTTGACAATAAAGAACCTTTTGAAGCTTCTGTGCATGTGGGACAGTGGTGAGATTCAAATTTTTTTACTACCGGTTCTGTTGGTGTGGCTTGGTTTGGTGGCCATGGATTGGTGGGCATGGCAGGGGAAGGTTACTGCAAAATCTCCATTTCCTCCCGATCACCTGAGACTCGGGAGGGAGGCAGAGAATAGATGGGGGCGGGGCCAGCCAGAGGTGGTATTTGCCGGTTCTCCGGACTACTCAAAATTTCCACTACCGGGTCTCCAGTACTGGTCAGAACCAGCTGAATACCCACCTCTGATGTGGGAGTAGTTGGGGTGGAAATGCTGGGAAGGGCGGTGAGGGGTGTATGAAGTTAAAACCCACCTCTCTGCTAGAAAACTGAAATATCCTGGGAAAGGCAGAATATTATATTTCCCTGAATGTGAAAAGGGAGAAACATGTTTTTAAAGACGGTGCAGCTTCCTGTCAAGGAGCCCTTTGTCAATGAGCCATTAAAGCCTGAGCTGGTCTACTTTACGTGATAAAGGTAGGATTAGCCTTCTAGAGAAACTCACCACATGGCATCTGGAAACTCAGATCAAACTTGGACTCAAAACACAGCCTAGAGAGTTGCCCCTGCATGGCCCCATGGGAATCTGACAACCAATCAGAATAAATTTCTTACACAGAAACAGGAAAAGAGAGGTTGGGCTGAACAGAGTATAAAAAAATCAGTTCACTCACGGGTGCTTTGCACGAGCGCGCATGCAGAAGCAAAAAACAAGATGGCAGCGGCTACGTCGGAGCCCAGAGAACCCGTTCGGGGGCGTGGCAGGCCTAGGTCGCTGCCGGTTCCGGCGAACCAGGCCACCAAACCACTACCGGTTCAGCCGAACCGATCTGAACAGGTAGGAACCCACCACTGTGTCTGGTAACGGTGCCGTGGCAATGCACGTTTGACACCCCTGCTGTAAGCAGTTCCCCTCTTCCCTATCTCCCTATCCCTGAGATTAAATCATGTCGTTGCAGAATTCATGAAACAAAAAATTGCTTTAGAGTCCCAATCAGTACACACACACACACACACACACACACACAAATACACACACACACACACACACACACATACACACAGGCAGAGACAGAGATCATGAGAGTCAGCTTTGGAGGACTCGTAAAGCCTCAGGCTCTGATTTAATGAGTTTGGGCAATTCTTTTAAAAGAGGCTGGCTTCCTTTTTGACAAAAGTACAAAAAACAGCACCCATCAAAGCTGCAGTAAGGTGGGTCCTCCTTGACTTACGACCACAATGGAGCCCAAAATTTGTGTTGCTAAGCGAAGATTTGTGTTGGTTGTGAGTTTTGCCCCATTTTGCGACCTTTCTTTTTCCCAGTTGTTGCGTGAATCGTTGCAGTTAAATTAGTAACAGGGTGGTTTGACTTCGCTTGTCAGAAGGTCGCATAAAAGAATCACATGGTGCCAGGACAGTGCAACCGTCATAAATATGAACCAGTTGCCAAGCGTCTGAATTTTGATCACATGACCATGGGGAGGCTGCAATGGTCATAAGTGTGAGAAATGGTCATAAGTTTAAGACTTGTGTAATCTATAAAGTCTCCTAGATTTTTCAGCCTTAGATGGTTTTCCATCTAAGGCAGGGCTGTCTAAACTTGGGAACTTTAAGACTTGTGGACTTCAACTCCCAGAATTCACTTTTTTCAGTGCTGTGGTGACTCTGGTCACTAAATGAACTGTTGTAAGTAGAGGACGACCTGTGCAGAAAAGCATCCCACTGCAAACAGAATTGCCAGGACAGGTAGATGCCAATGAAGGAACCAAGGAAAGGAAAATGTTGTTTTTGTCTAGGCTGTAAATTTAAGGGACTGTGTGGAATTTGAGGATCCAATTATTTTGCAGAAAAAGAAGCAAAAATTGAAATATGAAAAATTGGAAAATATGACTCAGAAGTCTAGAGAACCGTGATGGTGAACCTAGCGTTCGCATGGCCAAAGTGGGCTCCACCACAAATCCGCGAAGCCCTTCTGCGCGGAGACATAAGTGCGAAGACTAATTCGCGCCGTTCTAAGCGCTAAGGAAAAACGCGACCCTACCACGATGACATAATCGCGGAGGGCAAAATCGTGCATTCCCAAGCACTCAGTACCCTAAACCTAACCCTAAACCTAACCCTAAACCTAACCCTAACCCTAAACCTAACCCTAACTCTAAACCTAACCCTAATGCTAAACCTAACGCTAAACCTAACGCTAAACCTAACCCTAAACCTAACCCTAAACCTAACCCTAAACCTAACCCTAAACCTAACCCTAACCCTAATCCTAACCCTAAAACAAACCCCTAAACCTAATCCTAACGCTTACCTTAATTGAAGTCGGATTTCTGCCGCGGTGCTGTTTTAAAGTGCCCTTCTGTTGCCGCGCTGTTGTCGCGGCAGTGATGATGCGCGGTGATGACGTAGCAGCTTTAGTGCCGCAATTTTATCGCCACGATTTTGACCAGCGCGGTTTTGTCATGCCACGGCCAAAGTGGCCCATGGAGCCATGTTGACTTGCATGCGGGTCTTGCCCATTCCTCTTCCTGGCTTCTGGCATGCATGCACCTGTGATGATCAGCTGCCATTGTGCCTGTGGCAGAGCTGCAGAGTGGAAGGGCTGGTTTTCCGTTTCCCAGCATGAGCATGCACATCGCCCAGCTGATCGTCACACATGCATGAGTCCCAGTAATGGGAAGACTAGCTGGCTGGCATGCATGCATGCGCCAGAAACAGGAAGTTCATTGGGGGGTGCGCACATGTCCCTTGGACAGCTCCTCCTCCGGCTTGCGGGCCAGACGAGCATGCAGGTGTGCGCTCCTTTTGGCACTTGGCGCCGAAAAGGTTCACCATCACTGCTATAGTATGTTCTACACCCAATATTCCAAAATGTACTTGAAATAACTTTACATACTGTGACGATTCCTCTAACCCAGGGCTGTCCAAAGTTGGGAACTTTAAGACTTTAATCGGTAAAGTCTCCTAGATTTTTCAGCCTTAGATGGTTTTCCATCTAAGGCAGGGCTGCCCAAACTTGGGAACTTTAAGACTTGTGGACTTCAACTCCCAGAATTCCCCAGCCAGCATGTCTTAAAGTCTTAAAGTTCCCAAGTTTGGACACCTCTGCTCTACACTGTTAGGTAAGCTCCCCGTTGGGAGACCAAGTACGTTCAGCGAAGCATTGTGAGAGTTGTGTTGGAGAACACACAAACCAGCATACAGAGACACTGCAGTTTAAATAGGCTTTTACTTTTGTGGAAATAGAGGTATCAGAGTCAATCAAACAGTCCAAGTCATACACTGATAAGGCAGTCAGTCATCAACGTCTTTCAGATAAAGGATAATCCAAATAACATAGTCCAGTATCATATAATCAGTTCAGTACTCAAAGTTTGCTAGCATTTGCAAAACTTACAATAGCTCGCGGCACTTTCTAACAGCCAGCTTCCAAAACACTCTGATCAGATCAGCCCAGCATCTAACAAACAGAGAACTAACAGTCATTCTAGCTCCCTCTTATGGCCGATTGAGGAAAACAGCAACCAATCACATTGGACAGTATGATTTAAAGAAACAGGTACAACATTGTTACATGATTTATATATTGCCTACCCAACCATTAGATTATATTCCTAACATACACCATTCCAGATAAATGGCTGTCCAATCTTTTCTTTAAAAACACCCCAATGATGGAGCACTCCCAGCTTCTGAAGGCAAACAGTTTCACTGATTGTTTGTTCTCACTGTCAGGAAATTTCTCTTTAGTTCTGGGTTAGATCGCTCCTTGGTATGTTTCCATCTTTTCCTGCCCTCAAGTGCTTTGGAGAATAAGTTGTCCATCCTCTTCTCCATTCTCGCTCTTCAAGTATTGGAAGAGAACTAATATGTCCCCCGTAATCCTTTACATATCTCTGAATAGCTTCATAAATTATTTCAATATTTTCCTAAACAATTTTGATGAGAAGGGGAACATCTAGAGAATAGAAAGACTAGGAGGTGACATGATAGCAGTGTTCCATTATCTTAACAACACTTGCAATTAAGTTAGATGGTTTCTAATTTTCAACCCTCTTTGAAAACTTTTTAAAACATTCCTATAACGCAAGGGTATCCAAACTTGGGAACTTTAAGACTTGTGGACTTCAACTCCCAGAATGGTTGGCTGGGGAATTCTGGGAGTTGGAGTCCACAAGTCTTAATACATCCATATCAGACTAACCCAGGTCCCCGGACTCGACAGGTGGGCACAAATGCCAAATCCAGTCTGAACATCTGGCTGGCTGCAATGACCCACCACCACCACAACATCTTAATACAGCTGCCCATTTTAGTGGACTCTGAGTATGTCACAAAATATGAACACTGGATTATAATATAAAGAATGAGACATGATGTTGAGCAGAGGTTTGGATTAAAGACCACCAAGGTCCCTTCCAGCTCTGATATTTTGTATTTTATATACAAATAACAAACCAAGAGAAGGAGCTGTATAATTTTCCCATACTGGATTTATAAAAATAGACTGGTTAAAATCTTGAACAATTTTGCAAGAAGGAAGGGATAAAGCAAAAAAAAATGAAACAGAGCAAAATTCCGGGGCATTATTTGAAGGGACTAAATATCAAGATTGTTAAAGATAAAAAACAAAGGTTTGTTTGATCAAGGCTAAAATAAACAAGTTATTTCTGATAGCTCTTAATAATTTTGCTGATCGGGACAGGAATAACAAGGTTTTGAGGATTTGTTTATAGATAAGAGATGAGATATAGACGAAGAAATGTTGCATTTTTAGTGAGTAGTTTAATAATTTACTACTAGTGTTTATGCGTTGTGGTGAAAGGGGAAGCCATTTCTTTATATATTTCTTTTCTTTTTCTTTATTATATTACATTTTTTCTGTTTTTTCTTTTCTACTTTCTTTTTTCTGCACGTTCAATTTCTTTTTTCTTCTTCTTTTCAGTTTGGGTTAGTTTTATCAGTGCAATTTTTAAATAAAATTACTGTTTTAAAAAAACTAATTGTGCAGGCAAGGAAGGATTCCCTGGAGTGATTTCTTTCATAAATGTAGTGGCTGACATTCAGACAGTTACTTACTCTGAGCACCATTGCTACCAGTAATTCATCCTCTCCTTCTCTAAAGCCAGCCAGATTTCTGATGGTTGGCTGTACAAATCCAATGATTTGTACCATCAAAAAATGGATAAACAAAGAGCCAAGTTGGCGCAGTGGTTAAACCCGGATTGTTGTTGGGGGCAATATGCTGACTCTGTAAACCGCTTAGAGAGGGCTGAAAGCCCTATGAAGCGGTATATAAGTCTAACTGCTATTGCTATTGCTATAATAATACATATACTCACTGCAGCTAGGATTTCTTTCGCACAAAACTGGGGAAAAATCAATACACCCATAGATGAAACAATAATCGGAAAAGTACTCAAATGTGCAGAGATGGACAAGATTACCATAGAATTAAAAGAAAGAGAAGAATCGGATTTCTACAAAACTTGGAATAGAATTTATAAGTGGCTAGAAAACAGAAGCCAAAACAGAAAATAGAGAATGTAAATATAATGGTGATATAAATAATTAATATTATTATAAGTGTTACTACTACTGTTGTTATATTATAGGACAAAGTAAAAGCAGTAGGAAGGCAGTGCAAAACAGAGAACTAGAAAGGCTAAATATGAAAGCCGATATGTTCAATAAAAACTATTTTTAAAAAATCCAATGACCAGGACCTGTCTGACCACTAGGGGGCGATGGTGTACAGAGAGAGTTAAGGACGGTCACTGCTCACTCCCTCTGCCTGCTCTTTGTCTAAGGCTGATAGCATTTAATCAGGGCTTCTCTTATCTTCTTTCAGAAGGAAAACTTCTCAAAGTCCACTATCATCACATTTAAGGCTGCCTAAGAATGCCGATAACCCTTGAGTATAGAGGCATGTTGGAAAGAAACAGGATAGTAACAGAATAACAGAGCTGGAAGGGACTTTGGAGGTCTTCTAGCCTGAAAATGACCTGAAAATGCTCCCCAAAATGGCCTGTTTTCTGGGCGTTTGGGGGGCTGTTTTCAGGCTGTTTTCTGGTGCTCCTGCCCCTGTGAGGATCAGCTGGCCAGTGCACATGTGCACTACGTAAAGCAGAAGAGCAGCTGGCGACAGCGCACATGTCCTCGGAGCTCTGCGTGCCACCTCTGGCATGCGTGTCATAGGTTAAGCATCTCAGCCCTATACCATTTCAAGCAGGTGGCTGTCCAGTCTCTTTTTAAAAACCTCCAGTGATGGAGCGCCTACAATTTTGGGAGGCAAGTTGTTCCACTGGTTAATTGTCCTCCCTGTTAGGAAGTTTCTCCTTAGTTCTAGGTTGCTTCTCTCCTTGATTAGTTTCCATCCATTGTTTCTTGCATTTTTAAAGGAAAGATTGGACAGCCATTTATCTGGAATGGGGTAGAGCAGGGGTGTCCAAACTTGGGAACTTTAAGACTTGTGGACTTCAACTCCCAGAATTCCCCAGCGAGTCGGCTGGGGAATTCTGGGAGTTGAAGTTCACAAGTCTTAAAGTTCCCAAGTTTGGATACCTTTAGTATAGAACCTCCTACCTTGGTCAATGGATTGGATAGAAGACCTCCAAAATCCCTTCTATCCCTAAGATTTTATGATTCTGGTCATCTGGGAGAGCCGAGAGGAAGGACTCACAGCCCAGAATAGAGCAGCCATCAAGATACGTCCTTATGAGGGACATAAAACATGGCTGGAGCTTTGGACACACCATTGCGGTCTCCATCTTGGCCTTTCTACTATAGGCTATGGACCAATGCACTTCAGACAACACAATACAATACAATAGAAGAGCAGAGTTGGAAGGGACCTTGGAGGTCTTCTAGTCCAACCCCCTGCCTAGGCAGGAAACCCAATACCATTTCAGACAAATGGCTATCCAACATCTTCTTAAAGACTTCCAGTGTTGGGGCATTCACAACATACATGGACACTTCAAAAACCCAAGAAGACACTAAGGCAGAAGCTTCTCCACCCCAAGGATAAAACATAAATTGAGCAACATGGTATATGCAGTACAGTGCAGTGAGCCATGGGCAGAGCTGTACATTGGGGAAACAAAACAACCACTTCATAAACGGATGGCACAACATTGGAGAACAAACCGATCAGGGCTAGATTCAGCAGTCCATTTGCATTTAAAAGACAACGGCCACTCTTTTGAAGATAGCAAAATCCACATTTTGGACAGAGAGGACGGCTGGTTTGAAAGAGGTCAAAAAAGCACTCTCTCCGTCTTGAACAGCCCTCTCTCAACAGAGGGTGAGGGGTATGACATCATCTATCTCCAGTCTACAATTGATTCAGCCGGTTTGCACCTATTCGGGAGAACCGGTTCGTAACTTTCTAAGCAGTTCGGAGAACCGGTTGTTGGAAGAAATCTTATTTTTCCCCCCACTTTACAGGGCTAATCCTGTAAGGAAGGCAGGAAGGAAACATTCTGGTGTTGTTTCTAGCCTCATCTTTATTGCCCTGCTTACAGAAACTGCCTCTCCAGTTAACCCTTATTACCCATCGACCTGAGTGAAATTAACTTGGCCACGCCCACATGATCACATGACCACAAAGCCCTGCCCACCCAGCTGGACATTAGGGCAGAGAACTGGTTGGTAAATTATTTGAATCCCACCACTGGCTGCGTCTCATATGTGGGTAGTTGCCCTGATAGAGCGGCCTCACCAGAAAAAACACTTTACCTGCCAGGAAATGTCTCCTTAGTTCTAGGTTGCTTTACTCCTTGATTCCATTATTATTAACAACTAAGGCGAAGCGCCCATCGAC
Organism: Thamnophis sirtalis; assembly: GCF_051295495.1. NCBI lineage: Eukaryota > Metazoa > Chordata > Lepidosauria > Squamata > Natricidae > Thamnophis > Thamnophis sirtalis. The sequence continues at coordinate 26,101,070 of NW_028261394.1, read as the reverse complement.
GCGAGTTGGCCACAGCCACATTGTCACATGACCACCGAGCTATGCCTACCCAGCTGGTCATTATGGCAGAGAACCGGTTGTTAAATTATTTGAATCCCACCACTGAATTGAGTCCTTCCAAGAAGGCTCCACACCCATTTGTACCACTCAGGTGACCCTGAGGATACAGAAAAACCTGCAAGTGGCCTTAACAACTCTCTAAAAAGGATGCAGATGACCAGCTGTCTGCAAGGAGTATAAATCCTTCCATTCCTCACTGTCCAGTCAGAGCTGAAGAAGCTTCTAGGATGAGAAGTTGTTGCAATATGCGTGCAGGCATGCATTAGCTGTGCTGAAACACGTATAGAACAGAAGTAATGATTAACCATATGATTAGATCAGTAAAAACTGTTTAACTCTTAACACTAAGCAGATCAGTAATCACAGACTCTTAATTATAAGTGTTGATTAAATCAGGGGTTACAACTGTTTAACTCTCAAACATTAATTAAGGATTAGAAGTTTGCACATGATAAAAGATTTATTGACTATGAGTATTCTTTAGGTCTACATGGAAGTAAATGAGTTACCATATACCATAAACTTGCACAACCATGATTGGTCCACATTGGCTATGTGAATCCACTCCTTCCTTGTGTATGCTCAATAAAAGAGGCCCCTGGACTCTGCTCCGGGTCGGTTCGTCCCGAAGGAAATTCATGTCCAAGTCTTTCTTCCACATTGGCTTCATGAACGACACGCGGAGAAATCGCAAGAAGTGAAATGTCTTCAAAGAAAAACCAGGAAGTCCAGTTGCCTTCCTGGTTTAAAAAAAAAAACACTTTTGGGACAGACATGACCAGCAGGCTGCAGCCCTGACAATCTGGAGGACTGAGAATCTCCATAGATATAATATACTCTGTGCTTAGCTTACCATCTTCCAGTCCTTGAACTGCCCAAAAACTGCATAAATTCTACCAGGGGATGGAGGGAAGGGATTTAAAACCAGCAGTTGCATGATGGAATACAATCAAGATCAAGGGAGGTATTAATACCACTCTATAAAGCCTTAGTAAGGCCACACCTAGAGTACTGCATCCAGGCTTGGTCACCAGTCACACTATAAAAAAGATGTTGAGACTCTAGAAAAAGTGCAGAGGAGAACAACCAGGTTGATTAGGGGACTGGAGGCTAAAACGCACGATGAACGGTTGCAGGAACTGGGCCTGGCTGAGAAGGACCAGGGGAGACATGATAGCAGTCTTCCAATATTTGAGGGGCTGTCACAGAGAGGAAGGGGGTCAAGCTATTTTCCAAGGCCAGACAAGGAATAATGGTGGAAACTGACCAAGGAGAGATTCAACCTGGAAATAAGGAGAAATTTTCTGACAGTGAGAATAATCAACCCATGGAACAGAAGTTGCCTTCTGAAATTGTGGAAGCTTCATCCCTGGAGGCTTCCAAGAAGAGACTGGACAGCCATCTCTCATAAATGGTGTAGGGTCTCCTGCCTGGGTGGGGGGTTGGAGTAGATGACCTACAAGGTCCCTTCCAGCTCTGTTAATCTGTACATCTGATGCTTTGCCTCATTCGCTTTTAAATCTCCACTTCCCCTGGATTCTGCTCCCCCAACAGCCAACCCCTCCTGTGCCTGAGGAACAAGGCCAGCGAATCACCCTATTTGTCCAGTTTTAATGCAAGGAAATTTGACGAAGAAAGTTGTTGGGAGGAAAATGCAATAAGCTTGATGAAGGAATGCAGGCGCCGGCAAGGGAGAAAAAAATAACAAATGAGTCAGAGGTGTGTGGAAAGGGTGAGGGGGAAAAACCTCAGGAGAATCCCGCCTTCATTCTGTTGGGTATAAGAGAAAGCCGAGGAAAACTCTTTTAGGCTTTCAAGATTCTGTTATTATACTACAGCAGCAAGAATTGTATTTGCCCACAATTAGAAATTAAATAAGCTACCAACAGATGAAGAGATAATCCGAGGTGGCGCAGTGGTTAAATGCAGCACTGCAGGCTACTTCAGCTGACTGCAGTTCTGCAGTTTGGCGGTTCAAATCTCACCGGCTCAAAGGTTGACTCAGCCTTCCATCCTTCCGAGGTGGGTAAAATGAGGACCCGGATTGTTGTTGGGGGCAATATGCTGACTCTGTAAACCGCTTAGAGAGGGCTGAAAGCCCTATGAAGCGGTATATAAGTCTAACTGCTATTGCTATTGCTATTGCTAATAAAAAAGATATTAGATTGTGCAGAGATGAAAAGGTTGACAATGGAAATGAAGGATAAAGAGGAATCAGAGTACTTCAAGACACGGGGAAGATTTCATGATGAAAGGAAACTAGAAAAGAAAGTTGGGAGAAGATAGAGAACCCAGTCAATACACTATTTAATGGGAAAGTCGGAGGAGAAGGGGAAAATAGAAAAGAAAATGTTAAATACATAAGTATATATTCAAGAGCGAGATATAAAGAGGAAGGAACATAGTTAGGATAGATTAGCGAAGTAAAGGGAATAAGAAATGATACTAAATTTTATTTGGGTTTGCGGAAATACCATCCCAAGGAAATATCTGAAAGAGACACCTACAATAATAGAAAAGAAAGGGAGAGAGGAGGAGAGAATGAAAGGAAGAAGAGGGAAAGCAGAAAGAGGTGAGAAGAGGAGGATGGAATAAAGTAGAGAAGGGAGGGAAGGAGAAAAGGAAAGGAAAATAAGATGGTGTTACAATAGGCGGAAGGGATGGTAAATAAAGAAACCCAAACTGTATATTATAACCTATGAAATGAAATTATAAATGTATAAGAATGACAAATGAAAAGAATAATAATAATTATGTGAATGTATACTTAAAATGGTATGTAAGAGAACAAAAATAAAAAATTCCATTTCAAGATTCTGTTATTATACAGGTAGTCCTCGAGTTACGACCACAGTTGAGCCCAAAATTTAGGCCGCTAAGTGAAACATTTGTTAAGTGAGTTTTGCCCCATATTACTCTCTTTCTGACCACAGTTGTTAAATGAATTCCTGCAATTGTTAAATTAGTAACCCGGTTGTTAAGTGAATCTGACTTCCCCGTTGACTCCGCTTGTCATAAAGTCACAAAAGGTGATTGACATGATGTCAGGACATTGCAACCGTCATAAATCTGAACCGGTTGCCAAGCATCTGAATTTTCATCATGTGACTATAGGAGTGTTGCATAAGTCACTATTTTTCAGTGCCGTTGTAACATTGAACAGTCACTAAATGAACTGTTGTAAGCCAAGGACTACTTGCACTCCATAACAGTAAAATGGCACTCCTGTAATCCTTGTTATGTCTGAACTGGCCTATTGATGCTTTAACAGCATCAAACAACAGCTGCCTAGTCCAGAACCTTAGGAAGGACTTGATAGATGGATTTTAAAAAATGTTAAATCCAATTTAAACATCTGGCTGACTGTGTGATGAACCTTAGATGGGAGCTACAGTATTTTGGTGCAGTGGTGAAAGTACTGGCCTAGAAACCAGGAGATTGTGAATTCTAAGCCCGCCTTAGCTATGGAAACAGGCTGGGTGACTTTGAACCAGTCACTTTCTCAGCCCAACTTACTTGTTATTGTAGGGAAAATAGCAGGAGGAAGGAGTATTGGGTATGTTTGCAACCTTGAGTTATTTATACAGTAATAAACGCAGGATAAAAATGAAATAATTTCATTCATTCATTCCTGATTTTTCACAGGTTTTCCTGTGAAGCTTGGGGTATTTTTCAGAAACTGAAACTATATTTACAGCTTGAGTGGCACACAGAGTTCCCCAGCTTGCATAATCCATTTCATCACTCTTTGCCAGGAAGTAGGGCCAAAAGAGGAATTGCAGGAGGTTTTTGCTGTGTTTTTTGTGAAAACACAAGAGAAAGCCGAGGAGAAGACATCTTAGAGACTCGAGGTAAGCTGGAGGAGGTCGAGGGAGAAGGAAAGTTGCTTCTTCGGTTGAAGAGACCCGCGGGAGAGGCAGCTCACAGTTGAGGCCAAGTTGAACTTACAGAAAATGTCGGTTGGGGAAGAACTGAATGTCAGGAGAATGAAAGCAGAGAAGAGCCGGAGAGGACCTGCTCACATCCTGAGTTAGACTTGTAATGGAGGCCGCTCTCCCCAAGATAGAGTTAGAATGCTGTCCTTGCTTCCCATGTTTGAAGTTTTCTTGGCATTAATGTGGAAAAGAGTTGGGATTCTTTCAGAGTATCTTTGGGGAATAATGGATGGAAACTGACCAAGGAGAGATTCAACCTGGAAATAAGGAGGAATTTCCTGACAGTGAGAACAATCAACCCATGGAACAGAAGTTGCCTTCGGAAGTTGAGGGAGCTTCATCACTGGAGGCTTTCAAGAAGAGACTGGATAGCCATTTGTCAGAATTGCTGTAGGGCAGTGTTTCTCAACCTTGGCAACTTGAAGATGTCCGGACTTCAAGTCCCAGAATTCCCCAGCCAGCATGCTGGCTGGGGAATTCTGGGAGTTGAAGTCCGGACATCTTCAAGTTGCCAAGGTTGAGAAACACTGGTGTAGGGTCTCCTGATTGGGCGGGGAAGAGGGGAGTTGGACTAGATGACCTACAAAGTCCCTTCCGACTGTTAATCTGGAAAGTCTCCTAGATTTTTCAGTCTTAGATGGTTTTCCATCTAAGGCAGGGGTGTCCAAACTTGGGAACTTTAAGACTTGTGGATTTCAACTCCCAGAGAATTCTGGGAATTTCTCAAGTTCTCAAGTTTGGACACCCCTGATCTAAGGGTCAACCAAATTGACAGATCTCTATCACCTAAAATAAGGGCAGCCTAAGGACCCCATAATACAATGGTGTGTAATCATTTTGTATTAGTAGGCAAGATGGTGCTTTGGGGTGGTAGCCCCTGATTTCAAAAAAGATCCCCTGTTAAGCAACGAGGGTGATCCGTGCCTGAAATAACATGACTTCTTTCAGAATCCCTGCACCTAACTGAAGCCGCGCAGGTTGGCTTCCCAAGATGTTGGTGATGGTGAGGATGTCTATCTTTTGCCAAAGAAGCTTCCTAATTGTAAGTCCATGGAGGGCTTACGATTCCCATGGTTTCTTGATTTATGAAGTTTTTTATTTTTTTCATTTTCATATAAATAACCACGTAGTCATCATTGTTTTGTATTATTAAATATTTACGTCAATTTGTCTTACCATCAACCCCCGAGAATGATTATTGGCTCTTCTGCTCTCAATACACCATATTTGTATCTTATCCATCGCTTTCTTCTCTCTCCTCCTCCTCCTCCTCCTCCTCCTCCTCCTCCTCCTCCTCCTCCCCCCTCCCCCTCCCCCTCTCTCCTTTCTTCCCTCTGTCATCCCTCTCTTCTCTGCTTCCCCTTCCTCTCTTCTTCTCCTCTCTCCTCTTTCCAGTCCTTCTTTCTCTCCTCCTCTTCCCCCGCCCTGCCCCCTCTCCTAACCTTCTCTTCCTCCCTTTACTGATTTCCTCTCTTCCACACTCTTGTGGTTTCTTGATTAGGATTCCCAGTAGCGCAACGGGACAGGCTTCAAAAACCAACTTCTGGGCCATTGTAAGTTGTCTTCTGTACCTGAAGTCTTCTGGGTTAGATGAAGGGCACAGTCCAGTTGAGCCATGCTTTTTTTTTTTAAAGTTTTTTATTTTTCCTTTCAAATTCATTCTTAAATATACATTCTTATAATTGCTATTTAACATTTGTCAATTAATATCATGTTTCTGCCTGTATATTTACATTTTCATACTTTCTTATTTCCCTTCCTCCTGATTTAATAATGAGTTATTTGTTTTGTGCTTTGTTCCTTTCTGTTTGTATCTTTTTTCAAGCCAATCATAAAATCGGCCCCATGTCCTGTAGTAGACTTATTCCTCTTTGTCCTTTATTCTGAATGTCAACCTATTCATTTCTGCACAATCTAATATCTCCTTTATTATCTCTCCTTCTGATGGGATTTTGTCTGCTTTCTAATTTTGTGCAAATACAATTCTAGCTGCCAGTTGAGTCATGCTTTGTTCACAGGATTGTTCCTTCCTTGCAGCCATGGAAATCGTGGATCGCATTCTAGCCGTTGCGAATGTCATCTACGGGCAATATCAGCACATGAAGTACTGCAAGAAGCAGAAAGAGCGCCTTGTCAAGCGCATGGAGGTCCTCCTGAGACCTCTTGCGCTCCTCAAGGCTCAGCCCCCCAGCAAACTGTCCTCCAGTCTGACATGGATGCTGCAGAGCATGCTGGACCTTTTGCTTGAAGCCCACGGACTCTTTGAGAAGTACAAAAACCATAACATACTGGAGAGGTTCATCAAGGCTGGGGAGATGCTGGAAGAGTTTGCAAACCTGAATGAGCGCTTTGGTGATACGGGCCAAGGACTTCTGCTGCAGCTCCAGGTGGAGCAGAAGGTGCTAGTGAACTTCCAGAAGTGCGTGGTGAGCAAGGAATGCTGCCAAGATCTGGCGGAAGACAAAGTTTGCTGGAAGGAGATGGCCAAAGGTAGGGCTATGTTTTGGGTAGGGCAGGAGACCTATGGCTGTCCAGTCTCTTCTTCAAAAACCCCCAGTGATGAAGGACCCACAACTTCAGAAGGCAAAGCTGTTCCACTGGTTGATTGTCGTCACTGTTAGGAAGATTCTCCAGGTTGCTTCTCTCCTTGATTAGCTTCCATCCATTGTTTCTTGTCTTCACTAATCTAGTGAAGAGAAGGACCAGGGAAGACATGATAGCAGTTTTCCAATATTTGAGGGGTCCATCTGTTTTCCAAGGCACCTGAAGGCCAGACAAGGAATAATGGACGGAAACTGATCAAGGAGAGATTCAACCTAGAAATAAAGAGAAAATTCCTGACAGTGAGAACGATCAACCCATGGAACAGACGTTGCCTTCGGAAGTCGTGGGAGCTTCATCACTGGAAGCTTTCAAGAAGAGACTGGACTGTCATCTGTCAGAAATGGTCAGAGGTGGGTTCCTACCAGTTTGCACCTATTCGGTAGAACCGGTTCATCAAATCTATGGAACCGGTTAGAAGAGGTTCCACCAGTGGACCCGGAAAGCAGGCCACACCTACAGAAGAGGTTTCAAAATTTTTGAAACCCACCACTGGCAAGGATCTTGTAACTTGACAGCTTTAAGACTTGCATGTTTTAATGCCAGTGTTTCTGAATAGCTATTTGGACCGACCTAAGTACTAATTCATAATTTCATATCCGGTCACATGGGCAGCAAGCCGCTCCCATCTGGTCACATGGGTGGCAAGCCACTCCCACAAAGGAGGCCACACCCACAGAGTAGGTTCCAACAATTTTTGAAACCCACCACTGGAAATGGTGTAGGGTCTCCTGCTTGGGTGGGGGTGGGAGATGGTGGACTAGATGACCTACAAGGTCCCTTCCAACTCTGTTATTCTGTTCTGTGCTTCCTTTGAGAAATGGAACAGGGAATCTCTCTCTCTCTCTCTCTCTCTCTCTCTCTCTCTCTCTCTCTCTCTCTCTCTCTCTCTCTCTCTCTCTCTCTCTCTCTCTCTCTCTCTCATAAGTTCCAGATGTTTCTAAGCAATTAGAGGCAGGTAAAGCCATCCCAGGGGAGGTGTGTTCAATGGGAGATAAGATGCTAACTCATGCAGGGTGGGAATTCTGGAGTTCGGTGCTTCTGTGGGATTCTCACCAGGGAAAGCTGCTCTATGCTCTCCCTTCTTCTAGAAGTGGCTTATACCTCTGAGGATGCTCTTTGGGCCAGAATTAAGTTGGAGAAGGCCCCCTTTTTCGTGACCTTCCAACCTTTATATTCGGACTGTTGCATCATGAATCCCACATTCAGCAGTGTCATTTCCTAATATTTTGAGATCTGGCAACTTCTCTTTGTCTTCAAATGAGACCATCGCGATTGCCTACCAAGGAGGGAGGGTGACCCATGCCTGAAATCTGTGTCTGCATTCAAGAGTCAACATCAGAACAGGAATATTGCCACCGTTAGACAAACGGCTTCCAAGCACACAAGCAGACATATAGATGCTGCTATGAAAACTGAAAGGAAAAACATATATTTTTTTTAAAAAAATCTAGCACTATGGATGGATGGAACCTGTCTAAGGAGACAACACAGCACACCAGAACCTACAAGAGAAAATTTAAAAGAAGAAGGATAGGTGGAAGGTATTTTGCATCAGTTCCTAAACATCTTAAAAATAGTGCCCAGTAGAAAAATTCCGTTTTGCCTTTTTCTTTTTTTTTTCTATGGAGATTCTCAGTCATCCAGGTTATGGTTGTTCCAAAGGTGGTGTTTTTTTCCCCAAAAGGCAATTGGACTTTCTTGGTTTTGATTGAAGATATTTCACTTCTTGTTCAAGAAGCTTCTTCAGTTCTGATTGTATGGTGGGGAAATGGAAGGATTCATATTCCTTGCAGTCATCTGGTCCTTAGCACAGAAGAAGCTTGTTGGATGAGAATCGAAATGTCTTCAAGAAAAAATAAAGGAAGTTGAGTTGCCTTTTGAAAAAGCACCTTTGGGACAACGGATGACAGAGAATCTCGACAGACATTTAGCTACGCATTTAGGGATGAACACTGAGTGGTGCCGAGTATGAATGGATTTCCAGAAAAAAATAGCAGATCACAAGATTTAGGTGGCCCCGAGGACACAGATAAATCTCCAAGTAGCTTCAATGACTCTCAGAGAGAGTACTAAGGATCAGATGACTACAAGGAATATAAATCCTTCCATTCTCCACCATTCAGTCAGAACTGAAGAAGCATCTGGGACGAGAAGCGAAACGTCTTCAAGCAAAACAAAAAAGTCCCGTTGTCTTTTGAAAGAAAGGAGCTTTGGGCCTTGCTTTTTTCCTTGCAGTTTTTGCAGCGGTATTGAATTGAATTGAATTGAATTTATTGGTCTTGTATGCCGCCCACTCCTGAAGGACTCCGGGCAGCTTACAATAAACAAAGGAAGGGGATAAATAGACAATAGACAAACAACAATTTAAAATACACAACATTCATAGTTCCCGTGGGGCTGACTATTTCAACAGCCCCCCCCAGCCTGCCGGAGCAGCCAAGACTTTGTGGCTTTGCGGAAGGCCGGGAGAGTAGTAAGGGTCCAGATCTCCACAGGGAGCTCGTTCCAGAGGGCTGGAGCTGCAACAGAGAAGGCTCTCCCCCGGGGAGTCGCCAGCCGACATTGGCTGGCAGATGGGATCCGGAGGAGGCCTAGTCTTGCGATCTGATCGGTCTATGGGAGGTAATTGGCAGGAGGCAGTCTCTCAGGTACCCAGGTCTGATGCCATGTAGGGCTTTATAAGTAACGACTAGCACCTTGAAGCGAGTCCGGAGACTAATAGGTAGCCAGTGCAGCTCGTGGAGGATAGGTTTAACGTGGGTGTACCTGTGTGCACCCACGATCGCTCGCGCGGCTGCATTCTGGACTAGCTGAAGTCTTCGAACACTCTTCAAGGACAGCCCCATGTAGAGCGCGTTACAGTAATCCAGTCTTGAGGTCACAAGGGCATGAGTGACTATCTGAAGGGCCTCCCGATCCAGGTAGGATCGCAATTGGTGCACTAGGCGAACCTGGGCAAAGGACCCCTGGTCACAGCCAACAAATGGTGTTCTAAAGTCAGCTGGGGGTCCAGGAGGACTCCCAAATTGCAAACCTTCTCTGAGGGGCGTATAATTTCACCCTCCAGCCTGAGAGATGGAATAGTTGGCCAATCTTTGGGAGGGAGCATCAATAGCCACTCGGTCTTGTCGGGATTGAGTGCCAATTTGTTTACTCCCATCCAGACCCTAATAGCCTCCAGGCACTGGCACATCACTTCTACTGCTTCCAGATATGTGTGCATTTGTGTTATTATTATAGTTCGTTGCACAGGCAGCCAGGGGTTCAGGCTGGATCTGGCATTTTTGTCCCCCTGCCGAGTCCTTCCCAGGGACCTGGGATAGCCTGATATGGATGTTGGATGACATTAAAGGTATCGTTGCAGGAGGTTGGCTGTTTTGAGAAAAGCTGCCTTTTGCAATTGACTGATGGGGATATTGTCAGTGCCGATGGTTGTTCAAGCAGCACTCCGGTTGTTTTGGGATTGCATCCAAGGCACCTATTACTATTGGTGCTACCCAGGGGTGGGTTGCTACCGGCATTACGTTCTCCATGCACATTTACGCCTAAAAAGGTCTGCACATGCGTGGAACGTAAAAAAAGGGGGGGAAATTACATTTCTGCAATGGAGAATGTTCTGCACATGTGCAGAAGCAAAACTCAAGATGGCACCACCAACAATAGAACTGGTTCGGGTGCGTGGGTGGCCGAGTTACTACCTACTTGGCCGAACTGATAGGAACCCACCTCTGGTGCTCCCTTTGCTTTCTTTTGCCACAATCTTTATTTCTATTTGCAGGTCTTTTGCATTTTGTAATCTTCTCCAGTTGTTTCTGCTGCCTCCAGGTCCTGTCACGCCCACTATCCAGACTTTTTTGCCACCCGACTCACAGTTCAAGGCAACAATAGGATAATGCGATGCACATAAGAACATGCACAGACTGGGCCATCCTATCTCAGCCATCCTATCTCGCATTGTCATCTTTTCTGCCTCCCTCTTCAAACGTTGTTGGAAAGTCCCTCTCTCCTTCGGGCTGTTTTTATTTTTTGTGACTGAAAAGTGCAGGATGGTAGCCTCACTGTTTTCGTTCCGTTCAATGCTTGTTTCCAGGGCAGAAGGAAGAAGCTCAAACGGAAATCACAGAGATCGACAGGCACTTCTTAACGAAGATGGCCTTTCTGTCGGAGATGAAAGACCACGTCCTGTACAAAGGAGAATATTACAAAAGTCCGGTGGCCGTCAAAGTCTTCAAAAACCCCGTGACCATCAACACCAAGTGAGTGAAGAAGGGCGGTTGTGGGGATGGTAGAAGCTGTTAGACTCGAGTCGAAAACTTAAGCTGACTTTTTCCTCCAGCTGCTGCCTCCACTTTGTACTTTTCACATTGTTTATCGCTGCTCTTCCCACCTCCTGCTTTTGTCCTTTGTCCAGTGAAGATGTCTTCACAGCCAATTTGAGGTGCTTAAGGCACCAGGTTGGGGAACTGAGTTATAGTCCTGTCTTAGACACAAAGCGAGTAGGGTGACCTTAGGCCAGTCACTTTCTCTCCACCCTAGGAAAGAGGCAATGGCAAGCCACTTCTGAAAAAGATTGCCAAGGAAACTGCAGGGACATGTTTTTTAACATTCAACCAGGGAGGATAATTTTAACAAATTTAACAGATTAACAGAGCTGGAAGGGACCTTGGAGGTCTTCTAGTCCAACCCCCTGCCCAAGAAGGAGACCCTACACACTTCTGACAAATGGCAGTCCAGTCTAGTGTTGAAAGCTTCCAGTGATGAATCTCATTGAATTTATGTTTAATGTTAGTGCTAAGGCAATACTTATCATTTGTTATTTTTTTTGTACACATTTTTTTATTGTCAGTGCTTGATGTTTGTTTATAGGTTTGTCTTTCTTTTTTTAAAAAAATTTAAATTATCACAAAAGAAAAAAAAATCCTGCAGGAACTAGTCGAAGAAGTCTCCGGCAATCAGACCTGAAAGAAAACAAAAACTGTCTTCTAGGGATAACTTTATCCATTTATTTGCACAGATTTGAAAAGGCCTGGCCCTCAATCATTCTGGTGATTACCTAGAGACTGATTTGTTTAGAGCAGTGGTTCCCAAACTTGGCAACTTTAAGACTTGTGGACTTCAACTCCCAGAGTTCTCCAGCCAGAAGAGCTAGATGGAGAATTCTGGGAGTTGAATTCCACAAGTCTGAAAGTTGCCAAGTTTAGGAACCACTGGTTTAGAGAATGGCACTTAAATGCTGCTGTACTGCAAGAAAGAGGGAACGGAGGGAAAGTACAAGTAGACTTGCAGGATTATGTAATGTTGGCCAATCTCAATGAAGTTCTAGTTCTAATCCTCCTATAGGGTTGGTTTTCTTAGATGGCCTACCTGGCAGGGCTGACCCAGTGATTTATGTGGAAGTTCTCTTTTCATGGCTCCCCAGGATAACTCCAGCATAGATGCCAGAGTGATTATGGGGGGAGGCTGTTCCAGGAGGTAAGGGACATCCCAGATCATGCACTGTCATGGTGCCCTTCCTCATGTCACACATGTGATGCATCCATATGGACATTTTCTTGGCAGCAAGTGGTTAGCTGTCACTTTTGCCTTTTGTTCTGGGATGCCCCAGCCTTTTTGGGCTAGAATAAAGTCCCCTTGGTTTCTGAGTGGTCCCCCATCCAAGGACTGACTTGCTCAGGCTTCTGAGGTTAGCCAAGGTCAGTTGCCACCTGAAGTCGATTCCCAGTAAGAGTAGGACTATCCAAAACATGGGGCGAGATTTTGTTTCAGCGCTGAATTAAAAGTATATCTCTACCTCATAGGCAAGAAAAACCAAAAGGACACAGATAGACTGAGTGAAACCAGGATTAATAGCAATAACTGTGAGAGGGATCTTGGAGTCTTAGTGGAAAACCAGCTAAATAGGAGTAAGCAGTGTGTGGCGGTAGCCAAAAAAGCCAATGAGATCCTAAGTTGCATTAACAGAAGGATTGAATCAAGATCAAGGGAGGTACTAATATCACTCTATAAAGCCTTAGTAAGACCATCCCTAGAATCCTGCATCCAGTTTTGGTCACTATAAAAAAGATATTGAGACTCGAGAAAAAGACTCCAGAAAAAGTACAGAGAAGAGCAACCAGGATGATGAGGGGACTGGAGGCTAAAACATACAACGGACGGTTGCAAGAACTGGGCAAGGCTAGTCTAGTGAAGAGAAGGACCAAGGGAGACATGAGAGCAGTCTTCCAATATTTGAGGGGCTGTCACAGAGAGGAAGGGGTCAAGCTATTTTCCAAAAGGACCCGAAGGCCAGACAAGGAATAATGGATGGAAACTGACCAAGGAGAGATTCAACCTGAAAAAAAGGAGGAATTTTCTGACGGTGAGAACAATCAACCGATGGAACAGAAGTCGCCTTCGGAAGTTGTGGGAGCTTCATCACTGGAGGCTTTCAAGAAGAGAGTGGACTGCCATCTGTCAGAAATGGTGTAGGGTCTCCTGCTTGGGTGGGGGGTTGGACTAGAGGACTTAAGGTCCCTTCCAACTCTGCTAATCTGTTCATCGTTGCAAATCCTTCTCTCTGTTTGGGGTGGGTGGGTTTTGAGGGCGAGGCCATCAGCTCCTGCCCAAGACTGACCCTGTTCAGTTTCTCGCAGGAAGGTGAGGCAGATCTTCGAGGAGGAGATCAGGACCCTGAAGAGGCTGGAGTCCTCCTACATTGTGCGCTTGTACGGCATCTGCATTGACGAAAGCGGTAAGATCTTTGGCTGGCTTGGGATTTGGAGAAGAGCCTCATGGGGATGAATTCAGGAAGTCCTCGACTTATGACCACAATCTAAGACCAGAATTCCCATTGCTAAGCAAGGCGGGTTTTAAGTGAGTCACACTGGATGTTGCGATCTTTTTTACCCAGCGGGGGTGGTGTTGGTGTTCAGCGAATCACTCCAGTCGTTCAGTGAATTGTGCGGTCGTTCAGTGAATCTGGCTTCCTCCGTTGATTTTGCTTTTCTGAAGCCAAGCGGCAAAGTCCAAAATGTACTTAAGAGTCACCAAAGTGCCAAAAAGAGACTAAGGAAAGGCTTGGAAAAAGTAAGGGCTTTGATTTGGGCCAAAGCAAAAGAGCTGGGTGGGCAAGTTCACAGCATACAGGCATGCAAGGAAAAAGCCACACCTGGGGAGAGTGTGGTTAAGAACTTATGCACTCATGTAGCCAGTCAGAGACAATGTTTGTTACTCAATGTGGGCAATGTCTTGTCCGTGTCCTTCTTATCTCCAAAGCATGTCTGTAGAGCATCCCTTGTAGCTTTATGTATCCCTGCTCTCCTTATCTGTTTGATGGGCATTCTTGGGCAGCTCCTTGCCTGCCCCCCCCCCTTCCTGGTTATCTATGGAGCAGAATGTTCCTGGGTAGCTCTTGGTTGTATCTTTCTTATTTGTTTTCCAATCCCTTACAGAAGTAAAATAGCAAAAATCCATTCTTAACAGAAGCAAATAGCAAAGGTTCCATTGATTCATGTGACTATCTCCCTTCAGTGGCAAATGGAGACCCTGCGATGCTGCAACTATATAAACTCATGGCTGTTTGCCAAGTGCCAAATTTTGATCAGGTGACTAGAGCAGTGTTTCTCAACCTTGGCAACTTGAAGATGTCCGGACTTCAACTCCCAGAATTCCCCAGCCAGCGAATGCTGGCTGGGGAATTCTGGGAGTTGAAGTCCGGACATCTTCAAGTTGCCAAGGTTGAGAAACACTGGACTAGAGGGATTTGGAATGGGACAACTGGCCATAGCCAACTCACCTTGGCCAACTCACCTTGGGACAATTTAACAATTCTATTTAATTATTTAAAATAAATTACAAAACAATTTCACACTTCACTCTATCCCTCCTTTTGCATCCTTCCTTTAATGCAGTGTTTCTCAACCTTGGCCACTTGAAGATGTCTGGATTTCGCTGGCTGGGGAATTCTGGGAGTTGAAGTCCGGACATCTTCAAGTGGCCAAGGTTGAGAAACACTGCTTTAATGATTCTATTCCACTGTTTGTTTAACATTAGTGCGACTCTTGTCCTGCAGTGAGTGATCCCGTGGCAGGTTGGCCAGGGTGAATTGGCTGTGGCGAGTTGTCATAGACCCACAGGGATGCTGCAAAGTTGTAAGCCTGAGGACAGGTCATAAGTCCCTTTTTTTCCATCACGACTGTCACTTCAAACAGTCACTAAAGGAAAGGACTTCCTGTCCTGATGCAGCCCCCTCTAACTTCCACCGATTCTTTTCGTGCAGAGTAAGGGGAGAGATTTCCTGCAGAAAAAGGGAAGTGAGGTTGTAGGAGCGCTGCTGTCACTCCATTGTTGGCAGAATGGCAAGGTTTGTGGCCAGCTTTTCAGAGCCAGCTCTTCAGAGGATTGTGGGTGGGAACTCTGGACAGGGACCTAAACTCAAGGGGCAGATGTTTCCTGGTAGGCACAGCCATTCAGCCTCGGCTCTTCCAGTGAGGCGGTCAACATAGCCACAGGTAGATTTCTGTGCAAAACCTGCCATTGCATATCAGCAAAACATTTGTATTTCATTCTAACTCACTGTTTCTCAAAGTTGGCAACTTGAAGATGGCTGGGCTCCATCTCCCAGAGTTCCCCAGCCAGCATAGCTGACTTCTGCCTTTCGTTCAATGAACAGGAGCTAAGCGGAGCAGGGGGTGGGGTAGGGGGGCTCCAGAGGTGGGTTCCTAGCAGTTTGCACCTATTCGGTAGAACCGGTTCGTCAAATCTACCGAACCGGTTAGAAGAGGTTCCACCAGTGGACCTGGAAAGCAGGCCACACCTACAGAAGAGGTTCCAAAATTTTTGAAAACCCTCCACTGCCCCCCCCCCACACTGACACAGAGAGAGAGAGAAAGAAAAAGAAAGGAAGAAAGAAAGAAAGAAAAAAGAAAGAAAAAGAGTGAGAGAGAGATGAAAGAAAAAAAGAAAAAAGGGATAGAGAGACAAAAGGAAGGAGAGAGAGAGAGAGAGAGAGAGAGAGAGAGAGAGAGAGAGAGAGAGAAAACACATGGCCGGCAAGCCACTCCCACCAGGTCACATGGCCGGCAAGCCACTCCCACAAAGGAGGCCACACCCACAGAATAGGTTCCTTTTTTTTTGAAACCCACCACTGGGGGGCTCCCTTTGCTGTTCTGGCTTGGGGTTGAGAAACGGAGCATCCCGGCCAGGTGAGCTAAGCGGGGCAGACTCCCAGGAGTAGCCATCTCCTCATGGAGGATCTTTGTTCCTTTAGGGACAATTCCACAGTTCTCCATAGTCACTGAGTATTGTGAGAAGGGCACCCTGCGGGAAGTGTTGAGAAAAGAACAGGACCTGCCCTGGAAGATTCGCTGCGACATGGCTTCGGATGCGGCCGCTGGGCTGTACAGGTGTGTGTGGCTGGAGGGAGAAGAAGCAGGTGTTCCTGAAGGTTGATCCTCAACACCAGTTCTTGTCTCATCCTGTCCTGACAATAGCAGTAGCACTCATTATATACCGCTTTATGTGGGAAAGAATGGGGGAAAGAATAGCAATAGACTTATATACCACTTTATATGGGAATGAATAGCAATAGCAGTAGCACTTAGACTTATATACCACTTTATGTTGGAAAGAATAGCAATATCAGTTGCACTTAGATTTATATACTGCTTCATGTGGGAAAGAATGTGGGAAAGCAATAACAATAGACTTATATACTGCTTCACAGTGCTTTACAGCTCTCTCAGTAGTTTACAGAGTCAGCCTCTTGCCCCCAACAATCTGGATCCTCATTTTACCTACCGCAGATGGATGGAAGGCTGAGTCAACCTTGAGCCAATCAGAATTGAACTCCTAGCAGTGGGCAGAATTAGCCTGCAACAATACTGCATTCTAACCACTGCACCGCCACAGGTCTACAAGCTTCACATATCCAGGGATCTCAGTCCCAGCCTCCCCATGTGGTCTTCAATACATCCTGACCCATGAATAATGAGCTTTAGGTCTTAGTAAAGGACTCATTGACTAAGCCTTGGCTGCCTGGTGTGCCCTGAGGGATCAGGTCTGTCTCAGATTTGGAAAAGTGCCCTGGTGGCAAAGTGGTTAGAGTGCAGTACTGCAGGCTACTTCTGCTGAATGCTGGCTGACTGCAATTTAGCAGTTCAAATCCCACCAGGCTCAAGGTTGACTCAGACTTCCATCCTTCTGAGGTGGGTAAAATGAGGACCCAGATTGTTGGGGGCAAGAGGCTGACTCTGTGAACTGCTTAGAGGGGGCTGTAAAGCACTGAGAAGCGGCATATAAGTCTAAGTGCTATTGCCTTTCCTTCCTTCCTTCCTTCCTTCCTTCCTTCCTTCATTCCTTCCTTCCTTCCTTCCTTCCTTCCTTCTTTCCTTCTTTCTTTCTTTCCTTCCTTTCTTCCTCCTTCCTTCCTTCCTTCTGGTTGGCTCAGCCTTCCATTCTTCTGAGGTGGGTAAAATGAGGACCCAGATTGTTGTGGGTAAGAGGCTGACTCTGTGAACTCCTTAGAGAGGGCTGTAAAGCACCGTGAAGCAGTTTATAAGTCTAAGTGCTATTGCTATTGCCCTTCCTTCCTTCCTTCCTTCCTTCCTTCCTTCCTTCCTTCCTTCCTTCCTTCCTTCCTTCCTTCCTTCCTTCCTTCCTTCCTTCCTTCCTTCCTTCCTTCCTTCCTTCCTTCTGGTTGACTCAGTTTTCCATCCTTCCATGACTGATAAAATGAGGATCCAGATTGTTGGAGGCAAGAGACTGACTGTAAACTGCTTAGAAGGGGCTGAAAAACACTGTGAAGCTGCATATGTCTAAGTGCTATTGCCCCTCCTTCCTTCCTTCCTTCCTTCCTTCCTTCCTTCCTTCCTTCCTTCCTTCCTTCCTTCCTTCCTTCCTTCCTTCCTTCCTTCCTTCTTTCCTTCCTTCCGGTTGGCTCAGCCTTCCATTCTTCTGAGGTGGGTAAAATGAGGACCCAGATTGTTGGGGGCAAAAGGCTGACTGTAAACTGCTTAGAGGGGGCCATTGCTATAAACTGCACATAAGAATTGGGTGAAGCTCTTCCTTTTTGTTGGCTGCAGGTTGCACCAGACAGGAGAGAAGTGCCAACTGCATCGTTGCATCAACAGTTCCAAATTCTTGGTTGCCAAGGGCTACTGTGTAAAGGTGAGGTCTGCATGTAGCATCCCTATACTATAAAGATAGACCTCGAGTTACGACAGTTCATATAGTGACCGTTCAAAGTGACAATAGCATTGAAAAAAATGACTTACGATCATTTTTCACACTTATTATCGTTGCAGCATCCCCGTGGTCACATTCGGATGCTTGGCATATGACTCGTATTTATGACGTTTGCCATGTCCCTGGGTCATACAATCTCCTTTGGCGACTTTCTGACAAGGTTGATTCACTTAACAACCATGTTGCTAACTAAACAACTGCAGCGATTCACTTAACAGCTGTGGCAGGAAAGGTTGTAAGATGGTACAAAACCCACTTAAGAACTGTCTCACTTAGCAATAGAAATTTTGGGCTTGATTGTGGTCGTAAGTCAAGGATTATCTCTACCTGTACTTTCTGGTTTAAAGACAATGAGCCTAAAAGTCTAATCGTTACAGAATTGTAAGAGGGGGCTTGTATTTCCTTTCAGTGAGATTATGTTGGAGAAAACCTACACAAACCTGCCCTTAGAAAGTTGTGTTGTATTTGAGGGAGTCAATATCTTCCTAGCATTACCCATCCATCCCTGGAAGGATATAAGCCCTCATTGTACTACTTTGGGGAAGTATAACAATGGGAGATGATTTTGGAAGATGCTCTAGTTGGGTGGATGCCAGAATTACAGGGACTCCCTGTTAACACAACTCAATCAAAATAGAGCTGGAAGGGACCTTGGAGATCTTCTAGTCCAGCTCCCTGCTCAAGCAGGAGACCCTCTACCATTTTAGACAAGTGACTGTCCAGTCTCTTCTTAAAACCCTCCAGTGATGGAGCACTCACAACTTTTGAAGGCAAGCTCTTCCATTGGTTAATTATCCTCACTGTTAGGAAGTTTCTCTTTAGTTCTAGGTTGCTTCTCTCCTTCGTTAGTTTCCAATCATTGTTTCATGTCCTCCCTTCTGGTGCTTTGGAGAATAATTGACCCCCTTCCCTTTGTGGCAGCCCCTCAAATACTGGAATACTGCTATCATGTCCCCACCCCCACCCCAGTCCTTCTTTTCTCTTGATTTGCCATACCCAAATCCTGCAACTGTTCTTCGTATCTTTTTGTCTCCAGGCCTTTAATCCTTCTGGTTGCTCTTCTTTATAGTTTTTCCAAAGACTCAAACATCTTTTTTATAATGTGGTCACCAAAACCGGATACAGTATTCCAGGTGCGGCCTTACTTTATAAAGCTTTATAAAGCAGTACTAATACTTCAGGCGATTAGGACCGCTTTATAAAACCTTAATAACTCCATTGGCTGTGGATGCATTTCCAAACAGGCTTCACAGAACTCACTTTGCTTCCATTCCATTCAGTTGTCAGGATTTAAACTGGACCAAACTGAGTCTTCCATCGGTCGAAAAAGCAAGGATAAAGTCTCCAGGCCGGTGTCTTCTTTAGCCTACATCTGTCCAGAGGGCCTGGCCTCTTTACACCACCCATACAACTTGGCTAGTGAAATATACAGGTATGTCTGTATCCTGCCTCTTCGCAGCTATGAAGAGCTATGTGGGGTCAACACATCGTTTTCTGGAGCTCAGTATGGCCTCGGTTTAATGGGGTCAGTTTCAGACCGAATTCTGCATTGCTATGTCATGTTGAACTTGATTAATTTTAAATTGGATTAGGATTGCCAGTGGATGCCCGTCTGTATGTGGTTTAGCCTTTTCCATTAGAATTCATAATGTTGTGGGAGCACAGAAAATGGGTTAATTCAGTATCAAGGTTAAAGTGTGTTGTGCAGAGAGCCAGCAATCTATGGCAACATGTCCCTCCCTTGTCTCTCCAGGGGCCGCTTTGAGAAGAGCAGCCAAATATCTGTAATTTGTGTGGCATTGAAACTCCCTCAGTTTCCTTTCTGGAGATTCCCTTATGTGAGCAGTAATGAAAGGAGGAAGTGACAAGAGTTCAGATGTCATACTCAATTTCTTTAACCGTGACTTGACTAAATTCCAATAGCTGTGTATGCCCGACATATTAAGTTATAAACCTTGAACTAATGATTACGGTGTCTGGATTCACACAATAGGCCACTTTTGAGGCTTAGTGGGACATGTGAACTCAGCTTTCCTTGAGAAATGAATCTGCAGGAGTGCCACTGTCATGGCTAGTGGCCCACTGTGGAGGCTGGATCTTGGGGAGTAGGGGAGGAAGGCTTCCCTTGAGCGGGAGCACCCCAAAAGGCATTCTGAAGATATCAAAACCCCTAGTTAGAACTGACTCTGCCCTAGTCGCAGGCTGCCATCTTGAGGGAGAGGGGTAAAAAAAGGGCAAAATGCCATGACCCACCCTTGGTGTCCTTCAAGGTGGGTCTATGGGCCATGAATCCCAGAGTGGCTCCATCCATACCACACATCAGCCATTTGCTTAACCATGATTTATTGAATAGGCCACTGTTAGCTAGCTTTGCAAACCATGAAAGGCCTAAAAGCTTTCAACAGAATCTACTAAGCCGTGATGTCGTGATGTTTGGTTGGAGACTGAATAGTATTGTGCAGATCTGGCCAATGTGTCAGGGCCCACTCAGATGGGCCACCCCATGGCTTGATAATGGCAGGGAAGGAGCTGCCATCTCTTGGCCCCCTTGTGTGACAGCTCCTGCCTTCCTTTCTTTCAGCTTTGGGATTGTGCTATGGGAGATCGCAACTGGGAAGCTCCCCTTTACAGGTGAGGCCTGGGCTCTTCTCTGGGGAAGGTCTGGGTTCTTCTCTACGGGGGAGGATGCTGTAGGTAAAACAGAAGGGTACAGTTTCATCTTGTGGCACAACCACTGTGTAAAACAAAGAACTGTGGGGATGGAAGGGACTTTGGAGGTCTTCTGGTCCAGCCACCTGCCAAAATGATACTATCCTTGAAAAAAGGTAGTCCAATATTTTCTTGAAAACCTCCAGTGATGGAGCACCCAAATTTGAGAGGCAAGCTCTTCCATTGTTTAATTGCTTTCTTAGTCAGAATTAATTCCTCCTGAATTCTAGGCTGGATCTTTCTCTAATGATCTTCCACCCATTCCTTCTTGTCCTGCCTTCAGTTGTTTTGGAGAGCACGTCCATCTTCTCTTCAGCAGTCCCTCAAATATTGGAAGACAGCTATCATGTCTCCCCTAATCCTTCTCTAAAGGGGGGGGTGTTTCTCATGGCATTCCCCTGCGCAGGGCTCCTTAACCTTGACAGCTTTGAGATGGGTGGACTTCAGTTCCCAGAATTCTCCAGCCAACCATGAATTCCATCCATCTTAAAGTTGAAATGTGGGAGTTGAAGTCCACACTTCTTAAAGTCGTCCAGCTTGAGAAACACTGCTTTGGGGTTTCTTACAGTAGGCTGCCATTGAACAGTTCTCAAGGTTTGTCTTCCTGCCAATTAGTGGAAGAGGGCCATGTCCCACTCCCCTATCAGGAATGCCATATCCTACTTCTCCATTGGTGGGGAAGAAGGAAAGCTGAGGGATAAGGGAAGATAAGAGATAAGGGAAACTGCTCTCCTGCCCAAGGGTCTGGTCCATGCTGATAAAGAGCCCTCTGGCCCTTCCTCTTGCCGTGGTCTCAGCTCAGCAGTTGGAGATGGAGCACAGGCAGAGAGGGCCAGGGGCAGTGATTCCAGAGCAGCCCAGAATGGCTGTGTTGGAGGCTCCTAAAATGGAGGCGTTTTGAATCAAGAGCCAGTAGAAGTGAAACCTGGGATCAAGGACTTTCCCAGATCTTGGGTTGAGGAAGTTGGATTTTCTGAATCTGCACAGGAGACTTCCTGTGCAGATTCCCAGAACTTCCTTTTTATCTGCAGAGACAAAGACCAGCTGGCTACAGTTTGGAGTGATTCATTGCTCCCCTCCACCCCTTGTCTCTCTTCCACATCTGCTGCTCTTGGGCAGGTCAAGCCCTTTTTTTGCAGCAGTCAGGAAAGATCCCTCTTTCAACACACCCTAAGAGATATGATCCCAGACAATGATCAGCCGGGCTTTGCTTAAGGACTCTCCCTGATTTTTTTCGCCTTTACAAATACAGATGTCTGTCGTGCGGCCAATAAAATTGTTACTGGAGTCTTGGAAACGTATATGAAAAGTCCAGATAGAGGCGCAGAAGGCAGCAATAAAAAATAAAATTCAGGAAGACCTCAGTGGCTCGGGAGATTCTCAATCCCTGACCTCCAGTCCTTCTGATGCGCCCTAAAAAGTTGGCTTTTCCAGCAAACCGGCCTGGCCTGAACAAAATAAAATAAATGTTTGATTATTGTTAATTTTAATCAATTTTTTAAAAATGTGATTGTTCATCTTAATTGGGTTTGTTTTTTGGATACAATATTTAATTTTTTTAAACTTGTAATATATGTTTTTTTTAATGTTGTACACCGCCCTGAGTCCTTGGGAGAAGGGCGGCATATAAATCTAACAAACAAACAAACAAACAAACAATCATCCAAGTCATAGTTGCCCTGAAAGTGGCCCAGTCAGTAGTGGGCTGCAGACCCCCCCGTTGGGGACTCCTGCCATATACGACTTCAGACAATCATCTCTGTATAATCGCTTCTTGAAAAACTCCCATGATGGAGCAGTCACAATTTCTGGATGCAAGCTCTCGGTATGCCTATCTATGTGAAACCTTGCAACCTCTCTGATTGTGATTCTAGGCTGCAACTCTCAAGAAATCTATGAGAAGGTTCATAAGGAAAAAGTACAGGAGCCTTTGTCGGAAGACTGCCCGCCCTATTTACGGGAAATCATCAACCAGTGTCGCAGTTATAACCCTTCCAAGCGCCCAACTACTGAAGGTATGAGAAAGCAGCAGGCATTGGGATGCGTGGTTGGGGTAACACATTTCACTAAGCCATAATTTGCTTTTAGTTAGGGTTTGATGCGTAACCTGTAGCTAGTTTTGTATATAATGCAACACTAAACGGTGCACCAATATTGGGGTATTCGGGGAGCAATGAATCCAGACATAAGTACTCTGGGCTCACACTTCCTTATCTCACTAGCTGTCAACTCTTCCAGCCTGGTCAGTTAGGAAAGAAAGAAAGACTCCTGGCCCATAATTAGCCAAAAGTATACATTACTAAAGCCAAAGTGGTCCTAGAAGACGCAAAGCTGGATCTGAAATTTTCACGAACAAAAGATACCGTTAACTTTCCCTTGTTCCTGGCCAACTCCCTGATTATCAGCCAATGTCCAGTTAACACTTTGTTTGGGAAATATTCTGTGCATGCGCATGGCTCCACATTCCTTTGGTGTGACCTTGAGACAGTTGGCTTCCCAGAGGATGGGATGGCTTGCTTTTGATTCATCTGGGTTCTGAATGTAAAGTGGTGTATAAGTCTAACTGCTATTGCTATCCCTTCCCCCACTGCTCCCTCCCCCCGTTACTGATGTCAGGCTGTCAGCTTGCGATGCGCATCTTAGCAGAATGGCAGCAATGACACCAGCAAAGATGGAATTGCTACTCATTTATTAAGCAGAGAAATGGCACCATGTTTTGAAGGCTGAGCTACAAAACTGAGGTAGGAAGATTTCTGAAAACTGATTTTTTTTCCTTTGCAGTTATTGTGAACCAACTCCTCATTCACCAGGATGATAATGGCAGCAACTTCATGAGTGAAAATCAGTGATTGTGGGAGATACGTTCTATCATCTGAACTGTCTCTCTTTTTTCCTACGTTGTTAAGTAAGCTCCCCGTTGGAAGAGCGAGTGCGTTCAGAGAAGCGTTGTGAGAGTTGTGTTGGAGAACACAAAAACCAGCATACAGAGACACTGCAGTTTAAATAGGCTTTTACTTTCATGGAAATAGAGGTATCAGAGTCCATCACACAGTCCAAGTCATACACGGATAAGACAGTCAGTCATCAACGTCTTTCAGTTAAGGGATAATACAAATAACATAGTCCATAAACATACAAACAGTCTGGTACTCAAAGTTTGCTAGCAGTTGCAAAACTTACAATAGCTGACAGCACTTTCTAACAGCCAGCTTCCAAAAACACTCAGATCAGATCAGCCCAGCATCTAACAAATAGAGAGCTAACAGTCATTCTGGCTCCCTCTTATGGCCGATTGAGGAAAACAGCAACCAATCACATTTTACAGTATGATTTAAAGAAACAGCATTGTTACATGATTTATATATTGCCAACCCAACCATTAGATTATATTCCTAACACATGTTTCAATATTCTTTGGCTCAGCCTGATCTTTGAACCATGAGCCATCTTTGCCATTTACCCAAATCTTCTGTTGGCTCCATAAAATGTGGGGGTTTGGGGTAGCAAATCCCCCCCAGATGTTGAAGGCCAATGTCAAATCTGCCTCAACTTGGGCTTCTGAGTAAAAACAATCCTTAACTCCAGTTGTTGAGAAAGGTATAATTTACTAGCAGTCAAGTGAACTACAGGAGCGTAAAAGTCAGAGCTGAGATTTCACGCCAGTTAAGTTTCCTCCCTTGGTCCCTTTTCCTTTGTGTGTCTCTCATGGTCTGGTTCAAGTTTAGAAGAGATGTTTTGGAAACAGTCACTCTATGGGTTGGCATTCTTCTCCCAGGGAAACGTGGAAGATTTCATCGGTCCTAAAATGAGGCAAAACTTGCGATTTCTCCGTGGGTCGTTCATGAAGCCAATGAGGAAAGAAGACTCGGACACGAATTTCCTTCGGGACGAAACCGACCCAGAACGAAGTCTGGGGGCTTCTTTTATTGAGCATACACAAGTAGGGGTGGATTCACATAGCCAATGCGGACCAATCATGATTGTGCAAGTTTACAGTATATGGTAACTCATTTACTCTCATGTAGACTCGAAGAACACTCATAGTCAATAAACCTTTTATCATCATGCAAACATCCAATGCTTAATTAATGTTTGAGAGTTAAACAGTTGTAACCCCTGATTTAATCAACGCTTAGTTACAAGTCTGTGGTTGCTGATCTGCTTAGTGTTAAGGGTACTGATTTAATCAACGCTTGGAGTTGGACAGTTTGTCTTACTGATCTAATCATATGGCCAATTATTGCTTTTAGTTTACTGATTTAATCATATGGTTAATTATTGCTTCTGTTCTATAGTGTTACAGTATGGCTGAATGCATACCTGCACGTATATCGCAACAAAAACTCTCTTAAACAAATTTCTCACTTAGCAACATAAATTTTGGGCTGAATTGTGGTTGTAAGTCGAGGACTATCTGTATTTGCACAACAGCCTTAAACCACTCAGTCCTGGGCACCCTCTTTTTGGGGGGGAAAAGGTGTGTCTTATACTCCAAAAAATATGGTAGCCTCTTTCTTTGGGGAACCAAAATTAGCCTTTTTCCTTCCACACAAAGCCAAAAGAACATTATCCCATCAATAAACACAGAATTAAAGTCACCATATGTTTGAATGTCGATCTTTCTAGCTAGCCAAGAAGCCTTGCTGAATATCACTCATCTTGGTTCTTTGTCACTAGAGGCTTCTTTCTGGCAGCTACGCTTCATTATTCAATTTATTCTTCAGGCCGTTGATCATTAAGAAACGCAACAGGGGAGAATTTCCTCCCAAAAAGACTGATCTGAAATAGCAAAAGCACTTAGACTTATGTACCGCTTCACGGTGCTTTTACAGCCCTCTCTAAGCAGTTTAGAGTCAGCCTATTTGCCCCCAACAATCTGGGTCCTCATTTTACCCACCTCGGAAGGATGGAAGGCTGAGTCAACCGGAAGGAAGGAAGGAAGGTAAGAAGGAAGGGCAATAGCAATAGCACTTAGACTTATATGCAGCTTCACAGGGCTTTCCAGCCCCCTCTAAGCAGTTTATAGAGTCAGCCTCTTGCCCCCAACAATCTGAGTCCTCATTTTACCCACTTCAGAAGAATGGAAGGCAGGATCAACCGGAAGGAAGGAAGGAAGGAAGGAAGGAAGGAAGGAAGGAAGGAAGGAAGGAAGGAAGGAAGGGCAATAGCACTTAGACTTATGTACCGCTTCTCGGTGCTTTTACAGCCCTCTCTAAGCAGTTTACAGAGTCAGTCTATTTGCCCCCAACAATCTGGGTCCTCATTTTACCCACCTCGGAAGGATGGAAGACCAACCTTGAGCCTGGTGAGATTCAAACTGCTGAACTGCTGGCAGCCAGCAGTCAGCAGAAGTATCCTGCAGGACTGCACTCTAACCACTGCTCCACCACAGCTCTTGATTTGAAAGTTGATTTAAAAACGACAGATTACAAGAAAGAAAGATGTTTCATGGGACACACAAAAGGAACTAGCTCACGCCTTAATAGTTAAAAGGGACCTTTATTATATTGCACTGATACATGCCGCCTGGCACAATCAACCTCCTATAAAATAACAGCCTTTGTTTTTACCCATTGCTCTCTAATGTCTTATAATGCCCTAAAAATGACAATAAAGCTTATTTATCTATTTATCTTTTATTTTATTTATTTTGTCAAACATGTATAAGATAATGGATACGTATAAAAATGGTTACGAATACAGGAAATGGATACGAATAAGTGGGGATAGTAAGACAGGTAGGCATATTGGTGTGTTTATGCACGCCCCTTTACAGACCTCTTAGAAATGGGGTGAGGTCAAAAGTAGCCAGTCTAAGGTTAAAATTTCGAGGGTTTGGGGAAGAAACCACAGAGTCAGGTAGAGCATTCCAGGCATTGACAACTCTGTGGCTGAAGTTGTATTTTCTGCAATCGAGTTTGGAGAAGTTTAGGTTTAAGTTTGTATCTATTGTGTGCTCGTGTATTGTTGTGGTTGAAGCTGAAGTAGTCATTGACAGGTAGGACATTGTAGCAGATAGTTTTATGTACTATGCTTAGGTTGGATCGAAGACGGCATAAGCCCAAAATTTCAAGCCTGGTGGCATAAGGGATTCTGTTGTGAGCAGAGGAGTGGAGGACTCTCCCCGTGAAATATCTCTGGACCAGTGGTGGGTTGAAGGTGGTACGTCCCGGTACGGGTGCCCCGGAGCCTGCCCGCAGCACCAAATACTATTCCAGTACAGTGCTCCGGAGGGTCCATCCGCCTGCCCGAGCTCCTTACTGGTCTTTTAAGTCTTTGGCGCCTGCGCGATGCTCCGCTGAGCAGTTGGAGCATAGCGGAGGCTTGCGGAGGTGCTGATGCCTGTGCGCGCTGCACGTGTGTGCATGCGTCCATGTGGACGCTGCCGGGTCAGTTCCAACCGTACCGGTTGGAACCCGATCCGGAACCCACCACTGCTCTGGACTAGCTCAATTGTGTAAATGTCTAATATGCAGTGCGGGTTCCAGGTAGATGAGCTGCATTGGAGAATTGGTCTAGGAAAGGTTTTGTATGCCCTAGTTAGCAATACAACGTTACCTGTTGCAATACGCGCAGGCATACATTAGCTATGCTGAAACGTGTATAGAATAGAAGCAATGATTAACCCTATGATTGAATCAGTAAGACAAACTGTTTAACTCTAGGCATTAAGTAAATTAGTAATTAACACTAAGCAGATCAGTAATCACAGACTCTTAATTACAAGCTTGATTAAATCAGGGGTTACAACTGTTTAACTCTCAAACATTAATTAAGGATTGGAAGTTTACACGATGATAAAAGATTTATTGACTATGAGTATTCTTTAGGTCTACATGGAAGTAAATGAGTTACCATATACTGTAAACTTGCACAATCATGATTGGTCCCCATTGGCTATGTAAATCCACCCCTCTCTTGTGTATGCTCAATAAAAAAGGACCCCCGGACTCCGTTCTGGGTCGGTTCGTCCCGAAGGGAATTCGTGTCCGAGTCTCTCTTCCACATTGGCTTCATGAACGACCCACGGAGAAATCGCAGTTACCAGAGAAGAAGCCTCCCAAGATTAGGTTAACAACTCCTAGTGCCTTTTTGGCAATTCAACGTTGCTGTTTGAAACTGTCAATTCCTCCCCCCCCCAATGTTTTTCTTCCTATGGATCCCGTTTTTCCACTGTTTTTTTTTAAAATTCTAGTGGTGTGTTTCATGCCCAACGGAACCGCATCCGCCCCACCCGCAAACGCCACTGCCGCATCAGGCTGCAAAACGCGCTTTCTTTTTAAACTCCGGCTGGTGGCGGCAGCGGCCTTAAAACTGCGCACGCGCGTCTTCCAGTCCTCCTTTCCTTCCCCCTCCCTGCTCCGCTCCATGTTTACCCAGAAGAGTGACAGCCGGGAAGACCAATAGAGAGACTCAGTGTCCAATAGAAATCAAACTCTGCGTTCGCGCGCCTCCCGGGCGGCCAATGGGGGGGCGTGGGCAGGAGGCGGGGCGGTTGAGCGGCTGGCCGGCGCGCGCGTCGCCTGGCCCCTCAGAGGGCGGGAGGGAAGGAGGCCGATGGCGGCGGCTGAGGAGGCCATGGAAGTGGATCTCCCGCCTGTGGCCGAGGCCGACGAGAGGGAGCCGGCCGTCGCGTCCGATCGCGAGGAAGCCTCGGGGCGCCGTCCGGCGATTGCCCGCTCCTCACGAGACGCTCGGGCGGCGGAGTCGCGGAGGCCGCGCCGTTCCCGGAGGAACCTGCCTGGCGCCCCTCGGGCAGCGCCTTCCTCCGCCTCAGCGTCGTCCTCCCAACGGGCAGCCCGGGCCAGGTGAGTAGTCGTGGGCCCCGCGCGCTGCCTGCCCATCGCCTGGCGACCGCCTTTCTTCCTTCCTTCCTTCCACGCCCCTCAGATTCTCGGCGGGCTAGCCGGGACTGCGGAGACGTTCCTCGGAAGAAGCGGCAGGCCGAGCCCCGGGGACGCTCCCTGGCTGTTTTCGGGGCCGGGGGTGGGTGGTTAGCGCCTAAATTCTGCAGTTGGGGGTTGGAATGGTACTGGCGCTTCATCGCCTCCTTTCTCCATCTCAGCCACTTTAAAATGCGTGGGATTCTGGGAGTTGGAGTCCAGGCCTGTCAAAGTGGCTGCTGGGCTGGCTGGGAATTCTGGGAATTGGAGTCCAGACATGTGAAAACTGCTGCTGGGTTGCTGTGGGAATTCTGGGTGTTGGAGTCTGCACGGCTCAGCCACTGAGATCAAGGAAATGCATGTTTCGAGGGGGCTAAAATCAGATTTCACACAAATACACATTTACCTTGTGTTGATTAGATCCACAGCATCGCTGGACAGCTATTTCCAGGTCAGTAGGACCCAGCCAGCAGAACCATCACTTCTAGTAATCCACAATGACAGCAGCTCAGATGAAACGGTGGTCCTAAGTGATTCCGAGAGCAGCGGCAACAGCAGCAGCCCGACGGAGGACGAAGAGGAACCTGCAAGAAATTTAGAGGAAATACCTCTAATTGGCTTGGAAGGTTTGCATTGTTTCCATATCTTTGAAAATCTAAATGTATGTAAATGTCTCAGGACATGATGCCCATCCTTGATCAGAGCAATTTATTTGTTTGTGTAACATTTTCATGAGCTTCGGTCTTTTGAGGGGGGCAGGATGTGGGGGCTGCAATGGCACAATTGAAGCTCTGCTCCAATTACACCTTAAAAACAGGTGGAATTTTGATTGGCCGGTTGCGGATGCCATTTTGACTATTTTAACCAAACCCAATAGATATCCCTGTTGTTTTGCATCTCCTGTTGCATAGGATGGATCACGTTTTGTAACCTAACAATCTAAGAAATTGGCTGAGCTAAGACGAAAAGTCTTGGGCAGATTTTGTGCCTGGCATTACCTTTACTGTGCAGTAATGATTGGTTGCTAATTAGTATGTATATTTGTATGTAACTATCTAAAATAGTCTGATTAAGTCTGTCTTGAATTCTATATGCTTATTGTCTGTGAGGTTTTTGTGGTTTGGAATTAAATGGAAATAACTTGCTTATTCTTTTTTGTCTCTTCTTTAAAATTGAAATGGCTTATTGGGAGGGTTGCACTTTCATATAGATTGATTTGCTTACATGAAATATTTCTTTGTTTTTTCTCTTAGTAATTGTCTCAAATCAAATGGAGCCTCCTGGAGATAATTCTAATGAGATAGAGCATCCTGATTCTAGAGTCACAGCTTCCCAACCAAAGAAGGTGAGAGGAAGTGAAGTTGAATACCTGGGCCCTCATTTACCTGAGCTACCTTCCATATTTTCTTTTTTCTAGACAACTCCATTAAAGAAAAGTAATCCGGCGGCATCCCTGGTTTCTTTGGAAGAGGACAGTGGCGATATCTGTGCCATCTGCTTTGAAGAGTGGACGAACGCTGGGCAGCATCGTCTTGCAGCATTGCGCTGTGGGCATCTCTTTGGCTACAGCTGCATTGAGAGATGGCTGAAGGGTCAAGTGGGCAAATGCCCCCAGGTAAAAGTCTTTTAGCAAGAAAGACTCATTTGAAATAAAACTAATTAGGATTCTAAGGGGGAAAGTGCTATTATCATTCAGGAGAATTATTTATTGTATGCAAATTGCAACAGACAGTGCACAGTGCACTTGGACTGTTGGCAGCGGAGGCTTGTTGTGATAAAGATCAGTTACCAAAGAAGTTTTAAACAGATTACAAGGAGTCACTGGTCTCTTGCATTCAGACAAGTACGAAACAGAATTCTTACATCCACAAACTTACCAGTACCTTAAAAGTATATCGATACTAGCAGAAGAGCCCAAATAAAGAAAAAAAACACTTTACATTTGATAAAGCAAGTAACCACAAGCACAGTATCCCTCACGATGTGAAAATATTTCAGACAATCTTCCTAAAAATGCACCATATTTGATGTGTTTGTTGGGCCGAGATTGTAATGTTGTTTTTATCCAAACCACAGCCAAACAATAGATTATTTGCCAGAAAGTGACTCACTTTCATTTTGTGTTTTGTTTTAGTGCAATAAGAAAGCCAAACGCACAGATATTGTTGTCCTTTATGCCCGTACTCTGAAAGCACTGGACACCACTGAACAGGAAAACATGAAAAGGTATTGATGCTGGATCACCTTCATTTTCTTACATGAAATTTTATGTACATTTATGGTCAAGGATGAAGTCAAAATAATTTTTTATTGAAATGTGTTGTGCATAGAATAGATCAGCCCAGGTTCCCTCAGAATGTGTTCTTTGTGTTTCTGTGAGGCTTTAAGGGCCTGGATGGGGATCAACAGGCTTTGACTGAACTCTGGCAAGACCGAATGGCTTTGTGCTGTCCGTGGGGCTACCCTTGAAGAGCATTCAGCTGGTACAGAATATAGTGGCGCAGGCAGTTCTTGGGGTCTGAAGAATGGCCCATCTAACACCACTGGTCCGTGAGCTGCATTGGTTGCCAATTTGCTTCTGGGTGTAATTCAAGGTGTTGGTAATCACCTTTAAAGCCCTTCCTGGCATGGGGCCAGGCTACTTGAGGGACCGTTTCATCCCACTGGGATTAGCCCATCCTATCCATATCAGCAGAGCATGCATGCTGCAGGCCTGATGAACCTGATTATTCTGACTGGTGGGATCTTGAAGAAGGGCCTTCTACCCTGGGGAACCTCTTCTCTCCCTCCTGCGCCCCCCAGGTATGAGGTCAGCCCTAATCGTCCTCACCTAAAGAGCTTAAAGACACTTGGGGCCCAATGGGGAACTTCATAGTGGAGGTGGTTGATTAACAACGGATTTTCCACCCTCCCAGCTTTTAATTGGGCCGTGGTCTAGATTTTATATTAATTTATCTTTTTAGTTTATATGGTTTTTATTTTTTATGATTGTAAGCCACAGAGTTATCTTGAAGTACAATGGGCAGCCTATAAATTTTACAAATAATAAATGTAAGGTTTGCAGATTGGAGCTGAAAGAATCTTGTACAGCTAGCCCTTGATTTACAACAGTTCATTTAGTGACCGTTGAAAGTTTCAATGGCACTGAAAAATTTATGACCATTCTTCACACTTACAACCATTTCAGCATCCCCATGGTCAATCAAAATTTGGACATGGCAACTGACTCATATTTATGACAGTTGCTGTATCCCGGGTCATGTGATCCTCTTTTGCAACCTTCTGATAAGCAAAGCCAATGGTGAAGCCAGATTCATTTAACAACTGTGTTACTAATTTAACACCTGTGGTGATTCACTTAACTGTGGCAAGACAGATTATAAAATCGGGCAAAACTCACTTAACAAATGTCTCACTTAACAACAGAAATTTAGGGCTCAACTGTGATCGTAAGTTGAGGTCTACCTGTATAAATAACGAATAAATGAAAACACTAACACAATTACAAGTTATGTCTAGGAGATCAAGCAAACCTGTAGTGGTATTTTTTGTGCCTGATTAATCTGTGAGTCCAGATCAGGCAGCAAAGCATGAAAACAACCTGGTATCCAGACTCAGAAAATGATTTCAAACAAAGTTTACTAACGATTAATGGGTGCATCGGCAGCATGTAAAGACTGTGATTAGCATCAAATCTTTCACTGAATGCTGTAATGAGCAACGATAGATTGAGGCCATTTTCTGTGGCAGTTGCAGCTGCATTGACAACGTTTTTACTGTATCAACTGGTGTATAAAGAAGGGTGGTGATTTGATAAGTATTGAAGTTACCGCAGGTCAGATATGCTGAGGAGTATAATTCTTTCCCTCGGTAACAACAACAATATTTCTATGGGAATGATCCTGCTTCTGCAACTCTGCCTTATTCTGGAAAGCCAATGGTTGCTTAATCATAAGTTAGCAAATAGTTGGGTTCAGATGACATGAAGAATATAAACGTCAATGGAACTTTTGTTCTTGACAGTTTTATACATTTTGTAACTTGGTTACTTTTAACTTCGTCCAGAAAAACTAGGTCACCGTGAAATTGTAGACATTTTCTGTATTCTAACATCACAGCTCAGATTAATCTTTCTCAGTCTTGTTTAATCAGCTATTCCATGTATAAGATTTAGATGTCTGTGTGCAGAAATGTTCTGTAACTTTTTGATACTAAAGTTTATATGAAGCGCTTTTAAGGCCAAAAGGACTTCTAGTGCATTTTTAAAAAATGAGCTTTGCTGCCAGACTCACACTGTACTGTAAATATTGTAACACACAGTGAGGATTTTGGGAGTCTCTTGGGTCAGGTTTGGTGACTTCGTGGATATTCCTTGTAGCTTTTATTTATTTCTTATTAATTTCTATCCCATCTTTATTTTTAGAAATAACTCAAGATGGCCTGCATAGGTGGTATTCCTCCTCTTATTTACCCCATAACAAACATCTTGTGTGGTTGATTGGGCTGAGAGAAAGTGACTTGCTGAAAGTCATCCAGCCAGCTCTCTTACCTACCATGTTTCCCCAAAAATAATACCCAGCCAGAAAATAAGCCCTAGCATGATTTTTCAGGATGCTTGTGATATAAGCCCTACCAAAAATAAGCCCTAGTTAAAAACAATCAACCAGACAGATGCATTTAGGACCATATTTACCTGAAAATAAGACATCACCTAAAAATAAGCCCCAATGCATCTTTTGGAGCAAAAATTAATATGAGTCGGTCTTATTTTTGGGGAAATGCGGGTAAGACCAGACTAGAACTCACTGTCTCCTGGTCTCTAGGCCAGCACCTTCATCATTAGACCAAAGCAGCTTCCTTAGAATCCAGAGGAAAATAATCTGTCACGGACTTCTTCTATGATGTTTTCTCAGTTTTTCAGTCCAGTCTACAGTCTAGGAATTCTTGGTGATTTCCCATCCAAAATTCTAACCAGATCTGTCCCATTTTTGTCACAGCTCTTTAGAAAAGGAACAATGCCTGCGAAGGAAAGCAGAACTGGAATCAGCCCAGAGCCGCCTTCAACTGCAGGTCATGACAGAGGAGTGCAGCAAACTGAAGCAGCAAGTACAGGTAAGATTAGCTGCAGTCAATCACCCAGGACAACTGTACAGGTAGTCCTCGACTTACAACTACAATTGAGCCCAAACATTTCTGTTGTTAAGTGTGTTTTGCCCCATTTTAGGACCTTTCTTGCCTCAGTTGTTAGGTGAATCACTGCAATTGGTAAGTTAGTAACCCGCTTGTTAAATGAACCTGGCTTCCACACTGACTTTGCTTGTCAGAAGATCGCAAAAGGGGATCATGTGACTCCAGGACACTGCAATTCTCATAAATTTGAACCAGTTGCCATGCATCTGAATTTTAATCACATGACCATGGGGATGCTGCAACAGTTGTAAGTGTGAAAAACAGTCATGAGTCATTTTTTTAGTGCCATTGTAACTTTGAACAGTCGTAAATGGACTGTTGTAAGTCAAGGACTCTCTGTAATCCATGTCACATGCTCTTTGGGGGCGGGGAAGCATTTGTGGAAGAGATTCTTATGGTATCCCCTTCATGGTTGTTAAAGAGTACAGATATCCCCAGAGATGTTCCTTGGGGCGTGCCAAGCTTCCTTCTTTTCTTCTGACCGACCGACCTACCTACCTACCTACCTACCTACCTACCTACCTACCTACCTACCTACCTACCTACCTACCACTTGTTCCTCCTCTTATTTTCTCCACTAAAACCACCATATTAGAAGAATTGGACTGAGAGATTGACTGGGCCAAAGTCAGCCAGCCAGCTTTCATGCCTAAGGCGGGACTAGAATTTACAATCTCTTGGTTTCTAGCCTGACAGCCTAACCACCAGTGAACTTTGAGACACTTCCTAGGAGAAAGTCTGTGGCATTCCAGATAAATGCTTGCCTTACAAGGGAAAGTATAAGTGAATTGAGTTTTAGAACACATGAATGGAGGCGGGAAGGCAGGGGCTAGTGAATTGATAAGCTGGATTCAAAGTATCAAAATGGAGAGAAGGGATTGCTTGGCATGGATCAATCTTGCTTGGTGAGCTTGTGAGAATGGAACAGCAAGGCTCTGTAGAAGTTTGGAGAAGATGGCAGTTAGTCTGTTTTTGCTACTTGGCCAATCAATGGCATCTGAATTTTGAAATAAATTTGAAATTGTACAAGGAAATAAAAAGTTGTATTAGTTGATCCCATTATAAATTAAAATTTATAACTGCTGGCCTAAAATAATTAGTCCAACTAAAGAAGAATGTTTATCTACAGCTTAACAAAATTAGTCTCCTTTGTTTAGGGCTTTCCTGACTAAGCACAAAAACCTCCATCCTTTAAGCTGATCATTAAAAGATAAGAGATATATGAAATATATGGCCTTTTATTTATCTGGAATGTACCCATGGGAAAAAAAATACCTGGAGGGACTAAACCCGTGATGGCGAACCTATGGCATGCATGCCACAGGTTGTACGTAGAGCCCTCTCTGAGGGCACATGAGCTGCTGCCCCAGCTCAGTTCCGCCATGCATGCGCGCGCACCTCCCACCAACCACCTGATTTTTGGGTCTCTGCCGTATATGCACGGGGCAAAGGGCGCACACGGTGGTGGGGCGGAGTGCATGCCGTGGGGCATGTGCCATGCACAGGGGGACGGGGGCATGGGGTGGTGGTGGGGTAGCCATCACTGGACTAGCCCTCCCATGCCAAATCATATATTTTATATAGAACACTGTTTCTCAGCCTTGCCAACTAAGACATGTGGACTTCAACTCCCAGAATGCTGGCTGGAGAATTCGGGAGTTGAAGTCTGCACACCTTGCAATGGGCAAGAAACACAACGAGCTCTCTGGGCTTGACTTAACACTCCCTTCTGCAGGAACTGAAGACTTTGCTGGTCCGGCACAACGCCAGCTCCTCCTCTCAGCAGTCCAGCAGTGCTCGCTCTTGCTTTCCCGGCTGCCTCTCCTCCAGCCAGGGTCAGCACAAGTACCATTTTGAGAGAGCCTTTCTGGTCTCTCAGATGGGCAACTGCCGGGTGATGGCCTACTGTGACCCCCTGAGCTGCCTCGTGGTCTCACAGCCCTCTCCGCAAAGTACTCTCCTCCCTGGTGAGTCAGTAACCAAACCAAGAGGTGGGGATGTGTGATTGCTATCTCAGTCAAAGGGAGGAGTTGGCTAAGTGGCCTTTTCCGTGTCTTTTGAGGTTATGGCATTAAGATGATGAGTGCCGTCAACCTGAAGAGCAGT
Source organism: Thamnophis sirtalis (assembly GCF_051295495.1). Lineage (NCBI taxonomy): Eukaryota > Metazoa > Chordata > Lepidosauria > Squamata > Natricidae > Thamnophis > Thamnophis sirtalis. Next base: position 26,065,360 of record NW_028261394.1, on the reverse strand, counting down.
CAGTATGTGCCCATCCACAGCAAGCAGATCCGGGGCCTGGCCTTCAGCAACCGGGCAGATGGCTTGCTCTTGTCTGCTTCTTTGGACCATACGCTCAGGCTTACAAGGTGCGTATCTACACTACAAAGTCAGGCCCTGCATTTAGGGAGAAAAACCAAATGCATAGGTAGAAGACAGGCTGTATCTAGGTGTCCCGGTCGATCACAGCTTAAGTGTGAGCCTGACGTGTGCTGCAGCTGCCCAAAAAGCCAATGCAATCCTAGGCGGCACCAAAGGAGGGATAGTTTCAAGACAGTGTGAAGGGATAGTACCGCTTTATAGTGTTTTAGTGAAGCCACTCTTGGGATGCTGTTTGGTTACCACGTTATAAAAAAAGAGGTTGATACTGTAGGAAGTGTGCAGAGAAGAACAACAAAGAGGATAAAGTTCTGCAGGTTAGAATGTCTGATGAACTAGATATGCTTAGCTTAAGGAAGAGAAGGCTTAGGGGAGACGGGATTGCTGTCTTTTAATAGTTGAAGGGGAAGAGGCGGCCGGTTTATTCTCTCTAGCAGTGCCAAAAAAGTCATGTGGAAACGTCATGGCCGCGCTCCGGAAAATCCAAACTTCCAGATTCTGGTGTGCATGTGCACCTGGCAATCAGCTGACCAATGTGCATGCACACACCGGTTTTCCGCACTGTCGCCTGTGAAGGACAACTGATCATTGCGCGCACATGCATGCCAGACACCCAGAAGACAAACAGGGAAGGCCGCGTGTGCCAGGTAACATGACTTTGCATGCCACTTTGGGCATTTTTGCCATAGGCTTGCTATCATGGCTCTATGGCATCTGAGGGCAGGAAAAGAAGCAGTGGCTGGAAGCTTGGCAGAGAGAGATCCAACCTGGAAATGAGAAGGGATTTGCTAGCAGTGAGGACAATTAATCAGTGGAACAGCTGGCCTCCTGGGGTTGAGGTGCTCCATCAGAGGAGGTTTTCAAGAAAAAATTGGGCAGCCATTTCTCCAGGATAATATAAAGACTCCTACCTTGTGCAGGGGGTTAGTTTAGAAGACCTTCCGGGTCCTTCTAGCCCTATAGTTCTACTGGTAGTGAAGAGGCTTTACGCTGCGTGACTCAGGAAACTGGTCTGTGGTCCTTTTTTGGGGAAATGGTTTCCCGCCTGGCCATTATTGCTGTTGAGTGGTAATGGACCAAGGGAAGAGATACAAGGGTAGGCATGGGGCACAGATGCTGAGAGGCTCTTCTCTCCTTTTCTCCCAGCTTAGCCACAAACACTGTTGTACAGACCTATAATGCTAGCCGCCCCATCTGGTGCTGCTGCTGGTGCCTCGACGACACCAACTACGTCTATGCTGGGCTGGCTAATGGATCGATCTTGGTCTATGATCTGAGGGACACAAATTCCCACATCCAGGAATTGCCTCCACAGAAGTCCAGGTATGGCTTTCATAAGACAATATTGCTTTCCAAACACTGAGACCACGGAAAACTTAAAACATCTCCGTAATAAGTTCATTTCTAAGGCTAAAAATACTTCATGCTGTAGGCTAGGAACATACCTTTCTTGAAAAGAATTCCTTTGAAGACTTGGATACAGAATATAAACTCCTTGCTGTGATCCAGATAAATCTCCAAACTGGCGAGAGCAAAAGGGCCAGACTAGCTAATGTCGAACTAATCTTGCCATAGAGGCATTTCTACTCCTTAAGTCACTGCTGACATTAGCTTTCTCATGGTGGGGAATTGGAAAGAATACAGTGAGGGTAAAGTTGTGGGATGGCATTTATCTTGCTTGTAGTAGTTCTGCATTAATGAGTCTTCTGAGCAATTATGAGTGATGTGAATCAAGTTACCCTTCTTATCTCTACAATGTTTAGTAATGCTTAATCTGAAGTAAGCAGGGGATTTCAGTCTTAGCAACACTTGCAATTAAGTTAGATGGTTTCTCTTTGAAATCATTTTAAAACATTCCTATAAAGCAGGGGTGTCCAAACTTGGGAACTTTTAAGACTTGTGGACTTCAACTCCCAGAATGGCTGGCTGTGGAATTCTGGGAGTTGAAGTCCACAAGTCTTAAAAGTTCCCAGGTTTGGACACCCTTGCTATAAAGATTTTCGTTTTAGGGAATCAGAGAGAATGGTCTGATGATACTGATTTTGCTGCTGTCTCTGACCCCATCAGATGTCCTGTGGTATCTTTATCTTACCTTCCTCGAATGGCTTCAACTTCACTGCCATATGGTGGACTGGTGTCTGGAACGCTGGAAGGTGCCTGTTTTTGGGAGCAGAAGTCTAGCAATTCCTACCGACCTCACGATCTCCTCTTTGAACCCGGAGGTTGCATTGACCTTCAGACAGAACCCAGCACACGGCACTGCCTTGCAACATTCAGACCCAGTAAGTTGTCATCTGGGGATATTTTTTTGCTTAGGGTTAGGATTGGCCCAGCAGAAGCATCGAATTTGGACACGGAATCATCTTCAGGAAAGCATTCTGTTTCCTCCCCTCCCTTTTTCCTTTTACCAAATGGTGTAACCTCCCTCTTGACAGTACTTGTTTATGTTAGATTCCTGCCTGATCCATTACTTATAAATAGGAGGGGGACTTTGGATGGCGCTTCCTGTTGGACTGTAGGGCATTGCTGGTAGTACCTTTTGGTCGCTATTCTGGCTGTCTCCTTTTTGTCAGTTAGGAGAGATTTGAAGATGGAGGAGAGAATCATTTCAGGGTTCATTTAATGTATGTGACTGGGCCATGGGCGTAGCCTGAGCTCTCCTTTTGTACCCCTGGCCATTGCTTCTACCCCAAAGACCACAGACATAATCCCCTCCTTTTCCAACATAGCATCTTTCATGGAATCTCCTGTCAACATGTCTTTCTCACTGCCTGGAAACATTAAGAATTATACCTCCAGCACACGGAGCTTTGTGCTAAATCTGATTTTCTCTTTTGCCCCCATTTGGAATACTGCTTTACAAGCAAACCTCAGAGATTGTTACTAATGCCACTCTTGTAGTAGGTAGGTAGGTAGCAGGCCCTACCTTGGCATTTGGCATTCAGGACTGAGTGAAATAATGGTCTCAATGCAGTGGTGGGTTCCGGATCCCATCGCAACTGGTACACTCTGACGGGGCCGTCCGTCCACCATGGGCATGCGCTCTGTGCACGCTCGCACACCCACCGCCCTGCGATGCTACAGCTGCTCGGAGCATCGCGCAGGCACCATACGCTGCACACGCATGCACAAATGGCCCTGTTGGCTTAAATACAGGTAAGTAACAAGGGCAAGCGGGTGAGCCCTCCAAAGCACCATTCCGGTACGGTACGCCTGTACCGGGGTGTACCGCCCGGAACCCACCACTGTCTCAATGTGCAGACAAGCAGCAGCTGAAGGAAATCAAGCATCTATCAAACAGGGATTTCATTTAAATGCTTCTGCAGTGTTGGGTGTTGATATTTTCCAACTTTGTAACTTTTTTCAATTTTGCCCTTTCACAGACCGAAACAACAACTGCTTGCAGTGTGTGGTGATGGAGCTGACATCTACTCATCTGACAGACCGAGATGACGAAATTGTCTGTTCGTGCAACCCCATTCAAACTCTTACTGCAGGTCCAACGTGCAAACTCTTAACCAAAAATTCCATTTTTCAAAGTCCCGAAGATGATGGCAGCATCCTTGTGTGTGCAGGGGATGAAGCATCAAATTCTGCCATGGTATGCCCTTAATTTTGGATAAGAACTTTGCCTTTCGTTGGTAGTGTTAGGTATTGATTGTTTTTCTTCTTCCACAACAGTTAAGTCACAAAAACCATGGAGTGATTGAGTGAGGGTGCGGGTGTGTTGCAATTGCCACAGTATACATCAGGGGTCCCCAAACTTGGCAACTTTAAGACTTGTGGACTTCAATTCCCAGAATTCTCCAGCCAGCACAGCTTTTTTCTGGGAGTTGAATTCTGGGAGTTGAAGTCCACAAGACTTAAAAGTTGCCACGTTTGAAGACCTCTGGTATACATCCATGCCACTAGAGCAGTGTTCTCCAACCTTGGCAACTTTAAGACTTGTGGACTTCAACTCCCAGAGTTCCTCAGCCAGCAAAGCTGGCTGAGGAACTCTGGGAGTTGAAGTCCACAAGTCTTAAAGTTGCCAAGGTTGGAGATCACTGCACTAGAGAACCTCTTGTGCAGCTGAACCTTGAGCTGGGACTGGGGCTGTCCTCTATTTATTTCTCTAGGGATAGGAGACTGGGAGGAAAATGATGAACTCAGTTGTGGGGCATATAGAGCCAGTATTCCTCCATGCAATACTGTTCATTAGAGGTGAGAAGGAAGGGAGGCCAGTCCCTAATTTTTCTATTTTATTTGGTCTTTACAGCTCTAGTCTGAAGTCTTCTAAAAACCATTTATCAGGGGACAGGAAAGGAGGGTAGCTTTATTAGGAAGTATTATTTCCTGTAAAACATTGTAGTTTGCAGAACCATGTCTTGCCCTCTGAGATATGTGGTGAATTATGGCCTTCTCTTTATCCTGAAGCTCTGGGACGCAGGAAGTGGAACTCTGCTTCAGAAACTGCCAGCTGACCTCCCTGTGTTGGATGTCTGTCCTTTTGAGGTGAATCGCAACAGCTTCCTTGCTACTTTGACGGAGAAGATGGTGAAAATCTACAAGTGGCAGTGACTGTCTCCCTTGCCTTCCAAGCCTGATCCCTGGGCAGATGCTTTGCTGCTAATTGGATGTTTGGCTGTCTTGAAGATAGGATTATTCCTGAATCACCTTAGATTTGTACCTCAGGGTAATTTATTTGCTCCATCTCTGCTCACCTTATGTCTCTGTTTCTCTCCCCCCCCTCCCCCCCTCCCCCCAATTTATATTTTTTTCAATGAAGACAGTTGTTTCAGTCATGCAACAAATCTTGTTATGGGTCTTCTGGTTGCATTATTCTGGGAGTAAGTGAAGAAGAAACTTGGCTGCCATTTTCTGGATATAGTTTCTGGAAATTAATCATTGGTGCTTGCTAAGACTACCTTAATTAGCCCTGCTCCACAGTGGCCTAGAACTTCATAATGTGGGTACTAATAGGTCACTAACCTATTGTGTACAAAGCAAAAAGCAGTTTGTATCGCTCTTCTTTCTCTTTTGGTCTACTTAAATTCACTTTTCTGCAATGAACTATTCTAGCAAAATGTTTTCTGATCATGAGGAAAAGTGATCGCAAATTCTGCCTGAAACTGGCTGCTGACATGGATTTCGAATGCAATTTGGTGAGATGCAGTGACTTAATGTACAAGCCTAACTGTTTGGATTGAAACTGTGATTTAGGGGACTTCCAGCCGATCTCCCAAAGCCAGACCATTGCAAAAATGAAAAGTGAAGCCACTTCAGAACTTGATTAAGTATGTTTGCAAGAAAAAAGGTTTTGCTTGGCTTTTCTTAAGTACACCGGTGATCTGTTTTCTGCTCTGAATTAAAATGACATTGTATTTTGATTGCTGGCTTTCACAAAGCAAATTACTAGAGTGTATATACTGCAAGGCTCATCTGAAAACCTTTTAAAATCCGAAAGCTGTAGAAATGGAAGCTTTTTGCACTGCCTCTACTGTGCGTGGCAGTACAAGCCTCAGAACAACATTCTTAAACTGAAATACTGTGACATGTAAGTATGTCCAATTGTCCTGTTATGTATATTTGTTAAACTAGCAATTGTGAAACAAACTTTAAAAATCAGTGGTTTTCTCCAGTGGGCAAAACACTTTGCTGTTAGGCTATTCGAATCGCTTTAAAATTAAGCATAAGTGCCAAGAAAGGGAAGGAGAGTGTGCATCTCAAAAGATCTGTAGGAAAATGATACCTTTTGTACCTGTTGTCAGACCAGACAGCTTCCATGTGGTAAATTAATATATACGGTATATGGGTTTGGGGAATATTTCCTTAGCTTTTTGTTGGCAACTAGCAAGGTGCAATTTATAAGGTAACTCTTTTCAAAAATGAATGATTATACCTTAACTAAGTTGAAAACATAGTTAATTTTTTTAATGAAATGTGTTGGAATGAACTGTTACCTTGTGGGAATCTCTAGAATGTAGAAACGGTTCTGCTTTTAACAGTGAGCAAGTCACTTTATATTAAAGTACATGATCACTATAATGTAAACACAGATGAATTTGTGACATCGCCAGAATTACAATTGCTTTAAAAATACAAGTTTCTGTATAATAAACTTCTTTATCAAGCATTTATAAGGAATTTTGAATATCCTGTCTATGCATAGATAACATCTAGAGCACATCTGAAGAACATTTAAAATGTTCTAAAATGATATTTGCAAAAGGATTATATGTGAAATGTAGCCCAAGTTCTATTAGAGATACCGCCCAGCTAATAACACTGCAGAGGTAAATGTAACTGACAACATTGGTGTCTTAGTCTCTCAATAGACAGGTAGTCCTTGACTTACAACAGTTCATTTAGTGACCAAAGTTACAACAGCATTGAAAAAAGTGACACGGCCTTTTTTCACAGTTATGACGGTTGCAGCATCCCCAGGATCATTTGATCCAAATTCAGATGCTTGGCAACTGATTCATATTTATGACGGTTGCAGTGTCCCGGGGGGAGGGGGGGTGTCAACCTTCTGACAAGCAAAGTCAATCGGGAAGCCAGATCCATTTAACAACCGTGTTCCTAACTTAACAACTGCAGTGATTCACTTAAACAACTGTGGCAAGAAAAGTTGTAAAATGGGACAAAATTCACTTAACAAATGTTTCACTTAGCAATATAAATTTTTGGCTCAGTTGTGGTCGAAAGCCAAGGACTTCCTGTACTTCTCTTAGATGACCTGTTTTGACAGTTTAGAAAAAAAGCTGTTAAAAATTATTTGACAAATGCAGGATGTAACCCTCAATCGGTGCTTGGATTATTGCAGTGTATAGCCTATTTACAGAATAGGGTTAAGATGGTATTAATACCAGCCCAAATTCTTGGAGGATACAGTATTATGCCTTTGAACCCTTGCCCAATTCTTACATTGTGTGTTCATTTTTCATGCATCATAGCTGAGAATATTTAGACAACAAAAATATATCAAACCAGGTGAAATGCAACCAGGCTGCTAAGAAATCTTGGATGTATTTTTTAAAGACTTGCATATATGTCAATGTTATTATTTGGCAAGCTGTGCTTGCATTTTGTCCGTACTAGTTAATTTTCATGCAACACACAGTTCAGAATAACTGGCCATGGAATAAGTTGGTCAGCAGCTCGGCTCTAGCCTTATCATCTACCCTAAAGGTTTTTTAAAAATCTCTTTTGGATGGGAGGACCCTCCTCCTCCCAAGATGGTGTTATTAGGGACAGCAAAACTAGCAGGGCCTCTCTGGAACTTTACCTGGATCACAAAGATCAGAAGGCACAGTTAATCTTTTCATAAATTTCACGCAGCACAGAAATTACTGTAGTGGATTGATGGGGAGCGTAGTTTAATATCAAGCAGCACAAAATGAGCAGGGAATATATGGGAGTTGTGTTTCTGCTTTCAGGGCATGTAAAAGAAAGGGCAAAGAACAGTTGTTAAAGAAAGATGGGATCAATTATTTTAGGAATAAGATAATTATTTTATAATTATGGCGAACCAGTAGATGTTAATTTGCTTGTTCTGTCTTAACTCTGCCCTTGGATAGAATGTGGCTTTAGCCACACACATCCACATAAATATAAGCACACAAAAATATGATGCGCACGTACATACAGGATTGATTTCAACAGGAGTCGGTAACCTTAGGCTGGAAAAGCTTGGCGTTGGTAATTTTTGGTCCTTTGAAATTTCAAATGAATGTACCTGTTTTTTTCTTTTTCTTTTTTGTGTGTGGGATCAGCCACTTTATTTATCTATCAAATTTATATAGCTGCCCCTCTCACAGAAAATGACACCTAGTGGTGTACATTTTGTTTCCTGCAGTGCCTCATTGGCAAGGGTGCCAATTTACACTGACTTAGGGAGAGAATTGTAAAATCTTATCAGCAATTTTCTGCTGCACATATTCACTTTTCTCTTTCAGACTTTCTGATGATCTGCATTTCAAAATCATGTCACTATTGGTGAAACTATGATCTTGACAGTTCCTACCTTTGTTGTCAGGATGATGCCTCTGCACTTTAATGTTTTGCCTGCAGTTTCTGATTTTAAGAATATAAACTCTGTTACTGTTTCAGCTTTCTGCTTGCATTGGGGTGGGCATAATTTTGATGTCATATTGAGCATCAGGCTGGCTTTTACATGCCCTTATTTCACCTTCCACAAGAAATCTTTCAGGTTTTTCTCCCTTTTAGCTTTCCACGGGAATCACCATCTTATCATTGTTGCTGCTTTTCCCAGCAATATTAATCCCAATTTCTATTCCCATCATTTTTGCAGTTAATCTTTGACCTATGACTGCAGTTGAGATTTCTGTTGCTAAGCGAGATAGTTGTTTAGTGAATTTTGCCCGATTTTACAACCTTTCTTGCCACAGTTATTAAGTGAAACACTGCAGTTACTAGTAACACAATCGTTAAGTGAACCTGGCTTCCCCATTGACTTTGCTTGTCAGAAGTGAATTGCACCTATCATAAATACACTATCAGACTATTTAGTAAGACTATTAATATTCTTATCTTTCCTATTACCTAGCTCCCTTTCTACTTATGATTATAACTTTGTGGCTTGTATCTTTATGCTTTATATTGTTTTATTTAGTTTCCTAGTATGATTTATGTTGATTCTATCACTAAGTCTTGTATCTTATGATTAATGTATTTTTATGATGACTATGATCATGATTTTTCACTTACAACCTTTATGTACAATGAGAGCTTATGCACCGAAGATAAATTCCTTGTGTGTCTAATTAACACTTGGTCAATAATCCTCTCCTCTTCTCTTCCCTTCTCTTGAATTCTGATCACATGACCATGCAGACAGATGTAATGGTCGTAAGTGTGAAAAAAGGTCATAAGACACTTCTTTCAATGCCATTGTAACTGAACGGCCACTAAGTGAACTGTTGTAAGTTGAGGATTACCTGTACTCCATGTCTACTTGCAAACCGCAAGAAGTATTTTAGCTGCATCGTGTGACATTTTAAACAGTTTTGCTGGCAATATCAACCAGACTGCGAAGCTTTGCTATTAGCAATATTTCTCATTTAGCAATATGCTCATTTAACTTCCCAGATTGTCTGGCAGTAGTTCTATAATCACAGCTTCATATGTATCAGGAATTTGGGGGTGTTTTGTCTGCAGCTCTGCAGTGTAATTCGCACTGGTTTTTTTGTATATCACTCCCCCACCCCCCCCACCCGGATCTTTGCCTTATCTATTTCCATACCCTTCACTCCATGAAAAGTTTCCTTGATTTCTATGTCTTTCTTTAAAAAAAACCTTATTCTTCCCAAGGTGATGGTGGCTATAGGAATTACATGGTGGCCTACCTTTGGAGGAAGGACTATGTTTACATTGCCACTGTTTTTGTTTAATACATATCTAAGGAACGATGTGTTTGCATTGCAACGTAATTTGAGAGTAATTGTTTGAGAGTGTTTGCATTGTAGCCAGTTTTTGACGGTGCAACATTGAGAGAAAATGTGTACTTTTATATTTTAAATATTTGTATATTGGTGGCTTTTAAATGGAGTGTTTGCTTTAGAATTTGAACAGTTTGGGTGTGTGCTACCGTAGCTTTCGGTAGTAATGAGCCATTTCTCTTTATACTGAAATCTGCTTGTTGTTTATTTCTTTGAGGCTTGTTTGCAGTGTAGGCTGGAGTTGGGATGTGATTTGGGGAGGTTGTGTGACTATGTGCAGTGTTTTATACAGGTAGTCCTTGAACTTAACAAGTTCAGTTCACTTAGTGACCGCTCAAAGTTACATCATCACTGGAAAAAGTGAATTATGACCATTTTTCATTTACAACCATTAAAAGCATTCCCATGGGCATGTGATCAAATTCATCTGCTTGGCAACAGACTCATATTTATGACAATTGCAGTGTCCCGGGGTCATGTGACCCCCCTTTTGCGACCTTCGGACAAGCAAAGTCAATGGGGGAAGCCAGTTTCACTTAGCTACTGCAGTGATTCACTTAACAACTGTGGCAAGAAAGGTCGTAAAATGGAGCCAAACTCACTTAACAAATGTCCCATGTAGCGACAGATTTTGGGTTCAATTGTGGTTATAAGTCAAGGACTACCTGTATTTGTGGTAATTTGGGGGCTGTTCAGCTTTCACGCTTAAACTGCAGCTTTGGGTGGAGACTTGATGGATAAATGTTTTCCCTTTATACCAGGGATCTCCAAACTTGTCAGCTTTAAGACTTGTGGACTTCAACTCCCAGAATTCCCCAGCCAGCCAGCTGACTGACAAGTTTGGAGACCCCTGCTTTATACAGTACAGTATACAGTCCTCAACTTACAAGAGTTCTTTTAGTGACTGTTTGAAGTTTCAACAACGCTTATGACCGTTTCTCACACTTATCACCATTGCAGCATCCCCATGGTCATGTGATCAAAATTCAGCCATTCGGCAACTGGCATGTATTTGTGAAAGTTGCAATTTCCCGAGATCATATGACCCCCTTTTGCAACCTTCTGACCAGCAAGGTCCATGGGGGAAGCCAGTTTCACTTAACAACCGTGTTACTGACTTATCAACTGCAGTGATTCACTTAACGGTGGCAAGAAAGGTAATAAAATAGGGCTAATGTCAGGCCTGCAGTTATATTCCTTTTTAGGATCTTTGGCCTGCCACACTCTCTTATTTTCCTATGCTGTTTCATTAGTGTAGTAATTGGGAGGGGGAATAGTAAGGAGAAGAATTGTAGAATGTGTTGTCATTCCTTTCTAGAAATCAAGGTAATATTTTGTCTCCGCACCTCTGCATCTGACCAGAACTAGCTGGGTGGAGATGCCAGCGTGGCCGAAGAAGGTTGGACCATGTCATGGATTTATGGGTGGGGGATAAGATCAAAAACTTTCAACTGAGTGGAATCCCAGGAAGCTTTTAGATTTGGGATTCTACAGTTTGTTGCCAACATGTCTGTCTTATTAAATTGGAACTTTAAGGATAGCTCTGCCTTGGACTCTGATTTAATTCTGCATGATATTTGGAACGCTGACATTATCCCAAATCTCCTTTTAAAACAAATCACCAGCACCCTGGCAAGGGGGCTGGTGAGGGTGCCGATTTCCCAACGCTGACCGGGTCAGTGTAATTTCCTCTCTGCAATAGATCCTATCTTAAGGTAGCTATGATAATGAAAGCAGGAATAAATAAGGTTTAGCTCAGTTCTGGGTTTTTTTCCCTTTGCTTCTAGAAATGTCAAGGGTGCCTGGTATATTTGTTTTTCCATCACCGTTTTAATGTTTCTTTACAATTATGCAGGAACTGGGAACATTTCCAAATCCTGCCTGGGGTTATTTGTGAAGAGAACATATTTTCCCTTTCCGTTCTGGGCAACGCTGACTTTCCAAGATGTGATTGTATATAGTGCTAAAAGGTGTTGGACTAATGCGGATTCAAGTTCATTCTTGTGCATAGAAACTTCCGGGCTGATTTTGAACCAGTTACATTTTCTCAGCCAAACCGAGCTACTTGAACTCCAGAAATAAATTAGAAGATAATCTAAGAAATTTAAAAAATGGTTGAACTCAGGACTACATATGGTCTCATGTTGTCATGTTAGAATATTACAAGAATATGCCTTCTCCGCATAAGGATTAATCAGAATAAAACTATAAGGGACCTTGGAGGTCTTCTAGTCCAGCTCTCTGCTGAAGCAGGAGACCCTACATCATTTCAGACAAGTGACTGTCCAGTCTCTTCTTAAAAACCTCCAATGATGGAGCGTCCATGTTTTCTTGGGGCAAGCTGTTCCACTGGTTAATTGTCCTCACTGTTAGGAAGTTTCTCCTTAATTCCAGATTGCTTCCGTCTTTGATTGGTTTCCATCCATTGTTTCTTGTCCTGCCTTCTGCTTTGGAAAATAATTGACCCTCTCCTCTTTGTGGCAGCCCCTCAAATATTGGAAGACTGCTATCATGTCCCCCTTAATCCTTCTTTTCTCTAAAATAGCCAAACCTGGTTCCTGCAACTATTCTTCATATGTTTTTATCTCCAGGCCTTTTAATCATCTTAGTTGCTCTTTGCACTTTTTCCAAAGTCTCACCATCTTTTTTGTAATGTGACCAAAACTGGTTGCAATATTCCAGGTGTAGCCTTGCAAAGGCTTTGTAATACTTTGTGTGATTTTGATTCTACACTTCTGTTTATATAATTATACAATCAAATTATACAATAAAAATATAAGTGGAATCCTTTTTACTTTGGCCAAACAATGCTGATGATAAGAGTGTCTCACCTTTAACGGAACCATTTATGATCATCATCCTACTTTGTAGGCTTGTTGTGAGGGAAGATGGAGGGGCCTTTGAGCTCCAGGAGAAAAAGTGAGATTTAACCCGAATGAATAAATTGTTCCATCCTCCAATTAATAATAAATCTGCAAACAGAGGTGGGATGATAGTGGCAAAAGAAAGCAAACGTAGTACCAATACTAAAAAGTGACTTGTGTGCCATCTCAAAACCTCTGGACCACTGCTTGAAAAAAACAACCCATCAGTCAATTGCAAAAAGCAGCTTTTCTCAGATCAGCTTACATCCTGCAGCAGTCCCATCAAGCAACAGGTCCTTGGGAACAACCCGAAAGAGATAAAAATGCCAAATCCAATGTAAACATCTAGTTGACTATAACCAACCTTAATCACATGTTTTTCAGAGCAGTTTCTGTTGGCTCTGTCTACTGGATATGCTAAAAGGGAAGAGACACTTAGGTGTTCTCTCTTATTTTCCAAATAGTACAGTTGGGTCGTTTCCAGATCTGTGTTTTGTTTTCTCTAGTTCTCTTTTCATTGCAGCATCCAGTAGATGAGACAAGCCAAACCAAATGTGTTTGAAAGAGCCGTGTATCAAGAGGCAAAAATTAATTTTGAGTATCGGGTTGCAGAAATGGAAGTTGTTTAAAATCCAGACCAAAATGCACACGGAAGAAAGAAAACCAAGACATTTACATAGAAAAGGCATCCAATAAGGTTTCTCTGTAGGGAGAAAAACAGCTCTATAAATAATATAAACGCTGAGAAGACCTTTAGTGTTGCTACAAAGACCATCATTTCTCAAATATTTACGGAGTAAAGAAATCATTTTAGCCCTGGAATGAGGAAAAAGCTGTACTTAGAATGCAAATCTTACCAAGTGTTGAAGAATTTATATAGAGGAGAAACTGTAAGTGCATTAAATGTTGCCTGAGATATGTGAAAGAATGATTATTATTTCTTATTATTTATTTAAATTTATTAGCTGTCCAATTCCAGTGCGGTGTTCTTTCAGTGAATTCATACAGAAGAGAGAACATAAATGCCACTGGACTCACATTTTGCAGCCTTGGGGCTTCAGAAATCCTATTGTGCTGAATATTAATAATCAACACAGGAAAGCATGTTTTAAGGAGAAGCAGAAAACTATAAATTGTTACTTAGGCTTAACTCAGGATACATGGCCTAATCCTTCTGCAGAAATGGAAAAAAGTCTGGAACTCAGCACTCACCTCTCTCCTAGAAAAATAAAATATTCTAGGAAATATAAAAAAAGGCAGAATATTGTATTTCCCTGGCTGAGGAATGGAAAAACATGCTTTTGGTAGGCAGGAAGCAGACTCACTCTTAATAGCTCACAGCAGACGTCTGCACTTAACAGAGAAAGAGATAAGCAAATGCCCTCACCCAAGATCCAACAAAGGTAGAATTTGTCCTCAACCAATCAGTACACTTCTTAAACAGGAACAGGAAGATCCAAGGTGGGCCCCAAGAGAGGGTATAAATATATATCTCCCACCCATTTGGGTTTTTTTTTTGCCCAGGATCTTGAACCATGTGGTCCTGTCCACCATGAAACCATTTTTCCAAGCAGTCTCCATGTTTCCAGTGTCTTTCTTCCCACTTCGAACTGAACCCAGATGGACACTTCTTTCAACAAGTCTTAGAAATCTCAGCCTTCTCCACTATTAATTGACCCAGCCAATACAATTGTGGATGTTGGTCAGCTCTTTTATAAAGTCAGGTTGCTGAGAACGTGATGCTGTCCTGTTGTAACCATGTGTTTTATAAAGGAAGCCTTTGAAAAGACCACCTTTCCCAATTTTGATACCTTTAAATTAAGTGGACTTCAGCTCCTAATATTATCCAGCCAAGACAATTGTGGAAGATGGCAAACGCATCTTACAGTTTTGAACTTGGAAAACCTTGCCCAAAGGCTTCTGACAGCCTTCCAAACACTTAGTAAAATGGAGCTCTTTTGGAAGAATTTGGTTTAGTTTTTGGGATAATGCTGTCTTGTGTTAGTCTGATGGCCGTACTAATTCCTGTATTATGAAAATCAAGGAAGTTACTATGTAGTTGCCCTTGCCACCTATGAGCAGATTGCCTATAGGTGTTGTCTTTGTGTGGACAAATTAATTGAAATATGGAATTCATCTGTATAAAACATGCCTATTTAAAAATTCAGTTATATAAAGGTGTTAGAAATGAAGTTGTACTCAAATAATAATTGCAGTAGATAACTATATATGGAGTTGTAACTATTTTCACCTAAAAGATACATTTTTCTTTTGTTTTTTCCATTTAAAAAGCCCACTTTCTATGTATTCTTTCTTTTTTTAACAATGTATCTGTTTTTATCTTTGTGTTTTGTTTCTGTTTCTTTGTCATTATTTTAAAAGCAATAATAGAATAAATTTAAAAAATATGCAGGGGTCAAAGTTTGCAGTGTTGCAGTCTCCATCGTCAAGGGATACAATTAATTTGGGCAACCTCATGAATCAAACTAAAGCACGCACCCACCCACCCTTACCTGCTGGACTTAGAGGTTCAGTCCTCCCCCCACCCCTGGCTTCTCCAGGTAAAGCGTAGGACAAGTTTGCAATTGTTCCCATTTAGCCTGCGCAAGTCTCTTCAACTTTTGTGTACACATATACGCACACCCCTCTCTAAGTTGCTAAGTGTGGGAGTGCCTGGTGATTTTCCTTGTCTCCTCCCTGCCCTCCCCCTCCCCAAAGTGTTTTTTGTGCTTCCAAGTGTTGTATAAGTCTTAAGTGGCTATTGAGAAGGGTGCTGCGGCTTCCCTTCCTGTCTCTGCAACCAGCCCTCGGGAGTCACTTTGTTTAACACGTCCACCCTCAAACAAAGGGACTGGTTCAGCCGACGCCCCCTCCCCTTTTAATAGGCTGCTCAGATCCTTTCACAAATGGGGAGTTTTCTCAAAGGGCTCGCAACTGTAGCCTGCGTTTTCAACTGGGCTTGCACAGGATTGCAATTCACATCCTTTTCGGCAAGAATAACGAAGTAAGAAATCAGGAAGAGGGCTGTGCTTTGCTTGCTCGTGAAAACTGATGCCTTGGAATAAACTCTGCAGGTCGGAAAAGCTAACAGGCTCCTGTCCCCAATCTTCCCCCGCGAGCGACCAGCATTTTCTTTGCAGCTTCTCCCTTTGAGAGCTAATAGCCCTGGAAGATTCCCCCTACCCCTCCTCAAACTCGATTCTGTGAGAGCTTTGTTCCCTGTGCCATTCGCCTGCTAAACTCGCAATTCGGTCTTCTTGCCTTGCACGCATATACATCCGGACTAAACTGGGTTGTTTTTCTGCGTCCTATAATAATATATGTGGGTATACGCATAATTTTGTATTTATTTTGTCATGTTTATGTAGTGAAAATTGGAGGTGGTGACCCTTTGAAAGCTGTATGCAATGAAAGTTCATTTTAATGTATGACGATTAGGTTACATTCAAAGTGACCATAAAGTTTATTCTATTCTTCTACTCTAATTGCTATTCTATCCTATTAGTATTCTACTGTACTGTAGTCTATTCCTTACTCTAATTCTATTCTATTCCTATTCTATTCTAATTGCTATTCTATTAGTATTCTACTCTATCCTTACTGTAATTCTATTCCTTTTCTGTTTTCTATCCTATTCTACAATCTTTTATGTTCTCTTCTGTCCTCCCATTCCATCCCATATTCAATGTTGCCCATCTTTACGAGCCCACCATAGCTGAGTTTGCAGACCAGGACTAAGCTACCTGGATTTGTTGGTGTGTTGGTGTTCCGATTTGGCAGCCTAGAAGTGCAAGCACCCAAGATACAAAGCGATCAACGTGCAATGCGCTTCCTTCTGAAACAGCCTCCGTGTGTTTTGTCCGTCCCCCCCCCAGCCGTTGTGACCTGCAAACAACAGTTCAACAATAAATCATGGTTAAAGGAGGGTTTGATGCCACCCGTAAGCCCAGGGAGTTAGCGAATGCAACCGGTCCTTGCTGTTGTACGGCGGGCGTTTTTCTTCTCTCAAACGGGCGCCGGTTACATTCTCCCCGTTGCGTCGCCCGGTCGGCGGAAGCGACCGAAACCTCTCAGCGGGCCCAGCGGTTGCCAAGGAGACGGGGGAGGCGCAGCAGCCCCACCCTCTCGAAACGGCCGTCTCCGTCCCCGCGGCGCCGCGCGCAAGGACGCGGTGGGCGTGCCTCGGCGTCGTCGGCGTCGCGGTGGGCGGGGCGGCCCGAGCGAAGGAGTCGCATCCAAGATGGCGCTGTGCGGACGTGTCGGGGCCCGGGGCCGCCGCGGGCCGGGCCCTCTGCTCCTCCTCTTCCTCGCGGCCCTCGGCCCGGCGCTGGCTCAGCCGGCCGGGGCCGCCGCCGCCGCATTCCCGCCTCCGGGGCAGCCGCAGGGACAGCCGCAGGGGGGGCAGCAGCCGCAGCCGCAGCAGCAGCAGTCGCCTCAACTCGGGCCGGCCGTGGGCGGCGTTGGCGGCGGCGGGCGGGCGCCCCGCGTCGGCTCCTCCGGAGGCTGGAAGCTGGCCGAAGAGCCGGTGTGCCGTGAAGACGTGATGCGCGTCTGCCCCAAGCACAGCTGGGCCAACAACCTGGCCGTCCTCGAGTGCCTGCAGGACGTGCGCGAGGTCAGCGGGCGGCGCGGGACCCCCGGGCGGGGAGGGGGGAGGATCAGCGAACCCCCCCACCCGGCTGCCAGGCCTTCCTGAGGCGTCGGTGGATGATGGGACCTCGCTAGGCTCACCTAGGCAGGCTTGACGGGACGACCTCGGGCGTTCCTTAACCTGGCCGCGCATTAGGGTCGCTTCCTTGGGCATCCTTGCTGGCCGAGCATTATGGGACACTTGGGGATCCAGAGGGTGGGTAGAACTGGCCCTGCCCCCTCTCCCCCCAAAAGCTAGCTTTTTCGGTCTTGCTGTGGATTTTAGGGTGCAGCCCCATTTCTGTGTAGGGGTGTCCTACCCCCACCCCCGGCTTCCTGTGCTGCCCAGAGAGCCTCGCTTGGGCGGATCTAGCCCCACCAGAGGTAGACCTGGCATCCCACCCGTGAGGTTTTTGCCAGGACTGGGTGAGGTGGTCTTGGGAAAGACGCTTTCCTAAAAGCCAGTGTTGTTTCCTCTTTGGCTGTGTGACTTTGTCCCCCCCAAAATCTAGCCTGAGAGAATCAGGTGGGTGCAGCTGGCACAAGAAACACTTGTGGACTTTCCTCAGAACTTTTGGAAGTTCAAGCAGCAGTAAGGCGGAAGCTTGGTTCCCACCTGACTGGTGGATTTTTTAAAAAAGCGCCCATTGACCCACAGCCAAAGAAGAAGAAAAAGTTGGATTTTATAAAGGTTATTTGGGGTCTCGGCTTTTCCAGTTTTGAGTGGTGCATCATCTGCTCGTTTATCCTTACTGACTAGGTTCATTTTTTAACTTTGGTTAACAGAACAGACAACTGAATTTAGGCATTTAAAACTACTGATTTTATTAGAAATAATTTCTAAAGGAACATGAACAAATATATGTCTGCTACACAGATTAAATTGAAAGGCTTATTATTTGTTTCATGATGCTTTAAGAAATGATTGCGGCTAAGTTTCGGCTCTTTCCAAGTTCTTCTGAATAGAAATTACTTAACATTTTTATTCTTATAGTGTTCCATTCATAAGAATGCAAAGTATGGCAATTTGTGAAATGGGCAAGCGAAGAATGAGCTCTAGATTAAGAGCACAAACCAGCCAATCTTGATAGGTTTTACTGGAAAAAGCTGAAATTTATCTTTGTGCTGTCTTTCTTTGTTGGTTTTTCTCTCTCTCAAATATTTGAATAACTTCAAAACTGTGGGCTGAGGCCAGTAACATGGTGCTTTTAATAATAATACCAATATTGGAAAAAGTTTCAGTGAAAAGATTGTAATTAATCCGTTTGACTGAATGTAAGAGTGGGAAGACATGTTTAACTCATGAGGTGGAGTTTTACTCCCCCCTCTGTCCTTCGTTTTTGAAAGAAGTCAAGACATTCTGTGGGGCAAGATACTATGTTCTGCTTAAAAAGAACACTCACTATTTGATCACATAGAATCCTGAGTTTGGTTAAGCAGGAGAATAATGTCTTTTGTTTCATTGGGTTTACTTTCAGGCTTCACAGTCACAAAATGGGCAGCATTTTATTGTAAGTTCAGGTGAGATGGTGCTGCTAGTAAGTATTGGCAAGAGCCTGATTAGCACCACTTAATTTAGTTTTCTTTTGAATTATAACATGGATAATCCTCCTAGAAAGAAAAATAAGACTTACAAACAGGTTTTTAACTTGGTGTGAACCAGGCCAAATGTTTCTAAATTCTAGATTGTGATATGGAATTGCTTTGTATCTGTTTGTTCTGTTAGAAAAGTGTCCAGTGTGCTGCACTGGCTACTTCGGGTTTCCTTTCATTGCTATTGTAGGAAAGCTGTGTCTACTGTGACCAAAAAACAGGAGGAGTCTGGAAGCCTTTTTTCTAATACATTGTATTAAAAGGCTTATTACAAAAGCTTAGCGCCTTTTAGTCAAATTTGTTAATCAGAAAAGGCGTTACCAGATTCCTCTTTATTTTTTTTTCATTCTAAAACCATGAATATGAAAACCACAGGGGGAGGAGTTCTGAAATTGGAAAATGTCTCACTTTCTGGCTGAACTAAGGGTAAAGGAAGCAAAAGTGACGTGGAAGGAATAGCTAGTTACTGAGGAAATCAATGTGAATATCTGTGTCCTTGCAGACAGCTAGCTCCCTTGGTGTCCACCAGACTGCCTATCTTCCCAGACTTTAATATAGTTGCTGGCTTTTCTAATTTAAAGCAGAGAGACATTTAAAGCCATTTCCCATAAAACACCAGCTTCTCTCATATCTCTATTTTGAAAATGCCTCAAGTGGGCCTCAAAATGTCCTTAGGAAGCAAAACTAAGTTGTGCTTTAGTGTATCGTTTGGAAGGGTGGTGTCTCCCCCAGAGAATGCGCAGTGATAGAGTGGGTTTGATGGACAGCATCTCAGAAGGCTAGAAAGATAAAGGAAGCCAAACTCACCAGTTCACTGCTTGGTAAATGATGGTTTTGTGGTTGGTCATTCACACCATGGCAGTTCTTTAATGAATTGTCAGAAATATGACAGTCATTATTTGAACACTCACAGTTTTGTCTTAGACTTCTAAATGATCCCCTCATCCCTAAAAGTTGCAACCTAAGGCTCAATTAGTGTTTCCATTACCCATGCTCTTGGTGCTTGCAATACTACTAGAGGGGCAGGGAAAACTATTATTCATCTTGTGTAAGAGAAGTGTAACTTACGTTAAGTACAGCACCTTGTCTGATGTCACGTTAAGTACAGCACTTTCTCTGATGTCAGTTCCACCCTGCATTGGGATGAATTGCATCCTGAGTTCTAGTTTGTTCTCCTGTTTCAAACAGTAGATCTTAGTGCTCTTGTACTGAATTGTAATATTTATTTTCAGTGTGAATGACAGTGAACGAGCCAGTGGATTGTGGTTTTTGTTTTTAGATAGTGGGTGTTGTTTTAGATTTTGAGTTTACAATTTATACTTTCAATAGTTTCAAAAGAACAGCATTATGTTCTAGATGTACTATCATGTAACTACAATCTTAACACCTACATAATACAAGGAAGAATGTTGCAGAAGATCATAGCAAATGAGGGCTGATATAAGACAGTAATGGTGGAAGGTATAAGGTCTCCTTCCCTGAACAGAGGGTTGGATAGAAGACCTCCAAGGTACCTAATAATGATTATAAGAGAGACAGGTGCTCTGGCTGCCTAAATCTTTTGTGGCACCAGTGAATTCTTGAGGAATTCTGGTTTTACAGTTAGTTTTCTAGATATGATACTTCGATGTAAACTGTGAACTGTCCAGACATGTCAGCTAAAAATATTTCATAAGTTTTGGAATTTGTTATTTTGCTTTCTTATTGTCAGAAAGAAAGTTTAGAAGGAACGTGAATGGTTAGGAAACTGATTGCACTGAATTTTAGGGAATGTCCTAGTACTTAAAGGATACAACTGTGTAACTCTTTTTGTGACGTGGAATTCTTTATGAAATGCCCCGTTTGCTGTACTGTGTATTCTAGAATATTGTAGTGGCTGGCAAGTTTGTTCTTCTAGAGTTAAAACCAGTAACAAAATTTGCATGTGCTGTTGAAATCCTACATTGGTTGTCTTACAGTTCTCTGTCATTGATTCCTGGAGATCTTTTGAAGATGCCTCCTCCCTTCTCTCTATATAGCATATAAAGCAGGGGTGTCAAACTTGTCAGGTGATGTATCTCAACTCCCCCCCCCCTCGCTAAACCAGGGGTGAGCATGGCCAGTGTGTGATTGCCTGTGGGCTGCGAGCTTGACTCCTGGTAATAGATGTGTCTGCAGGTTATGTAGGGGGAAAAAACCAAGATGGTGCCATCTCAATGCAGTCAAAGTATGCCTAGTTTTTCGTGGCACGACAAAACCGCGCTACGCAAAATAGCGGAGATTAAATCGCGTCACTAAAGTCGCGACGTCATCACCGCGCGTCATCACCGCGGGGACAACAGCGCGGTGACAGAAGGGCGTTCTACATGCTTCGTTCTTTGCCTCCAAAGGTAGCCCTCCTCCTCCAGCTGACAGCGGCAGCAGCAGCCTGCGGGAAGGGTCCAGCACAGCCACGGGGGACAGCAGGAAGCCCGCGGGGGGGGGGGCGAGCAGGGCCGCCGACGGCGGAGGAGGACGCAGCGGCGGCGGCGGCTGAGGCTCTCCCGGGGCCGGCGAAGCGGGCTTGCCCGGCAGAGGCAGGCCGCCCTCTTCTTCCTCAACAACATCTCCTTGGATGGGTGGCCGCCGCCACCGGGCAACCCGCTTCGCCGGCCCCGGGAGAGCCTCAGCCGCCGCCGCCCGCCCGCCCTGCCTCTTCCTCCGGGGGAGGCGCCGGCGGTGGAGGCCGCCCGTCCAAGGAGATGTTGTTGAGGAAGAAGAGGGCAGCCTGCCCCCGCCGGGCAAGCCCGCTTCGCCGGCCCAGGAGAGCCTCAGCCGCCGCCGCTGCCGCGTCCTCCTCCGCTTCCTGCTGCCCCCCGCGGCTGAGCTGGACCCTTCCCACGGGCTGCTGCTGCTGGGCAGCCCGCTTTGCCCCGTGCCCGCTGCCGCTGTCAGCTGGAGGAGGAGGGCTACCTTTGGAGGCAAAGAACGAAGCATGTAGAACGCCCTTCTGTCACCGCGCTGTTGTTGCAGCGGTAGGGTCGTTTTTTTCTTAGCGCTTCGGACGCCGCGGATTTGCCTCCGCACTTATGTCGGCGCGGATAAGGGCATCGCGGTTTTGTGGTGGAACCTAGTTTTTGTGTGCATTGTGCACAAACATGTAAGTGGCTGAGCTTCAATTGCACCATCCATGGCCACATTGACTTTTTTAAAAACCATATTCTATGGATATTTGTGCCGAATGTATTATCAGAAATAAAGTTTTAAGATCAAAGTGGCGGCATCAAGTGAATTTTGATGATTTTGAGGAAGCAGAATGAGTGGACCTTCTTAATACCTGGAGAAAGACCAGACCATCCAGTTGGATGGCGAAGTCCAACATTCTGAAAGAAGCCGGGAGATGCTACTTCTCTCTTGTTTCCAAGACCTTGGAGTAGACATTACCTTTAACAAGTTGAAATGGCTTCAGTCCTTCGAAGTGTTTATTAGGATTTAATATGAAATGGACTTCATGTAGGAAATCTTACATGTAACAACAGTTTTATGAGCTGAAGAGAGAGACTTCTACACATCTGTCATTCTACAGCTGAAGCCCCAGAGAATGGAAGAGCATTAGTTCTGAGGTTGGTCTTTCCAGCATTTTGTGACATTTAATCCAGCTGTCTGTACATTGCAACAGCCAGATATATTGGACAACAATTCCTAAAGTCTGTTGCTGTTAAATGGGGATAAGTAGCAATCTTTGCATGAGACAGGGATACAGAATAACAGAGTGGGAAGGGGCTGCGGTGGTCTTCTAGTCCAACCCCCTGTTTCGTGTTAGTCCCACATCATTTGGTTCTTACAAGGTGCTCAAGAAATGATTATGAAAAATCTGAAAACGTTTAAATGCTCTTATCTCATTATGTTATATAAATGTCAGATATTAAAGCAAAATAGTTTTGTTTCATCTCTATACATGAGACTGGATACAGATTGAGCCCTGCCTAAAGCATACCCTTATGAAATAATTGGCTTTAGAATAATAAATGAATTATAGCTCATTTATTTAGCAATAATACTTTATTAAACTTGTATGCTACATGAACTGAACAATTATATGACGCACAACAACCAGACATTAAAAATTACCAATAAAATCAATAAAAGATAAAAGATGGCAAGCATGAGGAAGCAAGTGGTCTCTCTCCTTCTCCAAAGGACTGGTTGGAGGTTTTCACAGCTCCTTTGATCAACAGTAGAATCAGAGCCATCTGGATTGGGGAACAGACGGGGGTCTTTATTCCAGGGGGCAGGCACTGCTACAGAGAAGGTTCACTTCTGGGGTCCTGATAGATGACATAGTTTAATTGAAGGAACCTGAAGCACACTCATTCTGCAGGATTGAATCAGTGTGGTATATACCAGTGGTCTCCAACTTTGGCAACTTTAAGACTTGTGGACTTCAAGTCCCAGTTCCTCAGCCAGCAATGCTGGCTGAGGAACTCTGGAAGTTGAAGTCCACAGGTCTTAAAGTTGCCAAGGTTGGAGGCCACTGGTATATACTATTGAAGATGTTAGTTCTTTCAGGAACCAGGCCCTGTGCCTTGTAGTGCTTTGTAGGTTACAAGCAATACCTTGAATTGCACCTCACCCAGTGCAGCTTGTGAAGCTGCCACCTTCTGGATCAGTTGAAGCTTCTGGGTGGTCTTTAGGGACAGCAAGTTTATTCCAAGTTTACAAATCAGTCAAACCCAGAGAATGACTACTTCCTTCCTTATGGATTTATGATTTTCAAAATCTATGCAATACCTTTGTTTTAAAAATTTCCCCTTGTTTTTCCCAATATGACTCAAGTTATATGTTAACATCCTTTTGAGAGTATATTATTTTGTATTGCCTTGTATCTTCTTAAAAAGTTTATTATATAATAGTTTTAATCTTTTTATTATTCAGTAACATTGAATTCAGAAATTACCTGGGAGTAATTTTATTAAATGAAAATTCTCACTAAATATTTATATAGTTATGCTTACCTGTTTCTTTTCTTGTCATCTTCCATGTCCATTCCCATATTTTTAATTGTTATAAGTTAAGATATTAAAACATTTTCCATGGTTTTGAAAACTTCCAGAGGTGTTATATCACCATGCAGGAACCAACGATCCATTTAGATGGTCTTAGGTTGGTGAGATAGTTTGGATAAAAACAAAAAACATGAGTTAGATTTCTTACTTGACTGGATACACTATTTACTTTTATACAGACAGGATTCAGTATCATACACCGTAACACACGTTATGTCCAGATTCTGCTGCTTCTAATCTCAGGCCATAGTTCCTCGTCTTCTGTTTTTTTCTCCTCCAAGTTAGGAGATGCATTGGCAATCTCAAATTCTGATGGATAAGGAAGGCCCTGCCTAAACAGTTCAATTTTTATGGCTTCTGGTCTTGTCCCTCATACTGTGATCAGTTTTGTTTGTAGTATTTGGGAAACAGCTGTAGATTAAATTAAGCTTTAGTCTTGCAGGCAAAACAGGCAAAGGTTGGAGTCACCATTTGAATAATAACAGAGTTTGCAGAGCTTTCTTTAATCTGCAGCTCAGGTTATGAATGAGGAAAAGCAGCAAGACTTAGAGACAGCCTCTTTCCCTGCATCCAACCATAGAAGAGGCCACCTGGTTCCTAGCACACAATTAGGAATACCTAGACTGCGTCTTCTGTGCCAAGAGGAGAGGTGGGGAGGAATCCCCCAGTTCTTAATTCCTTTTCAGTTCAATAAATCTCAAATAGGCTTGAATCAAGAATGCAAACACTGAATTAGATCATTGTGTCCCCTGTTAAGTACTGATTGTAAAAATACTCATTTTTAAAAACCCTTTTCTGTAAATAATATGCTTTTTTATTAAAATATGTAAAGGTCTATTAGCCCTTCAGAGGCTTGTGCTGCTGTCATGTACCGTAGTTCTTGATTGTGGCTTGTGTGATTCTAGCATGCTTTGAAGTTTAAGTTGTATTTGCCAGGATAAATAGCTAACTGAAAGACTAAAATGGCAAATAACAAGGAAATGCAGGGAAACTAAAATAACAGTGAAGCATACAGAGCCCTAGCTTAAGAAATACAAGCTGAGAGCTCAGAATAGAAAGGTTTCAGACTCTTTCTTTAATAAATAAAAATACCACATTTTCAGTTATTACACCAGATAAGGTTAATCGATCCAGTTTTTGTGAAGACAAAAATGAGAACTGTATATTGACATAGTGGAGTATAAGTAGTTGTTGACTTATGACTGATCATTTAGTGACAATTTGATGTTACGACAGACTTTCTGGGAATATCTATGACCTGGTTACAAAATTCCGACAGCCTCCTTCTCCCCCCCCCCCCCCCCCGCTGAGCTCTCATATACATGTGAGTATATGTTGGGGGCTCATCAACCAGCCTGCATATATGACCATTTGCAGCATCCTGCTGTCACATGACTGGGTTTTACAAGGTTTTTTTTTTTTTTTTTGCTGAAAACTGGTGTTTATTTCCTATTTTTGATCAAAATGGCCCACAGCAAATAATGGGTTTGCCTTACAGTTGTGACATTCACTTTAAAACCAATGCAAAAAAGTTCGTAAAATCAAGTTGGTCACATGGGTGACTCATTTTTATGATTGTTACAACTTCTGATCATAATGGGCAGACTCTGATTGTTGTAAGTTGTGGACTATCTGTATTTGTTGGTTTTTCTATCCCCGCCTTTTTTTTAAGTGCTCTAGGCAAGTTTAGTATGGCTTTCTCTTTTATCTACACAACAGCAGCTTTGATCCCTTATCATCCCTTATCCTTATATCACATGGTGCAGCAGGGAACTAGAACTCACAGTCTCCTAGTCTGTAGTCCAATATTTGAACCACACCGCCATGCTGGTTCTTTGTTCTGAAGGGAGTGACATTGGTATTGGTATTGGTATTTATTCGATTTGTAAGCCGCCCTATTCCCCGAAGGGACTCAGGGACATGAAGATAGATTTCAACTTGGGTCTCTCTAATCCTAATCCAACAGTTAATACAGATACAATAAAAACATAATAGCCAATATGTTTCACTAGAAATCTTTCTCAGTGGTATATTTACTCTAAATGTTATGATTTAGGATATTTGTAGAAGCCTTTCCTACTGATTTGCTGCAGCCATTTAGATGTTATGTTCATCTATAATAAACTTATTGGGTCTTATTTCCTAGGAGATAGGTATAGGAATTGTTTGTGTTAACAGATAGGAACTAAATAGATGAACATTAAAAGGGGATGTATATGAAACGTCTAGACAAAAATATTTAATGCTAGTTCACATTTAGATCTGACTTTGCACTAGTAGGTAAATCCAGATGTCAATCCCAGCCAGTGTAGCTGATGGCAAAGGATGTTTTTTTCTTGAAAACATCTGGAGGACACCCCAGTGTCTAGCTCTGGCTGAGAAGAAAGCGCTCTGTATCACTGATAAATTTTTAGGAGATGGGCTGTTGATGAGAATTGAGTCTGTAAGTCTTCATTTGATCTTAGATCAATAAACATGCTGAGCCTGAAGGCTGTTTGTGTAATTTATAGCCATGCAGGTGTGAATACAATGGGGGACTGTTAAGGACGCTCCTTTTCCTCTGAGGGAACCAGCATAATGAAATATAAGTCCTTAAGAGATTCCACTGTCCTCCTCCATTGGGAAGATCAGAAGCATCGATATAGAATTAAAAAGAGCTTTCTTTCTCTCTGCTGCATTTGGTGTTCTGCTTTGTGCCGCAGAGACAGGCAAGATTTCTGGATGAGCTCTTTTCATAGAAGCGTCCTTATTTCAAAGCACTGACCTAATGAAGGAGTTAAATATTGATCAAAGATGCATAAACATTAACCCAATGAAAATAATGAAGAGGATAACCTGATGCGAAACAATGATAGGAACTTAGAAAAGTATTTATTGCATTTGTGCTATCTCTTTATCTCTTTCCTGCTTTGCAGTTTGTCTTTCAGCAACCCTCATTCAACCCCTACATTTGAAGATTGACCATTAGCTGTGATCTTCCTACGCATGGAGGGAACAATAGTAGTAGTAGTAGTAGTAGTAGTAGTAGTAGTAGTAGTAGTAGTAATAGTAGTAGTAGACGACGACTTCTCAGTTGCTGTATCAGACAGGAGCGTCTCATTCTGGGAATCGTCACTGCGGGGAAAAAGTTCTAGGAGAGTTAAGCAAAACTGGGACCAGTAGCAGAGTTACCAGAGTTGGCACACAACAGTTTTGTGTGTCTACAAAAGCTCTGTCTATGTGCCTTAAACAGATCTTTACATACTGTACTTCTACTTTCAGCTGAGTGGAGAGTTTGGAAAATCCTTCCATGAGTCCCCATTGTTCTTTCGGAGCTGACATTTTGTTTATTTGTTGCACAGAGCACTGGTTCAAAATGGTTTGTGGGTTTATTTGCTTTTTTTTTTTAAAAAAAAATACTTCGGCTTTCTTGCGTACTTTGTGATCAGATAGACATTATCATTTTACTGTCTGCCTGGAAATTGCAGTGAGCAGATGGCACCTGGAGTTCTTCAGCAATATCACCAGAATAGTTTCAGTCATTAAGCAGTTAGTACAGCTGTTTAGCTCATTAGTTAAGGCTCATTAATGAGTACCTCCCAATAAAAATGTAGTAAACAGGTAGTTACCTATTTCCAACAGAGCCTGAACAGGATGTAGGCAATCCTGTTGGAGTTGTCAGATCTCAAACCAAGATGGCTGAGGCTTCCCAGGTCTGCCTCTTACAGAGATTCCCATCAGGCCAAAGGTGGCCTCAAACAGCATGTTCCCCTCCCGCCCCTCTCTTTTGAGAAACTTAGTTAAGCAGATCATCCCTACCTCTGCATTTTTGTAACCAGAATGTAATAAATAGCTGCGGTGATGAGTCATGCTTCTGTTTAAACTGCCGAGCCTTGCGCGCCCGAGCGGTTTTATTCCAAGCTAGCTTCAGCGCTTCCATTACATTCAGTTTTTGAATACCTATCTTAGAAAAGCCATTCAAGGAATCTGCCTTGCAATGCAGTGTGTGTGTGCGTGTATGCTTTTGCTTCCTAGACCTGGGAATGGGGGCAAGCAGTTAAGATCAGAGGGTCTGACAATTTGAGGATAATAGACAAAGTAAAGGCTGAGATTATAGTTAACTACTATAAAGATACTGGCATCATACATACACATACCCGTATATGTTCTGTGCTCTGTAACTGTCACGCTGTTCCCTTTTGCGGTAGGCAATATTATGCGGAAAGACTGTCTGAAATAATAAACACACTAACCTTAAGAAAAAGATGGGCTGCTAAATCTAGTTTACCTCAATGTTATTAACTGTATATACCTCTTTCTATTCTCGCAAACCGTCCTTGCTTTCACCGTGCCCATACAGCACTTTAAAAAAAAAAGTCACACCTGTCATTATTCATATGTATATATAGTAGATGCTCCCCAGAAAGCAACCAGACTCGGTTGGAGCTCCCCCCCTGCATTATTAAATGTGTGTAAGTCTTTGGAAGTCTTGGACTTCATTCTTGTTAATAGAGTTTTAACTAGACAGTAGTCCCTGCAACACTGCCTGTTTTGTCCAAAAAAAATTAAGTCACTACAATTTGCATGGGATTTTGGCCCAGCAGCATAAAATATTTCTGATTTAAGTAAAACTTTCAAATTAAAATGAGGAATGCAGAGAACGGGAGCTTGTGATCTAGTGGTTGAGAAAAGGCTTTTTGCTGGATGCACAATTGCTTAATTTCCTTTCTGCTTCTCTTTGAATAACAGCTATATCTGTATCAAAAAGCACAGAATCGTCAATAATGTCTCTCTTGGGCTGCTGCATAGTGTTCAGCTATGAAATAGGCTTAATTTTTCCTTCAAAGAGCAATTTCAGAGCTAGCAAATTCTTTGTACTTCTGTCTACTGAATATTTCCACCTGTGTTTATCAGCCGGTTTCTCATATTCCTCCTAAACAATATCTTAAAATTTTGAGAAGCTGGTTACAGCTTTTACCTAAGTTCTGCATAATTGAGGGAGGTTTTTTTTTTTTTTTTTGCTAACGTAACAAACTTTCTAAAGATCTTGGAGTTACTGTTGGCTAAGTATTCTTCTGAAAGAAATGAGGTGTGTAGAAAAGTTTTGCAATATGGTTCAAGTCTCTGCCTGTAGTTATATCCATTTCCTGGTATTTGGTATTTTACTTTAGGTTTGCTGGAAGTAGAGGGAGCTTCTTGCAAAAAAATGGAGAACTACTATTTTGGGGAATTTGTAAGGTGCAAAACAAGTTGCTAAATACAAGCAATCCTCCAAATTATGACCAAAATTGAGCCTGGAATTATGGTTGTAAGTTATTGTGCTCATTAAACAAAATGTCCACATGACTAGCCCAGATTTCTTTGTGGTGGCTGTTAACTAAATACTAGGTCAGTAATCTGAGTGCGTGTGTCTGGAGGTTGGGATGGCCCAGTGCAGGCCCAGACCACCTCTCTCAATTGGGCTATGTTGGGTCTCTCCACCCACTGAGCCCCCCCCCTCCCGTTGCATAGCTTCCCACCCTGTAGGGTCTCACCAGCCTTGGGCTTGCTTCTGGGTTGCTTCAGGCCGTGGGTCTCCTCCCTGCCCCACTTACCAAAACTCACCTTTCCAAAAGAGGACCCAGCTGGTGCGACATGAGATCTTGTGCCATTCTGGAAGTGGGCATCATTTGTGCATTTGCTCAGAAGTACATCATCATTAACATTCCAAATTGTGTGATTTGAAAAATTGTGCTCTTCTGAGATCACAAGAATTGTGGACGGATCCAGAATTTCCTCCATTTCTTGGGATAGTGTGAGGGACTTCTCTGGAGGAAAGCTGTGCATTGCCTTGGCTGGGCATGCTTTTGAAGAGGCAGTCTTCAGGAGAGGGAAGGGGAGCAAGGCATGCCAAGGGAGGGAGGAGGCCCAAGGCTCTGGGACCCAGATGGAGTTGTAGCATCACTGTACAAGTAGTCCTTGACTTACGACCACAATTGAGCCCCAGAATTTATGTTGCTAAGTGAGAAATTTGTTAAGTGAGTTCCCCCCCCCCCATATTGCAACTTTTCTTGCCACGTTTGTCAAGTGAATCACTGCAGTGGTTCAAAGAGTAACGTGGTTGTGAAGCGAATCTGTCTTCCCCATTGACTTTGCTTGTCAGAAGATCGCTAAAGGAGATCACATGACCCCAGGAACACTGCGACCATCATAAATATGAACCAGTTGCCAAGCATCCAAATGTAAAACATGTGACCGTGTGGATGTTGCAGCGGTCATAAGTGTGAAAAATGGTCATAAATCACTTTTTCCAATGCCTTTGTAACTTTGAAGAGTCACTAAGTGAACTGTTGTAAGTCGAGGACTACCTGTAGTCATAAGAGCGGAAGGATAGATAGCCAAGTGCCTGAATTTTCATTGTGTATGGCACTGCAGTGGCCATAGCATTGAGTACAGGCTATATGTCCTTTCTTTCAGCACCATAATAATTATGAATGGTCGTAAGTCAAGGACTACCTGTACAAGAACGTTGAGCACTGCTTCTCCAAAGCCTTTGTTCCAGCCATCCTGAAAATCGTGTTGGACTGAAGTCACCAAGCTTTAACAATAATCTTGTGTTTGTTGATGACCACTACACAAAAATGAAGCTTTGTTTTGCTTGCTGCAGTTCATTGGCTGATATTTTGTGGAGTTCCATCTTCTACGGAAAGGGGAACTTCTCTGTGTGAAATATTCTTAGTTAGCTCAGAAACAACGAACTATCTCTTGCCTGCTGTGTTTTTCTGCTTCATCAGTTGTGGACTTCAGTTTGGCTTCAGATTCCGGGTTTTAAGTGTTGCTGGGTGAGGAGGAATAATAGCAGAGGCACAGGAGTCTATGACAATTCACGAACAACTCGCCACGGCCAACTTGCTGTAGCAAACTCGCTGCAGGACAATTCACTGTGGGTCAAGAGTGACACTAATTATCAAAGAAATGGGGGAATAGAATCATTAAAAAAAGGATGTCGAAGGAGGGAATTAAATGTGATTGACAAAAATTAAAAATTAATTTTAAATTAATTTTGAATAATTAAATTGAATTGTTAAATTGTCCCACAGCAAGTTGGCTGTGGCAAGTTGTCCCATTCTGGAAACCTAGATCTTCCCTGGTGGGGGTCTTTTGCGCTTCTGCACTTGCTGTTTGACCCAGTTTGATTTTCATCTCATCCTCCGATTAAATTCTGGCCAAAACCTTTATGTTTGAACCAGAACAAAATATATTGTTTCTTTCTCCTAGAACCACCCACAAATGTTTTTGAACACACAGTGTGCTGTGTGGGTATTTGCCTATCTTGGTGTTGGATCTTAAAGAGCTTATTATTGAGAGGACCTTGCAAGTAGGGTTTTGGTCAAGGATCAAAACAATGTACTGGTGGTCATCAGCTTACAACAGTTCACTTAGTGACCGCTCGCAGTTACAATATCACTGGAAAAAAATGACTCGTGACTATTTTTCACACATATGACCATTGCAGCATCCCCATGGCCATGTGATTTACATTCGGATGCTTGACAACTGGTTCATATTTATGACAGCTGCGGTATCCTGGGGTCATGTTATTTACCTTCTGTGGCTTCTGACAAGCAAATGGGAAAGCCAAATTCACTTAACAACGGTGTTGCTAACTTATCAATTGCAGTGACTCCCTTAACAAAAGTGGCAAGAAAAATTATAAAATGGGGCAAAACTCACTTAACAAATATCTCACTTAAGAACAGAAACGTTTGGCTCAACTGTGGTTGTAAGTAGATGACTTCCTGTATTTGTTTCATTTATATTAATTAAGCATTGGAAGAATAAAAGAGAGTGAATCTGTTTTCACTCTTTTCTTTTCTCCATCGGAGCTACAACTTATCATTGATTGATACATCTTTGGTTAACCCATATTGTGATGATGAAATTTCCCATTAAAACCATGAATATTCAGTAGGAAGGAAGTGGGAGAGCAGTGACAGCTGGACGCCAGTCTGGATTCTCTCCACGTTTCTAAGCTGCTCCAGGACTATTTTTGCATCTGAACCAAATCAGTGATCTGCATAACATTGTCCTGGTGAATCAGAAGCTAAGCCTGTGTATTTGAGGACAGATGAATGTGTGCTAAGAGCCACTGGGGTGGAGTGACCATTCATCTGCTAGACAAAGAGAGAAAACTCTTGTTTGCCACATTGACTGTGAGCACAAGATGACACTGAGAGGCCAAGGCCATTTTGGATTGCTGAGGTCCCGAGGAGAGAGACGGGGGGGCTTGGTTTGTCAACACACAAGAAGGAATATTTTTTTTTATTAATGAAAATTTTATTTTAAAACAAACACAAACACACAACACATATAACATAAAAGCCTCTTCAACTACATACAGTGTGTCAATTGGTTACAAGGTCTTTCTGCGTCCTTTCCATAGTCATCACTTGAATTTTATCAAAATTCACATATTGTCAATCAAATATCTTTGTATACATTGTTATTATGCTTCCTTTGTTTGATTATCACTATTGTTTCTCCATTTTAAACAAGGTATTCTAAATATATAACCATTTATATTATAATTATTCATTATATCATCTTCAATATATCCAATAATAAAGAGTTATTTTTTTTATCCTATTCTAAGTCATTCTATTATTTTAGCATTGATAACATTCTCTAATAATTTTCAATTCCATGGTTTTCCCCATTATTAGTATCATCAATCTAATATACATGTATACAAATTGTTATAATTATTAAACATCCATTAAACCTAGCTCTTATTACATCCTTTCAACATAAGGCATATTAAATTTGAAGTAAATTTATATTATGGCATTTCATTACATCCTGAAATCATCCAATGATATTACATCTTTATATTCTATTCTATATAGAATTGTTTATATTTTATAAAAATGAAGATTTTAAATATAGTTAAAAGTTGGGGCTCAAGATGAACTCTCAATATGTAGTTTTGTTTTTCTCTGTTATGCGCATGCTTCATTCAAATCCATTGAATGCTGGCCCTTGGCATTACTTTTGGATCATTACACTTGTCAGCGAATGCTTAAAGTTTGATTGAAAATGAAATGGACAATATTTAGTACATATCAGCAACAGTGTTGTTTGTAGAGGGACTGAAGGCTGAAGAGAACTACACATGTACTTATTCAATCAAAAAGAGAATGCTGAAAATAGGTAGAGAAATCTGTTTTGTCCTGTAGATCTGTGGTCCCCAATCTTTGGGCCCCAGGGAACCGATTCCATGGAGAGAGGCTTTTCCACAGACCAGAGGAGGCGTGGTTTCATGTGCTGCCAGCATCCCACGGATTGGGCTTTGCTTGTTTGCACGGACCGGTTTCTGGCATGCTACGGCCCAATGTAGGTCCATTGACTGGGGGTTGGAGATCTCTGCTGCAGATTATTGATCTGGCCAACTCATTGGACTTATTATACTTGCATGCTCCTGGGAACCTCTGATATCATTCTATTATTTACCTTCCCTGTTATTTTGGCAGGAAGTTTTATTCTTTATATTGTTTTTTTGTATTTGTTTTTGTACTATTGGATTTTGCTTTGGATTTTAAGAGATAAGGCAGGTTATAATGATTTTGAATTAGTTTTATATCCTGCTGATTAAGTCTATGGGACTTGTAAAAAATCTCAGAACCAGATGGTCTTCAGTACTGGCTAAAGATAGGAAATTCTAATCCCAAATCTTCTGGTTTTGGTCAGTTTTACATTAAAAATATACAAATTCCTTTTGATAAAAGTCAGTTTGGGCTGTACAAGTTGTTAGACTGAGCATAACTGAGGATGTGTCTGTTTAGGCAGAATAACTTTATATTTCAAGCCAGCTTGTGACATTTTTCATGCATTTGAACTAAAATGTGGTTCAATTCATATTTTTAAATGGATCAGTCTGCTTAAATTATATGTTTTTGTTTGAAAAGATTCCAACACTGTAACCCATATTAATCAAGCCATTGTTGCCTTTTTTACAAGCTATAACTGGTCCCCAAGGATTGACAATTTAGGCCAGGCTGTCTGAAAGTACTGGGAGCTGTCAGGTTAGTTCCCCTTCCTCAAATCTTCTCAGCAGTTTGTGCTTGTGGGCTTGGCATCAGTTGCCTTGCAAGACTTCCTTGTGGTTTAATTATGCACAAAGACCTCTGGTGTACTGCAGCAACTATCCAAACAGGCTTACCAATTACAATTGAAATTAATATTTCTTCACATTCACAACATTTTGGCTTGTTTTATGAAGCAAGTTGTGTTTCTCAGGACTACTGAAAGATTAAAAAGCCATCATAGCTGTGAAATTTTTGACAAATTTTTGATATGGCTTGCAATAATAAAGAATAAACTGCTTCAGCTGACCACATTCTGGTAAATCACAAGGCAAGAGAGAAGGAAGGGAAAACCAAAGCCACTGAAGTTATAACCGAACCCTGCCTTCCTGCTACAGATACAGATCGGACTATCTTTCTACCCCTTCAATGTTTCTCCACATTAAAGTTTGGTTTGATGAAATTGAATTGCATTTTTAAGGTTGCTTTTTCTGTTCGTTTATGCAATTTACATACCACTCGGTTACAAATTTATTGGCTCACAATAGGATGCAAGTAAAACAAAGGGGGGAAAACTAATCTCCAAATCTCATCTGTATATTTATGAAAACCAGTATGATTACACTTTTTAAAAGGGCAATAAGGTACTTTCTTTAAAAAAACAAAAGCCTATCTAAAGTTACTGTGATTTGTGCAAATATGATACTCTTGGAAAGGTAATACCTGAAGGATCAAATGATGGAATGTATGCACAGATGAGGCCCTTGGGATCAGAGGAGTTAGGACGCAGGTATGGATGGAATGGACATGAGAGTGAGGAATATTAATTCTGATAAAACATTTGCTCTTGTCTTCATTTCTTTGCCTTGACAATTAAGAGCTTTGCTCCTTTCCTGTCTCTCTCACTGAAGAGGGAGGGGGGGTCGCAGAGGGCTGCCTCAGATAAAACTGTTCTTTTATTCTGCTCTGCAATAGGAAGGGGGGGGGCTGCACATTAACAGCGAGACAGAAGTTGGCACCTTAAAACCACTAGCCAGGATATTAGGAACAAGAATAGCTCGCTTATAAGAAAAACCCCAAAACCCACATAGAGGTGGCACACTTTGCAAGATACCCGTGACCTGGGGTGAAAAACAGGTGACACTACATTTAGCTATTTAACATAATGAGTGTAAGGGTTTGGGGGGGGCTGAAGCCCAAATAACAATCAATATTATCTGTTATGCATGCATTATTAGGGGAAGGGCAAAGGGTTGAATGCCACCATCCCTTGACTATAAAAACTGCTGTAAGATCCTAATCTGGACCCTTGCTTAGCTTTTCAAACCGGGGTCCTTATAACTTGGTACCAAAATAAAAGTATAATTCTGTATCACACTTTGTGCCTGGTGACTTATCGCCTTCGACACCAAGAAGAGCCCAGTTTTGGGGGGGGGGGCAAACCTGGGAAGAACCTCTGAACAATGTTCCTTTGTTATAACTAAACATCTTGGACTAGACAAGGTGGCTTTCTTGGATTTTCAGTCTTAAATGGAAGAAAACAATTGTGAACCAACTAAGAAGACATTGTAATTGCTGCAATAGGATGAGAGGCTTTTGGTGATCTGGTTCTCTCTCTAGCATTTTAGATAACTTGAATTCCTGGATATTTTCCAAAAGGAGCCTTGCTATGGGCTCACTTCATTTGTATGAAGGAATCAAATGAAAATCCTTCAGAAAAATGGAGGCCTATTTGGTGGGGGGAAATTGTACTTGCAAACAGATATTCAGAACCCCAAGAAGAAACAGTAATTGTCCCCTGGGCAATCATGCAGAAAAATATTTTTGTAATATATGGGAAGAAAGTTGGCTGTTCTTACTTTCTGCAGATAAATGATTAATACAGTGGTGATCAATAATAGGCCTAGTTTATGTAGCTGAGTTGAATTGCAACTGATGGCTTACCTTTAAATGCGAAATCATAGTTAATATTAGCATACACGTTTTCTCTTTATTGTTAAAGGGTCTATGTTATCTAACCATCAGAATGTTAATAATTTCCAGTAAACAGTTTAGAAAAAACATTGCATTCAAATAATATAATGTATAGGGTGATTCTTAAATATGGCAAACAAACAATATAAAAAGAAAAAACATTGCAAATGATGGTGGGATAGAACTGAAATAATTTACAGGAGAGAGGCTGTAAATGCCTATTATTTGGGCATTAAGTATTCGCCCAGTGCCTGCTGCCAGAGAACCAGATGCCGAAACTGGGCTGGGATGAAAAGCTCTAGACAGAAGCACAAAATGCCTCTTAGCCAGAGAAGTGGTTGACCATCTTTTGCTGGCCATATTTAGACAGAGGCCGGACAGTCATCCATGGGGGAAGCTTTGATGTGGTTCCTGCCTGAACAAAGGATTGGACTTCATGGCCTCAGTGGTGCCTTCTAACATTGGTGTTCTGTTGTTTGTTTTTCCCCCTGTGACTTTTTTTGGGTGGGAGGGAAGTTCTACCAAAAAAACAGAAGAAAGAAATGGCCTGTAATATTTCTTTTTACACAAAATTGTTAAGACATCGGTTTTGATATAAGTATTTCTATTCTCGCCTCGGCCTAGGAAACCAGTTTTTAGAAGTCTATGAATGATAACAAGGTTTTTTTTAAAAAAAATAAGAAACAAAAACTGCTGAAAGTGATAGTGTTTCAGATTCAGTTAATGCCTCATGTCTCAACAGTTGTATTCTGAGCTTTCTTCCCCTTCATTTGTCAGCTTACTTCCTGTCCGTTTGACAAAATGGGGAACAAAACTAAAAATATATAACTTACAGTGTTCACGGTTTCTTTTCCTTTTCCTTGATAACATTTTGATTGCATGTTTCTTTGGAAAGGCAAAAAGAAAATGTTCTTTTCCTTACAATTCATTATCATATAAATTCTATCAGCAGATTTATAGCTTTTTTGAATTAAACTAACCCTTTTAATTTTAAGCAAGCCTGCTTATTTTATAAATAAAGTAAGGATTTTAAAAAACTGACTCCCATGCATTTAATTTCCCCACCATTTGATTTTTCATTTCCTTCAAAATTTCCAGAAAAATGGCTTCTGTATTTAAACAAACAAATAAAAAGGTAATGCAAGTCAGTAATTAGCCTTCATGTGACAGTAAATTGTTACTTCAGTTTATCTTGCTGAGGTATTGAATACATAAGTATTAAAGGAAATACGGATCAATTACCTGGGGAAGATATACTGAAGTAACAGTGTTAAATACCAGAGTGTTGCAATTTCAGGAAGTTTCTATCTTGATAGTCAGGCAACTATTTTCTCCCAGAGCAGCTCGAGTAAAACAAGAGAGCTCCTGGTCTCAAAGGCAAGAGAAGAAAGAAAAGGGAACTGGAGGGAAAAGAAAGGAAAAAAAGAAATGTTTCCAAGCCCAGGAGAAGAGGGCAAATCAAATGCTGGTCTTTATATACAGGTAGTCCTCAACTTATAGCCACAATTAAGCCCAAAATTTATGTTGTGTGTAATTGGCTTATTATTATTATTATTATTATCATTATTACAATTGTATCACAGCGGCCAGTTGTTTCGCCGGATTTGGCATTGGTTACTAGTCGGGCCCCACCCAGGGGCCTAGGACGTCGTAACGTATTTTCGTAATATGCGTGCAGATCCAAGCAGTGTGGCTTTTTGCATTTGACTGATGGTGATTTTGTCAATTTTTAACTGTTTTAAATGTAATTCCAGTGCTTTTGGAATAGCACCCAGTGTGCCGATTACCACTGGAATTACCACTGCTGGTTTGTGCCATAGTCGTTGAATTTCGATTTTTAAGTCCTGGTATTTTGCGATTTTTTCATGTTCCTTCTCGGCGACCCTGCTATCACCTGGTATTGCAATGTCTGTGATTGTGACCTTATTTTTCTCAACCAGTGTGATGTCTGGTGTATTATGCGCCAGTATTTTGTCCGTTTGTATACGGAAATCCCACAAGATCTTGACCATCTGATTTTCGGTGACTTTTTCAGGCTGATGTTCCCACTAGTTTGTTGCTGTTTTAATATTAAATTTTTTGCACAAATTCCAATGGATCATTTGTGCTACTGAATTGTGCCGCAATTTATAGTCAGTCTGTGCAACTTTTTTACAGCAGCTGAGTATGTGATCAACAGTTTCATCAGCTTCTTTGCAAAGTCTGCATTTGGCATCATCAGAGGATTTTTCTATTTTGGCCTGAATGGCATTTGTGCGGACAGCTTGTTCTTGCGCAGCCAGGATTAGTGACTCTGTTTCTTTCTTTAATGTACCTGTTGTTAACCATAACCAAGTTTGTTCACTGTCCACTTCATCTTTTATTTTTTCCAGAAATTGGCCATGCAGTGCTTTGTTCTGCCAACTCTCCATTCTTGATTTTATCACATCTTTTCTGTATTCTTATTTCGTCTGTTGGGCCTTCAGTAGATTTTTGTTCTTTACTTCGATTAATAGATGTTCTTGACTTTCTTTTAAATAATCAGCTGGTGCACGTTTTTCTTCTTCAACTGTTTGCTTCACTTGTAATAATCCTCTGCCACCTGATTTTCGGGGCAGATATAGTCTATCAGTATCACCACGTGGATGTAAACTGTAGTGCATTGTCATTAGTTTCCTGGTTTTTCGGTCCAAAAGGTCCAAATCAGCTTGTGTCCAGTTAACTATACCAGCTGTGTATCTTATAACTGGTATTGCCCAGGTATTTATGGCCTTGATTGTATTGTATTATTGTATTATTATTGTATTATTATTGTATTATTGATTGTATTATTATTATTATTATTATTATTATTATTATTTTACTATCTTTCTTTGCCCTTGTGGTTAAGTGAACCACTGAAGTTGTTAAGTTAGTAACTTTAAGTGAGTCTGGATTTCCCATTGTGTTTGCTTGTCAGGAGGTTGCAAAAGGGGATCGCATGACCCTGAGGCGCTGTAACCGTCGTGAATATGAGTCACTTGTGAAGCACTCAAATCTAAAACACGTGACCATGGGGATGCTGCAATGGTCACAAGTGTGAAAACTCATAAGTCACTTGTTTCAGTCCTCTTGTAACTTTGAACTGTCACTAAGGGAACTACTGTAGGTTGGGGACTACCTGTACATCCAGACTGGGCTGCCCTTCTCTTCACTTTCTGATTGAGAGGGCTGAGGGGTGGGTGAAGCCAGAGAGGAGGGCTTCACTGCAGAGCTAGAGAAATCTGCAGCAGGGACCCAAGTTTTTCATTGGGCAAAGGGAGCTGCAACCAGCCAAGTAGATCTGTTCCCTGCCAGGACATTTCTTTAAAGTGGCCACAGTCATGTGGGATCAAGGCTCAAAGGCCAATATATGCATTTGCAAAGCCTATCTGTGGGAGTGAGTCACACACACCCTTCCATCTCTGCTGACCCTTATCAGGTGCCTTGTGAGAAAGAGAACCAACCCATCCAATTCCAACTTTTCAGTTGAGGGTGGCTTTGCTGGCGTTTGGCATTTTGGCATTATCTTGTGGGAGGAAGACTTAAGTTAAACAAAATGGATTTAGATCCTGGTTTAAGGCCCTGCTCAGGAGAACTCAAATGTTAATGATTTAAGTCACTGTCGGAAGGGTTCTACTTAATCATTCATTCAGTAAAAGAAAGTTTTTTCTTGCCTGATATAACCTTAATGCATATTAATTATTTTTCTGTGATTTATGTAGATTTCAATTTCAGAAGGTAGATGCGCACATTATGCAGCAATTGTTAGCTCAGATGTTTTGAGGTGATACTAGAATAATTTTATTTGGTACCAAAGCAGATACATGCTTGGCATATCATTAGGCAGCAACCGGGCTCTTGTAGTGATAGGGAAACTATCCCTTTAATCACTAAAGCGGCTTTTATGTGTGGCAATAAGCTTATCTATTTTGACACGCCTTTCCTCAACAAATCACCAAAACATTATTTAAACAACATGAAAATGTTTCTCTTAACCATGGCTGTCTGTACATGCATTGAAAAAATGTGTAGGATAATCACATGTGAAAACATACATGAAGTATTTGGTGTCCATTCTGGGGGTGCAGTTTTACTGTTCTCACTCTGCAAAATAGAGATCTTTTCTTTTTCAGTTTCGCAAGTTATTTCCCAGTTGAGAATTTATGAGTCCAAGGAAAAGGAAACATTTCTCTTTGCAACTTCAGAAGAGGCCAGATTATCATTTCAGTAGACTGCAAATTTGAGCGCTTAAGTGACAGGAACTTCATTAAAACAATCCCAGAAAGGGATCCTTTGCAGTCTGCAGTGGTGAAAGTGTTCTATTCAATGATGGACATTCGGTCTTGATTTCTCCAGGGCTGCCGGAAGAAGTCCTCCTTGCTCTTTTCCCCAACCTTTCTATTTATATAAATGTCACTTGGCTCTACTCTATCCTCACATCCCGTATTCACCGCGAATTGGTGGTGCTGTGCTTGTTCATTCACCTGCAAGAGGATAAACCAGCTCAGTTAATCAGCATATTCACAGACTGCGTGTAGACATTATGATTACGATTTATTTCATTCTGGCGTTGGGTTCATCATCCCCACAATGCTTTAAGAAAATGGTAAAACTCAATGCAAGTGATTGAAATTGGAGTTATTGATATACTTCAAAAAACCCCAGCTCTTTCATGTCTTTGGAATGGAATTTTAAGGTAATTTCAGTTATCCCTCTGGATAAAAAGCGGATTGAAGTTACTCATATATAACCTGAATAATTATTGTCTCATTATTATGACTACGGACCAGAGGTGGTATTCAGCAAGTTCTAACCAGTTCTGGAGAACCGGTAGCGGAAATTTTGACTAGTTTGGAGAACTGGTAAATACTATCGCTGGCTGGCCCTGTCTCCATCTATTTTTGAATCAAGAATGATCAGCTTTCCAGTCAGATATTTTCCTTCCTTCCTATTATGCACCCCTCTTGTGAGGTTCATGAAGCATGGATTAGCCCAACAGTCCCCAACAATGTGGCTTCCTTTTTGTGAAACACTTTCTCTAGTGGTAAGGGTGACCTATACTCCAAAGGCCTTATTTTCCAGCTCAGTAATTTTAAGGTATGTGGCCTTCTTCACTTTCCACAGTTGCCCAGCTAGCATGTTGTGGAATTATGGGAGTTGAAGGCCATGCATGTTAAAGTTGCAGAGAGATATTTCAAAAATAGGGCAAAGGATGATATTGGCCTTTAGATTACGCAAGTGGCACTTTTGATACATAGAAGATTTTTAAGTTCTGATTAATGTTGTACTTGTTGCTGATATTTATTTATTAAATTTGTTTTCTGTCCATCTCACATGAGTTGACTCTGGGTGGCTTGCAGTGTTAAAAAGAATAAAATTATACAAATGCAATAGTATTTTATTCTTATATACTATAAAATGCAACTTATCAACTATAACTAAAAGATGGAGAGAGAGGGAGTAGGATGAGAAGTGGGGTAGGTGGGATCTGTTGTTATTTTCCAGAGGAAGGGAGGGAGTGGTCACGTGTGGGTATTCTCAAAGCCTGATTGGTCCAAAGACTGAGAGCAAACACTTAAATACTGATGCCTTCCAATCCTGGCCCAGTTTCCTCTCAGTCTTTCTTGGTCCAAGTACTGTGAGAATATTCCTGGTAGGATTTCTATTTGTTTCAATCTGATCTCTCATTTGGTTTAATTGGGCAGGGCATCAGAAAGGGGGACTTCTTGGCTTCAGTGGATTCTGGCCGGTCATCGCAGGTTCTTGAGGTTCTCACATGGGAACCGTCACTACCAATACAGGGCTCTTCCCTTCGGGCTGGCCTCGGCTCCCCAGGCCTTCACGAAGGTTCTGGCGGCCCTGGCGGCTCATCTGCGCTCCATTCCGGTTCGGCTCCAATGCTATTTAGATGATGTCTTGGTTCAGGCGGGGGTCTCTTCCTCAGGCCATTTCGGACCTTCAGCTCACCATCCAGAGTCTTCAGAGCCTGGGATTCTTGGTGAACTTTCCCAAGAGCCACCTTTCCCCTTCCACACACATTCTTCACCTGGGGACGATCATAGACTCCGTGTCGGGGGTAGTGCATCTGTCCCAGGAGCGCCAGAGCAGCCTGCGTCAACTGGCAGAAAACATTCGCAGAAGTTGGTTAGTTTCGATCCTCACTCTATCTCAGTTGTTGGGCAAGATGGTTTCTTGCATTGGGATAGTCCCATGGGGCAGACTTCATCTTTGGCCTCTCCAGTGGGAACTCATCCCTTTTCAGAGGGGGCGATTGAACAATTCTCTTCGGACCCTCCGCCTCCCAGTGGGGGTCCAGGTCTCGCTGGGGTGGTGGCTTTCCCCGGCCATTCAGCGGGGCTGCTGTTTCTGGGAGCCGGACAGGGTGGCCGTCACCACGGACACGAGTCTGTTCGGGTGGGGGGGGGGTCCTGGTGGGTACCCAGATGGCTCAGGGCAGGTGGACGGCCTTGGATCTCCGCCACAACATAAATTGGTTGGAGCTGAAGGCGGCCTGCCTGGCTTTGCGACACTTTCAGACTTCAGTAGAGGGGCGTCACATGCTCCTCCTGATGGACAATGAGGCCACCAAGGCCCACATCAATCGTCGGGGGGGCCACTCTCTGGCTCTCTGGCTAGAGGCTCTGAGACTGGGCGTCTGGGCGGAGAGACACCTGTTGTCCTTGGTGTTGGAACACATCTCCAGGCTCTCCAACGTCCAGGTGGATTGGCTGAGTCGGGTGACTCTGGACAATGGCGAGTGGCAACTCCATCCGTCGTTGTTTCAGAGGATCTGTCAGAGGTTCGGCACTCCTCTGGTGGATCTGTTCGCCTCGCCCGCGAACTCACAACTTCCCCGGTTTTCACCCGTTTCCAGTCCAGGTCCGCGGAGGGCACGTATGCCCTCAGGAGCAGGTGGCCCTCAGGCCTTCTGTATGCATTTCCTCCCATCCCCCTCATTCTGGGGACCATCAGGAAGGTGGTAGCGGAGAAGGCGCTGGTCATTGTGGTGGCCCCTTATTGGCCCAGGAGGCCTTGGTTCACAGACCTAGTCCAGCTGTCGGTGGCTCCGCCGTGGAGGATTCCACGGGAGGAGGTGGTTTTGCAGCAGGGGGTCCTGCTTCACCCAGAGCCTCAGTGCCTCCATCTGACCGCCTGGCTCTTAAACAGCGGCTACTAAGGGGGGCTAACCTATCCTCCGGGGTCATTGTACCATCGAGGGGTCTCGGCGTCCATCAACGACCTGCATTTACAATTCCACCTGGGCGGCCTCTGTCCGGTGGTGTTCTCCTGTTGCCATTTCTCCCGACAGGGCCACTATTCCCAGCGTCTTGGACTTCCTGCAGAGGGGCCTTCATGACGGGCTTTCACTGAATACATTGCGCCACCAGGTGGCGGCTTTGTCTTCGGTCTTGGGGTGTGTGGGGTCTTCTTTTCTCTCTCATGTTCCGCTGATCAAACGTTTTCTGAAGGCGGCAGCTAACCTTAGGCCTCCCCCCGTCCACAGGTTTCCCATGTGGGATCTTCCCCTGGTTCTCAGGGCTTTGACGGGGGCCCCATTCGAACCTCTCCGGTCTGTTCATCTACGGTTCTTGTCTCTGAAGGTGGCTTTCCTGGTGGCGGTCACCTCCGCCAGGCGTATTTCAGAACTGGGCGCTCTGTTTTCCAGGGACGACCTTTGCCATTTTCACCAGGACAGGGTGGTGCTTCGCCTTGATCCTACCTTCTTCCCAAAGATGAATACTCCTTTTCATAGGGCTCAGGAGATCTTCCTGCCTGACTTTTGCCCGGGCCCGTCCAATATAGGGCATCGGTTGGATGTGTGCTGCTAGTCGGTTGGATGTGTGCTGCGTGCTGTGGATCTATCTCTGGCGGACCGAGGGGGTCCGTAGGTCGGAGGCCTTGTTTGTTTCGTTCCAGCGGGGTACGTTAGGATCTAGGGTGTCCTTGGCCACCATTGGCCGTTGGCTGCGTCAGGCCATTGCGGAGGCCTATGGAGCGGCTGGTCATCTGACCTCGTTGGGCATTACAGCCCACTCTACTAGGAGTGCTGCGACCACGGCGGCGTGGGCCACAAGAGCTCCCTTTGAGGACATTTGTCGGGCGGCCACTTGGGCTTCTCCGATGCCATTCATCCGACATTATCACCTGGATGCCTTTGTTTCGGCGGACGCATCCTTTGGTCGGAGGGTCCTGCAGAGGGTGGCGGCTGATGCTCCCCTTGAGCCTTAAGGGTCTTTTGTTCTCCCTCCCTGGGACTAGTAGCTTGGGTATGTCCCACACGTGATCACTCCCTCTCTTCCTCTGGAAAAAGAATGTTGGTCTTACCTGAATGTGTCTTTTAAGAGGAAGGGAGGGAGTGGTCACGACCCACCCTGAGGTTTCCGTGTTGGGGCCAAGGGGAGGACTCGGGTGGTTCCCAGTGGGGGAGGGTTTGTTCTTGTTGTTTTGTTGTTTCAGTTCTACTGTTCGCCTTTGAGGAAACTGGGGCAGGATTGGAAGGCACCAGTATTTAAGTGTTTGCTCTCAGTCTTTGGACCAATCAGGCTTTGAGAATACCCATACGTGACCACTCCCTCCCTTCCTCTTAAAAGACATGTTCAGGTAACACCAACATTCTATCTATCAACCATTTTGAGTGTGACGCTTTCCCATTTTTGGATAGTGTTTCACCCTGCCCAGATCGGCTAGGATTAGAGTGGGCAATAAATATTGTAAAATAAATGAAATTAAATACTTTATTTGCTGCAGGATATCAGTTCAGCCATGGCAACTTCTTTTTCTGAAGTTAGACGTGAAATTAGCTTTTATGGTTTCAGCAAGTCTTGCTTTTCTGAGTATCTGGAAGGAGATTCCTCCATCTTTAACCATTTTAGAAAGCCCTGAAACCTATTATTACAGCCTACTAAAAAGTGACCTAAATTACTAGCTTTGGATACTCTGGAAGTGGTGGCAATTTCAGGAAGCAGATTGGCTGTTCTAGAGACATCCTTCACAGATCCTTCTTATGAAGAGAAGCCAATTTTTATTGTAGTTCAAGGCTGCAGC
Organism: Thamnophis sirtalis; assembly: GCF_051295495.1. Taxonomy (NCBI): domain Eukaryota; kingdom Metazoa; phylum Chordata; class Lepidosauria; order Squamata; family Natricidae; genus Thamnophis; species Thamnophis sirtalis. The sequence goes on along the minus strand of NW_028261394.1, from coordinate 26,020,631 downwards.
AGCAGCACAATCAAATTTATAGTTCAGAGCTTTTCATTATTGTTACCTAGGACATCATTTTCCTAGATTGCTGTTGGAAGCCAGTTTGGTCTGCAGTTCGAAATGTGTATCAGTGATGTGGGCTAATTTAGCAGCCTGTAAGTTAGATAAGATAACCTTTATTGTCATTTTTTTACTATGAGCACACTTGGCACACGTTACTAATGAAATTATATTGCCTGCTCTTAAAAGAAATACACACACACACACACACACACACACACACACACACACACCATTGTCCATTTTGAATACATAGCGGAAAGAGGAGAGTTGAGAGTTCAGAAGGGTGATACTAATGGAACAATGTCATGTCCTGGATAGAAGGAAGTGAACTTCCAATACTCTTTTCTGCCCTCCTCACCACTCTCTGCACAGCCTTCCTGCCTGAAGGAGTTAAAACCTCCAAACCACCCAATAATACCATATGACAGGATGCTTTCAATCATCCCTCTATAGAAAGTGGTAAGGACAGGGGAAGGAAGATGCGTTCTTCTCACATGCGATGCAGAAAATGCAGGTGCTGCTGTGCTCACCTTGCCAGCGTCTCACTGTTGAGTGAGCGAGCTAACCTGCTTGTTAGCTTAAGTCAATATTAAGGTGACATCCTAAAGGAAGAGTTCATAATCTGTGCAATCCAGATTGAATGACTTTCCTGGTGGCTATAAAAACTTGGTTGTCATGTTCTTTTTGAAGTACAAATTTAGCAAGGCGCCACAAGAACCCAGGAAGAGTCTTTTTTAAAAAAAAACTAAACATGTATGGACAAGTTAGTAAGGCTAGTTAATTTCTAGGTGCTTGGTGGCTGAAGCGCCTAATTGCTACTGTGAGTGAGTAAAAATTCTGAATATATTCCTCCATAACCTGCACTTAGTCTTTGAAGCAAGAACCAAGAGCTAAATTATGGGTAATTGATTTACTGTTACCTTAATTATAAGCTTTTGCTAGATGAGCTTTACAATTGTTGCATAAATAGCATTATGCTGATAAAATCATAGCTGGTTAGTCTTTGAAGGATGGGGCTGCACACTTATTCACAAAAAATGGGAGGGAGGGAGGGGCTTGCCTTGTGCCAAGAAGAGAGATATCCTTCAGTGGGCCTGTCAAAATTTAGAACTGCACTTTCTTTGACTCTCAAACTATATTTAATAAGTGGTGGCAAAATTGTTTGTGGAGAAGTGAACTACTTTGCTTTTATAAATATCACATCCTGTTTGCTGGGATGTGGATTTTATTGAAAGACTATATAAAGTATGCCTTACCTCACTCCCTAATCTGGCCTTAGAAAAGTAAAATGAAATGGAACCTTGCATTTCTCTTTTCTCTAGAATTATGGCCATTGTCCCAGAGCAGAGGTCATAGAGCAACTATATGAATGCTAAGATATACAAACGGTTAACAAATTAAAATTTAAAGTTTAACTTAAAGTTTAACTGGAAAGTGAAACGATTAAATATAAGTCCGGATAGCACTCACATTTAAATAGTTCTTGTCCTAGACCAGTGATGGCGAACCTTTTTTCCCTTGGGTGCCAAAAACGTGCGTGTGATAGTGCGCATACCAACACTCACGCATGCGCGTGAGAGCCCCTTCTCCTTTTGGTGCTAGCAGGCTTCCCTGAAGCCTCCTGGAACCCAAAACAGAGCCTAGGGAGGCCCATCCCCTCCACCTGCCATGCATGCGCACACAACCCCCCCTTGCATATGCATGCACTACTCCCACCAGAGACCCAAAAATCAGCTGGACAGCAGGATGCAGGTATATGTGTGCAGTGGAACTGACCAGGGCGACGGCTCGTGTGCCTGCAGAAATGGCTCCGCGTGCCATAGTTTTGCCATCATGGTCCGAGACTTATTTCTTGGATTGTGGTTCTTAGATTTTGATCATCCAAAGGACAGAAAAAGTTGTGTGCTTTTGTTTTGAATACTTTCTGTTGATGTAGTTTGTAAATGGAGCTTGTTCCCTGGTTAAAATAAGGAAAATAGGCTGATCCCAACCATGTGCATTAAACTAAAAACAATCACCTTGTGTTTTGTTTACAATATGTTGTGAACATTATCTTTATTTTTATCCCTCCTTTATTATTTTTCCTCCTCCTATCCCCCCCTCCCCCCAAAAAAACTCCTGTGAGGTGGGTTGGGCTGAGAGAGCATCTGGGTCAAAGTCATCTACCTGACTTTCGTACCCAAGTTGTGATCTCGTATTTTCTAGCCTGGTGCTCTAACCATTAGACCAAACTGGCTCCCATGTGAAACTTCAAGCTTCCTGTGACATAGGATGGTTTCTTCATTTCCTACTTCCTTCCTTCCTTCCTTCCTTCCTTCCTTCCTTCCTCCCTCCCTCCCTCCCTCCCTCCCTCCCTCCCTCCCTCCCTCCCTCCCTCTCTCCCTCCCTTCCTTCCTAGAAGCTGTCTGGATAAAATGGTAGAAAATGCCTGGCTTGTAAGAAGCCTGAAATATTCTGCATTTTTGCTCTAAAACCTGTGCAGCGAGTCCTCGACTTACAACACTTCATACAGTGACTGTTCAAAGTTAGAACATCACTGAAAAAAGTGACTTAAGACTGTTTTTCACGCTTACAAGTGTTTGCAGTATCCTCATGGTCATGTGAACAAAATTCAGCTATTTGACAACCGATTCACATTTATAATGCTGAAGTATCCTTGGGGGGGGGGGTGTCACATGATCCCCTTTTGCGACCTTCTGACAAGCAAAGTCATTGGGAAAGGCAGATTCACTTAACAACCGTGTTACCAGCTTATCAACTGCAGTGATTCACTTAACAACTGTGGCAAGAAAGGCCGTAAGATGGGGCAAATTCACTTAACTGTCTTGCTTAGCCACATACGTTTTTGGGTTCAATTGTGGTCATACCTGTATACCCTTAAACTGGATTTCCTGGAGACGTTTTGGATTGATCCCCCACAATTCCAAATTGCTGACCCTGCTGATTAGACATGGCCTGTGCTCAGTCGTTCAGGCCCTGGTCATCTCACGGTGGAGGAACTGTAATGTGCTGTACATGCGGCTACCCTTGCAGAGCATTGTGAAGCTACAGCTAGTACAGAATAAGACAGCTCGGGTACTTTTGAGGTCCTCTGGAACGGCGCCTGTAATACCACTGCTCTGTGACTTCATTGGTTACCTGTCTGCTTCTGGGTGCAATTCAAGGTATTGGTGACCACCTTCAAAGCCCTTCATGACGTGGGTTTAGATTACGTGAGGGACCTTCTCCCCACTGGGAATGGCCCATACCACTCTTGCTGGCAGAGGAGGCATGCTCAGGTTCTGTCAGCCCAAAGGATCTAGGAGGAAGGCCTTCTCTGCTGTGGCTCCTGCCCTCTGGAACACCCCCCTCCAACACTTTGATGTGGGGTTGGCCCCAACCCTCCTATCTTTCCATAAGACTTGACTGTGCCAGCTGGCTTGGGGCACCAGTGGGGGAACAGTGGAGGTGGTTGATTGAGTAATAACAGATTCCATCTCCCCCCACATTTGGCCCCCACCCTCCCTGTGTGTCCTTGGTTTTAATGTCTGGTTTTATTTTTTTCTGTTTTAACTGTATTTTGTAACTGTAAGCTGCCCAGATTTACCCTATGGTAAGTTGGGCAGCCAATAAATTTAATAGATAAATAATAGGAAAAGGGGGAGGCCTGAGAGTCAGGGTTAGAGAGTCTCCATTCCCACCCCATTCCAGGGGAAGGATACTGCATAATCCGCATCCCCTCCCGATCAGCTGGGACTCGGGAGGGAGGCAGAGAATAGATGAGGGCAGGGCCAGCCAGAGGTGGTATTTACTGGTTTTCTGAACTATTCAAAATTTCTGCTACCGGTTCTCCAGAACTGGTCTGAACCTGCTGAATACCCACCTCTGGTATGATGCCCTCCAGAGGTTTCAACTACAGCTGCAGTTGCAGTCCTTGTCCCTTGTTGACAGGGAATTGATGGAGGTTGTAATTCAGCATTAAATTTATAAGCCTTTTAGGGAGTCCTTTGCCCAGGAATGTGCTTCGTTGAGTAAAGGAAAAAAAAAAGTAGTGCATGTGAGAAAAATGAAGGATATATCAAGGGGTAAATGTAAGCAAACATAGTTACACGTTTTTAAACATGGTTAAAAATATTTCAGGGTTAAAACTATTTCAGGGTAGTGAAGTGGTACCCCAAATAGACAAGGAATACAAGCCAAAGGCACATGAGAAAAACTTGTTTTGCGTTACTTCGGCTGGGTATGCGTACAGTGGAATCTCCTTGAGTTTGTTCCCTTGTTTCAGTCACATCTGGGGGAAAAGATCCCATTCATCTTAAGGTGTTTGTTGAATTGAGATGGCTTCTTGGCTTTTGCTTAGATCTGGTAAGAAACGGATGGTGTGATGTTCTCATCATTGTGAGCTTTTCTCCTCCCCGTAAAATGATAATTCGTAATTGCAATTGTGACTGATGGCCAGGAAAAAAAAAAGTGAAGTGTTCCACCATCTTAAGAACGATTGAAGCTTTGTTCGCACAATCCTGCGGGCCTTTATTGCGTAGAGCGCCAGCTTGTCTAAAGTAGATTGCTTTATGAAATAAGACTTGTGGAAAAGCAAGCTAAATGGAACATTCGGAAAAGAAACTTAGTTTGATGCCTTTGAGTTGAAACTAATTCCTTGGTGGTAGCCATTGATTAGAAAAGATAAACTGGTATTTAATCTGCGGGCTGCTGGCTTTGGCAGAACGATTTGTCAGGTTAGTCTGATCACGCACATTATTTTGAGACAATGACATTGGCTGATTTGTGGGGAAGGAAAGCAGGGTATCCTGACCTCTGAATTAATACCATTTTGTTTTGTTTTCTATTTCTAGCCGGATAACGAGATCTCTTCTGACTGCAACCACGTAAGTGTGCTTTTTGAAAAAAAGGTTTGGCACATATTGTTTCAAGAGCACTGAGCACATTTGTTTTGACAAAAGGGGAAGTTGGTGGGATCCTGACTAACTCAACCAAATGGAAAAGGCTCAGCTTTCTTTACTTTTCTATGGCTGCCTCTGTAGGCCAGTCAGAATTGTGTTTGTCGGGAAATGCTTGTTGGAAAGGCATTGTGCTCGAAAGGCAAAACTTTCCTATGCGTACAACTCATCAATCATTTTCCTTTAAGCTACTGAGAGGAATGCAACCGAATAAACTTCCCCGAATTTAAGCACTCAGTTTGTGCTCTGAAACAATTTCTGTTCAGTCAGCTCATTGTTTAGCCATTTCTCCTTTTGCTGCCCTAATCTCGTGCTCCAGTTTGCAACCGGTTCACCTCTGGTCTGTGCTGCTCTAAGCTGGATGCCTTTTGGAAGAGGTTCATGTAAAACAACAACAACACACAGCTCCCTAACAAGGTGCATATACAAAGTGCAGTTCCAGCATTGTTCCAATTGAATGCCATCTTGATTATTCCACTGGCGATTTCAATGAGCTTCAAAGAAAATAAGGTGGGTGGGGGACTGGCACTGCATTTACACTGCACCCGGCTTCCTAGGGTATAAAACTAAAGCAAAACAGGTGCGCGCGCGCACACACACACACACACACACACACAGACCTTTCAAAGGCAAGAGAAGGCTGCATTGTGCTGAAAATAACGTCACAAGAGGATAGAGTAACAGTTCTCATCACAGAGTACTGAGCTTTTTGGAGCACGGGAAAGGAGAACCATTCTCTCCCTAGCTGCATTGGTGTGAGTTTTAATGAGTAGATTCACATGTCTAGTACCCCTCCTTGCCTCTATTTTATCATCTGCATTTAGGGGCACAAAATTCTCTATGTTAATTGTCATTTACTTGCCTGCAGCAATTACTCAGTGGCTTATAATAGTAAAACCTATTAAAGAAAACATATCAACACATAAGGAATAGAAATACATATACACCAATGTGACTTTGGCTACTTTAAGATGTGTGGACCTCAACTCCCAGAGATCCCGGCTAATTTGGTGGGCGGAAAAAATCTGGGATTGAAATCTACATGTCTTAAACATGTTGCCAGGTTTAAAAACCATTCACATACTGGTGAGTCATGTAGAGATAAAGTATAAATTTCATAAATTATATACAGTGTAAACTTCAAGAAAAAAATATCTGATCTACATGTTGCCTTATTCTTAAAAACCAGGAAGCAAAGATTAATCTGATGTGTAGAAAATGTTGTTTTATACATTTTGGGAGTTGCCCAGAGTTGGCGGCTACATAAATGTGTTCAATAAATTAATCTAAATTGAAGTTCTGATATCACAGGAAAAATGTTGTCAGATTTATGTTAGATTAGATTAAGCTATTCCTTTAAAAAAAAAAGATCCCAAAGCAGCATTTTTAAAAGCTAAGTTTTATCTTTTGTTTCTTGTTTTCCCTTTAGCTGCTGTGGAACTACAAATTGAACCTGACTACAGATCCAAAATTTGAATCGGTGGCTAGAGAAGTTTGCAAATCCACTATATCAGAGGTAATTTGATTTCTTAGCGGAGTGAGCAGAGCCTGGAAACTGACTACCTTTTTCTGAAAAACAGAGTAAAAGATGAAAACGTTGAGTTATTCTTCCAAAAAGTGTAAATATCTTCTGAATTGATTTTGTTTCTTTTTTTAAATAGAATTTGAAACATGTTTTTTTTTAAAACCACTAACTTCCATTGCAGATTTAGTCTATGTTTTTTTGCTAGTTATCAAAAATGTGAGAGCAATGCATTACAAAGTAATGGGGACTTCAAGCCTCTTTCTCAATCTGCAATTCAAGATCCTCTTCATTAAATACGGTGCATTTATTTCTGGTCCAACCGTATGCGCAGTGAATGCAATTAATTTTATGCATTTGGGATGGGGGGGAGTAGGAGTTGCATAATTCTTTTATCATCTTAGGAGGAGTCAAAATTAAGAAGCTCTGCTTTTAAGATGTACTATAGTTTCCCTGGGATTAGTTCCAGTTGCAGCCTGAAGATGGTCATGGGGTAGTATCCAGTGCCCAGTTTAACTAGCATGATGTTTTCCAAAACCAGGACCAGTATAGGTGGTCCTGGAGCTTCAGAATCTGACAGAATAGGATAACTTGCCACAGTCAGTTCATGGTGGCCAACTCGTCTCAGCTGATTCACCAGGGGACAACTTGCCAGAACAATTCAACAACTCAATTTGATTCTTTGAAGTAATTTAAAAAATATTTTATTTTTTGTCATTCTCATTTCATTTTGTTCCTCTTTTGGCATCCTTCTTTAATGATTTTATTCATTTAATATTAGTGTAACTCTTATCCTCTGGTGAGTTGTCATGTGTGGAGTGGGCCATGGCAAATTGTTGTAGATCCAAAGAATTACAAAGATTTTCCTTAACAGACATGAATGCAAGCTGCAAGGAAGAGGGAAAGAGCTGCAATCTCTTCATGGAACATTAGTATTCTGCCTGCAGGCGGCACCTTTCTCTCTTTGTCCTTATTTGGATTGATAATGTCTATTTAAGTGTTGGAGATAATGAGGGCTTGCTAAAAAAATGTACTGGTTACCTCAGAGAAGGCAGTTGTGAGATCATGTTTTTAAAAATATCTCCATGTTACCATACCAGGTTTTCCAGCTGGTACTGTTTACAAACTGCCCTTCTTTGGCATGGTGCTTGAGTGGATAACTGGGTGCATCTGGTGCTGTGCCACCGACAACACAGGAATTCTGTGCTGAGTTTGATTTTGTTTTTAATTTTGGAATTGCAACCACCTTGAATAGTCCGCTGGGAAAAGTAGGGCATTTCTCTGAAAGGGGACGTGGAATCAGTGCAAAGCTACTAATTGCTTGGATTATTCAGAACTATGCGATGCCCACTGATCATAGTTTGATGGAATCTGGGAGGTATGAGGAGTCTTTCTGAGTTTGGCACCCAATATAGATGTTACAATTGCAGGGAAGTTGAAGAAAGCTGCCCCAGTGTTTTCCTTCCTCTCTGAAGCCCTGGTTTCAAAAAAAGTGGTTAAAATGTGTATCATTTATCCATGAATATCCATGGCTCCATCTTTTAGCATCTGCATGAAATTGCTGGGAGGGTTTCTTAAGATGAAGATGATAAGCATACCTGTTTCTGCCGTTTAAATGACACTAAGGTAGTAGTGAATGAAGCTACTGCAATGAAACCCCTCTGGAACGGAACGATCACTTTCATAGCCTCCCCCTAGAACACGGGCGTCAAACTTGCTATGTTATATTGCCGTCATGTGAGGTTTCCCATTTTTCCCATTCACGGAGCTGGGGTGGGCACGGCCTGCAATGTGACTATACAGTCCCATGGGCCACCAGTTTGACACTCTGCCCTACCCTGTTTTCCCCAAAATAAGACCTCACCAGATAATAAGCCCAATCGGACTTTTGAGCGCATGCGCTAAAATAAGCCATCCCCCACAAATAAGCCCTCCCCAAAAATATTGCAACACAGAAGCAGCCATGAGGTGACCACACTCACCGCCTCCTGCACCTCAAAAATAATAAGACCTCCCCAAAAATAAGGCCAAACACTTATTTTGGGGGTGAAAAGAAAATAAGACCATGTCTTATTTTCGGGGAAACACGGTAGAAGAAAATATGCAGAACACCCACAAACTATTCATCAATAGTTTCTAAGAAAGAGACACAACCCAGCATTCCTGCAGCCGGAAGAAACGTATTCCAGGCTTCCCTAGGGGGAAAAATGGTAAATATTGCTGATAAAAGACTCAATTCTTAGGGGAACAGAAACGACAGTCCGTTTTATGACTTTTCTTGCCCCATTTGTTAAGTGAATCACTGCAGTTGTTCAACTTCACTTATATCCCTCCTTCAGCTTTCAGCAAACACACATCTCACAATCTCCTTCCCGGTACAAGTAGTCCTCGACTTACAACAGTTCACTTAGTGACCATTCAAAGTTACAATTATACTGAAAAATTGACTTATGACTTACGACTTCAGACTTATGACCATTGCAGCATCCCCACAGTCATGTGATTTACATTCAGATGGCCTGACAACTCACTCACATTTATGACTGTAGAAACGTCCTGGGGTCACGTGGCCATCTTTTGCCACGTTCTGACAAGCAAAGTCGATGGGGAAGCTGGATTCAAGATATAAAATAGCAGAGTGGGAAGGGACCTTGGAGGTCTTCTAGTCCAACCCCCTGCCTAGGCAGGAAACCCTATACCGTTTCAGACAAATGGCTATCCAACATCTTAAAGATTTCCAGTGTTGGGGCATTCACAACTTCTGGAGGCAAGCTGTTCCACTGATTAATTCTTCTAACTGTCAGGAAGTTTCTCCTCAGTTCTAAGTTGCTTCTCTCCTTGATTAGTTTCCACACATTGCTTCTTGTTCTACCCTCAGGTGCCTTGGAAAATAGTTTGACTCCCTCTTCTTTGTGACAACACCTGAGATATTGGAAGACTGCTATCATGTCTCCCCTAGTCCTTCTTTCTATTAAATTAGACCTACTCAGTTCCTGCAACCGTTCTTCATATGTTTTAGCCTCCAGTCCCCTCATCCTCTTTGTTGCTCTTCTATGCACTCTTTCTAGAGTCTCCACATCTTTTCTACATCGAGGTGACCAAAACTGAATGCAGGATTCCAAGTTTGGCCTTACCAAGGCATTATAAAGTGGTATTAATACTTCACGTGATCTTGAATTGAATTCACTTAACAACCGAGTTTCTAATTTAACAACTGCAGTGATTCACTTAACAAACATGGCAAGAAAAGTCATAAAATGGGGCAAATCTCACAACTAATTCCTCAGCAACACAAATTTTGAGCCCAATTATGGTCGTAAGTCCAGGACTACCTATAGCTCCATTCCTTTTTCCTTATCTTGGACTTTTCACCCGCAGTGCACTGAGACCTTCTTTGTGCCTTCCTGTTCATCTGCATGCAGCTAGCTTCTGACCTGACCACACTTTCAGGGTGCCTCTGGGTCGCCTGGGAGTCTTGCCCTCAGAAGCACCCACTGCCCCTGGCCCCACTGGCCCCACACCCTGGGGTTTCTCCCCTCTCCTGAACCAGATCACAAAATGGGGTATCAAAGGCTACAGAACAGTGTTGGCACACCTTTTCAGCACCGAGTGCTGAAGTGGGAGTGTGTGTGTGTGTGAGGGGGAGTGCCGGAAACTGGAAGATCAGCTTCCCATCATGTGCATGCGTGCCAGGGAGCTGCTCTTCCAATTTCTGGTGCTCCCACGTGCCTGAAGACCGCCTGAACCCAGAAGAGCAATGGGTGATGGCTGGCGTGCCCGGAGAGATGGTTCTGCATACCACTTCCGACATAGGTTCGCCATCATGGATATAGGATGATCAAGAGGGCAGGCTCTTCCCACCCAGGTCTCTGCAGAAGACATTCACAAGAGTGACTGTTTTCATGCCTCGCCCATCTCTGAACCCCAAGTTAAAAGGCTTCAGATATTCTGCTTCTTCCAAGTGGTTCCTGCAGCCACAGTCTCAGCACTCTTCCTCCACGGTGATAGTTGTCAAGGGTTATAAGGAGGCTGGGAAAGGATTGGAAGAGAATAATCATAAACCATCAAGAGGATGGATCAGTCAACACCTTATCTCATTTGTTTAGCCCAGGTGGCAAGAAAGCTGAGAAGGAGCATTGGAGTTCATTCAAGAAATGTAACCTTCATGAACTCGTGGAAGTAGGAAAATCTCCTTACAGCTTTCAAGTTTTTACGTTTATTCCAGACTGTCATTAAACGAGGCCTTACTCAAATCTGTGTAGCTTTCCTAGCCTTGGGCTTGCTCAGCTGCATGGCACACAAGGCTGTTGGCATGGCACCTTCTCAAATGAAGGAACTGGCTCTTCCAGATCACACTGCTAATACCCCATCAAATCCATCAAAGAGCCACAATCAAGTCCAAATGGCTGCAGAAAACCACAGGAACAGCCATTCTACTTCATAATAGCCCACAGACCAGAAGGGATTCCAGAGAACACGGCCAGACGTCTTAATCACCTCAGTAGAAGCATGGCTGGCTGGGGAATTCTGGGAGTTGAAGTCCACAAGTCTTAAAGTTCCCAAGTTTGGACACCCTGTTCCAGAGCCATGGTGGCACAATAGTTAGAATGTAATATTGTAGGCAAACTTTGCCAACTGCCAGCAGTTCGATCCTGACTGGCTCTAACCCCCTAGAGAGAAGCAGACAATGATCTCCACCAATGGCAGAGAAAAGAGAGGACACTCCCACCACCCCAAAAATGCCAGGTCTCCCAACAATGACACTTAACAGGTGATTCCTTAGAGCAGGGGCGTCCAAACGTGGGGACTTTAAGACTTGTGGAGTTCAACTCCCAGAATTCCCCAGCCAGCCTGTTGGACACCCCTGTTCCAGAGCCATGGTGGCGCAGTGGCTAGAATGTAATATTGCAGGCAAACTCTGCCAACTGCCAGCAGTTCGATGCTGACTGGCTCAAGTTTGACTCAACTTTCCATTCTTCCGAGGCCAGTAAAATGAGGAGCCGGATTGTTGCAGGCAATAAGCTGACTCTATAAACTGCTCAGAGAGGGCTGTAAAGCACTGCGAAGTGGCATATAAGACTACATGCTATTGCTATTATTGAATGAATGATAATGAAAACTCCTGGGCAGAGACATAGCCAGTATGTATCATCTTTCACACATGCCTGCAACTCAATGTTTGAATAACTGGAAATCAGGATTTAACGGAAGCTTACACACAAAACTGCAATCCTCTGAACAGTACAAGTGAAGTTTCTAAGTGTGCCCCAGGTTCTCAGGAGCTGCTGAAGGGATATCACCTGTTGCAAAATCTTTAATTTGGATCTTGCCTGGAGTCAAGGGTTAGTTTTGAAGGCTAAAACGACCCTATCCAATTACCAGTCTTCTGGTAATCATTTATTATATTATAGTTAGCTAATTCTCTTTTGCTTGGTCCAATAAATTAAACATTAAGTCATAAAACTATGGCAATAGCTGACCGCTAAGTTGACCAAAGGTTGTACTGTTTGTTGAGTCTTCATGCCTTCGCCCTCGAGTTCTTTTTAGGCTGTTTGTCATCAGATAAAATATCCCAGGAGAGATTTTACTCAAATAATCTTTACTGACTCTGAGCTTCTCAATACAAAAAGGACAATTGTGGATTTTAGTTGGGTAATGCTTTCTGCCATTTTGCATCTAGTGGCGAGACAGGGTTGATGCCAGAAGCACCAGTGAATGATTCTTTAAAAATGCACTCGGATTAGCAACACACAACTGCACACAATAGTTTTCTTTGATTAATTTTCCCCGCCACAAGAAGTCAAACACCTAGTTTTTTATTGAAGAAGAATTGTAAGAGAGAACTTGGTGTTCAGCTTTCAGGACAATAGGTGAGGTCCCCCCCTCCCCTCCCCTCCAAACATTTCTTCCTTCAGGGAATCTATTCTGTATTGTCTAGTAGGAAGATGGGAAAATAGCTTGTTCTTTTTGTGTTTCTTGCAGCTATAAAATACTCCAGACATTCAATACATGACTCCACCTAATTGAAGTTCCTGCAATCACAGCAGTCCATCTGAATTGGCCCCTGCATTTCTTTTGGAACAACTCATTTTTTGGGGGTGAAAAAACCCTGTTCTTTTCCAAGTATACACTCACTTGTGTGGGTACCTTTGCAACTAAGGCACCAGTACAAAATAGATCCTTCTTTTTTCCTGATGCGAACAGATAAAAGCTGTATTTTAAGCAGGATTGTTTAAAAAGGCCACTGCCTCTTCACTATATAATGCAGTGGACCCAACATTTTGGGTGCCAGGGACCGGTTCTATGGCAAACGGTTTTTCTGCCACCCGGGGAGGGTTGTGGTTTCGTGCACTGCCTGGGTGCTGCACCTGTGCAGATGGGGACTTGATTGCTTGTGCGGCGGGCCACAGACGGTGTCGGTCCTCAGACTGGGTTTGGGTACCCCTGATATAATGGATTTTCTTTATCGACAAGTGTGGAAGTTATTGTGGATCAGGTTTCTTGCCCAGTTCTGCATAATTAGAAAAAATATTTCTTTTAAAATTGTAGCATAAAAAGAACAGTTGAATGTAATGATTTTGTTAGACTAAGGTTTACTTGATGAGAATCAAAATTATCATTGTTTAAACAAGTGTTCCAACTGCAGACATTTGTGATGCGTCATTACAGTTCTTTTAAGGGTGTGATTTCTAAATATTCACTAGGTAATCCACTTGTGGTTAAGTGATTTAAGATAATTCTTCTGTGGTTAAGTGGTTCTATTAGTAACTCCCATTTACTCTTAGGCTTGTTCAGTGTAGTTAGGGATTTCTTGTTCCTGACTTGGTCAGTTAGCTTAGCTTTAAACTTCTATTACTTCCAGGGAGATTGATGGGTAAATACCACGAGATCCCTTCAATAACATCAACATGTATAGGCAGGGATTATGCCTGGTATCTGAAACTTTCTTTTTAAAACCCTTGTTGGTAGAAAATGCCTAGTGTGATCTGCATTCTGTATAGTTAAGTCCCCAGGTCTCAGAATATAGCTCCTACACCTTGATAGAAGGTAGTTCTCGATTTATGACCATTCATTTAATGTCCGTTCAAATTTGCGACATCCTTAAAAATAATTTATGACTTGTTCTTACACTGACGACCATCATGCCATCATCCCTGCGGTCGCATCCCCATTAGGATGCTTGGCGGCCAGCTCCCATTTACAACCAATGACCGTGTCCTGTGGTTATGTGGTTGAAATGTGTGACTTTCCCAGAGAGTTTTTGACCCAAAACAGCATCAGGGGAAACTGGATTTGCATGGCGATTCACTTAATAATGACTGTGGTAAATGGTTGTAAAATGGGGTCTGGTCGCATGATGACTCGCTTTACGACCACATTGACTTATGACAGAAGTGCCAGTTCCAATTGTGGTGGTTAACAAGGTTCCAAGTAACACCCGTAAGGAAAGAAGACTCCGAGGCTTAAGTTTCCTCAAAGTCCCGTTTTATTAGAGATGTCCTATGGGCACATCTGGGGGAACCCGAATCTGAAAGCTTCCAGGTTTTCCCCACCCAAAAGAAAGTCCAAGCCCCTGCCCAGCACCCACATGTCCGTCACATGGTCCAACCAGGCACCCTCCCAACTGGAGATGCCTCCCAGTCACACCACTCCATGTGCAGGGCAAGATGTCCTTGACTCTCGGAGAAAGGAATGTTATTTTGACTATATATCTCCCCTACCCCATACTATCCCCCCTCCCATTTTCCCACAGTAGAAAACGTGGCAGGTCTGAAGGCCCAATGCAAAAGATGGCTTCCAGGCCTAGGTCGTAAGTTGAGGACTACCTGTAAGGCGGTCTTACCTTGAGTTTCTTTTGAGTAGAATTTGAAGATGCTTTCAAGCTCCCATAAAAAGTTATTTGTGTAGCAGGAAGTAGCTTTTCCACTGCGCTCTGGGCCTCCAAATACTGTTTTGCAAAGATTTTACTCATCAAGGCAATTGTTTTCAGTCTCTCGCTTTGTTTAAATGGCTTCAAGATTCCTGGTCTGCTCTGGTGCTTATTTTCCTGCCTTGGAGGAGAGCTGTGATACTTCCCCTTGGATTTAGTTCATGGACAGTAGTGGTAAAAGCCACCAATCACTCCAAAACCTTCCCTGCGGAGGTTGCTCACTGTAGAGCAGGGGTGTCCAACCTGGGAACTTTTAAGACTTGTGGACTTCATCTCCCAGAATTCCCCAGACAGCATCTCTGGCTGGGGAATCCTCCGAGTTGAGGTCCACAAAGTTGCCAAGGTTGGACACCCTAACTTCATCGTGGCTTCTCAGAATGAGCAACCAGACTGACACGTTAACAATTCATTCTCTGAATACTTATAGGGCAATGGTCCGCAACCTTAAACACTCAAAGAGCCACAAAGGTCCTAACCGGAAGGCCCCCATTCAATTCTGGAGCTGACCAAAAGTCCGGTTCCCCCGTCATAGAGTCTTCTCCTAGCGCGACATCCTTTTTCCTCTACTTGTCGCAGCTAAAAGTCCTATCAATGGTGAAGCCGACCAGTGACAGGGAGCCGCAGCAGAGGGATGAAAGAGCCACATGCGACTCCAGAGCCGTGGGGTTGCTGAACCATGTTGTAGGGGATCCATGAATGCTGAAGCCTTAATATCTGTTCTAGCCTTTGTCTCTGAAAATTGGAGTCTGGGTTTTTAACTCTGTACTGAAAACTAAAGGACAGGAACTTGGCAAACTAAATTCTCCACAAATAATCCGGGCAAGGTATTATTCATTTTCTCATGGCTCTTTCTGAACAGATCAAAGAGTGTGCTGATGAACCGGTCGGAAAAGGTTATTTGGTATCGTGCTTGGTGGAGCACAGAGGAAACATCACGGAATACCAGTGTCACCAGTACATCACCAAAATGACAGCCATAATTTTCAGCGATTACCGCCTGATCTGTGGATTTATGGATCAATGCAGGTCTGATATTAACTTCCTGAAGTGTGGCAGTATTCGACCGGGAGAAAAGGTAATCTATTTGAAAATATTTTGATTCTATAGCTATTAATTTTGGGGAGGAGCATCATTTCTCTAAAAAAGGAAAGTTCTCTAATCTGCTTTGAAGAGACCAGTTGGAAGATAATGGCTAAAAGTCTATGGAGATTCTCAGTCATCCAGGGCATGGTTGTCCCAAAGGTGCTTTTTCAGGAGGTAATTGGACTTCCTTGTTACTTCTTTGAAGACGTTTCATTTCTCATCCAAGAAGCTTCTTCAGCTCTGACTGGATGGTAAGAAATGGAAGGATTAAGCTATACAATTTGGGATGAACAGCCTTTAAATGGGGTGGGAGTAGGAAGGGATTTCCAGAGGGGAAAAAATTGCAGACTACAGGAACCATTTGCACCACTCAGGTGACCCTGAGGACACAGATAAGCGTCCAAGGGCTTCAACAACCACGGATGCAAATGACCAGCTGCCTGCAAGGAATATAAATCCTTCCATTCCCTACCATCCAGTCAGAGCTGAAGAAGCTTCTTGGATGAGAAATAAAATGTCTGAGGATGCCCTTGGGATTAGGGATGTTCAGTTTTGCATTTAGAAAACAGGTAGTCCTCAATGTGTGACCACACAGTAGGGGCAAGAATTTTCATTGCTAACAATATGGTCATTAAATGAGTTACCTCCAATTTTATGCTTTTGCTTGCCACCATATGTTGCTAAGCAAATCACTGTAGTCATTAAATGAATCAAATAATCATCAAGTGAAACCAGTGTCCCCCATTAATTTTACTTGTTAGAATCCCTCAGTGAAGATGATCACATGATCCCAGGATCCTGCAGCGGTCATAAACACACGCCAGTTGCCAAGCACCCAGAGTTTAATCATGTGACCACAGGGATCCTTGCGATTGTTGTAATTGCCTTTTCCCCCAGGGCTGTCCTAACTTTGAACAGCGGTTAAATGAATGGCCGTAAGTCAAGAACTGCCCCTAAATTTGAGCTGAATATATTTTTTCTTGCTGTGGAATGACTTCCTCCTCTGCACGCAGGATGCCCATTCTCAAGGGGAAGTGGTGGCCTGCCTGGAGAAAGGACTGGTGAAAGTGGCGGAGGACAACGAGCATCGCATCAAAGTCTCGGAGTCCTGCATGAAGGCGATTCTCCGAGTGGCGGAGCTGTCCTCGGATGACTTCCACCTGGACCGGCATCTCTATTTTGCTTGCCGAGATGATCGGGAGCACTTTTGTGAGACTGTAAGTTCCTGTTTAGCTTTCCTCTTCTTTAATCAAAATGCCCCTCTTCAGCCAATCTGGCTGGCTGTGCTGACTAGGCCAGACACTGGCCTAGGCATCTCTCCCGATGTCAGCTTGGGGGAGGCTGAACCCGTTCCCGGCACGTCAGGTGGGGAGTTGGTCAGTGGCTCCAAGCAGCCGTCCGAGAGGGATTTGGCTGAAGCACAGCTGCAGCAGGACAGCACCGAGGCTTTGGGGAAAGCATGCAGCCGCAGCCGGTCAGGGATGAGGACGAGCACGGATGACAAACCTGTGATATCAGGTGAAGCATTGTGGTATTTTATGCCTTTCCGGAGCCAGGGTTGGCATGGCCTCCGCATGATGCATCTGGCCTAGGGGCTGCTAGTTTGAGACCCCTGAGAAAGAGGAACCACCTTCTGCACCTGATCCAAGAACACGCAGGGCAGAGAAAAGGCAGGAGCAGAGAAGGTCAGCCCGACTACTTGTGAGGAGGTAGCCGAGGTTCTTCTTGATGGGCTGCAGCAGAAACTGGCTTTTTGGCACAGCAGACAGATGGGAGCTACGCTGGGAGCAATGTGTTCATTTCCTAGCTGTGTGTTCTCCGGTCGTTGTGATTCTTGCCTTGCTTTGGATTGACAACTTGCCTTGTGAACTCTGGGCCTTTCTTGCCTCGTGAAGTTGCCTCTTGTGTTGTGGATTTAATTTTGCCTGTTTATTTTGGTTGGGGCACTTTCAAGTGCCTTGGACTCCTCGGCCATTGTTCTGTGGACTAGCATTGGTCTGCTTATGGCTGGACTTCATTGGGACAGTTCTGGGTTTTTGGTGAAGGGAGTTCCAGGGGAACCCACTAAACCACAGTTGTGTGTGTGGGGGAGTGGGACAGCACACTGGCACTGCCTGGACTCAAAGTCTTTGACATGGCCTGCTTTAGGACGAGATTCCTCCACGGCATTTCCAAACTGTAGGCCAGCCTGGCAATTAACAGAAAAGAAAGAAGGAGGAGAAGAAAAAGCCCATAATATGGCTTGTATTGTTGCCAAGGAAACTATTGGACAGAGCTATGAAGGCAACAAAAAGTCAAGCTTGATTTAAGGAGGCTACTTTTTATTACAAAATAACAAACTTGATTCAACATTGATTTCATTTAACTGAGGATGCTACCTCGTAAATAACAACAGACTTGTAAACTATAAAGTACAGGATTATGATTAAAAAGCAGTCGGAGAAGTGCAATGAATAAAATATATATTAGTAAAATGGAGCGTAGCTGAAGTTCTAATTGGCTTTGACAATTGTGTTTCAGTCTGTCTATGAGTTTGTTGGAACAGCACCGTATTTTTCAGAATATAAGACGCACCAAGGTTTTGAAGAGGCAAATTAAAAAAAAGTGGGAAGAGGTTAAAAAGAAACAAAAATACTTTCACAGACTCTATATTAGAAATGCACTGATACAGGTCTGGAATAAAATTAGAGAAAAACATTACATGAAAATACCGACATGGCTTTCCACTATGGAAGCCATGACACATCCCAATACGCTAGATCTATCGAAAATGGTTAGATATACTGAAATTTTAGACAGCCAAGGGAATTTGAAAACAAATCCAGAATTAAAGGAGCAAAATATAAATATAGATTGGTGGCCATATCTCCAACTACAATCGAGATACAAAAAAGATGTAAAAGAATATGGAATATACACAGAATTACAACCAATAGATAAAATTTTAATTGGCCCGGAAAATAAATTCACAGCAAAAATTTACAAATATTTATTAGAAGTAACATTAGAAGAAGAAAAAGTTAAAGGTTGCATGATAGCGTGGGCCAAAAACTTTGGTTACAACATAGATCTAGTGGATTGGGAAAGAATTTGGAACACAAATTATAAACTAACACGATCAGCAGCCCTTAAAGAAAATATATACAAAATGTTTTATCGTTGGCATTTGTCACCAACAAGATTGGCTAAAATGTACCCAAACATGAAGCCGACCCGCTGGAAGTGTAAAAAAGTACAAGGGACTTATTATCACATATGGTGGACCTGCCTGGAAACACAAAAATATTGGATAAAAATTTGGAAATGGGTGCAAGAAATTACAGGAGAACAGATAAAATACAAACCCGAAATCTTTCTACTGGGAATAATCAAAGGGAAATATACAAAGAAAATTAAGTACATATTAACACATCTGCTAACTACAGCTAGAATAGCATTTGCCCAATGCTGGAAACAAAATAATTCCCCCACGGATGAACTAGTGATAAAAAAAACTTTGGATTGTGCAGAGATGGACAAATTAACGCTGAAATTAAAAGATAAAGAAGAGTTGGAATATTATGAAATTTGGAACAATTGGTACAAATGGCTGCAAAACAGGAACAAAATTAATTAAGCCAAAAACCCATATATATAAATATATATAGAACTATGTATAAAGTGTGTAAATATAGAAGCAAAATATTATATACATGTACAGGTATGATGACATAAGAATGTTGATATAATGACTGTAAGGTGTTGTAGAAGGGAAAAAAATAATTAAAAAATCTGTCGGGGGGGAAAAAGTTTTTGCACTCTGCAGACCTCGCAAAAATGACTCGTTTTTCACAAAAACAGGCCCATTTTTTTTTTGAAAAAAATATATGCACGAATAGCCTTTAGGAGGCTTGTAGGAGTGCTCCTGGGGGGTGGGAGTAGCAAAAACGAGCAAAACGGACCTGTTTTTTTGTCCAAAAATTGCCATGCATGGCCTTTAGGAGGCTTATAGAGTGCTCCTGGGGGCTGGGGGTGGGCAAAATTGAGCAAAAAACGGCCATTTTCTGCTCATTTCTGCCTTCCCCAGCTCCCAGGAGCACTCTGGAAGCCTCCTAAAGGCTATGCATGGCCATTTTTGCAAAGGGGACAGGGTTTTGGGAGGCCACAAATGCTGTATTCAGTGTATGAGACGCACCCAGATTTTCAACCTCTTTTCTGACGAAAGAAGATGTGTCTTATACTCCGAAAAATACGGTATATGGTGAATAACGGTATGTATCAGATTTTGAAAAGTGACTATAATGTAAATACTAAAATAATTGTTGCTTTATTTCACAGACTCAAGCAGGCGAAGGCAGAGTATACAAGTGTCTATTTAACCACAAGTTTGAAGATGCCATGAGTGAAAAGGTGAGTGCTGAATTCAGCCTTTTAGTCGCTGCCCCTTCCTTCACCCAAGGTTTGGCTTCTCAGTCACCTCTTGGGTTTCTCTAATCTATGCACCCAAGAGAGGATAAGCCAGCTGACTAACTAGAGTCATGAGTTCCCACACCGCAGTTGCTTATTCACACAAGCACCCTAAGCTCAAATAAATCGCCTTATGGCTTAAAGAGATAAGGTAGTTCATGCAACTTTTGAGACTGTGGCTGGATTCTAAAATAGGCTGAACCACAAATTCCCCAGTTCCTTTTGCGTCCACTCAGGCAGGTCTATGGAGATCATATTAGCTGGGTGGGAGGACAGTAGAAAGGAGAGGAGATTTAGGTGGAGGCATGGAGTCAGTATTAGGACATCTCTGTCTGTGCTTTGTGAACCAAGGGAAAGTTGCCCTGAATTGCAGAATGTAGCACAGGTAGACCTTGACTTACAATTGTAATTAAGTTTGGAAATTACAGTGGTAAGTTGTGGTGGCCATGAAGTGCATCCACCACAAGACCAGAGCCATTTTTTCAACCTTTCTGTGGCAGTGATTAAGCGATTGTGGCGGTTATTAAATGAAACACGTCAGTTGCTAAATAAACCCATTGTTCGCGATGGGCCTGGTTTTGCCTGAAACGAAGTAAACATCAGTTTGGGACAAAGATGTCATAAAGTCAACTTGTTGGACAGAGCAAGTTGAAAGAGCACCCTGGGCTAGTCTATTGTAGCACTTCTGTCCCTTGGTCTAGTGAAAGTCAGGATAATTTCTGAATGACAAAAGAGGTGGTGTATTGATATTAAGTTTGAGCAAAATTGTATGTTCCGGGGAATAAGAAAACGTTCCGCTTTCCTTCCAGATACATACTGATTCAGCCCATCCAGGGTTGGTCTACAGATAAATCTTTTGGAACAGGAGTTCATAGTTTCTCAGGGCCACTTCCTGCTCCAGAAGATTTATAACCAGAAAAAAAAAGGTTGTGCGATTCCCAAAAGAATTGGACTGATGTGATATAGAAAAATGGAGCCCTTTGTAACCATGGAGCATTTTGGGATCTTCTAATTCAGATGTGTCTTCATTTTTAATTGGTGCAAAATTTTAATTATGTCATAAATCAATATAAATCAAAGGTGAATGGTCAGTTGACTTGAATTCTCGCTTGTCCCCTTCAGTGTCGGGATGCATTGACCACTCGGCAAAAGTTGATTGCCCAGGATTACAAAGTCAGCTACTCCTTGGCCAAATCCTGCAAAAGCGACCTGAAAAAGTACCGTTGTAATGTGGAGAATTTGCCTCGTACCCGGGAAGCCCGTCTCTCTTACCTGCTCATGTGCCTCGAATCTGCTGTGCACAGAGGTAGTGTTCATCCTTTTTGCTCTTTTGTCAAACCCTAATTTGTGAACAGAACAGAACATACCATATGTTCCGGCATATAAGATGACTTTTTAACCCCAAAACAAAAGAAAAAGCAACGCCATCAAGCAAAAATCTGCGCCGCCACCAGCCCAGATGCTGGCCTTTCAATCGATAACCTCGGCGCTCCTTGCCTGGGCATGTGGATGGATGAGCGCTGGGATGGCTTAGTAAAGTCTGGCTGGAGGTCTGGAGGAGGAAGGTGCTGAGCTCAAACTACGAAAGCCCGGCAGCACGGAGGCCTTCAGTTGGCTCGCGGGCGCCTGAAAGTAGGGGGTCGTCTTATACACCCAGTCACCTTATATGGTGGAATATATGGTAACAGAAATCTGTGGGTGCAGCCCTGGTCACTGAGATGCATGCAGAATCCTTAGATAGCACAGGAGAAAAACACATTAAATAATAATATATTTTTTAACAAGTGTAGCATCTGAAATGTAAAAAAAAAAAACTTCAGAATTTTTTTGCATGAAAATCATGTCAGTCTCTGGAATCTGAAGGAGAGGAAGCCACAGGGAATTGACATCCCCCTCTCCCCCAAAAGCCTGGAGTGACTATATGGCTGTACTCTAGAAAGTGCATTTAGTTTAGAAAAATCCTTGTAAATGGGTGAGTTTAAAAAAGCATACTGTTCTGATCCACTGTGTCGTTCTGGTTCCTTGCACCTGACGGGACAGATGTTGGCATTGGTCAACAAAACATTTTTATCAGCCATTGTCGGAAGTTTGGCTATTTAGGCTATTTAGAGTATTAAAACCAATGTTATACTTTGAATTTAATTTGGAGCCGGACTTCTGATTGTCCCTGAATTAATATGCATAGTGCTGACACCAAAGTTGGGAAACCTTTAGTGCAGCATTTTCAAACTTGGCAACTTTTAGATGTGTGGACTTAAGCCCCCAGGATTGTGGGAATTGAAATCCACAGAAAGCTTGAAACGCTTCTTTAGATCCATTCATAATCCTGCAGAATTGTGACCTTCAAAACAATCAGAGCTTGATCTAAAGACTATTAATAGTTAAAGAGAAACTGACTAAAGAGGCAGCTTTATTGAAGACTTTAAGCCAATATCCACTGTCTTTGTTGGGAAGTATATGCAAAGTCATCCATCAGAAGACAATTGTGAGTTTCGGGGCATGTTTGAGCAGCTCCGTCTCTTCAAAAAAAGAGACCAATTGTTTGCCCTCTTGGAGCTTCTGTTCATAGGAGAAAATAGTGGCAATAAATCATGTCACGATTAAAAGAGAGCTCTGTGGTCCTTGGAACATGGATTTGGGATGTTCGTGAGGTTAGAGACGGCTACAAAGCAATTTCTAGAGATGTTGGATTCCAGGTCAGGCAAATGGAGGAGCACCTTGTTATTCTTCTGAGGACAGATCTTCCAAGATCAAGGGGCCCAAAGAATCCTGAGAATAAAGGATCTACTGGCCCTTATGTTGCTTGATCTTTGTATTCATGAGTCTACCAACAGGGCAACACCGAAGAACAGTCTGCATAGGAAGATATTAAGGATAAAATCTCTACTTTTTCAGAAACTGCATTTCTGCCTGTCTCAGATTTGCCAAAGACCCCCTGAATGACCCAGCAGGCAGTTGGAACAATATTGTGTCGGGAGCTGGGACTAACAAAAGCAGACTTTTGAGCCTTAATGAGAAACGCTGTGTTTGGAGACAATGAAACATTACATTTCAATAAAAGTGCCTCACTCAACTGTGAAGCATGCCAGTGGGAGTATCATGGCTTGGGGCTGCTGTGCAGCTCTCGATGGCTGAGTGAGCAATTGATTCTGGATAATAACCAGCAAATTCTGCAGGAGAATGTCAGGCTGTATTTCTGTGAGATGAAGCTTACACAGATGTAAGTGATGCAGCACAACAACAATTCCCGGTGTTCAAATGAATCTGGCAGTTGGCTGGGCCAAAAGGGATTTTTGCATTTTGGGAGGGCAAGTTAAAGCCCTGACTTTTAACCCACCTGAGATGCTTGTAGTGTCACCTGACATGAGCAGCCATGCAAGACAAGCTCCAGATATCAACCAATCAAGGTATTTCTGTATGACCATACTACATCTATGCTAAAATGCAGGATTGCATCATTGCCAGTTGCAGGAAGTCTGTCCAGTAAGTAAATCTAAAATTTCACGCACTTTCCCCAACAAAGACAGTAGAAGTTGGTTTAGAGCATTTAATAAAAAAAGGGGCAGACTGAAAACAAAAACGTGTTCAGATATGTATGTGAGTAATTTAAAGCAACGCTCTTATTAGGAAAAGGTTCAAGCCTGAAAAAACTAAAAATGCCGATAGCTGGGTTGGTGCCTGCCTCAGCTCTATTCCTTTCACTCAGTCAAGTCATCCTTTTTTATCAGCTTTCTGATGCTGAAATTGGTGCATCCTATATATACCAAATGCAGCCATTTTTGGCCTCCCGAAGCTGAGGCGTTTTTGCCTTTCCCCAGCCTCCAGAAGCACTCTGCAGGCTTCAGCAGGGCTGGGGGAAGGCAAAAATGCCTCAATTTTTGTGAAAAATGGCCCATTTTTAGCAAAAATGGGGCTGTTTTTGCCTTCCCTGAGCCCTGCTGAAGCCTGCAGAGGGCTGCTGGGGGCTGGGAGAAGGCAAAAAAATTTTTTTTCTTAGTTACCTCTTCGAAACCTTGGTGCGTCTTATACACTGGTGCGTCTTATAGTCCGAAAAAATATGATAAATGTAAAATTTCCAAGTGGAAAATCCCTTTCCCAATTTTTGTTATTGCAACAAGAGTGTCTATGTAATGCACGAGTCCCAGCCAGAGCAATTCTTCTGATGTGCCATTCCAACAATCCAAGGCCCATGATGACTTGTTCATTGCTGGGATTCTATTCCACCTTCCTTGAGTCTCCTCTGATTTGTCCTAGGCCGGCAGGTAAGCAGCGAATGCCAGGGAGAAATGCTGGACTACAGGCGGATGCTGATGGAGGACTTCTCCCTGAGCCCAGAAATCATCCTCGGCTGCCGCACTGAGATCGAGCACCATTGCTCGGGGCTGCATCGAAAGGGCCGCACTCTGCACTGCCTGATGAAAGTGGTTCGGGGAGAGAAAGGCAACTTGGGGGACAGCTGCCAACATTCAGTAAGCTTTGCATGGGGTGGGGGAGTCTTCACCTGCAATTTCCTCACAGGGGGATGCCCTGTTTGGTGCTTGCTGGATTTTAGCATCTTGGGCATAATCTTTTCCGGCTTCTGTGCAGAAAGCAGTGGGCTGTTTGGAAGGAACTCTTCCCATTAAAGCAACAATCATTCAACTTTGCCACTTTGCAGACTGGCTGAGGGGAGGATGATCTTTCTCTCTCTCTCTCTCTCTCTCTCTCTCTCTCTCTCTCTCTCGCTCCCTCTCCCTCTCCATCTCTCCCTCTCCCCCCCCTCTCTCTCCATCTCTCCCTCTCTCGCTCTCCCTTCTTTATTCTCCCTCTCCTTCCTTCCATAACATAGGTAGTCCTCGACTTATAACCACAATTGAGGTTGATACGCCTGCGTCTGCCAGAAACTGGAAGACCAGTTGGTGTTCCGGTTTTCGGCACGCCAGCATGTGCATGTGCGTTCCGGTTTGGCCACTCAGTGCCAAAAAGGTTCCCCATCACTGATCTATACCAAACATAAAAACCAGGAGCAGCTAGCCTGCATTCATTCATTCATTCATTCTCTCTCTCTCTCTCTCTCTCTCTCTCTCTCTCTCTCCCTCCCTCCCTCCCTCCCTCCCTCCCTCCCTCCCTCCCTCCCTCCCTCCCTCTCTCTCTCTCATACACACACACACACACACACATACACACACACACACACACGAGGCACACAGACACACACACACGGACGGCTGTGTGAATGTGGTAGCTTAGGTTCAGGGTATGTTCCCTTGGTTCTGCTCCATGTAGCCGCCACCTCTCCTATTCCGGTGCATACATTATCTTTCTGGCACAGTATTTCCATTCGGTATTTCCAAATACATCCTAGTTGCAGGAATTAACAACGATAAAAGGGAGCAACATTAATCTTTTATCACTGCTTTCTCCCTCTTCTTCAATAACAGACTCTTAGTCTGCCAAGAACTTGCTGGTTGTACATAAAAGGAGGGCCCTGATCATTTTATGTTTCCAGCTGGGGAAGGATAAACAGAATCAAGATTAAAGAAAGGAAGCCAAAGAATTGTGTGTCTGAAATGAAAACTTCCTCCTGCTTCGGTGTGTTGTACCTTGGGTGACGAGAGCAGTAGATTTATTTCCCAGACAGACACAGATGATGCTGGTGTCCCCTGCAGGCTTCCATTGTTGGGTACACACCTCTGTTGGATAGGTGCATTAGTGCAAGGAAGTTGGTGGTTTGGTACCTTACGACTGTCCAGATTTTCTGGATAGGTTTTCATTCAGGTACTTTGCAACATATCAGCTGGGAAAGGAGTGGCTGGGATGCAGCTCGGCTGATCCCCTTTGGCCACCCTTCCTGGCAGCACTTGGGTTTTCAGGAAGAATTTTGCTTCCAAAGAATTAGGGAACTCTTTTAGCTTGCGAGGATTTGGAAAGATTGTGGTTTGATTGCAGTGCCAAGTCCACAACGAACAGGTGGCTGAATCGAGAAGTAGAATGTTCAAAGCTGACATTGTTTTCCTTAGAAAACTGTCAAGTGATAAGGCTTTTTAAATAAAAATCTGCTTCCTTACAAGAACCTTTTACTGAATTCCTTTCTTTCCAGGAACGGGTAATAGGATGCCATAAGCTTTGAGATTTCTTCAGAACTGCACTCAGATTAGCTTTTTTGGGAAACTGGCCATCTTGCTGTTAATGTTGCACTGTATTAAACTGGAATGTCAGTATGTTTTCTATAATTTGGGTCCGGTGGCTTATATTTTGCTTTCTTCTCATCCCAAATGAAATAACTAAGAGCACTAAATTCCTAGGCTGTCATTCACCTCAAACATCCTTTACTTGAAAGCTGTTTCAGATTTGGGAGGTTGCAACTTGCATTCATGAGTGGAATTGGTGGGGGGGGGGGGAAGACCACCGTCCTAGAGTGCCCAGCACAGCTTCGCCCTGCCCACCTGCCTTGTCAGTTCTAGGAAGAGAAAAAGACCCAATGCAACTAAGGTGGTTCTGGTTGTTCTCATTGAGATTAATCTTAATTGCATAATGAGTGTGGTAGAGTGTAGTCTGGATTCCAGAAGGGCGGGGCTGCTTTCCAAAAGGCAAGGGAAGGGTTGTTCGGGGAGAGTTAAGGCTCCTTCCTGGTGATTCTTAAGAGTATATCTATAGTAATACAAGTAGTTGTTTTCGTTTGGTAAGTTTTCCGTCTATAGGTGAGGAATAATAACTGCTCAGAAGTAACTCCACATGGAATGGAATAGAATAGAAATGTGGAATAGAACAGAACAGAACAGAAATATGAAATAGAATAGAATAACTTTATTGTCACTTTGAATATTACACTAATTGGCATACATTAAAAATGAAATCTAGTTGCATACAGCTCTTAAAGGGTCACCACCTCCAATTTTACACTACATAAAGATTGCAAGATAAATACATAAATGCAAAATTATGTATATACCTACATATATTATATGACATGCAGAATAGCCACATTTGTCTTGGTTCCTGGGGCCTGACAAAGGGGATGGTACTTTGGGTCGCAAATGCCTGGATCTTGAGATGTTGTGGGGTAGCCTGACCCTTTGCCTGCCTGACTTCAAGTTTCCTGCTGCAAATGAAAGAGCAGAACTACAAAAAGTCGGGTGTCTTACCTAGTCCAAAGTCCAGCCGTTTGCTCTTGATTGGGTTGGGCTGGAAAAACCCTTTGCCCAAAGCCACCTCTCCTTTGGGGGGGGGGGCTATGGGCCACGTTGAAGTTGCAAGGAATGGGTGACATCCATGCTTCAGAATCATGGCCTCCTGGATTTAACTGGTGGCGAGACAGCTGCTTGTCCCAATGAGGATTCTGGATCTTAACTTTTGTTTCTTCTCCCTCCTTCAGCTTCAGACGCTGATCCAGGAGGTGGACCCTGTGGCGGATTATCGTATCGATCGAGCTTTGAACGAAGCCTGCGAGTCAGTGATCCAAACGGCCTGCAAGCACATCCGTGCCGGAGATCCCATGTAGGTGGCCAAGCCCTGCCCTTTTTTGCCCGCACATGTTTCTTTGGGGTGAGAGGGACCCACAGAGAAAGGGACGGATTCCAGGTGGTCTCTTGCAGAGGGAAGATTTGGACTAAGAAAGATTAGAAGAGATTGGTGCTGTGATGATTGTGATTGTGGCCCTTGTGACCTCTAGGCTGGAATACTGCAATGTGCTCTACATGGGGCTGCCCTTGAAGAGCATCCGGCGACTTCAGCTAGTCCAGAATGCGGCCGCGCGAGTGATTGTGGGTGCACCTCGGTTCGCCCACATAACACCTATCCTCCGCGAGCTGCGCTGGCTACCTGTTGATCTCCGGGTGCGCTTCAAGGCGCTACTTACCACCCACAAAGCCCTTCATGGTAGTGGATCTGGGTACTTGAGAGACCGCCTCCTGCCAATTACCTCCTCGCGACCCATCAGATCGCATAGATTGGGCCTCCTCCGAGTTCCATCTGCCAGTCAGTGTCGACTGGCAACCACGCGGAGGAGAGCCTTTTCAGTAGCAGCTCCGACCCTTTGGAACGATCTCCCCGTGGAGATTCGTACCCTCACCACCCTCCAGACCTTCCGCACAGCCCTCAAGACCTGGCTATCCCGTCAGGCCTGGGGTTAAAGATTATAATCCATCCCCGCCCGAATGATGAATGTTGCTTTATTCTTTTAATTATGTACTGTCCTATATGTCATTGTATGTATCCCCCTCCTACATAAGTTGTAAGCCGCCCTGAGTCCCCTCAGGGAAAAGGGCGGCCTATAAATAAACTTATACAATACAATACAATGATACGTTAATGGCATCTTCCTGGCCATTTCTACATCCCTCACTTATCAAGGAAATAAACCATCTTCTTCTGATTCAGAGCGGGTAGTGGTAAAATTTGAAGAAAGCCTCTGAGGGATAAAATGGGCTGGGATTTGTATAATTTTATTCTACATTTAGTCCTTGAGTTACGATCACAATTGAGCCCAAAGTGTATCTTGCTAAGCGAAACATTTGTGAAGGGAGTTTGTCCCATTTTACGACTTTTCTTGCCACAGTTGTTAAGCGAACCACTGCATTTATTGTTAAATGAATCTCGATTCCCCATTGACTTTGTTTGTCAGAAGGTCACAAAATCTGACCACATGACTCCAGGACAAGGCAATGGTCATAAATTGAACCAGTTGCCTAGCATCCAAATTCTGGTCATGTGACCATAGGGATGCTGCAGTGCTCGTAAGTGCAAAAAACAGCCAAGGGCAACTTTTTTCAGTGTCGTGCTGTTGTACCTTTGAACGGTCACTAAATGAACTGTTGTAGATTGAGGATTACCTCCCTTTCTGCCTATCTTGTTAAAAGAAACTGGGAGATTCTGATTTTTAGAGGCAATTGGTTGCCAAGAGAAGAGAGATGCGGGGATTTTAATGCCGCTTCAAGTTGGTGTTGCGGATAAGCAATATAGGGAAAGGGTGGACCAGAGAGAGACCTTCATCTAGAGAAGGCTCTGTGGTTGCAATGGGCAGCCAGTTTGTGGGCAGGTTGGTTCGCCTGCCTGCCTGCCAGAGGCTGGCGGTTAGTAGGACCTAATACAAGAGTGTCAGAGATGCTGTATTTGCAAGGGCAACAACGGAAAGGAGGGCGGATGAGGAGGGAGGAAGAAAGGGTAAAACAGAGAAAGCAAGGGTGGGGAACCTAGAATAGGAGAGAGGATAAGAAGGATTAGAAGGGAGGAGGAGAGGGGAAGAAGAAAGGAGGAAGGAGAGGAGGAAAGAAGGCAGAGAAGGGAGGTTGAGAAGATGGAAGGAGCAAGGTTGCTGCAAGATAAGATGAAGGCACGGGGCAGCAAGAACTGAATTGTGTGTGTGTGTGTGTAAAAATAAATATAGAGACTAATAATGAATAGACAAATGTTAAATAGCAACTATAAAATGTATATGTGTGAATGAACTTGAAATGAAAAAATAAACTTTTTTTAAAAAAAGAAATGCTGTAGTTGCGGTCTTAACTTTTCTCTTTCTCCTGTAGGATTCTTTCTTGCCTCATGGAGCACTTGTACACAGAGAAGATGGTGGAGGATTGTGAACACCGGCTCTTAGAGCTTCAGTACTTTATTTCACGGGATTGGAAGTGAGTGCACGGGGAAGGGGCGTTGAGGCGCTTTGCTTGTGACTCTGAGACTTCCTACCTGGTCCATGGCTGCTGTGGGGAGCCAAGCCACCCAGAAATCTCACGCTGATGCTCTTTGGGCCCTCCTAGGTTGGATTCCGTCCTCTACCGTAAGTGCCAAGGAGATGCCTCTCGACTTTGTCACACTCATGGTTGGAATGAAACAAGCGAGATTATTCCTCCCGGAGCCATCTTCTCCTGCCTATACAGACACGCTTATCGCACAGAAGAGCAGGGAAGAAGGGTAGGTATTATCCCATCATCTTCTTGACACATCTTGGTGCTTCTCAGAGAATAAATAGGCTTTGGGAGCATGCAGTGGGTTTAGTTCCTGAAGTACCATATTTTTCAGAGTATAAGACGCATCTTCCCCCCCCCCCCCAAAAGAGGGTGAAAATCTGAGGGCATCTTATACACTGAATACGGCATTTCTGGCCTCTCGAAACCCCACTCCCTTTGCAAAAATGGACGTGCATAGGCTTTGGGAGACTTGTAGAGTGCTCCTGGCAGCTGGGGATGGCAAAAGTGAGCAAAAAATGGGCCATTTTTGCTCGTTTTTGCCCCCTCCCCAGCCCCCAGGAGCACTCTACAAGCCTCCCAAAGCTTCTCCATGCCTTTCCCCCCCCCCCCTGCAAAAAAATGAGCCATGCAGAGGGTTTAGGAGGCCTGCACAGTGCAAAAACTTTTTTTAAAAAAATTATCTCTTCAAAATCACGGAGCATCTTATTCTCCGAAAAATATGGTAGTCTTTGAATGTTCCTAAAGGAGAAACTGAGCAGAAGGTCTGGGAACATCTGGGAAGAGAACGCAGTGTTTTGCTGGACTAGTTGCTTGGATCTTTACACCAGCCTTCTTGGCTGGGAAGCTCCATGTGCATATTAGGATGTTCATGGGAAAACCTACAGATTTTTATTTTCCTTGCCTCTATAATGAGGCAAGGATCCACCGGAAGGAGGTCAAGAGCTGTTAGTCCCTGGGAGAGACTTCATAATGCAATGTACTTCCATATCAGAGGATCCCAGATTCAACCTTGGCATCCCAGGTTCAACCTTAGCATTCAGGGAAGCCTACTAGCACCAAAATGGAAGGGGGGGGGTCGTGCATGCATGCGGGGTGGGCATTGGATTATGGATATCTGCACGCACGCTATTACATGCACGCATGCACTTTTGGCACCCAAGGGGAAAAAGGTTCACCATCACCGCTGTAGAGTCATCTGGATTTAACAAACCCAGATGACTCTACAAGTAGACTCTACAGACCTTTTGCAATTAGAGATTGGGTGTGGGGACAAAAAAGTTGGAAAATTGTATTTTACCCATTTTACGGGAAGATCTCTCTCCCGATGTTACAGAGGAGTAACTGAAATTGTGGGAGGGGAAAAGATTTGGCAGACTGTTGCTCAGCTGTGGAGGTGGGTTTGATCAATTTTTTCTTGTACCAATAACACCTTGGTTACATCATTTTCTTGCAATGTGCTTGAGATCTGGGGAAACTGAACCATAACTGCCTCCAAGAAAGAATGGATTTTTGAAATGAGATTGTGGCATTTTGTAGATTAAAAAAAAATCATACAGTCAGCTTTATAGAAGAAACTTATAAAAGACCAGAGGATTAATGGAGCATCTCTTATATTCCTTCCCTGCTTCCTTCCCCAATAAATTTGGCTATATTTAACTTAGTCTTAATTTTTTAGAACATTAGTTTCAATCTGATTTTTGTATTGTCCATTAGTTGAGTCTTCTGCTGATATATGACTTTATTTTCTATAAATAGACAGTTTATCTAGCCATGTAATGTTTGTGAGACTTCTCGGTGTAAACAGCCTCCTAAATGTAAGATAGAAAATCTGGAATTCTGAGCACTTCGATACAAGCACAAATTAGAGATTGGATCTATTTTTAGCTACCTACAACAAGAATTGCAGCTTGACCCAATTGATTCAGTTGCTGCCTTCTGATGGTTTATTTAAGTACTTTCTGATTAAATAAACATTTGAGCTATTCAAATATCAATGAAAGTAAGAATTGGAAGGGGACTGCAAAAAAAGGAAGACTCAGAAGAGACAATGTTTTGACCTGGTACTGGGTTTGGCCAAGAACAGCTGGAGAATTGGTGTCTGCTTCTGGAAGAAAAACACAATTTTTTTGAGTGGGTGGGTTTGTTCATCAGAAATGTCCATATCCGTCTTTCGTAGTTATCCCGAGAATGCAGAGCGGAAGTACAGCGAATTCTTCATCAGCGCGCTTTGGATGTGAAACTAGATCCAGCCCTTCAAGACAAGTGCATGATAGATTTGGGGAAGTGGTGCAGTGAGAAAACAGAAACTGGACAGGTAACTGTGGCATTCATTCTTTTCAGAATTAGATTAGATTAGACTAGACTGGAATTGTTATATTTGGGGGCTAAGCAGTGGTAATTACCTGAAAATATCTCGACTTTTAAATAATGTGTCAATATAACTTTTCTTCAGGTTTAGAATATGAGCATTTCTGTAACCTACTGCTTTGAATAGAAACCTGATTGCTTGTGGGGCCATGTGTTGGTTGAAGAGAATTTGTACAAGTTTGAAAGCGTGCAAATGAAAGTAAATTAATAGGTACCCCTTGAGTGGGAAGGTAACAGCATTCCATACACCTTTGGCATATAGCTATTGTGGCCACATGACCAGGGAGATTGTCTTCGGACATCACTGGCTCCCTTGGCCAAGAAATGGAGACGAACACCATGCCCTGGAATTGGACAGAACTGGCAGGGAAACCTTTACCTTTACTGTACATAGTAGAAAAATAGCACAGTTGACAAGAGAACTGACTCCAGCAACCAGGACAGGGAGGCGATCACACAGATACTATTTCGTATTTTGAATACTGTCCTTGCTGTTTTTACAGTGCAGTTAATACTACAGGTGGTGTTTGGTTAGCAGCCACCCATTCCGCAACCACATAAAATTAGAATGGTGCGAGATGAGTCGTGGTTAGGACCTGTTCTCAAAATTCTGGTCATTGCTGTCACACAATTGTAATCTGCATGCTTGGCAACCAGCTTGCGCTTATGAGAGTTGCGACATCTGCAGTCAGGTGATTGCAATTTGCGACTTTCCCTGCCAGATTGCCCCAAGCCAAATCAATCGTCAATTCAGCAGGAAGTAATAAGGAAAGGGGAGTTGTGAGATTGCTGGTCAAGAAACAGGTTGGCTACGTTTTTAAATTGTTAAGGGTGTTTGAAATTATGGATGTTAAGGGAAAATGTTGGTGCAGGGGTGGGCAACTCTGGCAAAATTTGGGACCCGTGTACTTCAGTTCTCAGAATTTCTGAGCTGGCTGAAGAGACCCCAAAGAAGGAACTTGGTGGCAACCCTGGAGAAGAGAATTCGGGTTGATTGTTTTGTCTTTTGACATTCCTTCAGCATGTTAATGTAGACTTTTTAATGGAGAAAGAAGAACCTCAAAGCAGGAGATGTTTGGGGCTCTTTTTCATAAGAGGTTTCTCTAAACGGATTTTATTATTCAGCATAATGAGTATTTGAACAAAGCGGGGAACGTTTTCTTCAATCGCTTTTTCATGCGACCTTATCCTGCCTTCCTTCCAAGGAGTTTGATGAAGGGGAGATTGGTTTTGGCACTTGCTCCTTACAGGTAGACAGTTAAAAGGCAACATGCATACTTGAGTGAAGATTGGCTGCCCAAAAGCTGTTTACCCCAGCAAGGCCAATTGCTTAATCAGCCAGAGAAATAAGAAACGAAGTAAAAGATTCAGAACCAGAAATATTGTAATCTAGTTAGGAAATACGTGCATATTAGAATGAATAAACCAAGCACATTTCATATGTTATGCAAGAATTAGTTTTAGCATTGGGCATTAATAAACTGACTGAGTTGGAAGGGACCTTGGAGGTCTTCTAGTCCAACCCCCTGCCTAGGCAGGAAACCCTATACCGTTTCAGACAAATGGCTATCCAGTCGCTTCTTAAATCTCCAGTGTAAGAGAACCCCAATTTCTGGAGGCAAGCCATTCCATTGATTAATTGTTCTAACTATCAGGAAATCTCTTCTTAGTTCTAGGTTGCTTCTCTCCTTGATTAGTTTCCATTCATTGCATCTTGTTTTAACTTCAGGTGCTTTGGAGAACAGCTTGTGTCCTCTTCTTTGAGGTAGCTAGTCAGATATTGGAACGCTGCTATCATGTCACCACTATTCCTCCTTTTCATTAGACTAGGCCAGGGGTGTCAAACTCCATTGTCATGTGACATATTACGACTTTTGTCGTGATTTTGCTAAAATGGAAGTGGGCATGGCCAGCGTGTGATGGCACTTGGCCTGCGGGCCGTGAGTTTGACACTGCTAGATTAGATGTATCCAATTCCTGCAATTGTTCTTCATATGTTTTAGTCTCCAGCCCCCTAATCATCATTTTTGTTGGTCTTCCCTGCACTCTTTACTGAATCTCAACAGCTTTTTTATATTGTGTCGACCAAAACTGGATGCGGTATTCAAGGCGCTAGAAAGTAGTATCAACACTTCACGATATCTTGATTTTGTCCCTCTGTTAATGCAGCTTAGAACTGTGTTGGCTTTTTTGGTGGCTGCAGCACACTGCTGGCTCATATTTAAGTGGTTGTCCACCAAGATTCCTAGATCCCTCTTACAATTACTGCTATTAAGCCAGGTACCGTCTACTCAGTACCTGTGCATTTGGTTTTCCTTGCCTAGGTGTAAAACCTTACTTTCTTCTTTGTTTTAAGCCAAGTATTTGTAGCTAAAAGAATGACCAGCTGAGAGACCAGTGGTATTTCAGAGGGGTGTGAATCTTAGCTTTCTTACTTCAATGCAACCTGGAGCAATAATTATGACTTATTAGATCAGGATTTATATTTGTCAGAAAAATGATATATAACACCATTGCTAAAATCCATAGCAGAATCCTGGGGATATTTTTGTGGGCATTCATGTCTTCTTGTTGTTGTTTTTTATGTGCAGGAACTCGAATGTCTACAAGACCATCTGGATGATCTGGTAACTGAATGCAGAGACGTTGTTGGAAACCTTACAGAGCTGGAATCTGAGGTGAGGTCACTCTTTCAAAAGAGAAAGCTCCACTATTCTGTGACGCTTAACACTGAGTCATTGTTAATGGATTGCAAACTATGCTTTATCTCCCAGTGTTTAGAATGAGTAGACCTTGAGAAATAACCAAAGGCTGCTATCCCTGGGAATCATGGCAGTCAGGCAGACAAATCTATTAACAAATCAGCAAGGTCTGGCTAGCCTTTGCCTTCGACCCTTTCCAATCCAAAATGAGAAATTATGTGAAGAGACTTGGTTCAGTATCTGTCCATCAGTGCCATACTGCTAAATAAAAAAATCCAGAAAGGAATGGGAACCAAACTCGGCATGGTAGACGAAGTCAGGAAAAAAAATCTGAATTCCAAAGTGGGATGAATCCAGTTTCTGGCTGTGGAGAAAAAATAGAATTCCAGGAGTCATGCTCTGCATGTTTTCCTTACCTTGTTTATGATAATTTGTATATCTATACATTAGATGTTTGTTGAGTGATTCCTTCTTGCTGAGAAATCAGAGGCTGATGCAGATTCTTAGCAAAAATATTAAGTGGCTTCCAGGGAGGGACTTCTTTGATTGAGTAAGCAGAGAGAATTAAGTGGAGGAGACTCCATTTCCCCACCTCAAGCTTGACATACATACTTCACTTAATCCAAGTGCCTGAGAAGAAACTATCAGTGGTGCCTTAAGCAACTTAAGTGAAAAAGAAAGGACAGGACAAATTGGGATGTGCAAGGCTTGTGATATGTATGTATGAGCTGACCTGGAAAAAGGGGGCATTTATTTGCAGTCAGTGGAAATGTAATATTTGCACAGGCTGCAATGTTTACTGAGATGCTTAAGGAAAAGTAGTGGGATTGGCACAGATGTCCAGATATCCTCTCATAAAGTAGAATGAAGAAGCATTAGATTACACAGAGGAAATGCTACAAGAGGGCCTGGGGGAGAAAGCAATTTTTTATAAAAAGAGAATCAAAAGGGAAACTCAGTGGATGAAAGGAACTTCCTTATCCAGTTGTGCAGGAAAACAAAGAGATGTTATGGGAATGGGAAATAAGATGGTTTTAAATTCTTAGGACAAATGAACTAAGAAGGTAAAGGTTCCCTCACACATATGTGCTAATCGTTCCCAACTCTAAGGGGCGGTGCTCATCTCCGTTTCAAAGCTGAAGAGCCATGGTCATGTGGTTGACATGACTAAATGCTGAAGACGCACAGAATGCTGTTACCTTTCCAACCAAAGATGGTTCCTAATTTTCTACTTGCATTTTTACATCCTTTCGAACTGCTGGATTGGCAGAAGCTGGGACAAGTAACTGGAGCTCACTCGATTAGGCGGCACTAGGGATTTGAACCACCAAACTGCCGAATTGCCAACCTTTCTGATTGACAAGCTCAGCGTCTTAGCCACTGAGCCACCGCATCCCACTTAAATGGGAGTATAGGATAGCATTATTGTCATTTCTGGTACCCCCTTGCAATACTTATGGGCTGGTAACTATTTAATCGTCATTTGAATTGCCGGTATTGGAAGCAGAAGTATAAGCAGAAAATATCTAAGAGCATCGTTTGTGTTAAAAATTGGGCATGACCTAGAGTGAACTGACTGGTTTCTGGATTCCTCTGACAGGACATCCAGATAGAAGCTTTGCTGATGCGAGCATGTGAACCCATCATCCAGACCTTCTGCCATGTAAGTGATTCTTTCCCCTCATAGTTTTGGCCACATTAATGTAAAGTCCTTTCCCATTAAGTCAGGGATATCCAGACCTGGGAACTTTAAGACTTGTGGACTTAAACTCCCAGAATTCCCCAGCCAGCCATGCTGGCTGGGGAATTCTGGGAGTTGAAGTCCACAAGTCTTAAAGTTCCCAAGTTTGGACACCCCTGCATTAGGCGATACTTCTCCTGATGCCCTTCCTGTTAAATGTTCCTTCTTGGAATCTCTGTAAAATGCAAATGTTCTGCTCCTGCTGATTGTCATCAGTTTGCACAATCAGATGGCCTCCAATATATTAGAGATGGGGATTCTGGAAATTGCAGTCACTTCCTATCTGCAAGGAGCCATACTGGAAAAGTCGGGTCAGGATAGATGCTTTTTTTTTTTCAGATTCCAGGATTTTGTTAGCTGCCTCTGTTATAAGTTATAACCTTTATTGTCATTGTACATATATACAGCGCAATTGATTTAGCCTCTGCAAAATAGAAAACAGCATGAATAATATATAAACTGGTCCTTAGACAAGTAATTAGGGAGAAACCAGTCATATGTTTCCCTGTATGCATGGAGTGATTGTAGTTGTATTTAGGAGTCTGACAGTCCATGGATAAAAGCTATTTTTTAAAATCTGTTTGTCCGGCTGGCTATACTTTTGTATGTCTTCTGCCTGATGGTAAAAGTGAGAAAAGACACCGACCAGAATGTGAATCGTCCCTAAATATCTTCCCTACTCTGCTGAATCAATGAGAGTTGGCGATGTCAGCCAGTGGTGTTAGGGGGCAACCAATGGTTTCTTGTGCCAAATTAATCACTCTCTGTAGTGCTGAAAGAAAATTAATGGAATTATTGCAAAGGAATTGCGGGTGAAAGAGTCCTATATTTTTATTTCCTACTTCTAAACCGCCCAACTCCTTCAGAGTATATGTATTGTAACATCTGAGGGAATGTTGTGAGTAAGGAGCTGCAGTGTAGTAAAATGCCCTGCCCCTGTTCCTACTTGCCTGCCTAACAGAGAATAAAACATGTAATTTGCAGTCTTGTAGCGATCACTTGGGTACCAAAAAGGTGGAGTTAGAAGAGCAGGCAGATGGTGGAGAATCGGATGCCTGGGGCCATCCTCCTTGTTACATCAGTTTCCTCTCAACCTTCCAGACCCTCTTCCCCCTTGAGAAAGGGATTTCTTTCTTTGAGAACGTAATTGAAAAGGTTTGTTCAGCACTGAGTTGTAAGCCGCCCTGAGTCCCCCCAGGGAAAAGGGCGGCCTATAAATAAACTTTTTCAATTCCAATTCCAATTCCACTGGCCAAAGTTTCTCACGATGGGGGATGTTTGTCAGAAGGTGGAGGCGAGACTCCGGAAGCGCTGCTCTAGTGCTGTCCTTAATCATGGAGCCAAGCGAAACCGGCATTTTGGAATAGAATGAAGTAATTACACGTAGTCCTTGACTTACAATGGTTCATTTAGTGACCAAAGTTACAACGGCACTGAAAACAGTGACTTATGGCCATTTTTCACATGTGATCATTGCAGCATCTCCATGGTCATGTGATTTACATTCAGATGCTTGGCAACTGGGTTCATATTTATGACGGTTGCACCGTCCCCGGGGACACGTGGCCATCTTTTGCGACCTTCCAACGAGCAAAGTCAGTGAGGAAGCCAGATTCACTTAACAACAGTGTTACTAATTTAACAATTGCAGTGATTCACTTAACAACCGTGGCAAGAAAGGTCATAAAATAAAGCAAAATTCACTTAACAAATGTTTCACTTAGCGACAGAGGTTTTGAGCTCAATTCTGGTCATAAGTCAAAAATTACCTTTATGCCAGAAAGAGTTTCAAATGTTACTGTGCATAGACTTTCAACCTTATATAGGAACTGACTTTTAATTTTCATTCCCCTGTCCCTGTGGGGTTTGAGTAGCATTTAATGAGGCAATTTGGCTGTATGGAAACATATGTCACAGAGAGGAGGGGGGCCAAGTTACTTTCCAAGGCACCCGAAGGCCAGACAAGGAATAATGCATGGAAACTGACCAAGGAGAGATTCAACCTGGAAATAAGGAGGAATTTTCTGACAGTAAGAATAATCAACCAATGGAACAGAAGTTGCCTTCAGAAGTTGTGGGAGCTTCATCCCAAGAGGCTTTCAAGAAGAGAGTGGACTGCCCTCTGTCAGAAATGGTGTAAGGTCTCCTGTTTGAGCAGGGGGTTGGAGTAGATGACCTACAAGATCCCTTCCAACCCCGTTATTCTATGTTCTATATAAAATTTTATCCTGCTTGTACTACACCTTTCCTCAGTTTGCTCTCCTCATGATGTGCACTGGGTTGCA
Organism: Thamnophis sirtalis; assembly: GCF_051295495.1. NCBI lineage: Eukaryota > Metazoa > Chordata > Lepidosauria > Squamata > Natricidae > Thamnophis > Thamnophis sirtalis. Next base: position 25,981,908 of record NW_028261394.1, on the reverse strand, counting down.
ACTTTAAATGCCCTTGGCCGCAGCCGGTTGGCAGTGCCAGGTGCGAATGGAATTAGCGGTTGATGTGCTGAGTTGAGGAAATACGACTCAACTAGATTGTTCTGGGGCCAAGACTGGCTATTCCTCCCTCACCTTCTAAGATGACAGTTGAGTTCAAGCAGACCCCTTGAGACTTTTCCAAGTTATGATTTATGCCTTCCTTAATTTGATGGCGGAAGCTGCCGAGAAGGGAGTGAGTTTCTGCCAGACAGTCATTACATGCCCCTAATTGTTCTATCTCCCCTTCAGGAAATGGCAGACAACCAAATTGACTCAGGAGACCTCATGGAGTGTCTGGTTCAAAATAAACATCAGAAGGAGATGAATGAGAAGTGTGCAGTTGGAGTTACGCATTTCCAGCTAGTGAGTACAGCCATTTGATTCGTTTATTCCCAGCTGTTTGTATGTTGCTGATTCTAACAACTCCAGGGGACTGATTATATATATCACTGTAAAAGCACCCGTGAAATACTAGTAAAAATAATATGCTTTTAACTACTGGCATCACTTGGAAGCTATTCCTGCCCAATTGCTGCTGTCTTAAAAAGGACAGCCCTCTCCGTTTTTCTAGAAACCTCAGAGTACATTCTGCTGGAGAGCCAGCTGTTCTAAAGCAGTGGTCTCCAACCTTGGCAACTTTAAGACCTGTGGACTTCAACTCCCAGAGTTCCTCAGCCAGCAAAGCTGGCTGAGGAACTCTAGGAGTTGAAGTCCACAGGTCTTAAAATTGCCAAGGTTGGAGACCACTGTTCTAGAGAAGGGGAAGAGCTGCCATTTTTCCCCAAAAGTTTTTTAATTTTTATTCTCTTATATATAGTTATAGGTATACATTCACATAGTTATTGTTCTTATTTATCTTTATCACTTTTACATATTTGTTTTTCCATATAAAGAGTTAAAATATACATTCTGGGTTGATTTTCTTATCACCCCATACGCCTATTTTGTATTATCACCATCCTATTTTTTCTTTTCTTTTCACCCTCCCTTCCTTCCTCCTCTCCTTTCCCTTTCCTACTTCCCTTACCTCTCCCCTACCCCTCTCTTCCTCTTCCCCCTCCTACCCTCTCTCCTTCTCTTTCTGTCCCCTACCTCCTTCCTCTCCTTTCCTCTTCCTTCCTTCCTCCTCTCCTTTCCCTTTCCTTCTTCCCTTACCTCTCCCCTACTTCTCTCTTCCTCTTCCTCCTCGTACCCTCTCTCCTTCTCTTTCTGTCCCCTACCTCCTTCTTCTCCTTTCCTCTTCCTTCCTTCCTCCTCTCCTTTCCCTTTCCTTCTTCCCTTACCTCTCCCCTACTTCTCTCTTCCTCTTCCCCCTCGTACCCTCTCTCCTTCTCTTTCTGTCCCCTTCCTTTCCTTTCCTCTTTCTTCTTTCTCTCCCTTTCCCTCTCTTCTCCTCTCTTCCGTTCCTTTTCTGTTGTTGTGGTTATCTCTTTTTCAACTCTGAACTGGTGTATTTTCGTGATAGTATTCCCGCAAACCCTGTTATAATTTTATGTTTATCCTTTCCTATTCCCTTTTCTTCATTATCATATCCTAACTATTTCACCCCCCCCCATATCTCATTTTTGAACATATACTTATATATTAATACTTTCTTTTCTATTTCCCCACTTCTTCCCCCACTGAAGGGGAACTGCCACTTTAAGCTCATCCCTGGGTCCCAACTCCCCAGTTTTTTTCAGGATGGGTACCTGGAGCATCCTGTCCCTGCTCGACGATGTAGGGCAGGCAGATTTTCCGTGATCTAAAAAGGCTAAGCCAAAAAGAATTTGAGCGTTGCCAGGGCAAAGAACCAGACAGGCCCCCTTCTTCCAAATGGACAGGATCGCCCAGTGAATAGAAAGTGGGCTCCTTGTGCTCCCTTTCCTCAAGGCTTCCTGGCTTCCTTGTAATGATTATTCTCTCCATAAATGCATCTCCTTCCAGATGGCCATCCGTTATTTCCATGGCTGTTAATTGGAGTCTGGCCAACCACATGCTTCTCATCATCCGCATAGGAGTTGTGGTCCTACCGCTCTCCACCAGAACGTTGCTAGACTGGAGGGAGACATTCAGGGGAGTTGAGGACTGATAACTGCACACTTTTTTTTTTTTTGTTCAGATCCAAATGAAGGATTTCAGGTTCTCCTACAAATTTAAAATGGCCTGCAAGGAAGATGTGCTGAAGTTGTGTCCCAACATCAAGAAAAAGTACGTCTGTTTGTTTTCCTCTGTGGGTTAGTGGGGCAGCCTAGTTGGCCTTTCCTCTGGTCTGTGGGGAAACATCATGCTTCTTTCTTCTGTAGGGTGGACGTGGTGATCTGCCTGAGCACCACGGTGCGCAATGATACCCTGCAGGACGCCAAAGAGCACCGGGTTTCTCTGAAGTGCCGCAAGCAGCTGCGGGTGGAGGAGCTGGAAATGGTAAACAGGCCTGGCTGCTTGTCGGTCCGGCACAGGCTTCTCGGGGAATGTGGTGGGACGTGGGTTAAAAGCACAGACCGCCACTCATTGCTTATGGGTTTTCCCCTAGTTATCTTTTGCCGAGTTTGTGTTCCACGCTGGTGCCTTGCCACAAGGAAGCAGTCTTCTTGGGTGCCCAGGGTGCCATTGTGTTGCCCAGTCTGATCCCACCAATCTCAGCATCTTTTCTTGGCAGGTTTTGGAGTAAAGGCTGGGGCCGAACTCAGATTCCTCCTGGAAGACAACTGAGGAGAGCTCAGCTCTAAATAATGCTTTTGTGTTGCATCTTGAGGCTAAGCCCGAGTGCTTTCAATGCATGTCATCCTTCCCGCCCCCCTCCTGCAGTGGCAGGAATCAGTTAAAGCAGCGGTTCTCAACCTTCCTAATGCCGTGACCCTTTAATTCAGTTCCTCATGTTGTGACTCCCAACCAACGCTCTGTTATGCCAAAACCCCGCCCCCTCAGCTCTGATTGGCTTGGAACCCAATTTCTCTCCCCCCCCAATATATAGACTCCACCCTTTTTTACGTTTGCGTTTCTCCTACTTCCCTGCATGTGCATTTGTGGGTGTTTGCGTGCGCACATGTGTGCGAGAGAGAGAGAGAGAGAGCGACACAGCACGCTTTAGAGTCTAAAGAGTTCCGATGGTCTTAGGCGACCCCTGTGAAAAGGCCGTTCAACCCCCAAAGGGGTCGTGACCCACAGGTTGAGAACCACCGAGTTAAAGGGTTCTGTGGGATCTTGAAGAGCGCAGAGCGCTTTGGTTTGGTCTAAACCAGGGATCCCCAAACCTGGCAACTTTTAAACTTGGGGACTTCAACGTCCCCAAGTCTTAAAGTTGCCAAGTTTGAAGACCTTTGGTCTAAATAAAGAAGCTGCCAGTTTGCTCTGAGCTTCCATGGCTGCTCCCGTTTCATATTCCTCTTTTGGATCCGAATTTGTCTTGCAGACTGAAGATATCCGTCTGGAACCAGATCTTCACGAAGCGTGTAAAACTGACATTAGGAACTACTGCCAGAACGTTCCCTACGGCAATGCCCAGGTGATCATAGGCTTCTCTAGATGTATTTGCAGGGGTTTGTTTGGACGTTTGCAACTTTGCTCCAAGGTGTAACGCTATTGGTCTCCACTCCTCATATATTTTATTGCAAAGCAGTGGTGCCTGTGCCAGATTTGAGCTTGCCTTTCCCAACTCTTGTGAGATTTACTAATTGAGAGTGTGTGTATGTACAGTATGTGTGTAGTTATTACATTTATATGCCACTCGTGTCACCGATAAGGTGGCTTATAAATGGTAAAACGATAAATGTATAATAAACAAGGCTAATGCAAAGCCTCTAATTTGCATGCCATCCTTTTAAGTTTGGGAGGTGATTTACAAAGATTTCATAAATTGTTATAGGGTTGTCCCTGTGGTAGAATAGCATATTTCTAAAATGACCACAGTGCATTTATGGTAACTATTTCATTTGAATTAACTTAAAATATAAACAGAGTTAGTTTTTTTGCCTTAGTCCTTTTTGTTAATTTTTGGAGTGTAGCCAAAGCTGAAGATGCCTCAGCCTTGCTTTTCTCTCTGTTTGCTTCTGCTTGGAACAAGGGACATGCAGTATTCTGGGATACTTCGTAATCAGTGCTTCTATAACAAGCAGTTGCTGAAAACGTTCACTTTGAAATTATCATGCTAGTGGTAGAAATGGCTTCATTTCAAATTCTTTCTTGCCTCTTAAATTACAGTTTTGCTTGCTCTCAAGTTAAACATTTTGCTACTCAAACTTTTTAAATTTTTTTTATTTCGAACATATAAACACATAAACAAAACAAAAAAACATAGATTAAAACAACAAAGGAACAAAAAGTTCCAGCATACAGCAGTTCCATATCGGTAGGTCTTTACAATTGATGTTTTCCCTCATATACATTCATATCTTACATTCGTAGTCCCCTTGTTCTTTGCTTCATTATGTATTCTATTTTCATACTTATTTATACTAGACTGTTTGTATCAGAATATAACTTTACACATATTGTGCATTATATACTTACTATCGTTTAGCTACTATATCTTAACTTACCTTAACTATATCTTATTTTATCACTATATCTTAACACTTCTACTACATCAGTATTTTATGTTTCCCTACTTCTTGTTTCTGTCCTCTAAACATTTATACCATATATTCCATGTTGATATTAATATTCCGATTCCTCCTTTCCTTGTATTTCTTTTGTCAGTTTGTCCATCTCTGCACACTTTAAATTTTTTTCTAAAATTTGCTACTAAAACTTTTGAGAACATCACCACGTGTTTCTCAACCTTAGCTAATTTAAGATGTAAGTCATGGCTGACTGTGGAATCCTGGTCCGTACATCTTCCAGGGCCAGGTTTAAGAAACAATGATGTCATCTGTGCAACCGGTTCCTTCAATCCAGGCCTTGCAAGGGCTGATCTTGGACTGGGCTGGGATTTGATGCTATCTAACATAAGGGTCTTCTTACCAAAGTGCATTTTGACCGGGTGTAGTCTTTCACCCGATCCCAGTTCTGTTTCATCAGCGCTGCCCTCTTTACAGTCAGTGCTCCTCGATTCTCCCGCAGCGCACATAGAAAGGCCGTTCAGATAAACTAACGGTCGTTTTCTTCATCCCCTCCTCTCCTGGCAGATCATTGAGTGTTTGAAAGAAAACAAGAAACAGCTGAACAGCCGTTGCCATCAAAAAGTCTTCAAACTCCAAGAGACAGAGATGATGGATCCAGAGCTGGATTACACCCTTATGCGGGTCTGCAAACAGATGATCAAGGTAAGGATGACCAGTCCTTGCCCCAGGAACGTCTTGGGCTGGGCATTGGGAAGGAAAGGGAGACAACTTGACAATCAATCAGAATGCAGTGGAAAGAGACCTTGGAGGTCTTCTAGTCCCACCCCCTGCTTAAAAAGGAGAGTCTGCACAATTTCAGACAAGAGATTGTCCCGTCTCTTCTTAAAACACTTCCAGTGATGGAGCACCCACAACTTCTGGTGGCAAGCTGTTCCACTGATTAAGTTTCTCCTTAATTCCAGGTTGGTTCTCTCCTTGATTAGTTTCCATCCATTGTTTCTTGTCCTGCCTTCAGGTGCTTTGGAGAATAAGTTGACCCCCTCTTCTTTGTGGCAGCCCCTCAAGTACTGGAAGACTGCTGTCATGCTACCCCAGTCCTTCTCTTCTCTAGACTGGCCATATGCAATTCCTACATCTGTTCTTCATATGTTTTAGTCTCCAGTTCCCTAATCATCTTGGTTGGTCTTCTCTGCATTTTTTCCAAAGCCTCAACATCTTTTTGCAATGTGGTGACCAAAATTGGACACCGTATTCCAGGTGTGGCATTACTAAAACGGTACTAATTTGTTAGAGCTCCCAGAAAGCGTTTTCTCCTCCCAATCAGAAAGAGAGTGAGATGTGCATCTGGGTCTTCTGTTTTAATTCTTGCCCCTTTTGATGAGTAATCATGTTGAAGGATTATTGGGAAAGGAGTGAGAAGTCTGCAGTAGCCACACAGTTTTGTGTGTAATATAGCAGTCCTCAATTTACAACCACAATTGGGAGCAGTTTCATTGCTAAGCAAGGTGATAGTTAAGTGAGTCGAGTCTGATTTTACAACCTCTTTTGCCACAGTTGTTAAGTGAATCACTGCTGTTAAGAGAATCACAAGGTTGTTAAGCGAATCTGGCTTCTTTGTTGCATCTTTCCTTGTCGGAAGTCGATTGGGGAAGTTGTAGGCAGAGATCCCAGGACCCCAAATTGCAGTAACTATCTTGAATAGTGCCCCAATTCTGGTCCTGTGACCATCAGGATGCTGTGATGGTCATAAGTGCACGTAGTGGTCATAAGTCACTGTTTTCAGTGTTGTTGTAACTACAAATGGTTACTAAACAAATGTAACTACTTGTTCATCATAATTTATATAAAAACTTGTTCAGGGCTGGCTGTTCAGGCCGCAAAGTAAACAGCAGGAGCAATAGCAATAGCACTTAAGACATATATCGTTTCATGTGGGAAAGAATAGCAATAGCACCTAAGACTTATATATGGCTTCATGTGGGAAAGAATAGCAATAGCACTTAAGAGTTATATATGGCTTCATGTGGGAAAGAATAGCAATAACACCTAAGACTTATATACCGCTTCATGTGGGAAAGAATAGCAATAGCACTTAAGACTTATATACCACTTCATGTGGGAAAGAATAAGAATAGCACTTAGATTTATATATCGCTTCATGTGGGAAAGAATAGCAATAGCACTTAAGACTTATATACCGCTTCACGGTGCTTTGCAGTGGTTTACAGAGTCAGCCTGTTGCCCCCAACAATCTATCTCGGAAGGACGAAAGTCTGAGTCAACCTTGAGATGGATTGAACTCTTGGTAGTTGGCAGAGTCAGCCTGCAATATTACATTCTAACTAGGGCGCTACTATGGCTCCTGGAAGGAGTGGGGAGTGTTATGGGATGGGCATGGAAGACTCAGAATGTTTGATGTCCTCATCCCTCACTTCCTCTGTGTATGGATTGTGAGCTGTGGTAGGGTTGGTTTGTGAGAAAAAAGAATCCAGTTCTCTAAACAGGACAATCCCTTTATTGCCCTCAATCAATATTGCCTCTGCGCATCACTTGTTTGGCCTCTGCGCATCACCTTTTTGGGTGGCAATCGGTGGCGATTTGCTTTGGCGATCCCCGCAGCCTTGAACAGGTCTCAAATGGAGAGTTCAGAGGCTGAAAAGGTGAGACGCGGAGCCCAAAATGGCAATTCGGAACAGCTGCTACCTTGTCGTACCACTTTCTGCGCTTTACTCACTGGAACTCCCTGCAACAATCAGCTGTGCTTTTGAAGCTACGAATCTGCTCCAATGCACGCACACGCTTACAACCAGCGAACTAATGTTCTGACCAAACTAAGGACCCTAGCCAGAGGAATACCTGGTAGTCAGAGGCAGAATGTTATTTTTTTCTTATTTTCCTCCCCAAAATCTAAGGTGCATCTTATACTCCGGAGAGTCTTATACTCTGAAAAATACAGTACTTGAGGAGAACACCAACGGGGCAGGCATTTTGAGGCAATCCAGGGCTCCATGTCTTGAGTCTGGGTCTTGGAGGAAGGATGAGTCTCCAAGCTTTGCCTTCCTGCACTGTTTCCTACTTGGAGGAGATGTTCAAGCATAGGAGAAGTTTCTCCTTGGCTGAGTTGTTGTTTCCCTGTCTCCCTTGGCAGAGGTTCTGCCCCGAAGCAGATGCAAAGAACATGCTGCAGTGCTTGAAGCAGAACAAAAACAGCGAGGTGATGGATCCCAAATGCAAGCAAATGATCACAAAGCGCCAGATTACCCAGAACACAGGTAATGCTCTGTGGCCGCGTGGAGCCAGAACAGGACAGCATGCCTTCATTCGTGGGTGAATTCTGTTTCTGCTTGTGTCTGGGGCTTTGAAGTAAATTGAAAACCTACAAAAGGACTCTGCCCTTTCCTTTCGTCGTGCTCCTTGCACATGGCTCCTCTGCTTTCTTGTTCTGGAGTCTATTATTTGTGCTTGTTGCTTGCTTTTATTGTGCAGCACTGAGCACTCTGATTTCTAGCCACCTCTCTGCATTTCAAATCACCCACACAGCTTGTCTGAGCAGAATGTGATGCTTGCTTTTCTGCAGAGTGTGCCTTTTATGTCTGCTCAAATCTATCCTAGGCCTAGTAAAATTTTCCTCTGAGGGTCACCGATCTGTCTTCTCCATGCAGAGCATTTTGTCATTTCAAAGTGAACTGAAATGTAATCATCAAATCTACAGAAAGCACTTGGTTGCAACTTACTAAATATATTTGACCCAAAGTAGAAATGTTGGAGCTCAGAGAAGAATTTACCTGGCATATGGAAAGCCCCTAATTTGGACTTTGGCTGGTTGAAACAATCTGAGCTAGCATGGCTGGGAGGGACTTTGGCATAGACAAAGATATGGATTCAGTAAAAACTGAACATGCAACCACAAAAAAGGAGAGAGAGAAAGAGAGAGAGAGAGAGAGGAGGAGAAAGGAGGAAGGGAGGGAGGAAGAGTGAGAGAGAGATTGCTGAATTCTGCATTAGGTAGCCAAAACAACTTTCTCTTGGAACTGGCTGAAACTGTGAGAGCTGCTCTTTGCTTAAAATAAATCCTTTTATTTCATTTTTGCCTTGGATTGTACTGAATGGGGAATCTTCCCCTTCCATTAAAAAAAAAAAACCCACAATGGAAAAAAAATTGAACTAGAAAAGACTTGGGGTTTAGCCTATCTTGGTCAACATAAAATCATGGTAATTTTGAATTCTCGTTTAACCAGACAAAGAGTAGTTCAACCATTACCTCTGCCTTTTGAGATCCCAGCAACCATTTCAGTTCAGTGAAGCTATTTTTTTCTTTGCTAGTCATAATCTGCACATTTGCTGCTGAAAAAACGAAGTCTCTAAGTGTTTAGGAATTGTATTCCAGACCTTCCTTTCAGGTAACGCCTTTGTAATTTGCTCCGTTAGAGAGCATTCAGATGCAACTCCACTTGTAGGCTGCTTTGTAAACCCAGTACAGCTCTGCAGAAATGCCTCCCCTGCGAATCTTTTAAGCCTGATTGAACCTTTTTCTCTCTGGCAGATTACCGCCTGAATCCAGTGCTCAGGAAAGCATGCAAAGCAGACATCCCCAAATTCTGCCAGAGCATTCTGAGTAAAGCCAAGGAGGAGTCAGAGCTGGAAGGGCAGGTCATCTCCTGCCTGAAACTGAAATACGCAGACCAGGTAATGAGGTCCCCTGCATTGGCCAGAACAATCCACGGAGCTTCCTTTCCGCTTCTGTAGAAACCGTGCAGAGGTTGAGAGAGAAAAAGAAAGCGAAGTCTGCCTCAACCCAAAGTGGGATCCCATTACAAGCTTATCAACGAAAGAGACTCTTAGGCTGTCACACAAGCATGGCAGGAAAGGAAGATCAGGGAGGAGACCTGCTTTAACGCGCTCACTTAAGCTGGCAGGTTCCGATCTTCTAATTCCCGGCATTAAAATGTCTTAAAGAAAGCCTGCGTCAATCTTGCATCCTTGGTAGGGTTTTGAAGGCCACAGGGTTCTCCTGTCAGCCTACCTGCCAGAGGTGTGAGCTGACTTCTGCAATTCCTTGCCAGTTTGGCCATTGTTAAGAATTTTGGAGAATGGAAACCCACTGGGCATGAAGAAACAGGAAGGCTGATGTGCCATGCACTTTCACTGACCTGGTACCATGTTTCCCCAAAAATAATACTTACCCCAAAAGTAAGTCCTAGCTTGATTTTTACACATGCATCCAGTATAAGCCCTATCCCCCAAATATGCCCTGATTAAGACCTCACCCACTCCAGGGTGCCCAGGTAAAAATTAAGCTAGGGTGGGAATGGGGGTGGTGGAGTTGCCCTACTACTTACCTTTGGACAGTCGCAGCCACGCCTCACCCCCCCCCCCCAAACACCTGCCTTGCCAGCCTATTTCTTCTGCGGCCAGATTGATTGATCTGGAGCTTTGTTATCAGCTGCAGAAGCCTTCAGGAAAGTCTTGCAGGCTGCAGAAGAAGTTACTGAAGGCCTCTGAGAGTGAAAAGGAGGCTGGGGGCAACACACACAAGTGAGGTGAGTCAGTGGGACCACTTCCCCTGAAAATAAGACCTGGTGCCTTTTTCGGTGGAAAAAAAATTATAAGACCAGGTCTTATTTTTGGGGAAAGATGGTAGCTTGGCCTCTGAGCTAGAGACTTGATATGGAAGCAGTTTGTCCAAATGTTGATGGGGATTACTGGTCTGGATCATGAATCAGGCTTCCAAGCTGCGTGAATTTGTGTACTCCAGCTGTCTCGTCTGGGAACCAACAATGGCTGTGGGTTTCAAGGGCTTTACCTGAGGGGTTAGCTGGAGTTCTGTTTTTCTGCAATCCTGAAAAGACATCAGCAATTGCCATTTGTTGGTTTGGATATAGGATTGGACACCCATCCTCCTTTTCCTTTTGCTGAAAAGGCAAAACAGGGCTGCAATTGTGGCTTTACAGAAACCAGCAAAACAAAAAGGGAGGGGGGAGCAGAAGTGAAAAGGCAGGTCCAGACATCTCACCGACTGCCATGAAGATAGTTTGCTTTTGAACAAAATAAGTATTGTGTTTTGCTTTACAACTGTTACAACTGTTTACAACTGCTTGTAAACAATCAGGAGATAATTTTCATTTTGCAAGGCTAGATGACAATAAATTGGGCAGTTTTTAATCTCTATTCAGCTGCACAGCAAGTCAGATGTCGAGAGTGATATCAGGCTTGGTTCTTCTCCAGCGTGACGACAATTCTTGTTCTTGTTTCTGTACAGCGTCTTTCTTCAGACTGCGAAGATCAGATTCGAGTGATCATTGAGGAATCTGCTCTGGATTACCGGTTAGATCCTCAGTTGCAAATGCACTGCTCAGAAGAGGTGGGAGCTTCCAGATTCAGTCCTCCCCCCCCCCCCAAATATGTTGACAAGTTCTTATCACTTTTAACCGCATCATGTAAATAATAGGAGTCATGAACCGGGATATAAATCTCTCTGAATCCCTCTATCGCCATTGCCATTATTTACATTGAATTTGCATTGTGCAAAACCAGTTTAATATCATCTATGAGAACTCTTCTCTGGTATTGACCTGTTCGGAACTCAGCTTGTTCATTAAATTCCTTTGTCTATGGAGATTCTCCGCCCTCCAGGTCATGGTTGTCCCAAAGGTGCTTTTTTTTCCAAGAGGCAACTGGACTTTCTGTTTTTTCTTTGAAGATGTTTTGCTTCTCATCCAAGAAGCTTCTTTGGCTTTCTGAAGCTGAAGAAGCTTCTTGGAGGAGAAGCAAAATGTCTTCAAAGAAAAACCGGAAAGTCCAGTTGCCTCTTGAAAAAAAAGCACCTTTGGGACAATTAAATTCCTTTATTTGTGGAGGGCCTCCCCCCCCCCCAGGGTTAATGGAATCTGATTCCCCAATTTGTCTTTCTGCAGTTAAGATCTCTGTGAAAATAAGTCTCCCCTATGCACTTTGGAAGAAACAGTAAAGCTAAGAGCTGGAATTCCTGCTGTTTGTACTGCAGACAAAATGCAGTTGCCAGTCAGTATTTTTGTTGTGTGTGTGTGTGTGTGTGTGTGTGTGTTGCTGCTGCTAATCTGCTCTCCAGGGCTGCAGGAGGACTTCCTCCTGCAAGAATATCTGGGGGTGTTTCTCTGATACTTGTGCGAAAATAAGAACTTGTAAATGCTTAGAGCCATTGAATTGAAAAAGGCCATTACAACAATCGAGTTTTACTCCGTTCCAGAATCTAAATTACAGGCAGTCCTTGACTTATGTCCTTAACAGTTAGCGGCTGTTTGAAATGACAATAGACTCCCCCCGAGCTACTTACAACCCAGTTTTGAAGTTGTGTCACATACACATTCAGAGCCACGTGATGAAATGTTGGGCATTTGGCGAAAGCCCATATTTATGGCCTTTTGCATTTACTTAATAACTGCTGCAAAAAACGGTCATAAAATCAGAGACATTAAGATCATTGTGATTTACAACTGTAATTCTAGGCTCAGTTATGATCCTCTGATTTAGAACTGCCTGGAGCAGGTCCAGTGATGTCAAAACGGTTAGGAAGAAGGACTGACTCCCATCCCGTCTCCTGTTTTCCTGAAACAAGGCAGAGGTTCTTTGCGCCACATTTTCCAGTTTTTGAGAAGGACTCTCATTCCACTAACCTCTCCCTCCTTCGGCCTGATCTGACTCCCTCAGTCTTCTCTCCTAAGCTCTTTGCAGATCCACGTTCCCCGGCTCTGTGAACCTGTTCCAGCTTCTCTAAACCTTCCTAAAAATGTGGCGCCCAGAATTGGGCACAGTGCTTGAGGTTGGACTGACGCAAAATATATGGAAAGGATTACTTCCCATATTTGGAAACTCTTGCTTGTATTGATGTAATTCTAAAATCACATTTGCCTCTGTAATGGCCATGGCACACGGCCAGAGCCTTTTCAGCCCCTGAGCACTTCCCATTCCACGATGTTTTTAAACCTATTATTATCAAGCTGGTATCATCTTAAATGACTAGCTTCTAAATTCGATCCTAGGCTGCATTCCTCAGCTAAAGTTTCTACCCTTAAATATAGCGGAGCTCTGTTCCTTGGCTCCGGAATACTAAACTATTTTGAGCACAAATCCACTTGTTGTGGGCAAAGTTACAGCATCCCTTCCCCTTTGTTTGCTGAGGTACCTAGAAAACTTGTTTGCCTATTCCATGTTTCTGTTCTCCTTTTGTAAATACTTGAACTTTGCTAGGTTGCCCTCTGGGCGCTGCATTCTAACGTGCTTTCTGTCCTTGCAGATTTTCACTTTGTGCGCAGAAGAGGCTGCAGCCCAGGAGCAGACTGGGCAGGTGGAAGAGTGCCTGAAAGTGAACTTGCTCAAAATTAAAGCAGAGATGTGCAAAAAGGTGAGCAGTTCATGGCCACACAGATAAAAGCAGCGGCTCTAGTCTTCCAAGGGAAGGGAGACATTTCCGAGCCCTCAGCATTAGTCTCCCTTTGAGAGGCATCTGTAGTCGGAATTGTCTTTATATCTGAGCTCCACAACCTTTTTGGCTTTGCGGGCCAGCAGGGAGGGGGGGTAGAGAGGAGATTGGTTCCACCTGAGCGGCAGGCAAGCGTGTGCACATGCAGCTCCATTTGCACAAGAGGCAGACACATGCATGCATTTACTCACCTGCTGTTCCACCCGTCTGTTCGCGCAACTTCTGAGGCCTGGTTCCGATCGGCTGTGTTGTTTTCTTTGGACAACTCCTCAGATGATTCCTCAGAGGCTGCCTCAAGCGAGAACAGCAATAGCGCTTAGACTTATATACTGTTTTACAGGGCTTTGCAGCCCTCTCAAACAGTTTGCAGAGTCAGCCTCTTGCCCCCAACAATCTGGGTCCTCATTTTACCCAACTCGGAAGGACAGAAGGCTGAGTCAACCTTGAGCCATTCAGGATAGAACTCCTGGCAGTCAGCAGAGTTAGCCTGCAATACTGCATTCTAACAGGAAGACAGGAAAGAAGGAAGGAAGGAAGGAATAGCACTTAGATCTATATACTGTTTTACAGTGCTTTACAACTCTCTAAGTAGTTTACAGAGTCAGCCTATTGCCGCCCTCCTCCTCCTCCTCCTCCTCCCCCCCTCCCCCCCCTCCTCCTCCTCCTCCTCCCAAAACCCAAGCCCTTTGGTTTTCATTAGCTCGACAACAACTTGCGATCCTATCCGATCATGTTGCTTGTGACTTTCTACTCTCCAGGAGGTCCTGAACATGCTGAAGGAAAGCAAGGCTGATATTTTTGTGGATCCCGTCCTTCACACAGCCTGCGCGCTGGACATCAAGCACCACTGTGCCGCCATCACTCCAGGAAGAGGCCGGCGTAAGTTTTGCATTAACTGAGGGGCCTGTGGAGTGCTGAGACTGCAAGGCTGTTCTGACCTCAAAGTTCATTCACTCCAGATCGTGGCTGCTTACAAACCTGGATTATGAATTGATGAATAATTATGAATACCACGCTAGAGATGAAGGACAAGGGCATTTTTTTAACCTGCTTCTCCCTGTTTTTGGGGGTGGAAAAGTTTCAAATTGCAAGTGTCTTGTTTTCAGATACTTATCCATCTGTAAAATGGGTTTTTACATTTATTTTGGGGAGGGTGGTGAAGGAGAAAGAGAAAGAAGCTGGCTGAGAAGGTACCTACGTCATGCACTACGCAGGGGTGTCAAACTCACGTCACACACTGGCCACGCCCATCCCTGGTTTAGCAAAAGGGGAAAAGTCACCATACATCCCGTGACAACAATGTGATGTCGCGAGTTTGACACCCGTGCGCTAAGGGGAGCCTCCTTCCTGGAGATTCTGCTCTATTCGTGGTTTGCGGTGTGGCAGGGCCTTTCCCTGACCTCTTCAAGGGAGCCCACCTTTGGTGATAGTGTTTTCCTTCATTCTGCAGAGATGTCCTGCCTCATGGAGGCTCTGGAGGACAAGCGGGTACGGCTACAGCCAGAATGCAAAAAACGCCTTAATGACCGGATCGAAATGTGGAGCTTTGCCGCGAAGGTGAGTGAGGTGGCACGAAATGGGGATAGAAGAATCCTTGGCCTGCTTGGAAATGAGGAGGAAATTAAGAGGAGGTAAAACAGATCCTAAGAAGTGTTTGGTGTTCTTGTAGGTAGGTTGGCTCTCATCCTCATACAGGTCATCCTTGAGTTACGATTACAATTAGGACTGAGATTTCCAATACTAAGCAAGACTTAGTAATTTAAGACACCACTCAGTGAAGTGAGTGGTGTCTGATTTTAACAACACTTTTTTGCCACATTTGTTAAGCAAATCCAAGGTGGTTTTTAAGTGAATCATGTGGTTGTTAAGCGAATCCATCTTCCCCCATTGACTGCCCGTTTGGAAGCTGGCTGGAAAGATTGCAAATGATAATTTTACACAACTTTGGGATGTCGAAAAGGCATGTTGGTTGAGAGTGCCTGAATTTTGATTGGTTGACTAAGGTTGCTGTGCTGTTCATGTACAAGGACCAGGCACAAGTCACCTTTTCAGTGGTGGTGTAACTTCAAACAATTGCTAAACAAATGGTTGTAAGTGGAGGATTTCTAGCCAGTATGATTGCTGATTTGAGTCTGTCTGTCTGTCTGTCTGTCTGTCTCTGTCTGTCTCTCTCTCATTTAAAAGAGGTACTAAATGATGAGTTGAATGCAACGAAACTTCATTTTCATGTATGCTGATTAGTGTACATTTAAAGTGACTATTCTATTCTATTCTTATTCTACTCTTATTTCTATTCCATTCTATTCTATTCTATTTTATTTCTATTTCTATTTTCTCCCCTACTCCTATCTCATTTGTAGTCTGTTCATGATCTGGACCTCGCCTGCGCTTTGCATGGAAAAGAACCTCACTGGCTTTGTTTATTAAAGAGGAAATACTTGCATGGCAAATTGATTTGAAGGCACGTTAGGATGTATCACTACAAAGTGGGATGGTAATAAAGTTAGGGATTGATCCATAAGCAACTGTAGTAGGGTTTTGTCCAGCTTCAACTTTGAAGAAAATTCTACTACAAACTTATGTGGAACTTTAGCTTGGATGCATGTAAAGAAGTTTATCATAACCATGACAACATGCCGGCTGGGGAATTCTGGGAGTTGAAATCTGCACATCTCGTGCAAGTTGTCAAGGTTGAGAAACAATGATTTAAAGGTATCAAAGATTAACAGAACTTTTGACCTTAAAAACGTGGTTCCCATCCTTAGACACGTCTGGAAAGTTTTAAGAAAGGTGCAGTAATCATTTCCCAGAACAAATGTGTGGAAATGTATTTGGGCATGCTTTAACTCTCTGGCTGTGAGCTTCATGGTTGTTAAGAGCCAGCGTTGCACCTTCTAGCCAGACTGATACTTAAGAGATTTCTACAGAATTTGGCCAGGTGAAATTGTCCTTTTATTAGCGTAATTTCATTGGAACAGACTCTTGTTTGTCTCCTGCCTTGCCAACCCGAATCCACCTGTCCTGGTTGGGTTGAGTTGTCTTTCCCTGGGCTTGGTAGCTGACGGCTCCTTTTCCTCTTGCCAGGTGGCCCCAGCAGAAGGCTTTTCGGACCTTGCCATGCAAGTGGTGACGTCTCCCTCCAAGAACTACATCCTGTCGGTGATCAGTGCAGGCATCTGTGTCCTGTTCCTGATTGGTCTGATGTGCGGGCGTATCACCAAGCGAGTGACACGAGAACTGAAGGACAGGTAGAGACGACCTTGATCACCGGAGGGAAGGAGGAGGAGGAGGAAGGCCTGCCCAATTTGTACAGTCTTCTCTGTATAGTCTCCCTCCCCACCTCGCTCTCCTTCAGACAATACAAGCCAATTAGAACAGCAGCAGCAGCAGCAGCAGCAGCAGCTCGGGTCGACTGGTCTCCCATCCTGTCCAGCAGCTTTGTTACCCCATCGTTAGCCACGGTTGTTTGCCTGCCTGTAGACAAAGCTCTTTCTTTCCCCCCTCCCCCCCCTTTTATTTTCTGGTCCCCTCGTCCTGTTGAACTACCTTCTTCACGTGCTCCAAATCAGACTGACAAACTGCAGCCCCGGAGGTTTTTAAAGTCAACCTTTTAAAGATCCATTCTTGGCATAATTTGGCGAGGGGAAGAGGGCAGTGTGTCTCGGTGAGGAAATATTTGCACCCTGAGTTTAGGCAGGACTTGAAAGGATGGGACATTTTACCCACCACTCACCACCACCGACCCGTGGTTTGGATACCTAGTTTGCCAATGAACCAGCATCTTCAGCTCATCCTCTGTCAGGAAAAAATGGTCTCAGAGGAATATCATCTCCACCGGTTCTCCTCTTTCTGTCACAAGGGTCTGTTTGTGTGTATTTTTCCTTTCCTTAACCAGTTTGTTCCTTAGTTTCCGCCAACCGGCAAAAGCCACTTTTTTTCTCCGTTGTCTTTGGGATGAATAAAATATCGACCCCACATACGAAAAAGTCCGGTGCTTTTATAGGTTTTCCCCTCGAAAAAGCTACATCCTGCCCCAGTGGAAGCTGTTAGATGAGACAAGTGAGGGTGCAAAGCTGCGTAGCAAGTAGGCGTCTCGGAAAGTTACACTGAAGATTTGGGGCCCCGAAAGAGGAAGATGGCCATTCCTGGGGCGATGATTATAAGGTGACCCTCTCCCCCGATATGCAGATGTGGCATTAATCGGAAGGGGAGAGGGGTTCATGCTCTGTAGGAAAGGGGTCCCTTCTGGAGACTCTTCCTGAGCACAAAAGGGTTGATGGGGACGGTTTGTCTGTTATTTGAAAGGAAGCAGTAACTTTTCTGAAGCAGCTCTCTGAATAGCCCTCCTGGCCTGAACCTGGATGCTACTCTTGACCTGATTGGGGAGTAAAAGAAGCCGCACCTGCTCTTTGGTTGGCACATGGGACAGTCTTTTAACCTGCTAGCCTGCTGGGTCTGAATCCTGCATTTGGGTGTTCTGGCCAGTGCAAAGCTTAATTGCTTGCCCCTCTCCATTTCCCTGGCATGTTCCAGCTCATCCCAGTATTGCACTTGCTAGGCAGATTCTACCTTTATAGATTACTATTATTATTATTATTTTTGCATTTAACTTCCCGAAAGTGGAGGGTGTTTCTGTCAAGGGACCAGGGCGGTCAGAGTGTCTGGGCAAGCTGTCGCTCGTAACAGTACTGTGAATATTTTCTGCTGCTCTGAAGTTTTGGTGAATGGTGTCTCCACAAAGTGAACTTTTAGGAGACTTCATACTGGAAAATGAGCAATGTGGCATCTGGTTTTGCTTCCCTAGAGCTGGCGGTTTGGTGTGTTTTATATTTTTAAGTGACTACTGATTCTTTTTTTTCTTCTTGCTATCATGAACAGTACTTGGGTCACGGTTCTTTTTGTGTTCCCCCTGGATCTTCTAGAACAGGGGGTGGGGAAGGGTGGCCCTTTTATGACTTGTGGACGTCAACTCCCAGAATTCCTAAGCCAGCCAGGCACCATGTTGGCTCAGGAATTCTGGGAGTTGAAGTCCACAAATCATAAAAGGGCCACCCTTCTCCACCCCTGTTCTAGAAAGTGGAACTGGTAAAAGGCACATGATAGGAGAATCCAGTGGATGCTGCAGGGCCTGGTGCTTTTTCTCCTCTGCAGGATCTAAAAACAACTCCAGTATTTTGTCAGACAATGGTTTACCTAACCATGATAGGGCATTGAAGCTCTGTGGAGAGGCTGGCTGTGGATAATGGACTACAGCAGGCCTGAAGAGGCTAAAGCAAGGAAGAGTCCCAGACAAGACTCATTCAGAATTGTAGCACTGGGCAAGATGCCAGCAAGACATCTTGTTGATAAAGTGCCCACCCCCCCAGTTCATTTTAGCTGGAAAATTACACCACACACATTTTTTTAAAAAAATTGCATCCCCTCAGCTAGCTGTAGTTGCCTTTTCCTGCATTCCCAGCTTGTCTTGAGGAGAAGGAATGATGCTTCTGCGGAAAGAGAAGACAGGGCACCGGACAAGCAGTGGCACCGAGATAGCTTGCCCTCTGGAAGGAGGGTGGACAGCCTCCAATGTTGCTGCAGTCCCCATGCTCCTTTCCCAGGACTTTCTCTCCGGCTGCCTCTTCCGTTTTATTTTTCAACCTCAGGAACCGGTCACTTAAGAGAGGAGAGGAGAGATCAGGCGTCATTTCCACTTAGGCTGTGCCACACCAGATTAATTCTGCTTAATTAGATCAATTAATTCAAGGAAGGCAGAGAAAGCAGTGCTGAGTTTTGCCAGTTTCAATGGTTGAAAATCCTCCTTAACTGGGACCCGGAAGGCTCCTTCCACTTGCTACTTCTATATAGTTGTGCTTTGTGCTTTTGCAACCGTTTGCAGAAGGGGACAGGTTGGTCGCGGAGGGCTCCTCTGCCTAAATTTGGTGAGGACGCCGCCTTTTCCAGGATCCAATCTGGATCGGTTTACAGGGATTAGAAGTTTTGTCTTCCGAGCTTTTGGACTTGTCCTGGAGCCCATTCTTCAGGGAACTTCTCTGTGCGAAGAAGTTCCCCCGAGGATGGGCTTCTGGCACAACTCCGAAAGCTCGGAAGACAAAACGTCTGGTCCCGGTGACCGACTCAGATTGTATCCTGCTACCTTATCCTGGGACACGTACATTTGGCCTTCTTCTCTGTGCTGCACTTCAGAAAGAGAACTGGAGCTGGAAGCAGCAGCATCAGACAGTCTGCTCCCCTTGACTCAGTGAGGGAAAGTTAGTGCAGCGGTTCCTTTAAGAATCTTTGGCCTGCCAGTTAGAGCATCAGGGGGCCTCAAGATGGAAGGCTGAGGGAGGACAGAAGCGGGTGGGGAGGGGGCTGTGCACTGAACCTAACTTCCTTTTGGACCAAGCATTATAGTTTTTTGTGAGGAAACTGCCACTCTTGATGACTGGCTACGTTTGGGGTCTTTGTAGGAGTGGCATTGCTTCCTCGGCCTCAAATTTGCAGTGTGGCCAACCCTGTGGCCCCATATCCGGAGTTTCCTGAATTGGCACCAAGAGGCATTTTACCTGCAAGGCAGCCTAGAACCAACGAATGTTTTTGAGGGTCGTGATTTTGAGGTTTGTTTTCATTGCAGAGCCAAATACTGGATTTGAAACGAACACCCACGGCAAACAACTTGGAATGGCATAGCTAGGTTATGTCCGGTGCCCTTCTTGCGGCTTTGAAAAACAGCCATTGGAGACATGGTAAAAGGATTAAAAAAACAAAAACAAAAAACAGAACAGAACAGCAAATGTGGGCTGATCTTGGTTTTTTTTTTTTTTAAAAAAATGTAATATTAAGGTTTTTGTTTGTAAATTGTTTTTTTTTCCTTATCTATGTACAAATTCTTGGCCATTCTTTGTTTTTACATGTTCATGCTGTGCAATTTTGAATTGTTAACTGAAATACTGAACATAATGTGCATTTTTCTGTACAGATGAAATGGGAGAATTTAATAAAAAAGTCTGCAGGTTTTATGCTTTTTGCTGTGTTTTTCTCAACTGCCTTTCATAATCACACCCGAGTTCTGCTACTTTTCAAGGTCATTTAATGGTGACTACCGGTTGTCTCCAGATGTTGCCCTTAGCGCTTTTGAAATTTTGAAGAACTCCCTGATCCTCAGTTTACTGACAAACCAGGGGGATCAGTTTTGTAAATTCCTCAGATTATTCAATCTGGACTGATACTTGTTGCAGGGGAGGACAGAGTTCTTGGGGGTAGAGGCATTGGGTAGAGGAGTGCATCCATGCTCCCTCTTAGACCTATGCTGTCAGTCTCGAGGCTACGGTCTCTGCTCTACAAGGCAGGGAGAACGCAAGGTACTGGCCTTCTAATCGAACTGGATTTTAAAATGGAGCCAAGGATCGTTTCTATTTCGTGGTTTGAGTATTAGGGATCCAACTCAGGTGTTGCCGCCAGCTGCCCCTTTTCCCTTGCAGCCTCAGGGCAAGATCGATATTCAAGTAAACCATCAGGTTTATGCCAAAAGAGGAAAGGGGCAGTAACATTTTCTGCTGCTGCTTGGCAGCCCGCCAAAGAATAGAAAAGAAATAATAGAAAAGAACAGAAGGAATAGAGTAGCATTCTGGAAGTTGAAGTCCACAAGTCTTAAAAGTTGGTAAGTTTGAAGAACTCTGGAGTAGAACAATGAATAGAATGTAATAATAGAGTAGAAGAGTGAAGTATAATTCTAATTTTTTTTCTTCCTCTTCTTTTTTGTAAGCCGCCCGGAGTCCTACGGGATTGGGCGGCATATAAATTTTAATAAATAAATAAATATAGAATAGAATATAGAATGAGACTGAATAGAATATATAATAGAATGAGAATAAATAGAATAGAAAGAATGAATAGAATAGAATAGAGCTGGAAGGGACCTTAGAGGTCTTCTAGTCCAGTGTTTTTCAACCTTTTTTGTGCAAAGGCACACTTCATGAAAAAAATCACGAGGCACACCACCATTAGAAAATGTTAAAAATTTTTAACTCTGTGCCTATATTGACTATATAAGGTGTTTTTCCCACGGCACACCTTACACTATGTCACGGCACACTAGTGTGCCACGGCACAATGGTTGAAAAACACTAGTCCAGCCCCCTGCTGAAGCAGGATAACCTTTGCTATTTCACATGTGACTGTCCAGTCTCTTCTCAATTTGGCTCCGCTGCTGATCGTTGCATTTGACCCGATCCTCCGGCGGCGCTTAAAGAAGCCGATCAAAAACTCGCCCAGCTTCCACCGGCATCCAGGTGATCGACCGACAACGGGAAGAGTGCGCAAGCGCAGTACCACCACGGCACACTGCCCCACCGAAGCGCGCCTGCGCTCGCTCTTTTACGCTCTTATCCCCGCCCCCCTCTTCCCGCCCCCCCCGCCCCAGCGCCCATTGGCTGCCGCCCGACGGGTTCCACCACCGGCAGTCGCGCGACTTTGTCGCACGCGGGACGGCCGTAAAGCGCGGACGGAGAAAAAAAAAGCAGAGGGGGAAGGTCGCGCGCCGCTTCTGCGCCCGTCCCAGGTCTCTTTCCTTCCTCCCCCCCCCGCGACGATACCTGCGGGGGCGGAGCCGAGTATGCAGATGACCCGCCGCGGGGCGGGGCCGACGATGCAAATTAAAGCCTCCAGGCAGCGCGTCCAGGTGAGCGCCGCGCCGGAGGTTACACAGGTGGGTCCTTGGCGGCCGGGCTGGACACGGCGGGAGGACGTTCAGGCGGCCCCGAGAGGAAACCCGGCTGGGGGGGGGGCAGACTGCCTCGCCCTGACCTTCCTAGCACCCCGAAGGGTAGGAGCGGCGCCCCCCTCCCTTGTAGCCCTTATAGTCCAGCACCCCCTCCTCTCTCTTTCCCCCCTCCCGTCCCATGGTGGTGGGAAAGTCTTCTCGGCGTTGGGGGGGGGGACGAAACGTCCCCCACCCTTGTGGGTTCGTTTCCCGCGGGGCTTTCGTGGGTGGGTGGGTGGGTTGGGGGTGAGGCTCAGAGAGCTATTTGATACCCCCTCCCCAAAAGAGTGGCAGTCTTAGGGCTCCTTGGCCTTAAGGGCCACCTCCCTCAGGTAGATAGCCCCCTCCCCCCCCCCCGACCTTTACTGGGTTTGTTTGTCTCTTTGTTATTTCATACCTTATTTAACAGAAGAAGAGAGCTGGAAGGGACCTTGTAGGTCATTTAGTCGAGCCTCCCTCCCCCGCCCAAGAAAGGAGCCTCTACACGGTTTCTGACCACTGGCAATCCATCCATTAAACATATGTTCATGGGTTTAACATACATTCACAAACCCAATTTATGTAGGCTCAGAGAAAAAACCCACAAGCAGCATTTCCACAATATTTTAGCCGATAGAATGGGTGGGATTCAAGTAATTTAACAACTGGTTCTCTGCCCTAATGAATTTCTCCCAACAACCATTTCACCAAACTGCTCAGAAAGGTTAACAACTGGTTCTCCCAAAGTGGTGCGAACTGAGTCCCATCACTGGATAGGATCCCATCCTGAAAACAAGCTAATTCAGGCACCCAGGAAAGTGGATTAAGTGATCTCAAGCCAAGTTGTAATAATTCTAACTGCACTGATTTCAACAAATGGCCCCTGAACTTGAAACTGCAGGTCCCTCCTTCTGACCGTTGTAAGTCAAGGACATGTTGCACCCGCTGTTGCAGCGGCTCTAGGTGGCTTATCAAAGTGGCTTATCAAATGACATAAGGTGAAGGCAGGTACTCCTTGATTTACAACCGTTCATTTAACAACCATTTGCAGTCGCAAATGGCACTGAAAAAAAGTGCCTTGGTTTTCGCCCTTACGACTGTTGCAGCACCCCTGAGGTCAGGGGGATCAGACACTAGACAAGCGACTCAGATTTATGACGATGGCAGTGTCAAGTGATTGGCTTTTGCAAACTTCTGACCAGTAAAGGCAATTTGGGGGGCAGATTCACTGAACAACTGAGTTGTAGTGATTAACAAATGTAGTAATTCACTTAACAACTTTGGTAAGGAAGATCGTAAAATAGGACAAAATACACTTAACAAATGTCTCACTTAGCAACGGAAATTTTGGGCTTAGTTGTGGTCGTAAACCAGGGACTACCTGAAAAAAATGGACCAAATGTCAAATAGGTTGATCACATTAATGGAAAATCTCACAAAGAGATTCATGGGTGAATAAATGAATTTGCATCTGGTTTCTTGGATTCAAATCCACCATGCAAATCTTTATATAGAATAATTAAAATCAAGAAAGATTAAATAAAGACTAAAAAGTAAGAAGATGGAGGACACAGGGTGGGTGTCTGGGAACTTATCTCCAGCTGGCAGAGCAGGTTTTGAAGGTCTTCCAGCAGGCCAGGAGTGTGGAGGAGACCCCACCTCACCTCCCGTAGGAGAAGAGCCCAGAGGGATCCCAGTAGGTCTTTTCACTGGAGTGAGTGGGATGATCTCGGGCTGAGATGATGACTCAGGAGATCCAGGTCTATTTGACCAGGCATAAAAAGAAGGGGAGAAGATGACCGGATGCTGAAGAGAATTGTAATGGCACCGTGAGAAAGAAAAATATGTTCTGGGTTTGGGGGGGAAAATTGGAAGAAAAAAGTTTCAGATATGAAAACTGGCTGGGTGACCTTGGGACAGTCGCTCTCAGCCCAACTCACTTCATTGTGTCCTTGTGGGGAAATTGGAGGCAAGTGGATTAGCAATGTTTTCCACCATATATATGTATATATTTTAAAAAGCAGGATAAAACAACAAACATAATAAAAAGATAACCAGGGGCTTAACTATAGCAGTTATTTATATCCTGGTTATTTCAAGCAATAGAAATAATTATATTTCTTTTGTTCAATTGTATCTGGGTATTAGAGACTCCCTGGATAAGTCCCTGCAGAAGTGGTTTGTCATTGCCTCCTTCCTAGGGCTGAGAGAGAGGGACTGGCCCAGGATCCTCCAGCTTGCCTTGTACCCTAGGACTCATGGTCTCCCAGTTTCTAGCCTGATGCCTTAACCACTATGCTGAATTTGCTGCCCAGTTATAAATTGCCATGCAATAAATAAAATAGGAGGAGGTTGCATGCATTCAAATGAGATGATTTCAGGTTGCAACCAGGGTTGTTTTTAAGGCTTAAGAAAGAAATCGGAAGGAAATAATGGTTGAGCTCCCATTCTTAAAAAATACAAAACTTTTTTTTAAATAGGGATTTGTCTTCTTTTCCGTTTATTGTCACGTTGTGAGTCTTTTCTTGTGATCACTTTTGTACTTAAGGTCAAGGTGTGACTGAGTCAGTGCTGCCCTGTAGCAGTAATTGTGCTTTTGGCATTCAGTGGGTAAATTGTTTTACCTGTGGAATTGTGCCAAAGCAGAGCGAGATAAGACAAGTGGTGCCTCTTCTCTGGCATATTGGCTGAATTCACACTAAAGGTAAAGGTTTCCCTTGCACACATGTGCTAGTCGTTCCGGACTCTAAGGGGCGGTGCTCATCTCCGTTTCAAAGCCAAAGAGCCAGCAGTGTCCGAAGACATCTCTGTGGTCATGTGGCCAGCATGACTCAATGCCAAAGGTGCACGGAACAATGTTACCTTCCCACCAAAGTGGTTCCTATTATTCTACTTGCATTATTTACATGCTTTCGAACTGCTAGGTTGGCAGCAGCTGGGACAAGTAATGGGAGCTCACTCCGTTACTAGGGATTCGAACCACCGAACTGCTGATGTTTCTGATCGACAAACTTGGCGTCTTAGCCACTATGCCATTGGGTCCCTGGATTCACTAGATCAAACTAAAAATGGGTTTTGATGGATTGTGGGTTAAATTCACCTGGGTCTGTTTGCATACATTAAGGTGTATAATACATACTTGCGCATGGCATGTTGTATGATTGCTTAACTGGACTTGAGATCAAGTCTATTCTCTAAATGTATATGAGGTTGAAAGAGAAGAGGTGCAGCCATTGAATTTGACCAAACTTGCGTATCCTTTCAATTTAGCGGCCGCTGTATATGCGGGGCCGCCATCGCTCCACCAATATCCCCAGTGGAAGTAGCGAGTGGGGATTATTGTACTTGCAGAATGCATTTTGGTTGTGCTCATATTCTTTATTTTGGTGGAATTATATGGCTTGCCCCAACATTTTCTGTTGATTTTTTGAAAGTGTGCAATGTTTTTGTTTCAGTTTGTGAATTCCAAATACTAAAGTGATAAAAATGGCTTCTGATGAATGATCACTGCAATCCTTTTCCAAAAAGGGCCAGGTTCTGTACTCAAACTTTTACAGGTTCCCACCCATCCAAAAACTTTAAGAACCTTGATCTCTTCACATCTCAGATGGTGATGCTTGTTAGGAATATAATTCTAATGATTGGGTTGGCAATATATAAATCATGTAACAATGTTGTACCTTTTTCTTTAAATCATACTGTAAAATGTGATTGGTTGATGTTTTTCCTCAATCCGCCATAAGAGGGAGCCAGAATGACTGTTAGCTCTCTGTTTGTTAGATGCTGGGCTAATCTGATCTGATTTGGAAGCTGGCTGTTAGAAAGTGCCGTGAGCTATTGTAAGTTTTGCAACTGCTAGCAAACTTTGAGTACCAGACTGTTTGTATGATTATGGACTATGTTATTTGGATTATCCCTTAACTGAAAGACATTGATGACTGACTGTCTTATCCGTGTATGACTTGGACTGTTTGATGGACTCTGATACCTCTATTTCCATGAAAGTAAAAAAATCTATTTAAACTGCAGTGTTTCTGTATGCTGGTTTGTGTGTTCTCCAACACAACTCATACAACGCTTTGCTGAACGTACTCGCTCTCCCAATGGGGAGCTTACCTAACAATGCTGACCGATATCATTGAAGTCGTATTCCAAGCAAAATGAAAAGCATATTCCTCTTTTGCAGAGCTAGCAGCAGCTGTGAAGATTTCCTGGTGCGTCTTCGGAGAACCATCAGCATGATGTTTCTCCAACGACTGTTAAACTTCCAGTGGCAAAGAATGACTCTGTCGTGGTGGAGGCTGTGTGGCTGCCGGCACAGTAGCAGCAATGGAGCTGAATCTCACTTGATGCCCCTGCCAACACGCGCACAAGTGGTTATCTGTGGTGGTGGAATCATGGGCACATCAGTGGCATATCATCTCTCCAAGCTAGGGTGGAAGGACATTGTCTTACTGGAGCAGGGCAGGTAAAGGATGATGTTTTTGAGAACGTTGCCAACTCTGTCCAATCATAACTTCCTTGGTTTTCCTCCTCTCAAACCACCCATAATTTGCTCTGAAATACCATATTTTTCAGAGTATAAGACGCACCCTTTTTCCTCAAAAAAGAGGCTGAAAATCTGGGTGCGTCTTATATATCGAATACAGCATTTTTTGCTTCCGACGCCCCACCTTTTCACTGAAATGGCCATGCATACCTTTATGGAGGCTTTCAGAGAGCTCCTGGGGGCTGGGGAGGGCAGAAATGAGCAGAAAATGACCCGTTTTTTGCTCAGTTTTGCCCCCAGCAGCACTCTATAAGCCTCCATAGGCTATGCATGCAATTTATTTTGACAAACAGGCCAATTTTTGCAAAAATGGGCCGTTTTTTGCTTGTTTTTGGACCTCCCAGCCCCCAGGAACAGTATGCAAGCCTCCCTAAGGCTATTCATGCCTTTTTTTTTTTGAAGAAAAAAATGGGTCCGTTTTTGCGATAAACGGGCCATTTTTGGGAGGTTTGCAGAGTGCAAAAACTTTTTTTTTCCTTTTGGAAAGCTCTTTGATTGATGAGAATTAGATTGGTCAAGTGCTCTTCCAGCAGAAATAAAGTCTTAGGTGCTGCAGATTGTCAGCTATTTCCTTCTCCAGCACATGGATAAATACACCTGGAAACATCTATATACCTACCTACTTTCCCTACCTACCTACCTACTGTATTTCTCTCTCTCTCTCTCTCTCTCTCTCTCCCCCTCTCCCTCTCTTCCCCTACCTACCAACCAACCAACCTACTCTCTCTCTCTCTCTTCCTACTTACTGCATTTCTCTATTTCTGTCTCTCTCCCTCTCTATCCCTTTATCTACCTACCTACCTACCTACTCGCGCTCTCTCCCTATCCACCTAACTTTATTTCTCTCTCCCCCTCTCTATCCCTCTTATCTACCTACCTACTTTTTAAAAATTTGCCTCTTCAAAACCTTGATGCGTCTTATACTCCCATGTGTCTTATACTCCAAAAAATACGGTACATCTTCATTTATTCTCTATAAAGGATCAGATTTCCTCTCTATGCCTTTTTTTGCACTGGGTGATTTTCTATATATTATCCCTTCATTGAGCCCCTTTTTGAGAGTAAAAGAAATGGAAATGGGCTGGTCACAGAGCCAGAAGAACTGAGGGCAGGTGGACCAAGGCGGTCATAGAATGGATCCCACTTGATCAAAAGCGTCTACGAAAGAGAACCTAAAACGAGATGGAGAGAGGACATCAGCAAGTCTGGCTGGCCCAATTGGCCAAAGAAAGCTCAGGACAGTCTTGGCTGGAAACATTCAGAAGAGGCTTCCATCTTGCAGTGGGCTGACAACGGCTAGAAGGAACGAATGAATTGATCTCCTATCCCAGGGGTATCAAACTCAAGGCCCAACGGGTGCTTAAATTTGGCCTGCAATGCCTCTGGCAGCCAAAATGGGTAAGGGGGGGGAACCTCATGTATTCCCCCCCCAATGCCATTTTCTGCCTGGACGACCTCCTGCAGCACTTTGCCAGCCAAAACGACATGGGGGACCTGCGTAGCATTCCAGGCAGAAAACGGGACACAAGGGCGCCTTGTGTGCACCCCCCCCCCTGCCCAGCTTTTGCCAGCAAAGTGCTACAGGAGGCATCTGTCCCCTCTTTCTCCTCTCCCTCCCACCCATCCTGCCAGCCCGCCAAGTTTAGTTTAGTTTAGTTTTATTTGTCTTGTATGCCGCCCACTCCCGAAGGACTCCCGGCGGCTTACAATAAACAAGGGAGGGGATAAATAAACAAAACAATACTTTAAAATACACAACAGTCACAGTTTCCGTGGGGCTGGATATTTCGAAAGCCCCCCGGCCTGCTGGAGCAGCCAGGACTTAACGGCTTTGCGGAAGGCCGGGAGGGTAGTAAGGGTCCGGATCTCCACGGGGAGGTCGTTCCAGAGGGCTGGAGCTGCGACAGAGAAGGCTCTCCCCCGGGGAGTCGCCAGCCGACATTGGCTGGCAGATGGAATCCGGAAAAGACCTAACCTGTGAGATCTAATCAGTCTATGGGAGGTAATTGGCAGGAGGCGGTCTCTCAGGTACCCAGGCCAAGGAGAACTACAATGCCGATCCGGCCCTCAAAGAAATCCAGTTTGACACCCCACCCCACCCGGCCTATTTGTTCTGGACTGCATCTCTGCTTGCTTTACCATAAAGATGGTCCTTAACCTATGACTGTAATAGAGCCCAGAATTTCTGTCATAATGTCACGATGGGAGTAAGTTGAGTCACTCTTCTGGCCAACCCCTTTTGCAATCATCACAACTTATGACCGTGATGAGCAGGCTCTGCTACAGTGGTATGTCGAGGACTGTGTGTTTACCTTGCAATTGAGCTTCGGGGGCGTCTTCTACTCTTCTCCCTCTTGGGGGTCTGGAATTTCTCTTCACCTCCCTGGCTTTTCTCTTTCAGGCTGGCAGCCGGTTCCACTCGGTTCTGCGCAGGCATCGTAAGCACCGTGCGGCATTTGTCCATTGAGCTGAAGATGGCTGATTACTCACGGAAGCTCTACCAGCAGCTTGAGCAAGAGACAGGGGTGAAAACTGGTAAGCACTGGAGGTGCCACTTTGGGCAAACAAGACATCCTGTATCTACCTTGTTGGCACCCTCCAACTTCATCAGGAGTAAGGGGAGAGTAGAACAGAATAGAATAGAAAAGATCTTGCAGGCCTTCTAGTCCAGCCCCTCCTCAAATAGGAGAACCTATACCAGTGTTTCTCAACCTTGGCTACTTGAAGATGTCTGGACTTCAACTCCCAGAATTCCCCAGCCAGCGAATTCTGGGAGTTGAAGTCCAGACATCTTCAAGTTGCCAAGGTTGAGAAACACTGCCCTATACCATTCCAGACAAGTGGCTGTCCAGTCTCTTCTTAGAAACCTCCAGTGAGCAGATCACCTACAACTTCTGGTGGCCAGCTGTTCCACTGGTCAATTGTCCTCATTGTTAGGGAGTTTCTCCTTAGTTCCAGGTTGCTTCTCTCTTTGATTAGTTTCCCATCCATTATTTCTTGCCTTCTGATCAGTGGTGGGTTGCTCACGGTTCGGCCCCGTTCGGCCGAATCAGTAGCGGCGTCGTGAGGCTCCGCCCACTGCAGAAGCGTTGTGGATGCGCAAGGGGGCGTGCCTGAACCGGTAGTAAAAAAATTGGCCACCCACCTCTGCTTCTGATGCTTTGGAGAATAATGTAACCTTTGCTCTTTGGGGCAGCCCCTCAAATACTGGAATCCTGCTATCATGTCACCCCTAATTCTTCCTTTCTTTTGACTAGCCAGACCCTCGATGGCCATTAGAGCACCCCCAGGGTCATGTGATCAAAATTCAGACGCTTGACGCATGACAGTTGCAGTGTCCTGGAATCACGTGATCCCCCCTTTTGCGACCACAACTGCGGCAAGAAATGGGGCAAAACTCATTTAACAAATGTCTCACTTAATAACAGAAATCTTGGGCTCGTTGTGGTCATGTCGAGGACTGCCCGTATAGCAACCACGTGGTTTAAACTCGCTTCATTTCATGGCGCTGCAGAGGTTGGAAGTGCGGATTCTCCTGTCCAAGCTCTTCCCTCTAACAGGTTTCCCAACTGTGGCAGTTTCCAGTATATTGACCTCAATTCCCAGAATTCCACAACCAGCAGAGCCATTGCAGGGAATTCTGGGAGTTGACGTCCACTCACTTTCAATTCACCAAGGTTGGGAAACAACCGCTCTTAACCCCTGCTTCCTTCCGTTCTTCTCCCATCCAAGAATACCGTATTTGTATTTTTTTTAGTATAAGATGCACCAAGATTTTGAAAAGGCAAATTAAAAAAGTTTTTGCACTCTGCAGACCTCCTGAAAATGGGCCCGTTTTTGTCAAAAGAAAAAGAAAAGGGGGGCATGCATAGCCCTTACGAGGCTTATAGAGTGCTCCTGGGGGACTGCAGGGCAAAAACGGCCTGTTTTTCACTCATTTCTGCCCTCCCCAGCCCCCAGGAGCACTCTGGAAGGCTCCTAAAGGCTCTGCACAGCCATTTTGGTGAAGGGAGCAGGGTTTCAGTAGGCCCAAATGCTGTATTCAGTGTATAAGAGGCACCCAGATTTTCACCCTCTTTTTTGAGGGAAAAAGGTGCGTCTTATACTCTGAAAAATGCAGTAAGTAATGCAGAAAATGGCTCTGGTGGGACCTCACGGAGGCTGAGAGTAGGCTATTATTTTTTTGTTCCAGGTTACGTGACGACAGGCTCCATCTCACTAGCTCAGACCCAAGACCGGCTGATCTCGCTGAAGCGCATTGCCTCGCGCCTCAAGTAAGCTGGCACATAGGTGCATCTGGTGGGGTGGCACACGCCTGGATGGAACAAGTGTAACGGTTCCTATGTTTTCTCCGGCAGAATCATGGGTATTCCCTGTGAGCTTATCCCGCCAAAGAGAGTATCCCAGCTCCATCCCTTTATCAACATCCACGACCTGGTGGGGGCCCTGCATGTGCCCGAGGACGCCATCGTATCATCTGCTGACGTGACAATTGCTTTGGCCAATGCTGCTGCAGCAAACGGTATGACTCCGCCTCCCCAGTGTCCTGCTGGAGCTTCCTTTCTCAGGGTGGGCTCTGCTTGGGAATGGGGAGGGGGGGGTGGAGTGATGCTACAAACCCACAGGGATAGAATCCCCTCCAGCTTTCCTTTAAGACATTGTGTTGTGGCCTGCTGGCTGCTGGCCCCTCCAGTAGCCGAATTAAATGAGGAGGAGGCGACCTCAGAAGCATGGATGGTTGAATCAAACTCCTGGCAGTGGGCAGAGTTCGCTTTCAATACTGTATTCTAAGCACTGCACCACCATGTGAGACGATATCCTTTTGAAGGCAGCATTCCGTTTGTCAAACTGGGTTTGTCAAGGAGCGTGAATGGCGGTGAGGTTCTGTTGAGTTGTGTTCCTTCCAGTGTGGCGCTTTAGGTGAGCAGAGTCCAAGAGTTACAGTGAAAGATCAGGTGTCCGGCCTGCCACACTTTCTATTATTCTACTCTGCATTGTCTATTGTGGGAAAATGGGAGGGGGATTGTAAGGAGTTAGATGCGATGTAGCCAAAATAAAATTCCTTTCTAGAAAGCCTTTTGTCTTTGCACATTTGCATCCGTGACCCGACAATTGCGCGATGGACATATCCAGGCCGACAAAATAGCGCCGATTTAAACGAGACGTCATAATCGTGCCAACAAAAAAGCGACGATAAAATCGTGACGACAAAAACGCGATGATGACAACCACAAGTTACTGTTTGATTAGCAGTAAAAGTTTATTATGTCACTAAATAATTAAAGCATTCGGCAGTTAAAATTTATTATTATGTCACTAAATAATTTAAAAACTCTGCAGTTAAAATTCATTATGTCACTAAACAATTTGACGGAATTAATTTAGATGCCAATATTATGACATACAGCACACAGATAGTCCGTACGATCACACCCTGCATATGTAGGAAGAATTGCAGCAAGACGTCTTGATAGTTGCACGTATTTAGACTTGCTTGCTGCCTGACTGTTTGGTAATTCCGCTCTGTATACGGCTCATGGTTTGTTCTGTTACGTCTTGTTCACGACGGAAATGATGAACCAATGTGTAAATGGTTGGATGGTGGCATACTACAGACGACTGGAACGCTTTATGCCAACCCTTGACTGAGTTATTTGTTTGCGGCAAGCCATCAGCAACACGACCTCGCATGTTCCACATGGTGATAGGAAACAACGGGTTAGCTCGTCGATTGCATCTCAAACGACCAACGTAATTGTCTTCCCAGTAATCATAAACATTCTGAAGATTGTCTGGTTTACTATCATTCAATTCGTCGAAGGCGGACCCAACATCTTCCGGAGGCACGAAACTCAGTGCAATTAGCACTTTTGAGTACAGTTTAATGTTCTCGTCGTCGTGATACAAATTAGATAAGCCTTCGTTTTGTATACGATGCCAAAATGACTGACCAAGGTGAAACAGACAACCAAGTACGGTAGCATGTGGAAATACAATTGCCAGTGCATTCATAGTTCCTTTTTCAAAATCAATCAGAATGCTGGTAGGCGTGAGAGATGGTCGCAGTTCGATCATTTTGCGGAAAACCCACTCATAGTCTGCCTGTGTTTTTGTTCTCATGAGCACATATATTAATTGTGATTGTCAATTAGAGCATGTATCGTAAATACCTGTAGAAATATTTCGGGAGCTACCTTGAATGTTCCGTCCATAAACCAGTGCGGATATTGCTCCAACAATTGCAAATTTGCTGCAGTGCCGAACATGAACATTCTGTTTCTGTCTTGATCACCCGAATCCCACAGAAGAAAATTTTCGCAACGTGTTGTTACCTTCATAGTGTCCGAAAGAATGAGGTCTTGAACAGAATGTGGCCTAGGATTGTTGACATCAGGCCTCTTCCGTTTCCGCTCGAACAGTCCGTTGGCTTGCTGAATACTACGGCAAAAGATGGGCTGCTTCCAGCGAGACTCCTGCTGTGCTGTTCACAATAATTTGACAAGGTTTTTCCACACCATTTTCAGCTCGTTCGCGTATAGTCGCTTTTATATTTTCACTTTCATTTTTTGCGTTATCTGGAGTGTGCATGTGTTCAGTACTTGTTTGTAACGTCCCGTCTGTTTTCTTCTTAAGTCTGCCGGCACACTCTCTTTTAATGCACCTCCACGAAGACGATCCATCTTGATTTAACTTGTCGCGTTGATACCGATATCCTTCATATAGCAGTTGTTGTTTTCCTTTAATATTTATTATTAAACTGGCGTGTGCTGACTGCATTATAACGTACGTTATAACGTACGTATACGCATTCCACTATGTTAAAGGCACAGCACATTCACTCGTGATTTTGTGATCGTGCATTTGTTGGTGCGCTATTGTCAAAAATCAATTAGTGATTTTGACAGCGCTCATTTGTCCATTGCGGTTTTGTCGGCGCGCTTATGTCTATCGCGCATTTGTCGGTGAACCCTTTGCATCTGACCGGAACTGGATGGGTGGAAGCTGCCAGCATGGCAGTGGGAGATTGGACCATGGGATGGACTTGTGGGTGTGGAGGCAAGATCTTGAACTTTCAACTGGGTGGGGAAAACCCGGAAGCTTTCAGATTCGGGTTTTCCCAGATGTGCCAACATGGCTCTCTTGATAAATTGGAACTTTGAGCAATACTTTGCCTCGGACTCTGATTTAATTTTGGATGCTATTTGGAACCCTGACATCAGGTTCGTCGCAGCTTTCCCTTGCAATGGATCACCAGAGATCACCCAACTTCCTGTCTTCTGTTGTCTTCCCAGGTGTTCAAATCCACGAACGAACCAGCGTCATCCATGTCCTGGACCAGAAGGGCTGCGTAACTGGAGTGGAGACAGACAGAGGGATGATTGAGTGCCCATACTTCGTTAACTGTGCTGGGCAGGTGAGGCCCTGATTGGACTGTGGAGCTGAAGGGCTTGTGGTTCTGACTACGACTGGGTCTCCTCTTTGTGGGGTTCTGGGACTGCCTATCAAAGTAGACTTATCAAACAGGTTTTATGTGGCTGGGCCTTTTGTGCAACAAAGGAGAAGCACTTATTCAGATTGGCAAACTGCTCACGGCACTGGATGGGGAATAGAACAGAATGAGCTGGAAGGGAGCTTGGAGGTCTTCTAGTCTAGCCCCCAGCTCTCTGAATTACAGTTTAAATTACAGAAATTAATCCTATAGAAAATTTAAAGTAGACAAAAGAGTTTATGGTTTTGAACAGAATGCGATCTTCAGAAAGGCATTTGATAGAGTAGAATGGAATTTTATATGCTACCATACCTGGGCAAGAGTAAGTGAAGGAAAAGGGGGTTTGTTAATTACATTTTAAAGTAGATTATGGTACTAAGTATGAATGAGCTGGAAGGGACCTTGGCGGTCTTCTAGCCTAGCCCCCTGCTCAAGCGGGAGAACCTATACTATCTCAGATAAGTGACTGTCTAGTCTCTTCTTAAAAACCTCCAGTGATGGAGCTTCCACGATTTCTGGTGGCCAGCTGTTCTACTGGTTGATTGTCTTCCCTGTTAGGAAGTTTCTCCTTAATTCCAGGTTGCTTCTCTCTTTGGTTAGACTCAGTGGCAGTTGTGCTAAATGGGGTGGCTGGTGGGATCAAGAACAGTGGGTGAATGGATGGCTGCTTGTTGCAGGCATATGGTTGCTGGGAGACCAGAAGGAGCTCACGGGAAGGTTGTCTATCTGCTTTTCTCACCGTTATCTTTGGGTTCTGTGATCAGAACTAATTGTGCAGAGCATGGAATTGTGCTCAGCGAGTGTTAAACCATATTAACTAATATTTGCTAACTGTTTGTGTGCTGCACCAGTTGAAAAGCAGGCTATAAAATGAAATAATAAATAACTTGTTCCTTATGCATTTTGTCTCTTGTGACGAGGTCCTTACTACTTCTTCCCAGGCAGCTGTTCACATCCATCCTGCAATCTTTCTTCCTTGTACTACATGTCAGATATATTATCCCTGCTGTTTCTTTGGCAACAATAAGAATCTCATTAACTAAATTCCCATCTATTAGAGCAAATCCCAGAATTGACCAAAAAGAGTTTATAGGTGGTATTAAAGCTGCTTCTTAAAATAGCAGTAATTCTAGATTGAGCTGGAAATATAATAATCATCATATTCCATATAACTCTTTCTGAAGTTGATATCTACTTGTTCTGTTTGGTTTTTTTTTTGTTTTTGAAAAAAAATGATAAAGCAACAATTAAAATTGATAAGTCATTCTAACACAATCTTACTGTTAATTTTCCTGGCCCTTCCGATGCAGCATAAAAAATTAATTCAGTTAATTTTGTTATTATCTGCTAGGTTCATTATAGCAAAACTGAATGAATAACATCTAAAAATTTGGTAAATATCACTGTCTGAAAAATTAACACAACATTAAAAGTGTTCTGAAGCACTTTGTTTAAAGATTATTTTATTCTCATTTAGTTTCTATGGTTTCAGTTTAATGAAAGAAATTCTTAATGCATTAAATGCAAGTGTCCTTTTGGAGCAAAATATTGAAAATTAACAGTTGTTTCAGTCCTCGATGTTACAAACCAACTTATATACACAATTTTCTGGGTTTTTATTTGTTCCTATGAAATGTGGGGCTTTGGGTTTCCTATTACGGTATTTTTGTATTCCTCCATTTAAAAAAATAGGTTGAAATGTTTCTTTGAAACGATGCAGCACAATTTCAAGAATGAGCCCCACGGACATCAAATCTGCCCTTGGCTTTTTTAAATGCCCTTCTTTGCTTTCAGTGGGCTTACGAGCTCGGCCTTTCCAATGAACAGCCGGTCAGCATCCCGCTGCATGCCTGCGAACACTTCTACCTGCTGACGCGCCCCCTGAAGACCCCGCTGGAGAGTAACACGCCAAGTGAGGAACCTTCTCTTGTGCTGTCTTGCAGGTGCTTGGGCTTTGGCACAATGGCAGGCCAAGCGTGTTCAGTGCAGAGGTGCTTGGCATCCACAAAGGTTGGAGGCCCCAGGGACTCCAGGTGTTTAAGGGCTATCAACTCCAGGGACAGGGGGCTTCAGTGCAGGCTGATGTCTGCCACTTGGACACTTGGAGCTCCAGAGATTTCTTGTCTGTGAGTTAAAGAAAGGGGTATCCAACCTTGGCAACTTTTAGTGGACTTCAACTCCCAGAATTCTGGGAATTAAAATCCACAGGTCTTAAAAGTTGCCCAGGTTGGACGTCTCTTCTGACCCAGTTCCCCAAACAAACCCTTTATGATTCCTTTTATAGTGGTGTAGCCTTTATTATCATTGTACAAAAATCAATACAGCGAAAATGGTTTTAGCTCCCTGGTGCAATTTATGACAGCAAATACAAACAACATAAATAGTATAAAGAATATTCCCAATGCAAGGGGGCGAAAAGAAAAGAAAAACTAGTCCTACGTTTCCATGTGTGCGTGGTGTGATTGTGGTTGTGTTTAAGAGTCTGACAGCCCAAGAATAGACTTCATTAGGAGTCGACAAAATATTTCTCTCTCACCGCAGACTAACAGGTCTGTCTGGCAGGGAGATGAATAGTTGTCTTTCACATCTATTCATCTCTGCCCCCTGCCTTTGATCCCCAGAGCTAAGGTGGGGCTTCACTAGCAGTGGTGGGTCTTCCGTCCTGAGGGCCGGTCCATAGATTTTTACTCCTCTCCTCTGCTTTCTGCACATCCATGTGTCAGGCACTGGGCCCAGCTGTTCCTCCTCTTCCTCATCAACCACCTCCAGACCTGGGGGCTGTTGACTCTCCATCTGAGGGCTGAGGGATGTCCCAGGCTCCGCCTCTCCCTCCGTCCCTCCCTCCCTCTCTCTCTCTCTCTCTGCCAGCTCCATTCCCTCCCCCCTCCGAGCTCTCAGGTTGCCTTGATGCTGACCCTGACTCCCACACCTCTTCCTCTGATTCAGCTTTCTTGGAGCCTGGGGAGGGGGAAAGCGCCCCCCAGAGGCCCCCTGGAGGCGGGAAACGGCCTGTTTTCCGACTTCCAATGGGCCAGGTAGGTCTGTTTTTCACCCTCCCAGGCTCCAGAGGCTTTCTAGGAGCCTGGGGAGGGCGAAAAACAGCCCAACTTGCAAACTGGAAGATCGGGAACGGACTTCCGGATTGCCCATTGGGATGTTTTTCTCCCTCCGGAGGCTTCGGGAGGCTTCTCTAAGCGGTTTACAGAGTCAGCCTATTTGCCCCCAACAATCTGACTCCTCATTTTACCCACCTCGGAAGGAGGGAAGGCTGAGTCAACCTTGAGCCAGTCAGGATCGAACTCCTGGCAGTGGGCAGAGTTATCCTGCAATACTGTATTCTAAGCAATGCACCACCAAGTGGGACTTCTAGTTGCACGAGAAGGCAGCCTGGCTCTGGGTGCAAGAATGCTGTGTGCAGTGGAGCCTTTAGTAAGCAAGGAGAGTGTTTCCCCCCCCCCCTCCTCTGTGTTTTGGGTTGGTTGCCCCAACCCCATCCAGCATCCTGTTTTTCTCCCTGGGTTCAAGCCTTTGCTTCTCTCCTCCGCAGCTATTGTAGACCTTGATGGGAGGATCTACATCCGCAGCTGGCAGGGGGGCATCCTCTCGGGAGGCTTTGAAAAGAACCCCAAGCCTATTTTCACAGAGGGGAAGAATCAGCTGGAGGTCCATCGCTTGCAGGAAGACTGGGATCACTTTGGTAAGGCGGCCGGGCCATTGATTGTTGTAAAGCAGAGGTGGGGAATGATGACCCCTTTATGACTTGTGGACTTCAACTCCCATCATTCCCGAGCCAGCTGGGAGTTGAAGTCCACAAGTCACAAAGGGGCCATCGTTCCCCACCCCTGGTGTAAAAGAATGCCCGTTTTACTTGATTATTTTTCTTTATTTACTCCATTTTGATGCTGCCCATCAAAACTGAGGCTCAGAAAAATACAGAATTTTCTGCCTGCCTCAGCAAAGCAGTTGGGGGATGAAGGGGCTCCCAGTGCTGCATTGCAGTGTCCTTTATTTTGGGGGGAAC
The DNA here is from genome assembly GCF_051295495.1 of Thamnophis sirtalis. Taxonomy (NCBI): domain Eukaryota; kingdom Metazoa; phylum Chordata; class Lepidosauria; order Squamata; family Natricidae; genus Thamnophis; species Thamnophis sirtalis. The sequence goes on along the minus strand of NW_028261394.1, from coordinate 25,944,089 downwards.
TTTGCACATATATCCTGGTTGCTCTTTCTCACTTCTCCTTTTTTTCATCTTTACTGCCGGGTAAGTACAGGTAGTCCTCGACTTATGACCAAAACTGAGCCCAGAATGTATGTTGCTAAGTGAGACATTTGTTAAGTGAGTTTTGCCCCATTTTACAACTTTCCTTGCCACCGTTGTTAAGTGAATCACTGCAGTTGTTAGATTAGATCAACGCGGTTAAGTGAATCTGCCTTTCCCCATTGACTTTGCTTGTCAGGAGGTCACAAAAGGGGATCACGTAACCCTGGGACACGGCAACCATCATAAATGTGAACCAGTTGCCAAATATTTGCACGTAAATCACGTGACCTTTGCAGCATGCAAAAAGGTTGTGAGTGTGAAAAAACTTTCACGAGTCACTTTTTTCAGTGCCGTTGTAACTTTGAACCATCACTGAATGAACCGTTGTGAGTCAAGGACTACCTGCAACTTTTAAGATGGTGTCATGTTGCTTATGGCACCATGACGAGCAGAATACAGGTTGCCCTCGATTTATGACCGCAATTAAGCCAAAACCTTTCTATTGCTAAACGAGACATTTGTTAAAGGTGAGATTGGCCCCCCTTGTACGGCTTTCCTGCAGTTGTTAAGTGAATCTGGTTGACTTTGCTTGTGAGAAAGTCGCAAAAAGGGACCAGGGACCTCAGGACACTGCAAAATGCTACTCAGTTGCCAAGCATCCCAATTTTGATCACATGACCCTGGGGACGTTGCAAGTGTGAAAAATGGCTCTAAATTACAGACTGTACAGTTATAGGGACTAATTTGATTCTGAACTTAATAACGGCGGCAAGATTGTTGGTGGCGCAGTACTGGAAGAACGAAGAATTGCCTACTATTCAAGAATGGACGTTAAAAGTAGTAAATTTAGCAGAGATGGCCAAAATCTCAGCATATTTGAAGGACCACTCAAACGAGAACTATCAGTTGGAATGGAGAAGATGGATTGATTACATTCAAAATATCTGACTAAGAAATTTCAATTAGCTTATGAATGAACAAGGAATGTTACAATTTATCTAAATTCAGTTTAATAAAAGCGGAGTTAAAGTACAAGAGGAGGTAGGATGCTATAGTTAGTTAGCTTATGTTAGTGAATGATTGTTAAATGTTTATACCCTGTATTTTGTTCTGGAAAGTTGGGGGCAGGGAGGGTTGGATGGGGGGGAGGGTTGGGGTGGGGGGAGGGAAGGGGAAATATTTGTAAAATTTATTAAAACTCTTCAATAAAAAAAGAAAAAGAAAAATGGCTCTAAATCACATTTTTGAAGCTGTTGTAACTTCAAATCATCACTAAATTAACTGTTGTAAGTCGAGAACTACCTATAGAAAGCAGGCTGGCCCGAGAAACATGCTTTGCTTAGCTGGCTGGGGAATTCTGGGAGTTGAAGTCCCCAAGTCTTAAAAGTTCCCAAGTTTGGACACCCCTGCTCTAAGGAATCACCTGTAAGTGTCATTATTGGAGACCTGGCACTTTTGGGGTGGTGGGAGTGTCCTCTCTTTTCTCTGCCATTGTCTGCTCTCTCTTGGGGGGGATTAGAGCCGCTGCTGAGTGCCTTGCTGCGGAGGATGCCGGATATGGAGGCCCTGGAGATTGTGCAGCTGGTGAATTGCCCAGAATCCTTTACTCCAGACATGCGGTGCATTATGGGAGAATCCCCCAACATACAGGGATACTTCGTCCTAGCAGGAATGAACGCCGCTGGTACATCCTTTGGAGGTGGGGCAGGCAAGTAAGTGGACTCATTTCCTGTGGAGGAAAGAAAGGGGGGGAGGGGTTCTCTGTAGGAGAATGATTTGAGCCCAGGTGGCGCAGTGGTCAGAGTGCAGTACTGCAGGCTACTTCAGCTGACTGCCAGCTGCAGTTTGGCAGTTCGATTCTCACCAGGCTCAAGGTTGACTCAGCCTTCCGTCCTTCTGAGGTGGGTCAAATGAGGACCCAGACTGTTGGAGGCAAATAGGCTGACTCTGTAAACCGCTAGAGAGGGCGGGAAAGCACTGTGAAGTGGTATATAAGTCTAAGGGCTATTGCTCCTTCCTTCCTTCCTTCCTTCCTTCCTTCCTTCCTTCCTTCCTTCCTTCCTTCCTTCCTTCCTTCCTTCCTTCCTTCCTTCCTTCCTTCCTTCCTTCCTTCCTATTAGAATGCAGTATTGCAAGCTAACTCTGCCTACAGCCACCAGTTCAAATCCCACCATGCTCAAGGTTGACATAGCCTTCCATCCTTCCGAGATGGGTCAAATGAGGACCCAGACTGTTGGGGGCAATATGCTGACTCTGTAAACAGCTTAGAGAGGGCTGTAAAAGCATGTGAAGCAGTATATAAGTCTAAGTGCTACTGCTATTTTTTCTAGTCCTTAACTTCCAGAGCCGACTCATAAGGCCCCTCGCTGTCGGAGTCTGTTTGCAGCTCCAACGGCTCCTGCTGGGCCACAACAGGTTGTGACTTATGAGTTACTTTTCTGAGTTCTTCTTATAGGTTTCCTCACATTTCTCATTGTCGGATTTGGAATCTGTTACTTGGAATGATGAGTTTTCTGGATATCTTCAGAGATTCAAAAGCTACTGGTTGTGGGGGGGGGGCATTTTAATGCAATTTGTGCTGCAAACAGAGGGACTTGATGGCCTCCACAGCCCCTTCCAGCTCTGTGTGTTTTTGATAACAGGTACCTGGCCGAATGGATGGTGAATGGCTACCCCTCCGATAACATCTGGCCCTTGGACCTGAAGCGCTTTGGAGCTCTGCAGAGCAGCCGAACCTTCCTCCGTCATCGGGTCATGGAAGTGATGCGTAAGTAGTTGCCTCTCGTGTTCCCTGGGCTCGCCACGTAGCTCATGGAGGTGGGCGAGGGGTTGTGCCTGTTTCCTGGCTTGGCAGCTGGTGGTTCATTCGTTAGAGGCTCTCTCAGAACTGCTTTGGAAGCTGTTTCTCAATGGGTGGAAATACCGTATTTTTCGGACTATAAGACTCACCATGATTTTGAAGAAGTAAATTTTTAAAAAACGTTTTTGCACTCTTCAGGCCTCCCAAACCCTCTGCACGCCTCATTCCCCCCCACCAAAAAAAAGGACATGCAGAGCTTTGGGAGGCTTGTAGAGTTCTCCTGGAGGCTGGGGGTGGGGGTGGGGCAAAAATGAGGGAAAAACGGGCCGTTTTTTTGCAGAAAAAAAGGGGGGGCATGCAGAGCTTTGGGAGGCTCTAAAACGGCTCATTTTTGCCCTCCCCAAACCTCAGGAGCATTTTGCAAGCCTCCCAAACCCTCTGCAAGTCCATTTTTGCAAAGGGGGCGGGGTTTCGGTAGGCCAAAAATGTTGTATTCAGTGGATAAGACGCACCTAGATTTTCACCCTCTTTTTTTGAGAGAAAAAGGTGGGTTTTATACTCTGAAAAGTATGGTAATTAATTATTATTTTCCTTGGCTGCACAGTCAGCCAAATGCTTAAATTGGGTTTGGCATTTTCGTCCGTCCATCCTTCCCAAGGCTCTGGGATAGGAAAATGATGTTGCTTGATGTAAGGATGTAAGCTGTTCTGAATAAAACTGCCTTTTGCAATTGACTGGTGGTGATTTTGTCAATGCCAATGGTTTTCAAGTGGTGCTCCAGATGTTTTGGGATTGCACCCAAGGTGCCTATTGCTATTGGTGTTATGTTTGCTTATCATTATTAATGTATTGCTAAGAAAGAGCAAACAAAACTCTTCTTGGCCTTTTGCGTAGAATTAAGTGGTTTAGAACCTCTTGGGGAAATCACATTCTCCTCCTGTTTTTAGGAAGGTTCATATTAACCATAGTTGGCTTTCAGTTGTTCAGACCAGCTTAACATCCTGGCTCCAATTTCCCCTTTGAAGGTAGACATAGTCAGTGGAAACCTTATTATAAAAGTAATGCTACACCATAGGTCACAATGAGGGGAAGGAAGAAAGGTTACTGTAATGGCTCTTCTCCTAACTTGAGAAAGTAAAGACTCTTGAAACGGATTATTTCAAAAGGAACCTTTAATCAAGCAGGATGGAAACCATTAGAAGCAGAGCAGCATCTGAAAACCTTTAGGCCATGCAAATGGGATTAAGCTGATAATGACCCCTCCCTTTGTCCAAATGCAGATTCTGACCAATACGTGTGTGAAGATGCTTCCTTAACTCTTCTGCCCTGGGAGTCAATAAAGCACACGTTCCCATGGCTATCTCTAGTTAGACATCAAAGTAAGATATCCCACATGGCTACCATAAACATCCCTCCAGAGATGTTGGGACCTTCAGTCTCCTGGTGACAGGAAACCAGTTGTAAAGTTGTAAAACTCAGTTGTTTCAGATGTAGCTAAGGATTTAACTCCGAGGCTCCCCTCCTTCCAATTGAATGGCAGTATCACTTTTAGGGATCTGACATGCTGCGCTTTTCTTCTTGACTACCTAAATTGGCGTAAGAGATGAAAAAGTAACATATTTTTCGGAGTATGAAGCACCCTTTTCCCTTAGAGGCTGAAAATCGGGGTGCATCTTATACAACGAATACAGTATTTTTGGCCTCCAGAAATCCCGCCCCCTTTGCAAAAATGGCCATGCATACCCTTTAGGAGGCTTGTAGGGTGCTCCTGCGGGCTGGGGAGGGCAAAAATGAGTGAAAAATGGACTGGTTTTTGCTCGTTTCCCCCCCCCCCCCCAGTCCCCAGGAGCACCCTACAAGCCTCCTAAAGGGTATGCATGCCCTTTTTTTGATACAAAATGGGCCCATTTTCGTGAAAACGGGCCATTTTTGGGATGCTTGCAGAGTGCAAAAACCTTTTTTAAAAATTTGCGTCTTCAAAATCTTGGTGTGTCTTATACTCCGGTGCGTCTTATACTCCGAAAAATACGATACCTATAGAAGAAAAGGTAGCTCAGGATTGAATTGTGGAGTTCTTGGTGCTCTCTGAAGCGCTGAGCATTATGCTGGGAAGATGTTACCTAGTCAGGCCTGGAAATGTCTGCAAGAAAGTTCAACAAGTTCAGAGAGCATCAAGGACTCCACAGATTTGATCGTGTTAGAGAAAACAGTAGGAACAACTTTTCCAAATTCAAAATTAGTTCCTTACCAGGAGCTTCTCTTGACCTTGGATTGATATCCTGGTGGGCTTCTTTTCTGTTAAAGTTTGATCTGGATGTTTGGGGGATTATAAAAGGATATTCTACGAGCTGTGGTGGAGCAGTGGTTAGAATGCAGTACTGCAGGCTACTTCTGCTGGCTGACTGCAATTTGGCTGTTCGAATCTCACCAGCTCAAGGTTGCCTCAGCCTTCCATCCTTCCGAGGTGGGTAAAATGAGGAGCCAGATTGTTGGGGGCAAATAGGCCGACTCTGTAAACCACTCAGAGTGGGCTGTTAAGCAACGTGAAGCGGTATATAAGTCTGCTATTACTATTGCCCTTCCTTCCTTCCTTCCTTCCTTCCTTCCTCCCTCCCTCCCTCCCTCCCTCCCTCCCTCCCTCCCTCCCTCCCTCCCTCCTTCCTTCCTTCCTTCCTTCCTTCCTTCCTTCCTTCCTTCCTTCCTTCCGGTTGACTCAGCCTTCCATCCTTCTGAGGTGGGTAAAATGAGGAGCCAGATTTTGGGGGAAATAGGCTGACTGTAAGCCACTTAGAGAGGGCTGGAAAGTGGTATATTAGTCTAAGGGCTATTGTCATTGCTATTCTGTAAGGACTGGGAAGATAATGTGCTCCGTCCCTTCCAGCACATTGATTCTATGATTCTGTGGCCCCTCTCCAGCCCTGATTTACGACTTAAAAGTTCCCCGCTGGGATTTCCAGACTGGCCGGCAACTCCGCACGTCTCCCCTTTACGACCGGCTGGACGCCCAGGGAGCGAGGTGGATGGAGAAGCATGGCTTTGAGAGGGCAAAATTCTTTGTCCCTCCAGGGAAAGGTGAGAATGATTTTCCCCTGAATGCACCCCGAAACCTGAGAGCCACGTTTGGGGGCCCATCCTGAGTCCTGTGCTTCCTCTCCCGCAGATTTGCTGGCTCTGGATCAGAGCAAGACGTTTTACAAGCCCGACTGGTTTGACATTGTGGGCGCAGAGGTCAAGTGTTGCAAAGAGGCCGTCTGTGTGATTGACATGTCGTCTTTCACCAAGTTTGAGATAAGCGTAAGTGCATCTTCCCCCAGAGCTTTCTTTTTCCTTTGGAAGCTTTCCGTGTTGGTTTGTAGGGTGTCAGAAACGCCACCTCCCTGCCAGTCTGCCATGAAGGGGGGAAACTGGAAGGGAAACAGCTTTTCTGCCATTTCTAAGATAAAGGAGCCGAGGTGGCGCAGTGGGTAGAGTGCAGTACTGCAGGCCACTTCAGCTGACTGTGGTTCAGCAGTTCAGTGGTTCAGCAGTGGATCAGCAGTTCAGTGGTTCAAATCTCACCGGCTCAGGGTTGACTCAGCCTTCCATCCTTCCGAGGTGGGTAAAATGAGGACCCAGATTGTTGTTGGGGGCAATATGCTGACTCTGTAAACCGCTTAGAGAGGGCTGAAAGCCCTATGAAGCGGTATATAAAAATCTGCTATTGCTATTGCTATAAACTGAACTGTGAGAACTCTCCTCTGTGAGAACCAAGGCCGGTTCCCTGGGAGAAGAACGCCAACCTGTAGAGTAACTGTTCCCAAAACATCTCTTTTAAACTTGATTGGACAATGAGAGATACACAATGAGAAAAGGGACCAAGGGAGGAAAGTTACCATATTTTTCGGCATATAAGATGCACCTTCCCCCCCCCCAAAAGAGGGTGAAAATCGGCGTGCGTCTTATACACTGAATGCAGCATTTTTTGCCTCCCGAAAGTCCGCCCCCTTTGCAAAAATGAAAGTGCTCCTGGGGGCTGGGGAGGAGGGCAAAAACGAGCAAAAAAGGGCTGTTTTTGCTCATTTTTACACCCCTCCCCAGCCCCCAGAAGCACTCTACAAGCCTCCCGAAGCTCTGCATGCCTTTCTTTTTGTGAGTGTATGCAAAAAACGAGGCGTGCAGCAGGTTTGGGAGGCCTGCAGAGTGCAAAAACATTTTTTTTAAAATTTACCTCTTCAAAATAATGGTGCATCTTCCACTCCAGTGTGTCTTATAGTCCAAAAGGTACGGTAACTGGCAAAAGTCTGCCGTGAAATCTCAGCTCCGGCTTTTACGCTCCTGTAGTTCACTTGACTTCTAGTAAACTATACCTTTCTCAGCAAATGGAGCTAAGGATCGTTTTTACTTAGAAGCCCAAGCTGAGGCAGGTCTGACACAGGGACCTGACTTCAGGCATAAGTTTTTATACTTTGCCTTTGGCTTAGTAACGTATTGCCAGTGTAAGCAGTGGGGCACGTAAGTCTTGATTGCTTAGTGTCATTTGCAAATGCAACCAATTTGGGGTAGGGTAAAACTTTTAATTGCAACATGTATAACATGAAGCCTATGCCTCAAGAAGGCGGAGATTTTTAATCAAGCTCAAAACACAAACATTGTGACTGCCAGTCTTGATTTAAGGTTAAGGACTTTTCATAGTTTTAGCTCCTTCCTTTTTTGTTGTTGTTTCTGGGAACAAATAGATTTCCTCTGGATGTGGAACTTTTATTTAAATTGTTCATAATTCAGTTCAGTTCAGTTTAGTTTAGTTTATTGTCATTGCACCTCAAACAATGAAATTAAATGCCATCCTCAGTGTACATTATAACTATAAAAATGAAACACAAACACACATTCTATACAATTAAATTGAAAACCCCGGATATTGCATTAATATTGCACTAGCCAGTAGAATTCAACATAGTTACTGCTCTTGGATAGAAGCTGTTTTTCAGCCTATTTGTCCTTGTTCTTTTTAATTTTTAATTTTAAAAACATGAACACAATAAGGAAGACATAGACTATAATTTACACAACACACCGGAACTTCATGTTCCTTCTTGAAGCAGTTTTGAATCAGTACATTTTTATATATACCATTTTTCCTCCTAATACACTTCGATTGAGTTTCATCATTTTTAACCCTCTTATTTCATTATCTTTCACTTATCTATCTATATTTTCGCTATATACATCAGACAATCTTTGTCCTTCTGCTTGCTTAACCCTTTTCCTTGGTTTGTAACTTTTATCTTTCTTAGGCTATCATTGTTAATCTTTGTTTCTTTCCCCCAACCACCTGTACCATTTCCCCCATAATAAATAATACTCTGTCTCTTCCTTTCCTTGGACTTTTTTTATTTAACTCGTCCATCTCAGCGCAGTCTAGAATCTTTCTTATTGTTTCATCTTCATTGGGTGTCGACTTATTCTTCCATCTCTGCGCGAATGCAATCCTAGCCACTGTAATTCTATGCAAGATTAAAATATAAGGTCTCTCTTAAATTTAGTCGTTGTTATGCCTAATAGGAATGTCTCTGGTTTCCAGTCAATTTGCTTGTTTCAATTTGCCCTTGTTTTTATTGTCCTGTACTGTCTGCCAGATGGTAATAGTTCAATAGGATGCACTGGACAGGGACCAAGTTATCTCTGGGTCGGGGCAGTTTGGCTCCAAATGCCTCTACAGCAGAATAGTGCCAGGAGACACCATGCCTCCATCTCCTCTCGCAGGCAGCTGGTAGGCTTCAGATTCGTCTGCTGTGACTAGGCCTCATCTGTCAAGCTGTTCTTATGTTTTGTGTTCCTTCTCCCACCTGCTGCAGTCCACGGGAGGACAAGCTTTGGAAGTTCTGCAGTATCTCTTCTCCAACGACCTGGAGGTGCCAGTTGGGCATATTGTGCATACGGGGATGCTCAATCACACCGGAGGGTATGAGAATGACTGCAGCATAGCCCGTCTGAACAAACGCAGGTAAGGTCTCCCAGGTACAGCCTGGATACTCGCTGGCTTCAGCCTGTGGAGCCTTTGGTGATCCATACTCGGAATCTGGTTAAAGCCGTGATGATGTCAGAATGGTAAACTCAATGTGGCATCATTAGCAGGATTATATCATAGCTCACAATATTATTAGATCATCATTGTGGCTTAAGAGAAGCTTTGGTCTCTGTATAACACTTGGATGCAGGCACAAACAATTTTATTTTTGTTTAGCAGATTTTTTCATTATTTTTTCCCTTCTACAACACCTTAGAGTCAACATTGTTGACTGTTGACTGTCAACACCTTACATCAACATTGTTATGTCATCATACCTGTACATGTATATAATATTTCGCTTCTATATTTACACACCTTTATACACAGTTCTATATATATTTATATATAGTTTTTTGGCTTAATTAGTTTTATTCTTGTTTTGCAGCCATTTGTACCAATTGTTCCAAATTTCATAATATTCCAACTCTTCTTTATCTTTTAATTTCAGTGTTAATTTGTCCATCTCTGCACAATCCAAAGTTTTTTTTATCACTAATTCGTCTGAGGGGGTATTATTTTGTTTCCAGCATTGGGCACAAACAAATTGAATCACCTGAGTTTAACTAGAAAGGGGAGGGATCTTTCCCCATTCCATACTTAATTTCATATAAACACATTCAGAAGACAGTCCAGGAATTTCTATCATTGCTTAGCCAAAATGCGTTGTTTGATCCTGGTTATTTTTCCTTAAACCATGATCAGTGATGTCACCTGTCAGGCCAATTACCTGTGGTTTATCTGATAAACTATGGTTAAGCAGTCTTTTGATAGTGTGATATACATAACTATGGACTTGTGCAAGCCTAGAGAACTGAATGCTGTAGAATGTAATGTGCTCAATGTATTGAAGATGCCTTTCCAGAAATGAGACAAGCAAGAAAGTTGCTAAATGACATGGAAACCTGTTGCTATCAGAGTTGGATAGTGAGCACCTGACTGGTCATTTTCATTGGCTGACTCTTAACAGTTATGCTTTTTAATAAAACAGGTTATTTGGAAACCGTGCTGCCACACTTTGTGTCCTTCTGGTTCCAAATACTTACTCACACATGAGTTGCTATGGTAATTCATATTTTACTCAATGTCCAAGAAATAACAATAGCCAAAGCCTGCAAATCAAAACAGAGTGTCTGATAAATGATTGCTTGAATGGTCAGCTTTTTAAAAGAAGAGTGCAGAGGAATAGTCCAAAATCAGTTCAAGGATCCAAGAGATGGATCAGGGTTGTTAGGCAGTCTAGAATTTCACAAGCAGAAACTGTATGAATGCCACACAAGAACCAGAGATCAGATGGTTGTTTCTGACAAAGGGAACATGGGTCAGAATTGCCTCTTATATCAGGCTGGTCAGCTGTCATTAATCAAGAGATTTGCTCTCTTGCTTGGCAAGAATCCCTTTCCGAGGGAGGTGGACAGTTAAGAAATGGTAGGTAGGTAGGTAGATGGGTGGATGGATGGGTAGGATGGATGGATGGGTAGGATGGATGGGTGGATGGGTGGGTGGGTGGGTGGGTAGGTAGGTAGGTAGGTAGGTAGGTAGGTAGGTAGGTAGGTAGATAGATAGATAGATAGATAGATAGATAGATAGATAGATAGATAGATAGATAGATAGATAAGGGAAGGAATGAAAGAAAGAAAGAGAAAGAAGTAGAGAGAGAGGGAGCCTCATAGAACATCCCTGCTCTCCTCTCTGGGGATGAGGACTGAGAAGCCTTATATTGTCCGACTGTTCCACATGGTCGGGTGGTACCTGATTTGACCAGCTACAGGTGATTCCTATCTTTCTCTCTCCTGAGGCTGACGTTCCACAGATTTTTGGTGGAGCAGCATCTTCAGCATCCTGAGCATGACACTCTGCCTGATGGAATAAGTAATGAAGTGCTATCTGACGGCATCTTTGCGAAGGCTTTGTATAAAAATTGTCTCATTTGGGCTTAAATGCGTTTCTTGTGTTTCCTACTGCAGCTTCTTCATGATTTCCCCCACAGACCAGCAGGTTCACTGCTGGGCCTGGTTGAAGAAGCATATGCCTGAAAACAGCAACCTCTTCTTGGAAGATGTAACCTGGAAATACACAGGTGAGGGCAGCTGCCAGCTGTTGGTACTCCTCTGGATCAAGGGAGGGTCCTTCTCCAAGGGAACCTCAGATTCTGCAGCCTGGTCTGCTGTTTGGTTTGCAGGGTTCGGACATGTCACACCTAAGCTAACTGTGAAGGGCCTGCCTCCCTTCTCCGTTCAACAAAGCAGAACTCTTGAAACAATGACCATTCCACAAGGAACCTTTTATTGAAGGAAAGCGATAGCAAGACAAAAGAAGCAGGATCTGAGGATTCCCTGCATTAGGTTAAAGCAGTTAGAGACCCCTCCCCTCAGACCGGTGTTGAATAAGCCAATCCACAGGTGCAAAGTTATTTTGAGAATCACATTACCATTCCACAAGGAACCTTTTGTTGAAGGAAAGTGATAGCAAGACAAAAGAAGCAGGATCTGAGGATTCCCTGCATTAGGTTAAAGCAGTTAGAGACCCCTCCCCTCAGACCGGTGTTGAATAAGCCAATCCACAGGTGCAAAGTTATTTTGAGAATCACATTACCATTCCACAAGGAACCTTTTGTTGAAGGAAAGTGATAGCAAGACAAAAGAAGCAGGATCTGAGGATTCCCTGCATTAGGTTAAAGCAGTTAGAGACCCCTCCCCTCAGACCGGTGTTGAATAAGCCAATCCACAGGTGCAAAGTTATTTTGAGAATCACATTACCATTCCACAAGGAACCTTTTGTTGAAGGAAAGTGATAGCAAGACAAAAGAAGCAGGATCTGAGGATTCCCTGCATTAGGTTAAAGCAGTTAGAGACCCCTCCCCTCAGACCGGTGTTGAATAAGCCAATCCACAGGTGCAAAGTTATTTTGAGAATCACATTACCATTCCACAAGGAACCTTTTGTTGAAGGAAAGTGATAGCAAGACAAAAGAAGCAGGATCTGAGGATTCCCTGCATTAGGTTAAAGCAGTTAGAGACCCCTCCCCTCAGACCGGTGTTGAATAAGCCAATCCACAGGTGCAAAGTTATTTTGAGAATCACATTACCATTCCACAAGGAACCTTTTGTTGAAGGAAAGTGATAGCAAGACAAAAGAAGCAGGATCTGAGGATTCCCTGCATTAGGTTAAAGCAGTTAGAAACCCCTCCCCTCAGCCTGGTGTTGAATAAGCCAATCCACAGCTGCAAAGTTGTTTTGAGAATCGCAGGCTGAGAAGGTGATAAGAAGTCCTCAGGCGTCGCTTGCTGGAGGCTTCGGAGCAGAGACAAAACAGATGGCCCTCCCCTTCTTTCATTCCCAAAAAAGATAAATCAGAAGATAAATACAGGATAGAGAGGCACCAGGAAAAGGGCTATAAACTAAAGAATGCACCCAGGCCCTGTCCCCACCAGAATGGCAGCGTCCCGATGTGTTCCTGCCCACCTGGTTGGAATCTCGGAGCTCCAGCTCTCTGGGTTCCTGAAACTGAGCAAGTCAGGCATGCAGGAATGACTTGGTTTCCCCTGGGTCTTTTCACATTTAACATTGTTCAGAGCAAAAACCATAAATGTGGCAAATAGGTTTTAATCTTTGCCAGATACACAAGGCTTCTTGTGTCTCTTGGTTAGTGCGTCAGATCCAAGTTGGTGCCTTTATTTATTCCTCTGTTCGTTGTTTTTACAAATCGCTCAAGGGACCTTCCTCCTATTTGCCCCCCAACAACCACTCTGTGTGGTGTGTTGGGCTGAAAGAAAGTGACTGGCCCAAAATCACTTGCTGTCTTTTATGCCTAAGGCAGGACGATAGCACTTAGCAATAGCCCTTAGACTTATATACCGTTTCACTGTGCTTCCTAGCCCTCTCTAAGCGGTTCACAGAGTCAGCCTCTTGCCCCCAACAATCTGGGTCCTCATTTTACCCACCTCAGAAGGATGGAAGGCTGAGTCAACCTGGAGCCTGGTGGGATTTGAACTCCTGACTCTGATCAGAATTAGCCTGCAATACTGCATTCTAATAGGAAGGGAGGGAGGGAGGGAGGGAGGGAGGAAGGAAGGAAGGAAGGAAGAAAGAAAGAAAAAAAATGCAATACCACTTAGACACATACCACTTTGCAGTGCTTTCCAGCCCTCTCTAAGCGGTTTACAGAGTCAGCCTCTTGCCCCCAACAATCGGGGTCCTCATTTTACCGACCTTTGAAAGACGGAAGGCTGAGTCAACCTTGAGCCTGGTGAGCTTTGAACTGCCAAACTGCAGGCAGTCAGCAGAAGTAGCCTGCAGTACTGCACTCTAACCGCTGCATCACCATGGCCCTATAATTCACCACCTCCTTGTTTCTAGTCTGGTGCCTTAACCACTAGACCAAACTGGCTCTCCCAAACTGGCTGCCATGCTATGGGGTAGACAGTTGATGTTGCTCCCCTATCCCAGAGGCCTAACCCAAGGGCTGGATGAGGACAGTTGCTCAACGTGGGCATCAGCGCTTGGCACAGCTGGGCGCTTGTTTTGGAAGGCTGATGGGAGAAGCCTTTAGCTGGAAAAGATGCAAGAACTTGTGTTAGGGTCTCCAGGTATCTTGTCCCATTGAAGTGGTCTCCTCTTCCCCAAGTGAGATCCAATTTCAGATTCCGGATCCTTTCCCAGCTTTTGCTGGTTTGTGTTGAGCTGACAAGCTGCAAAGGGAAGAAGAAGGAAGTCATGGGGCAAGGATTTTATTCTGCAGTGGTTCCTGAAGCTGAATTCTTTTCCTTTGTTTTCCTCCAGCCTTGAATCTGATTGGCCCACGTGCCATGGATGTCCTGTCGGAGCTGTCGTATGCGCCAATGACACCTGAGCATTTCCCTTCCCTCTTCTGTAAGGTAGGGGACTTTTCCATTTCATTTGGCAACTTTCTTCCTGCTCATGCAGATGCTTACAGGTAGTCCTCAATTTACGACTTCAGTTGGGGGTCAGGAAAAAAATCATCATTAAGCAGTGCAGTCCTTAAGTGAGGAATCCCATGGTTGCTATTTGTAACTTCCCTTGCTTTGCTTGTCGGAAGTCAGCTTGCCTCCGTTATAAGATGCCCCTCATGGGGCTTTTTGTGTCTGCTCTTCCATTTTTCCCTTTGTGCAAAGGAGACAGTAGCCATGGCAACAGCTCTGGGACTTATATACCACTTCACAGGGCTTTTACAGCTCTCTTGAGTGATTTACAGAGTCAGCCTATTGTCCCCCAACAATCTGGGTCCTCATTTTACCCAGCTTGGAAGGTTGGAAAGCGGAATCAACCTTGAGCCGGTCAGGAGTCAGACTGCAATACTAAATTCTAACTACTGCAAACTATGGATGGAAGGATGCATGGATGGATGGATGGAAGGAAGGACAGTAGCAATAGACTTATATACCACTTTACAGTGTTTTACAGCCCTCTCTAAGTGGTTTACAGAGTCAGCCTCTTGCCCCCAACAATCTGGGTCCTCATTTTACCCACCTCTGAAGGATGGAAGGCAGAGTCAACCTTGAACTAGTGAGAATAGAATTCCTGGGAGTGGGCAGAGTTATCCTGCAATAGTGCATTCTAACAGGAAGGAAGGAGGGAGGGAGGGAGGGAGGAAAGGAAGGAAGGAAGGAAGGAAGGAAGGAAGAAGGAATAGCACTTATGTACCACTTCAAAGTGCTTTTACAGCTCTCTTAAGTGATTTACAGAGTCAGCCTATTGCCCCCAACAATCTGGGTCCTCATTTTACTCAGCTTGGAGGGATGGAAAGTGGAATCAACCTTGAGCTGGTCAGGAGTCAGACTGCAATAATGCTTTCTATCCACTGCAAACTATGGATGGATGGATGGATGGATGGGAAGGAAGGAAGGAAGGAAGGAAGGAAGGAAGGAAGGAAGGAAGGAAGGAAGGAAGGAAAGAAGGAAAGACAGTAGCAATAGACATATATCCCTTTACAGTGTTTTACAGCCCTCTCTAAGCGGTTTACAGCCTCTTTCCCCTAACAGTCTGGGTCCTCATTGTACTCACCTTGGAAGGATGAAAGCCTGAGTTAACCTTGAGCCGGTTAGGATCAAACTTCTGGCAGTTGGCCGAAGCAGCCTGCAGTACTACATTCTAACCCCTGCGCCACCACAGCTCACTTCAACAGCGGTGATCCTTGAGTATGATGGCAGTTCAGATTGGGATTGCCCTTGCTAAATGACGCAGTCGCAAAGTGTGGCACCATATGATGGTATCACTTAGTGACAACGATCCTGGCAGTTTCCGTTGTGACTGTAACCTCAGGACCATGTAGGTTGTTAAGTGGGAAGAGGCGGGAGGCTTAGGTAAGGAGTGCAAGGGATAGGAGGGGTGCTGGGGAGTGTGGCACAGCTGGCTGGGGAATTCTAGGAGTTGAAGTCCCCTTGTCTTAAGGTTGCCAGAGATGAGAAACGCTGGCCTAGAATATGTTCTAAGACTAGAGAACAGGTGTGTCCCTCCCCCATTCTGCAAGTCACCCACATTTTGATCTTGAGCGCTGAGCCAAGATACTTCTGGTGTAGAATTTCAGTTTTGTTTTCCCCCAGTTAAAACCTGTTCCTTGCTGGTTTACCTATGGTCAAGTGAAAGGAAAACCCTGGGAAAAGTTACTAGAATAATAAAAGAAACATGCTGAAGAAAAAAAATATAATAACTACAAAAATAGGGGAAAGAAGCAGAAGTTAGGGGAAAGCGGGGAGATGAAGGAAAAGAATTAAAACTGGGATTTTTGGGAGCCCAAGAGAAAATGGTTAAAAGAGGAAGAAGGGGAAAAGAGCTATATTAGAAGACTAAAGAGGATAGTAGTAAGATTGTTATTGTGATGTATCTAATTAAGAAATAAAGAAATGATAGTATATTTTTAGTTGTAGAAAAAAATGGAAAGAAATGCTCTCTATGCTTAAATTGAATTAGAGGATGTATGCTGTTTATAGCAAAATATACCAATAGAGAAAATAAGAAATGAAAATGTGGTGTAACTTTGAAGGGGCAATGGAAGATATTGTTAATGTATTAAGAAAAAAAAATAACCATCAAGATGGAAAATAATGGAAGAGAATAATTTGGCAGAAAGTGAAAATGAAACTATGATGTAAAAAGGACTTTGTAACTGAGGGGAGGTAAAAGAAAAGACCCGGGAAAACTCTTTGTTCCTATAATATGTATAATTTGTACTGAAAAATAAAAAACCTTGAATGAGAAAAAAAATATTTTGTCTTTGTCTCTGGAATTTTGTTCTGGATGTATAAACGGCCTGGTCCCTCTTTTCTGCAGGAGATGAGTGTCGGCTACGCCAATGGCATCCGTGTCATGAGTATGACGCACACGGGGGAGCCCGGCTTCATGCTTTACATCCCCATCGAGGTGAGTGGGGCTTCTGCTTTGAAGGTCCATCTTCACTCTGTTGGGGGAGATGGGGGGACGGGACTTGTACCTAAAGGGGCCCAATCCCCAGAGGGCATGATGTCATCCACAATTTCTGAACTTTTGCTAAAAAGTACAGAGAGTCCTGGAGTTATGACCACAGTGGAGCCCAACATTTATGCTGCTCAGTGAAAATTTCATTACGTGAGTTTGGCCCATTTTATGACTTTTCTTGCCCCCCTTGCTAAGTGAATCGCTACAGTTGATAAGCTAGGAACGCGGTTGTTAAGTGAGTCCAGCTTTCCCGTTGATTTTGCTTATCAGGTGGTCGCAAAAGGGGATCACGTAACTCCTGGGACACAGCAGCAGTCATAAATACACACCAGTTGCCAAGTGGCTGAATGTTGATCATGTGACCCTGGGGATGCTGCAATGGTCATAAGTGTGAGAAACAGTCCTAAGCCATTTTTTTTCAGTGCCCTTGTAACTGTCAACAATCACTAAATGAACTGTTGTAACTCAAGGACTACCAGTGCCTAGACAGTGCCTGTGTCATCTTTTCAGGTTCCTAAATGAAGCCAGGGAAGTGGCCCTTAGAGGCCATGTTGGCCAAGACTGATCTATGCTCAGCTCGTCTGCCGTATCATTGGAGGTCATTGTCCAAGACTTGCATCTTGAAGAGACAAGTGACCGTGGAATGCTATCAGCCTTTGGTTTCCAGGCTGGTTATTTAAATGCCCCTCTCCTCCCTCTCCCCCCTCTGCAGTATGCCCTCCACGTGTACAACGAGGTGATGAGCGTGGGGCAGAAGTATGGGATCCGGAACTCTGGTTATTACGCCCTCCGCAGCTTGCGCATTGAGAAGTTTTTTGCCTTCTGGGGACAAGACCTGGACGCTTTCACCACCCCTATGGAATGCGGGAGAGAATTCCGGGTGAAGCTGGACAAGGTGAGGAGGGGGGGAGGCACATAGCAGCATCCTGAATAACAGGAAGCGAGCTTTGTATAATCTTCTCCGCTGTCCTCACCACTCTCTGTAGGGACTTTCTATCTGACGCACTGCAGCTACCAAACCAAACAATGCAGTTTGTTAAAACGCTTGCCAGTGGGTTGCTTGACCTTTCCCAGCAGTAAGTAGAAGAAAGAGCTGAAGTGGATTGAACCCCGTCTCCTGATGTGCTTCTTTCTCCCTCTCTGTCTCTCTCTCGGCAGGGCATAGATTTCATCGGGAGGGATGCGCTGATGGCTCAGAAGCAGGAAGGAGTCTACAAGCGCTTCACCATGTTCATCCTGGAAGACCATAACACTGACCTGGACTTGTGGCCCTGGTGGGGGGATCCCATCTACCGCAATGGCCGCTACGTGGGCAAGACCACCAGCAGCGCTTACAGTTACACGCTGGAACGGCATGTCTGCTTGGGCTTCGTTCAAAATCTGGACCCCGAGACGGGCAAGGAGCAGCTCGTCACACCTGACTTTGTCAACCGGGGCGAATACCAGATCGACATTGCGGGGCAGCACTTCCAAGCCAAGGCCAAGCTCTACCCCTTCAGCTCCCTCTTCACCACCCGCCGGCGCAAGGACGAGATGGAATTCAGCGGCTTCCAGGGAAAATAATCCCCACCAAGTGCCAGACTTTTCCCCCACATTGCTCTTTGGACTCCTTAAGACATTTTGTATATTTTAACCCTTTCCCTTCCTCCTTTTCCCAAAGTGATCCTGCCACTCCCAATCTTAAAGGGGTATTTATGACAGGGAGGTGCGATGCTCTGTTTCTAGAGCGAGCCGAGTCTTCCCTGGTCCCTCAGCTGTCAGGGAGAGTTTGAGGCCTTGGGAATTTGGCAGGACCTCTTGGGATATGGAGTGGCCTGCAGAGCGAGACCTGTTGCTCGTTTAAGGCACCTACTCGCATCATTCAGAGATTTGCTCACATGAAGACATTCTGGTCCTATCTCTACCGGCTTCCCTTCAAGAGGGGTCAGTAGAAATGACAAGAGGATGATCTCACCTTTATCTCCAGAGTGGGAGATGCTGCATTCTGTTAGCAGGAGCCACTTGGTAGTTTTGGCATGCATCTGCATCGATCTATGGGGCCACGGAAGTCCCTCGGATAGGAATACAACCGCCTGATGTTACTCATCTCCTCTGCTCCCCCTTTGGGATCTTATCTCATGAGAGCTACTTTAGGTACGGCTGCCTCTCAGGTCGTCGTCCTGTCATGGCCAACTCCCTCCTGGGTGACCTCCAGAGACGTGGACTTCAGCTCCCGGATTCTCAGCACAGACATGGGAGATGAGGAGCCTCTACAAGGCAGCCGGGCTGGAACAGGACATTTCCTGGCATATCTGCGGCTTGTGCAATAGAGGGTGGGGAGGGCGGGGAGTGTCTCTCTCACGGAAACGATTGGGGACAGAGAGGGCCGAGACTTTGGGGTAAGCAGCTTGCGCTGTAATTTTTAAGGCTGATCCGACATGCAGCTTGCCTGGGGGATCGAACCATTGTCCCCCTCATCCCCACCCCCCCATCCCTGATCTAAACGCTGCATTTGGCCAAAAACGATGCTAGCACTGCTGCTCCGACTCTGGTGATCATCTCGTTGGCCATGAGGTCGGACAATCAGCCACCTACCTGGAGATTTCCTTCCCTGTCGGTTTTGGAGCTCCAAAGGCCCCCGCCGGATGACGAGAGCTGCCAGGTTCTGCCCCCAAACCAAAACGCCACAGCATTTCTGCTTGGTGGGAAGTGAAGATAAGTCCTCTTGTGGCGCTTCTGGCAGGCTTAACGCTTCTCCCCTCCCGACCACCCCCAGGGAGGGAATTCTTGGCCAGGAAGACTGGCTCTTTTGGAGACTCAGCCTTGCCTCCTCTTCTCTCCCCAAGAGAACAAACATCATGCTTCACTTTATAGCTCTTCTTCCCTCCCAGCCCTCTCGTTCGCTCTGATCCTCCTCTTTTAGCCTCCCTCTGGATGAAGGCTGGGAAGGAGTAATTGGGGAAAGTGATTCTGTTCCAAAGTCCCTTAATTGGCTCCCGGAGACCTTTTGATGGGCTCTTCTCCTTGCCTTTCCTTTGTTCTACCTGTGATCTCCCACCGCCGCCAGTCAATGTGTGTGTGTCGTACCTGCACCTCTGAACCTGTCAGTTTCCCATCCTGGGATGAACAGTAAGAAACAGATGTTTGCGAAAAATTCCCTTTCCAGGCGCAGGGATTTTTATCTCATCCTGAGAGTCTTCCCTGGGGTGGCATCTTCAGCCTCCCAGGACAAGGGCAGTTTGGAAGCAGCACTAACCGAAGCCCAGCAAGGCCGCCTGAGAATAGTTCAGGGGCTGCCCCAAGACCCTCGTCCTCTCTCTGCCTCTTCCTCTCAGGCTGGCTAGGCTGCAACGTCCTGGTCTGCTTGGGCAGAGGGGCAGAAGAGCTGGCCACTCACCCCCTGCAGGTTGAAAACCTGGGAGAAGGCGAGGCAGGGGGATCCGAGAAGCCTCCGGGGACAGCCAGCCTTCCCCAGTTGGTGCCACTTGGGGTGGTTTGCGCTGTAGTTCCCATCACCTGTCCCTGTTGAGGGGTCTGTTTTTTGCTTATCAAAGCTCTTCCACCTTTGTCCTTGTGCCAAAGATATCTTTTCCTTCACCGCCTTCCATCACCTTCCTGCAAAGGTTAGAGTGAAGACCTTCCCCCCCACCCCCTCCTCACTTTTTGCATTGCCTGCCAAGCTTCTCCGTGTGCGTTTGTACCAGGCTCACTGTTTTCTTTGCAAAACCTCTTCCGTGCAATTCTCCCGCTTCTTTGCCTTCTGGCCTAGCTGCCCCTGCCTTTTTTGGGTGGGGGAGGACGGACTCCTGCCAAGAAGCACAAGTCCCTCTGCCCCCCCTCCTTTCCTTGCAGCCCCTTCCTCCTTTGCCATTCTCAGATGCACTTTAGGAACGCCCCTCTACTTTGGCGCTGAATGCCCCCCTCCACCCTGGATCCTGGGTTTCTTTCTAGAATTTGCCTCCCGAATCGATGGAGGGGAAAGATCATTGTGATTAATAAGTCCATCGTGATCATTTGCGAAAAACCGAAAAGCTTCCCTGGGCAGCTACTTCCACATGGCCTGAAGCCGAGGAAGTCACTGCTGCTGCTGCTGCTGCTCCTCCTCTTCAGAGTGCCTTACGCTCACCATGCGACCACGGAGGGGCTTAGCTCGGCCTTGACCCCTGCCCCGTCTCAGCCAGCTTAGTGCCTAAAAGCCTTGGACTCATCAGGACGCCCAACGGTTGAGACACAGGAAACCCTCCTGGCTTTGCAAGATACCTTGGCCGTCTTCGCTGGGGAAATTGTTCCTGGCCCGAAGCCCCCCCCCCTTCGTGGGAGCATCCGCTTCCCCCACCCCCCCCTATTCTGCCCTTCTCCAATTGGGAAGCTACTGCTTCAGCACACAACCTGTCCGCAAGGAACTCCTGTCCCAGAGTTGTTGTTTTTTTAGGCCACTGTGTTTGTATATAATAAAGACTTGATTAGCTACAAATGCTGGCTAGTCTGGATGTTGGCTTCAGGGTCTTCCAAAGAACTAGGTAGCATTTGGGCTGCCAGCCTCTGCATCTCGGGTTCGGGAGAGGCATTGCTGAGCAGCCTATGAATCCAGTGGGAGGATTGTGAATGCTCAGTAATAGGGGAATTGTGGACATGTGTATGTGTGTGGTGATGGAGTTCCTGCTTTGGAACCTTGCTTTAACCACAGCCCTGGAAACTCATCAGTGTGATGAATGCAGCCATTTATACAAGATGCCCATCTCCTCCTCTCCTTCCCTTCTCACGGACAGAGCAGCCTTTCAGCCACCCAGTTCTGACCCAGCAACCTTCGCAAGTGATGATAAGCTGCTTAACTTGTGAGTAAAACCCCTTTTCAAAACCGGGCAGGAACAGTCTTTTATTCATGTGGATAAACAAAAACCAAACTTAATTACTGTATTTTTCAGAGTATAAGACGCACCATGATTTTGAAGAGGTAAATTTAAGGGGAAAAGGTTTTTGCACTCTGCCGGCCTCTCAAACCCTCTACGCACCCCGTTTTGAGCAAAAAATGGCCCGTTTTTCACAAAAATTGGTCTTTTTTGCAAAAACAAAAAAGGACATGCAGAGGATTTGGGAGGTTCTTAAGAGTGTTCCTGGGGGCTGGGTGGGGGGGGCAAAAACAAGCAAAAATGGCAGGTTTTCCGCTCATTTTTGCCCTTCCCAACCCCCAGGACCACTCTGGAAGCCTCCCAAATCCTCTGCACGTCCATTTTTGTAAAGGGGGCAGAGTTTTGGTAGGCCAAAAATGCTGTATTCACTGTATAAGACGCACCCAGATTTTCACCCTCTTTTTTGGGGGTGGGGGAGGCGCGTCTTGTACTCCGAAAAATATGGTAATCCCAACAAACCTGGTTCTGAATTGTTTCGGTATACCAGAAAAAGAACAGTTGTCTGCGACCACAGGCCATTCCCAAACCCCTCCGGTTCCTTTCCCAGCCAGGGAGGGACTGGCTATTGTCTGTGTCTGCCTCTCCCTGAGAGCCGGGCTCATTGCTGTCCTTTGCTCTCCTTTCCTCTCTAGGCATACACGAATCTGGTACGGGCCCCATCTGTCCCCCCTCTCACTCAGCTCAGGCCCCGAAGACAGCTGCCTCTCCCCCTGGGGGAGGACGGAAGGCCCCGGCTCAGTCTCCGATGCTGGTTCCTTCTCAGAGCCTTCCAAAAGCTCCAAAACCATCCCAGGCTCTCTTGCCACCTCCTCCTCATTTGACTCTGCTGCTAGCTCTGCTGGCAGCTGACGGGCCACTTACACACTGGTGCACTACACACAATGGCTTGTCCTAGTTTAGATGCTCTGCCTTCAGGGGCTCAAGCGGGTGAGCAGCCAAGCTGGGGGTATGCAGTGGATGGGGAATGGGGGCAATCCAGAGGCAACTCTTTGCCCTGGTTTGGCATTTGGGGAAAAGAGCAGCCCATTAGCTTCAAAAGATGCGCTTGTTCTGCCATGCGCTGGCGCCCCAGCAGTTGATCTGCAGAAGTGCAGCCTCAGTTGCCCTCATGTGCCTGCAGTGCATATGACCCGATCTCCAGAGAGTCATTTTTCCATTCAGGTTGTTCCACTGATTCATTGTTCCAACTCTCAGGAAATTTCTTCTTAGTCCTACGTTGTTTCTCTCCTTGGTTAGTTTCCATCCATTGCTTCTTGCCCTGTCTTCAGCTGCTTTGGGGCAGGGGTCACCAACCTTTCGGACATCAGGGACCACTAAATTCATAATTTTAAATCCTGCGACCACTAATATGACCTGCCTAATGACCGGCGGGATGGGCGTGGCCAACTCGATTTCACTCGCGTTGAGGGGTGCCTCGCTAGCCTTTACTCGGCCCTCCCCTCCCAGCTACTCGCTTGCCCGCCCGGGCTTCTTAGGGCTTTAATAGGAAGCAATTCTTGGAGCTAAGCAGCCACCATGAGAAAGCATTGGCAAAAGAGCTCTTCCCATGCAGTCTTCCCACGAACCCACCTTACAAAAAAAACAAAACCCCAATGTTGTTCTTATTTGGATTTGGATTATTTGGAGTAATCATTCCACATAGTTGCCTCAAATTAATCAGTAGTAACCGAGAGGGATCTTGGAGTCCTAATGGACAACCATTTAAATATGGTGTGCAGCAGCTGCCAAAAAAGCCAACACAGTTCTAGGCTGCATAAACAGAGGGAGAGAATCAAGATCACGTGAAGGGTTAATACCACCTTATAAGGCCTTGGTAAGGCCACACTTGGAATATTTGCATTCTATTTTGGTTGCCACGATGTAGAAAAGATGTGGAGACTCCAGAAAGAGTGCAGAGAAGAGCAAGAAAGAAGATTAGGGGACTGGAGGCTAAAACATATGAAAACCGGTTGCAGGAACTGGGACTGTCTAGTTTAATGAAAAGAAGGACTAGGGGAGACATGATAGACGTCTTCCAATATCTCAGGGGCTGCCCCAGAGAGGAGGGAGTCAAGCTATTCTCCAAAGCACCTGAGGGTAAAACAAGAAGCAATGGGTGGAAACTAATCAAGGAGAGAAGCAAGCTGAGAAGAAATTTCCTGAGAGTTAGAACAATTACTGTATATACTCAAGTATAAGCCTAGTTTTTCAGCCCACTTTTTGAGCTGAAAAAAGCCGCCTCGGCTTATACTCGAGTCAGTGAAAAATTTGCCCGAAATGGAGGAGAAAAAGGGACGGGGCCATGCCGCTGGGTGACGCTCGTGAATGGCCCAGCGCCCCTTTGAGTTTCCCCTCCCTCTGTCAGTTTGCCGCGCAGCGTGCACCGCACCATCCCCCCTCCTCACGTTCTAATGTAATGCAGGGCTGTCTTACGATTCCCCTTCCTCCCCCTCCTGCCGCTCTGCAACGATGTCCCACCTCCTCCTTGTTATGGCAAGCAGCCACATAGCGATGTCCCACCTCCTCTGGTACAGTGATCCAATGATAGGAATCACTGTGCCGTGTGTCATAGGAGGCGGGACATCATCATCACAGCGGAACATCAGCATCATGAGGTGAGTGAAGTATTTCATTGAATACACCGGTATTGTGTGATAATAATTTGTTATGCAGAGCAATTTTTTACAATGGCTACTGTATATTTAATGGGCACAGGCAGGCTGTATGTGTTATTCAATGGGCAATGGCATTATTGGTATCTATTTTTATTTTTGAAATTTATCGGTAGCTGCTGAATTTCCCACCCTAGGCTTATACTCGAGTCAATAACTTTTCCAGTTTTTTGTGGTAAAATTAGGTGCCTCGGCTTATATTCGGGTCGGCCTATACTCGAGTATATACGGTAATCAGTGGAACAACTGGCCTCTAGAAGTTGTGAATGCCCCAACACTGGAAGTCTTTAAGATGATGTTGGATAGCCATTTGTCTGAGATGGTGTAGGGTTTCCTGCCTAGGCAAGGGGTTGGACTAGAAGACCTCCAAGGTCCCTTCCCACTCTGCTATTGTATTGTAATTAATCCACTGCATACAATAACCAGCCAATGTAGTTAGCTATGGGTCTGTCTTGGGCTAACTCAGAAAACAGGAGTAAATAAAATCCACTCTTCTCCAAAGCAGAGAACTAGGTTAGCTTGCAGGAGGGGGGGGGGATCAGGACTCTGGTAGTATCTTTTTTAGCTAACAGCTCAGAAATTTACAGGTAATTTGACAGTCGGAAAAGCTGCTATCAGAATCCTGGTTTTTAACTAAGGGAAGTTGTGTCCTGCAAAGCCCAGCTATGCTGTCCCTGCCTCTTCACTGCACATGATGCGTACCTGCGCTTTTGGTTAAGATGACTGTGACGGCGCATTGTGTGGGCCTGGGATTGCATAGCTGTAGGATTGCCACCAGCTTTTTTAAACACTTGTTCCCAGAGCTTTGTTTCCAATCCTGATCATTGGTTTTCTCTATTGGAGGACAAGCCACAATTTTTTTTTTCATGGCAGCCAAAACATTTGACACAGGATGACAACAAAACCTTCTATTTTAATAACTGCTATCTATACATCAAAGTTGGTTTGCTTATAAACCGGGTCCACTGGTACAAAGTCTGAGCGAGGCTGTTTTAATGCAGATATCTGTAAACCACAGGTTTCCAAACTTGGCCACTTTAAGACTGGTGGACTTCAACTCCCAGAATTCTCCAGCCAGCTGGCTGGAGAATTCTGGGAGTTGAAGTCCACCAGTCTTAAAGTTGACAAGTTTGGGGACCCCTGCTGTAAACGATTCCCAGCTAGGATGGGAGGCAAGTTATAAAAAAACCACCAATTTTTGCCCCAAAGGAGTCAGAGTCAGCTGTTGATGGAATTTAGTGATAGTAATGGTTCAGAAAAGTATCAGTCTCTCTTCACCCAAATGGGGAGAAAATGCTAACAGCATCCTCTCTGACCAGACCGAAAAGGTTGCTGAACGGTGGTTTTTAACCCACATCCCAAGCTGAATTTCCAAATTCTGGGGGGCTTTGTGCCACTTGGGCCTTTTTTCTTGTTTTTAAAAACAGCACAAAAACTTTGCTTCAGGCCGAGGGGAGCAGCTACATCTGGTAAAGCCCACTCACCCATCCTGGGGTTTTGCTCTGCTTTTGCCTGGGAGGATGGATGGGCCTTCCGGATCTTTGTCTCTGCCAGCCGTTGGAAGACCTCGCAACCACCGTGATTCGGCTTCTGCCTAACATGGAGGGGCTTCCCATCCATGGCTTCTCCTCAAAGCGTCTCGAAGGGACCAGATCGTGGGGAAAGGGTACAGCCACAGGGGGAGAAGAGAGGAGAGTCTGATTCAGCAGATCAAGGCTTGTTTGGCCCTTCTTATGGCCCATTTTGGGCAGAGAAATGCACCCTCAAGGTTCCTGCCCAGTGGTGAAATTCAGAATTTTTTTGCTACCGGTTCTGGGGGCATGGCTTGGTGGGCATGGCAGGGGAAGGTTACTGCAAAATCCCATTTCCTCCCAATCAGCTGGGACTCGGGAGGCAGAGAATAGATGGGGGCGGGACCAGCCAGAGATGGCATTTGCCAGTTCTCTGAACTACTCAAAATTTCCACTACCAGTTCTCCAGAACTTGCTGGATTTCACTCCTGCTTGGTGGGTGTGGCTTGGTGGGCGTGGCAGGGGAAGGATACTGCAAAATCTCCATTTCCTCCCCACTCCAGGGGAAGGTTAGTGCAAGATCCCCATTTCCTCCCAATCAGCTGGGACCCAGGAGGCAGAGAATACGTGGGGGTAGGGCCAGCCAGAGGTGGCATTTCCTGATTTTCTGAACTACTCAAAATTTCCGCTACCAGTTCTCCAGAACTTGTCAGAACCTGCTGGATTTGACCCCTGTTCCCGCCACATCTGGTCCTGGCCTTCTCCAAGGCCCGACGATGGGGTGTCAAAGGGACTCAGAATTCATACTGGGAAACAAACACGGTGACTTTGAAGATGTGCTTCCCTAGAAGGATCTTCTGGGCAAATTCGCTCATTTCCACCTCGGCCTCCAGGGTCGCTGGGCCCAGGACCGAGCGGGTCAGCACCAGTTCCCCCGTGTACTGGTCCGAGCGCTGGACGGCGAGCCTCCCATGGCTGTTGCCCCCTAGGAGGGTGAAGCGCAGGCTGTCCCCCAGAGAGCGGCTGGTGGACATTTTGAAAAGGACCCAGGGCACGGAGTGGTTGGATTGGAGGGGCAGGTAGTGGAAGGAGATGGCATGGGCAGCTTTCTGGCAGGCCTGGCTGCCCATGGGGCAAGGGCTCCGTTCACACTGCCTGCGGAAAGGAAACAACCAATCAGGGCTATAAGAGTTTAAAGCCATCTTAGGTCCCCAAAGATACGTCTGAATTGGGGGAAAGCATCCTGGCATCTAATGGCTCTCTGAAGGGAGCTTGTCTCTGGACATAATGGCTGTTGGGTGGGCAAGGGCAGTCCCAAACACCCATTTCTCAAAAGACAGGTGGTTGAGCTGCCACTCCATTTCACTGGTCATACAGCATATAGCGCCTGCGCGACACTGCCGAGCAGCTGGAGCGTCGCGGAGGCTTGCAGAGGTGTTGCTGGCAGGTACAATGCATGCGTTTGCTGTGCACGTCCGTGTGGGCAACACCGGGCCCATTCCAACCGTACCGGTTGGAATGGATCCAGAACCCACCACTGCTCCTGGTCCTACTTTTCACTAGACTAGATATACCCAATTCTTCTTGTCATCTTCATCCCGCTAAGAGCCCAGCCCTCCGTCCTCATTCCTGCAGTTTCTACTTACGAGGCTGACGTCTTGACGTAGGTTGTGTTGAACTGAGTCTTGGGGCATTCGGCCTTCACACAACGGAAGCCCCCATAGACGTTGACGCAGGTGTGTCCGCGGCTGCAGTGCTCTTGATTTGTCGCACATTCATCCACATCTTGCAAAGACAACAGAGAGAGTCTGTCTCAACCCTGGTGGTCTGGAGCCCTGCAGCGTCCTGGCAAACATTACAGACCCTCACCCTGCTCTAGGAATTTGGCAGAGGGTCAGAGCTGCTCTGGGCTGCTGGCCCTGTGCCCCTTCAATCCCAGCAAGGACCCACAGCAAACAGGCAGCGATACGGATGCCAGCTCTGTGCAGCTCCCCACTGCAACTGAAAAAGAGTGTGCAGGCTTGTTCTGAAGAGATGAATATGGAGCAGGGTTATGGCATTCATGCGCTGAGGGATGCCCAGCCTCTGGAATGAATGGGGTCAACCACTTTCAACCCTATGTTTTTGCATTTCATGCAGATAGTCCTTGACTTACAAAAGTTCATTTAGTGACTGTTCAAAGTTACAACAGCACTGAAAAAAGTGACTTATGACTATTTTTCACAGTTATGACCTTTGCAGCATCCCCATGGTCATGTGATCAAAATTCAGATGTTTGGCAACGGGTTCATATTTATGACCGTTGTGGTGCCCCAAGATTAATGTGATCCCCTTTTGCGACCTTTGGACAAGCAAAATGTTGGAATACATGTTAGAATGCATTTTGTTTTGCTGTTGTAATCTATGGTTATACTCTATGATAGTTGAGACAGGTAAGCAGCCTATTGTGATTATAATGTAAACTTTATTTGAATTGCATGGTTAGGTAACCATCCTCGGCTATCAATCTATGTGGCTATTTAATACAGGTAATCCTCCACTTACAACAGTTCATTTAGTGCGGTGTTTCTCAACCTTGGTGACTTGTAAGTCCTGTGGACTTCAACTCCCTCTGGCTGGGGGATTCTGGGAGTTGAAGTCCATAGGACTTAAAGTCACCAAGGTTGAGAAACACTGATTTAGTGACTGTTAAAAGTTACAATGCCACTGAAAAGTGACTTATGGCCGTTTTCCACACTTATGACCATTGCAGCATCCCCATAGTCACATGATCAAAATTTGGAAGCTTGGCAACTGGTTCATACTTATGACCGTTGCTGTGTCCCAAAGTCCCCTTTTGCAACCATTTGACAAGCAAAGTCAATGGGGAAGCCAGATTCACCTAACAACTTTGGGGCAAAACTCACTGAACGATTGTCTCGCTTAACAACATAAATGTTGGGCTCAAGGACTACCTGTACTTTTTTATACACACACACACACACACACACCACTGCCTGAAGAGGAGGGTAAAATGAGTGCTCTATATTTCTACAATTTATTGAGGAGGATGGGAGGGACTCACCGCTGCATATGTTCTGCTCAGCCTGGAAGCGATAGCCGGATGGGCAGGTGCACTGATAAGACCCAGGCAGGTTCACGCATTCGTGGAGGCAGATCCGGGTGTGGTAGTTGGACTGGTACAGCTGGCACTCGTCCACATCTGCGATGGAGGAGGAGGAAGCTGCTGAGTGGGTCCCCGGGGCAAGAAAGGAAGTCCCCAATCCCTGCTTAACTCAGTCTTCCAGAGAGGGTGAATTCACACCAGCAGGTTTTCCCACTTGGGGTACAATGCTCAGCAAAGCTTTGCCCGAAAAAATGGGCACCACAGAGCCGAATCACGGGAGAGGCTCTGATTTAGGGCTCTGGAGTGGAGAAGCATCAGCACATTTGCAAAATGTGCTAAGATGGAACCAGGATGCAATGAAATGGTTCCCATTACATTCTAAGGCAGGGTTTCTCCCTCTGGGCAACTTCAAGAGGTGTGGACTTCAACTCCCAGAATTCCCCAGCCAGTGCAACAAAACCAACCTATCATAGCTTAACCGTGGTTTGGTTCACATGACACACTGACAGTGTTTCCCAAACTTGGCAACTTGAAGATTTCTGGACTTCAACTCCCAGAATTCCCCAGCCAGCATTCTGGGAGTTGAAGTCCAGACATCTTCAAGTTGCCAAGGTTGAGAAACACTGCTCTATGACATGATGAGGAGCAATGATTGACTGTAGAAATTCCCCGAGACTCTCCTGCCCACACTCAGCAGCCAAATGACTGGATCAAAGATCCCATCTCCTTTCTCTTAATATCCATTTTCCTCCACTCAAAATCAGGTAGATGTCAGACCAAGAACATTCCAGAAAGCAGAGCGCCCCATTTCCTCACTGTCTAAAATGGACTAAAACAGCAGGGTTTTGGGGGGGATGGGGATGGGGGTGGGGTATTTTCAGGACTTAAGGGTAGAAATGTGACTGAGAATAGAAGAGAAGAGCAGAGCAGAATAGAATATGGAAGGAAGGGACCTTGGAGGTCTTCTAGTCCAGCCCCCCCCCCCCCGTTCAAGCAGGGGACTTGATACCATTTCAGTGGCTAGTCTCTTCTTAGAAACCTCCAATGATGGAGCGCCCATGATTTCTGGAGGCAAGCTGTTCCACTGGTTAATTGTTAATTGTTAAAGAGTGCAGAGAAGAGCAACAAAGAGGATTAGGGGACTGGAGAGTAAAACATATGAAGAACGGTTGCAGGAACTGGGTATGTCTAGTTTAATTAAAAGTAGGACTTCCAATATCTCAGGGGTTGCCACAAAGAAGAGGGAGTCAAACTATTCTCCAAAGCACCTGAGGGCAGAACAAGAAGCAATGCGTGGAAACTAATCAAGGAGAGAAGCAACTTAGAACTGAGGAGAAATTTCCTGACAGAACAATGAATCAGTGGAACAGAAGTTGCCTCCAGAAGTTATGAATGCCCCAACACTGGAAGTCTTTAAGAAGATGTTGGATAACCATTTGTGTGAAATGGTATAGGGTTTCCTGCCTAGGCAGGGGGTTGGACTAGAAGACCTCCAAGGTCCCTTCCAACTCTGCTATTGTCTTGTATTGTCCTCCCTGTTAGGAAGTTTCTCCTTAATTTTGCTTCTCTGGTCAGTTTCTATCCATTATTTCTTGTCCTTCCCTCTGGAGCTTTGGAAAATAATTTGACCCTCAAATACTGGAATACTGCTATCATGTCACCCCTAATTCTTCTTTTCTCTAGACTAGCCAAACCCAAATCCTGCAGCCGTTCTTCATGTGTTTTAGTCTCCAGGCCTTCGGTCATCCTAGTTGCTCTTCTCTGTACTTTTTCCAAAGTCTCTTGGAAAGTTTTACAAAGTTTTTTGTAATGTGGTGACCAAAACTGGATACAGTACTTCCGGTGTGGCCTTACTAAGGTTTTATAAAGCAGTCCTAATACTTTGCGTGATTTTGATTCTATGCCTCTGTTTATACAACCCAGGATTGGGTTGTACAGGGAAGCTTCTGGGAGCCCTACCACTCCATCCCTCTCCTGCTCAATTCTTGGAAAATGTTCAGGTGGGGGGTTATGGTGGTGGTGGGGAGATGGTCCCAGAAACGCAGGCCAGCAGCTCTCTGTTCCTTTGGTCCAGAGTCTTCTTTTGGGACAGTCCTGATGGGTGGGGAGCACATACAGTCTGCAGCCATGTTCCCTTTTGATGCTGGTGGACCCCACCAGATGTGTCACTTTGGTAGTGTGGACAATTTCCTGGTTGCTATAATGTTCTCACTTCTTTTTGTCCCAAAGGTGCCTTTTTTTTTTCAAGAGGCAAACTGGACTTTCTGGTTTTTCTTTGAAGACGTTTTGCTTCTCATTCAAGAAGCTTCTTCAGCTCTGACTGGATGGTGGGGAAGAGCGGAAGAAACTACTTGGATGGGAAGCAAAACATTTTCAAAGAAAGTCCAGTTGTCTCTTGGAAAAAAAAGGCACCTTTGGGAACAACCATGTCTTGGAGGACGGAGAATCTCCGAAGATATCTAGCTCCCGACTAGGTGGCTCAGTAGCTAAGACACTGAGCTTGTCAATCATGAAAGGTTGGCAGTTCGGCGCTTCAAATCCCTAGTACAGGTCTCTTGCATGAGCAGGGGGATTGGACTAGATGACCTCCAAGGTCCCTTCCAACACGGTCACTGTTCTTTTTCTTTTCTTGGAAAGCAAGATTGGAAGACTCAGTGATGCAAGAAATGGTAGAAATCTGGGAGCAGCGATTGCCCCTTTAGTTGAGGATCCCAGTTGGGGTATAGGGTTACTAGTATGCCCCTCCACCCCATAATCCTACCTTGACAGGTGCCTCCCCTTGTCAACAGGAAGCCAGCATCGCAGCTGCATTGGCGTGAGCCTCCTGGATTCTCAACGCAGCGGGGTTGACGGCTGAACGTTGCGTTGCCTGTGGCCAAGAGGTCGCCGTTAGGGTGGACTTTACAGTGGGACAAAGAAGCAGAGCGGAGGGTGGGAAAGAGATGGGACCTTTGGAATTTCCTTGTTGCATAGGCTTATTATGGCCTCCGCTGGAGGGAATCCCCTACTTATGACCAGTTCTTTAGTGACTATAGGTAGTTACCACTTACAATATTTCCTTTAGTGACGTTCAAAATTATAACAGCACTGAAAACAGTGACTTCTGACCATCGTTCACAGTTATGACGGTTGCAGTATGACCATAGTCACGGGATCAGAATTCGGATGCTTGGCAGCTGACTCGTACTTATGACGGTTGCAGAATCCTGGGGTCATATGATCTCCTATGAACCTTCTGATAAGGAAAGTAAACGGGCAGTCCAGATTCATTTAACAACTGTGTTACTAACTTAACAACTGCAGTGATTCAGCTTAAGAACGGTGGCACGAAAAGTTGTAACATGGGAGCATACTCACTTAGCATATGTTTCACTTAGTGACAAAAGGGTTGGGCTCAGTTGCGGTCATAAGTCCAGGAGGGGACACACATACCTCCCTGTTGGTTCTTTGGCAGCAGCGTGAATTATAGAGTTATTTCATCCCTCTCTGGTTGGCCTGGGGTCTCCCATCTCAGCCACCACCTGCTGAGAGACCCCCTCCCACCTTTCAACCTAATCCAAGGGCAATTAAACGCTTCCCCTCTCAAAGCAGGTGTGATGCAGGGGTCAGAATGTCGCTCCAGGGTTGGGAGCCCCCCCATCCAAATCCCTGCAGCTGCCTTGCCCTCCTTGCCCTCCCTTAAAGGGAGTAACAGATCAACAGAGTTGGAAGGGACCTTGAAGGTCATCAATCCAACCCCCCACCCAAGGAAGAGACCCTGCACCATTTCTGACAGAGGGCAGTCCAGGAAGAAAAGGCCAAAGAGCTGCTTCTTGGATCCTCGGGATTTTGCTAGCGCAGCCCCAGGGGTCTCTGTCACTTACGGGCATGAAGGGGTGCCTGGCAGGTGCTCCCCGACCAGCCGCTGGGGCACAAGCAGCTGTAGCGGCGGACAACATCCACGCAGGTCCCTCCATTGGCACAGGGGCGACTGGCACAATCGCTGGTGCCTGGTTGGGAATAAAAGAACGAGGAGATACTTCGTTCGGCCAAAGATTGAGACGCAGCCCTCCTCCACTGGCAGGGCCCAGATTTTGACCGAATTCTAGCCCCTCTGCGGATGCAGGGAAAGGGGGCAAATGTTGTTTCCCCAAAAATAACTTATTTTCTTTTGACCCCTGAAATAAGTGCTTGTCCTTATTTTCAGGGAGGTCTTGTTGTTTTTGAGGTACAGGAGGCGGCGAGCATGGTCCCCCCATGGCTGCTGCTGTGTTGCAATACTTTCCGCATGCACTCAACCCCCCCCCCCCCCAAATTGGGCTTATTATCCACGGAAGTCTTATTTTTGGGGAAACAGGATAGACGACAAACAGGTAAGCAAAATAATCTGCGTGAACAATAAAACAGATTTTGAAGCAACTCGGCCCCCCAAAAGCAGGCTTTATACAGGTAGTCCTCGACTTACAATGCTTTGTTTAGCGACAGTTTGAAGCTACAACGGCACTGGAAACAAGTCACCCTTTTTCATGCTTTATGACCACTGGAGCACTCCTGTAGTCACGTGATTTACATTCAAATGCTTGACAACTGGTTCATACTTATGACCGCCGCTGTGTCCCATAGTGATGTGATCGCCTTCTGATAAGTCAAATCAACGGGGAAGCCAGATTCCCTTAACGACCGGGTGACTCATTTAACGTCTGCAGCGATTCACTTAACAAGGGGGGCAAGAAAAGTCGTCAAATAGGAGAAAACTCCCTGAACAGATTTCTCACTTAGCAAGATAAATCCAGGTCTCGATCGTGGTCATAAGTCGAGGGCTACCTGTAGATGCAACCTGGAGGCGGGAGTGCTTAAAAGCCAAGATCACCAGTGGGAGGCTTCTCCTTCCACCTACTTCTGCAGGCGGCCTGCCGTCCACTCCAAGTCCCGTTGTCCAAGCAGAGCCGAGTCTCGGAGCCGGTCAGTGCAAAGCCAGGGTTGCAGATAAAATGGAGCTCATTCCCCACGGCCGTTCCTCTGCCCAGCCTCCGGCCGTTGGTGGGTGCGGAAAGGAGGGTGCAGCTCTCTGCGGGGAGCAAGATGGAAGAAGAGACAAGTTAAATTTAGTGATAATAGGTATAGTTAAATAAAAATTGATAATGATAGTAATGTATACAATGTTGAGCTGTTATGATAAGTAAAATTGGATATGAATATTGAATGTTACCCGTGAAGGAAAGGTTATAAATACTTTTGGACTATATATAAAGGTTATTAATAACAATAACAATAAAAAAGAACAAAATTAGACACAGCTAAGTTTTAACTAATAGGGGGGAAATGTTATGATATAGGATGTAGTTAAATAAAGCAAGGATAATGATAATAAATTATATAAATGGAGGATTAGAAAATTTTGGTATTCAATATGGATGTTTAGCTAGAACAGGATATGAGGATATAATGTTAATGGGGGATTTTATGAATAAGCAAATGAAATGTCAGTATGTGGTTATGTATTAAATCTTGGTATATTTTATGATGAAGGACGTTTAAATAATCATAGTCAAATAAAAGTGGAGGTATGATGATGATAATATAATAAATATCCGAGTTAAGATATTAGAATTAATATGAATTATATTTGATGACGGTGGAAGAGATGCACAAAAGCCTTTTGTAACCGACTGATGCACTTTCTACAGTATGTAAAGAAGGAGGATTTGTTTGTTTTGAAAATAAGTTTGTTTTTTTTTAAAAAAAAGAAGAAACAAGGTGAAGACCCTTTTTAGCTCTTTAGACCAGTGTTTCCCAACCTTGGCAACTTGAAGATGTCCGGACTTCAACTCCCAGAATTCCCCAGCCAATTCTGGGAGTTGAAGTCCGGACATCTTCAGATTGCCAAGGTTGGGAAACACTGCCTTAGACAACTCCTGGTTTAACCTGAAGCGACTTTCCTGCTCATACAGTTGAATATAGACCTCAGAAACCCCAAATGCAAAGGACCCTAACCAAAGTAAATCCAAAGGGAACCCTAACCCATTGCTAATTTCTCCTGGCACCACGGTTCATAAAAACGTAGAAGAAAAGAGTTGGGGGTGGGAATTAAAAACTTCCTGAGCAAACTTCAAAGGCTATTTTTTTCCAGTGGGGAAAATGCCAGCAGACTCAAACAAAGTCTTCCTGTGAAATCTGTTGTGATTAAAATAAAATAAAACCAAATAAAATAGCATCTGAAATGCTCTTGGGATTTATTTTAACCACGATGCATTAAATGTACAGTATGAATCAGAACAGAGCTGGAAGGGACCTTGGAGGCCTTCTAGTCCAACCCCCTGCTCAAGCAGGAGACAGTCTCCTCCTATCCAACAACATGAAATTTAATGTAGAGAAAAGCATGGATTTACACCTAGGCAGGAAAAACCAAAGGTACAAGTACAGATTAGGCGAAACCTGACTTAAAAACAGTAACTGGGAGAGGGACCTTGGAGTCCTAATGGATAATTACTTGAGTAAGAGCCAGTAATGTGCAGCAGCCACAAAAAAAAACCAATTGGTTCCATAAACAGAGGCATAGAATCAAAAGCCTTAAGTAAGGCCACACCTGGAATTCTGCACCCAGTTTTGGTCACCACTTTACAAAAAGGGTATTGAAACTTTGGAAAAAAATGCAAATAACAGCAACTAAGATGAGGAAGGTATAAAGAACGGTTGCAGGACATGGGTATGGCCAGTCTAAAGAAAAGAAGAATTAGGAGAGGGGGGGGGCATGATAGCAGTCTTCCAGTGTTTGAGGGGCTGCCACAAAGAAGAGGGAGTCAAGCTATTCTCCAAAGCACCAGAGGGCAAGACAAAAAACAATGGATGGAAACCAGAATTAAGGAGAAGCTTCCTAACAGGGTGGATGACTAACAGATTAACAGAGTTGGAAGGGATCTTGTAGGTCATCTAGTCCAGTGGTCTCCAACCTTGGCAACTTTAAGACTTGTGGACTTCAATTCCCAGAGTTGAAGTCCACAGGTCTTAAAGTTGCCAAGGTTGGAGACCACTGATCTAGTCCAACAATGAGAACAGAAATTGCCTTCAGAAGTTGTGGGTTACTTCATTACTTCAGGCTTTTAAGGAAAGACTGGACAACCAACTTGAATCTGAAATGTCTAGAGTGCCCTCCTTGAGCAGGGGGTTGGACTAGAACGTGACCCGTCAAAACCGCGGTAGACAAAACCACGCTCGACGAAAGCGCGTACCTGACGTCATCAGCAGCGCGATGAAAAAAATTAAAAATAAATTAAATTGAAATTAAAATAAAATTAAAGCAAGCCGATTCACATAAAGGTAAGGGTTAGGGTTAGGTTTAGCGTTAGGTTAAGGGTTAGCGTTAGGTTTAGGGTTAGGGTTAGGTTTAGGGTTAGGTTTGGGGGGGTTAGGGTAAGATTTTCGCTTTAATTTTAAATTTACCGCTCACAGCGCGATGTTTTCGTCGCGCTGTGATGACGTCACGTACACGCTTTCGTCGAGCACGCTTTTGTCTACCGCGGTTTTGTGGTGGAACCGGACTAGAAGACCTCCGAGATCCCTTCAGTTCTATTCTGATAGATTGACTCTTAAAAACCTCCAGGGGTGAAGCTCCCACAACTTCTAAAGGCAAAACGTTCCACTGGTTGGTTGTTCTCACGGTTAGGCTGTCATCTTCATCACTTGTAACTAACAGGACGATTGGGAGAACTTTGCCACCTACAGAACTGGCTCACATTTTCCTTCTTCCTCTTTTCCTTTGGCAACATGTCTTTTAGACTACAATCTATAGTTAATTCCTAGGAATTTAACATGGGTGAAATAACCAGCAAAGACCTTGCTATTATAGTATCGGATTTGGAAGAAGCCTGATTGCAGAATGATCCACAATGGACCTCTGCAGGGTAGATCTGGATTCAAGTCCAGCCTTGAAACAACCCAACTAGCAAAGTGGGATACAGGTCAGTATGGCTAAAAAAACCAAAACATTTTAAAGTTTATTCGCTTTCACTCCAGTGGAATCAACTCCACACTCTTTCCCCCTGGATTCTGCAGCCTTTGATTCCACGGGAGCCCGTGGAGATGATGGGGGGGTGTCAAAAAAAGCAAGATGGCGTCTGTAACCTACTGTCAGGCCTGCAATTATATCCCTTTTAGAATTTTGGCCTGCCACACTTTCTCTTATTTTATTATGCTGTTTTATTAGTATAATGGATGGGAGGGGGGAATAGAAAGGAGTAGGATTGTGGAATGTGTTGTTGTCATTCTTTTCTAGAAGACCAAGGCCATCTTTTGTCTCAGCACCTTTGCACCTGGAAGAAGACAATTGGACCATATGATGGATTGTGGGGACAAGATCATGAACTTTTAACTGGGTGGAATTCTGATGTAATTTCCAGAATTGGGAATTCCACAGCAATGTGCTAAGATGTCTGCTTTATTAAATTGGAACTTTAAGGATCGTTTTGCCTTGGACTCTGATTTAATTCTACATGATACTTGGAACGCTGACACCTACACGACAGACGCCATCTTGACGTTTTGGCCCACCTCTTGGTTTGCTGTCCTCTTACCGTTCCGCTTGGCCGGCGGCTTTTGGGCACTGGCTGGCAGGAGCGCCAGCTGCTTCTTCAGGCTTCGCAGGCTGCGCATCTGGGCCGCCTCGTGAGCCAAGAGCAGCTTCTGCATCTGTTGGATGGCGGCTGCCACGTGTTGCTTGCTCAGGCAGTTCTGGGCAGAGGGAAGAGAGGGGAGCCGGTTAGGAAGTAGCCCCCCCACAACTGGGTCTCCCCCCACCCCCAGAAATCAGATCAGCCTAAAGAGATTTTCTTCTGGCTGGCATCTTCCCAGGCTCAGCAGCCAATTCACCAGGATCGCTTGGCAGTGAAAAGCCAAGTTGTGCTTGTGGCCACCAAGGATTTGAGTATTTAAATCCCGTCTTTATTATAGGTACTCCTTGACTGACAACACTTCATTTAGTGACTGTTTGAAGTGACAGCCCCACAGGATCGTTTTCCACACTTGTGGAACAGTTGCAGCATTCCCATGGTCACATGATCAAAATTCATCCACTTGGCAATTGATTCATATTTATGACGGTTGCAGTGTCCTGGGGTCACATGATCCACTTCTATGACCATCTGACAAGCGAAGTCAATGGGGAAGCCAGGTTCACTTAACAACCGTGTTACCAACTGAAGAACTGCAGGGATTCCCTTGACAACTAATCCAAGAAAGGACTTAAAATGAGGCAAAATTCAATTAACAAATGTTTCACTTAGCAACAAATCTTGGACTTAATTGTTTTACAAAGAACTCCTTCCTCCTCCTATTTTTCCCCCAACAACCACAACCATCCTGTGGGGTGAGTTTGGGCTGTGGGTGACTGGCCCCAAGTCCTCCAGCTGGTTGTCATGGCTGAAGGCAACACTTGAACTCTTCTTCAGTCGCCATCTTGACTTTTCTGACTTCCCTCCTCTCCTGGGGACAATGTTGCTGCAAGGAATTATGGGAACTGTATTTCCCAACTTACTGGGAGAGGCCATTTTGGACATGTACATTTTAGATCATGACACCAGCCAGACGGTTGTAAGTTGCCAAATAAAACTTTCGGAGAGCAAAGTCAAAATATTGAGAATGCATGAATAATGAATATCCCTGGCTTATGGCTCCTGGCCACCCCCACCAGGAACAATTGGGCTGTGTCTCCTCCCCTCTCCAGCCCCCTGCTCCTGGGATCTGCTGGGCATCACCTTTTCTCAGCCCTTTCTATGTCCTCTTACCTGGGTACTGCTAAGGGGCAGAGGCAGGATGCCAAGAACCATCACGATGGTGGCTAACCTGGGTAACATTTTCTGCTCTCCCAGGGATGGGAGAAGGGAAATGGCTTCCTGCAGCAGCATCCTCAACACTCCTTAAGTAAGAAGGAGAAGAGAGAAGAAAAGTTAAACAAAGCTGGACATTCACTTCTGGTCAAAGAAGTCAACATTCTATTCCCAGTTTAGAATGAATGAGCTGGAAGGGACCTTGGAGGTCTTTTAGTCCAGCCCCCATGCTCAAGAAGGACAACCTATAGCATTTCAGATAAGTGCCTGTCTAGAGTAGACCCTTTTTAAAAACTTCCAGCCATGGAGCACCCATGATTTCTGGAGGCAAGATGTTCCACTGGTTAATTGTCCTCACTGTTAGAAACGTCTCCTTAATTCCAGGTTGCTTCTCTCCTTGGTTAATTTCCATCCATTGGTTCTTGCCCTGCCCTCTGGGGCTTTGGAGAATAATTTGACCCGCTCTTCTTTGCAGCAGCCCCTCAAGTTCTGGAAGACTGCTATCATGTCACCCCTAATTCTTGTTTTCTTTAGGCTAGCCAAACTGAAATCCTGCAACTGTTCTTTGTATGTTTTAGTCTCCAGGCCTTTGATCATCTTAGCTGCTCTTCTCTGCACTTTTTCCAAAGTCTCAACATCTTTTTTGTCCTCCTTGGGCAGAAGAGAGCAGACCTTCTCCATCATTTTCTTCCCTGATCCATCCTACTTTTTGGAGGAGGTTGCAAATGGACACAATCTTAAAAGGGGATTAAGGGGGTTATTCTTCAAAGTTGTTGACGATAGGACAAGAAGCAATGGATGCAAACTAGCCAGAGGAAGATCCAACCTGGAAATAAGAAGGAATTCCCTGACAAAAAGAAGGATTAATCAACGGAACAGCTTGCCTCTTGGAGTTGTGGGTCAGATATGGTATTCAGGACAAACCTCCGGGTGCCCCCACCCCATCAGAGGTAGCCTGACCAGTCCCCCTGACCCATTTCCCAGGGAATCTGCTGCCCGCCCTGGTCCATGGGGAAAGGCTGCCCCAGCAGCGATAGAGTCGGTGAGCAGACTTTAGGGAGAGAAAGAGGGGCCAGCAGGAGAGGCCAGATGGGGGCTTAGGAGGGGGGGATAACCTGAATGTCTCTCAAAAGGCTCTGAAAAGAAAGTACTAAATATACAAGTATATATTCAAGAGTGAGATATAAAGGGGAAGAAAACATAGTTAGGATAGATTAGCGAAGGAAAGGGAATAAGAAATGATATTAAACTATATTTGGGTTTGCAGAAATACCATCCCAAGGAAACATAAATTGAGATCTGAAAGAGACACCTATAACAACAGAAAAAGGAAGGGAGAGAACGAGAGGAAGAGGAGGGAAGGAAGAAAGAGGTAAGGAGAGGAGGGTGGAAGGGAGAGAAAGAGAAGGAGAGAGGGTGGGGAGGGGAAGAGTAGGAGTAGGAGAAAGGGAAGGGAAGAAGGAAGGGGAAAGAGAGGAGGAAGGAAGAAAGTAGAGAAGGGAGGGAGGGAGAAAAGAAAGGGAAAATAAGGTGGTATTACAACAGGTGGAAAGGATGGTAAATGAAGCAACCCAAATTGTATAATATAACCTTTTAAATCAGGAGTCTCCAAACTTGGGAACTTTAAGACTTGTGGACTTCAACTCCCAGAATTCTGGCTTGGGAATTCTGGGAGTTGAAGTCCACAGGTTTTAAAGTTACGAAGTTTGGAGACTCCTGATTTAAATGGAATAACAAATAACAAACTTTTTTTTTAAAAAAAGACTCTGATATGGCCGCACACCCCTCCCTTCTCCAAAGGACGGAAAGAGGAGGCTGGAAAAGACCCGGGGTGGCATGAAGGGGGGCGAGGGTACCCACCTGGCTGAGGGTCTCTCCGGCGGGACCCCGGCAAAGCTCCTCTCCTCCTGCCCGTCGCTCTCGCCCGCCTGCCTTTTATCTCCTTAGCCAGGCTCGCCCCGCGCGGGAGGCGGAGGCTCCTCTGCTGGGCAGCCGCTCACTGGACGGGGCGGGGGGCGATGGAGGTGGGTAGTCGTCTGTCCCGCAACTGGGTCCCCCCCCCTCGCTGGGCTTTGGCCAACGAGGGAGCCGCGGGGGCGGTCGAGGCAGCCCTTCCCCAAGCGGGCGCCCAGCGGGTGGGGGTGGGTGGGACGAGGGTTTGCGAGCTGCCCTTATTTGAAACTTTTGGAACAATCCAATGGAACAGAAGTTGCCTTTGGAAGTTGTGGGAGTTTCATCCCTGGAAGCTTTCCAGAAGAGACTGGACTGCCCTCTGTCAGAAATGGTGTGGGGTCTCCTGCTTTGGCAGGGGGTTGGACTAGATGACCTACAAGGTCCCTTCCAACTCTGTTAATCTGTATCTGATTCGCCTCCAGAGGTTGCGGGTGCTGACTCTATTCCTGGAGACTTTCAAGAAGAGACTGGACAGCCATCTGTCAGAAATGGTGTAGGGTCTCCTGCTTGGGTGGGGGGTTGGACTAGATGACCTGCAAGGTCCCTTCCAACTCTCTTAATCTGTTAAATCTGCTACATGGGGCAAAACTCACTCAACAAATGTCTCACTTAACAACAGAAATGTTGGGCTCTATTGTAGTTGCAAGTCGTGGACGACCTGGATTTAGGGACTGTTCAAAGTTACAACCGCACTGAAAAAAGTGGGTTATGACCAGTCCTCACACTTATGACCGTTGTAGCATCCCCATGGTCATGGGATCTGGATAAGTGGCCTGCTTTATGGCAGCTGCACTGCGTCAACCTCAGCAGCATCTCATTCGTGTGTGTTTGTGTAAAGATGTCCATGCAGTTACCTTGCTAGTGTTTCCCATCACAACTGGGCTGCTTCCTGATAGGAAACACTGGCAGGACTCCAGGATCATCTTTGCTGGTGCGAGTGCGGGCAACACACACAAACACATGTGCGCACACACATCCCAAAGATGCTTTTTCAGGAGGCAACTGGACTTTCTTATTTTTTTCTTCGAAGACGTTTTGCTTCTCCTCCAAGAAGCTTCTTCAGCTCTGACTGGAGGGTGGGGAAAGGAAGGATTGATGCTCCTTGCACGCAGCTGGTCATTGGCCTCCTTTTAGAGGGTCATTGAGGCCATTTGGCGGTTTATCTGTGTCCGAAGGGAAAAAAAGTCCAGTTGCCTCCTGAAAAAAGCACCTTGGGGACCTGGAGGACGGAGAATCTCTACAGATTTTTAGCTGTGCAATTTGAGATGAAGACCCTTGGAATGGGGTGGGAGTAGGAATGGATTTCCACATGGAAAATTGCAGACTACATGAACCATTTGCACCACTCAGGTGACCCTGAGGACACAGATAAAACCTCCAAGTGCTTCAAGGACCTCAGTCAAGGACCCTTGATTTTGCACTTAATAACTGCAGCAAGATTGTTGGTGGCGCAATACTGGAAGAAGGAAGACTTGCCTACAATTCAAGAATGGACAAAATTTAGCCGACATGGCTAAAATATCTGCATATCTTAAGGACTACTCAAACGAGAGATATAAACGAGACTGGAAAAATGGATTGATTATATACAAAATAAATATGGGACTAAGAAATTCCAGATAGCTTATGCTTAAGATCAGGAATGATTTAAATTGTTTAAAGTTAGTTTAGCAAGGAGGAGCTAAGTTCAATGTAAAGATGTTATTAATTTCTTATTTTTCCCCCCAATATATTTTAGACTGTTTTTGTTAAAAATCTATACCATGTACGGGTTCTGGGAAGTCGGGGGGGGGGGGGGGGAAGGTTGTGGGGGGTTGTGGGGGGGAAGGGATATATATCAGGTTTGACGAGACGTGTTAGATTTTAATGTAATTTGACTCCACATATATACTGTTTTTTCTTATATTTTCATTACTATTATTATTACTATTTTTTCTTTAAAAACTATCTTGACCCCTTCCAGTCCGGCTTCCGACCAGGTTACAGCACAGAAACCGCTTTGGTCGCATTGACCGATGATCTCTGGAGAGCTAGGGATGGAGGCTTTGCGTCCATCCTGGTTCTCCTTGACCTCTCAGCGGCTTTCGATACCATCGACCATGGTATCCTTCTGCGACGACTGCGGGAGGTGGGAGTGGGCGGCACTGTTTTGCAGTGGTTCTCCTCCTACCTCTCGGACAGGTCGCAGTCGGTGTTGGTGGGTGGGCAGAGATCGTCCCCGAGGCCCCTAACATATGGGGTGCCACAGGGGTCGGTCTTGTCCCCCCTCCTATTCAACATATACATGAAACCGCTGGGCGAGATCATCCGAAGGCACGGGATAAAGTATCATCAATATGCGGACGATACTCAATTGTATCTGTCCGCCCCGTGCCAACTCAATGAAGCGGTGGACGTGATGAACCAGGGCCTGGAAGCTGTTAAAGACTGGATGAGAGCAAACAAACTGGTGCTCAACCCAGACAAGACCGAGTGGCTGTTGTGTTTTCCTCCCAATAATTTGACCACCGTACCATCAATCAGGCTGGGGGGACAAAATTTATACCCCTCAGATAGGGTCCGCAACTTGGGAGTCCTCCTGGATCCACAGCTGAGTTTTGATCACCATCTATCGGCTGTGACCAGGGGGGCATTTGCCCAGGTTCGCCTGGTGCGCCAGTTGCGGCCCTACCTGAATCGGGAGGCTCTCACGACAGTCACTCGAGCCCTTGTGATCTCTAAGCTGGAATACTGCAACGTGCTCTACATGGGGCTGCCCTTGAAGAGCACCCGGAGACTTCAGCTAGTACAGAACGCGGCCGCGCGAGTGATTGTGGGCGCACCTCGGTTCGCCCGCATAACACCTATCCTCCGCGAGCTGCGCTGGCTGCCTGTAGATCTCCGGGTGCAATTCAAGGTCTTACTTACCACCCATAAAGCGCTCCATGGTAGTGGATCTGACTATCTGAGAGACCGCCTTCTGCCAATAACCTCCCTGCGTCCCATCAGATCGCATAGAGCGGGCCTCCTCCGTATTCCATCCGCCAGCCAGTGCCGACTGGCGACTACTCGGAGGAGAGCCTTCTCAGTTGCTGCTCCGACGCTATGGAACAATCTCCCCGTGGAGATTCGTACCCTGACCACAGTCCAGGCCTTCCGTACAGCCCTCAAGATCTGGCTAGCCCGTCAGGCCTGGGGATAAACTCTTCTGCCCCTCCCGAATGCTGAGTGAATGTTGTGTTTTAGTATTTTTTAGTTATTTCACATTTTTTTTTCTATATTTGTCTTCACTCCCCTTCCCTTATTATTGTAAGCCACCC
This sequence comes from Thamnophis sirtalis, assembly GCF_051295495.1. Taxonomy (NCBI): domain Eukaryota; kingdom Metazoa; phylum Chordata; class Lepidosauria; order Squamata; family Natricidae; genus Thamnophis; species Thamnophis sirtalis. The sequence goes on along the minus strand of NW_028261394.1, from coordinate 25,900,542 downwards.
TGAGTCCCCTCAGGGAAAAGGGCGGCCTATAAATGCTAAATAAAATCAAAAAAAAAAATCAAAAATTTAAAACTAGGATATGTTAAGCATATTGACATGTAGCGGAAAAACACCAATGAGAGGAGGAGTGGGAAACAGAAGGGAGAAGAAAGATGGGAAGAGAAGGATAGGAGAGAGGGCAAAGGGGGAAGATGAGAAGGATAAGGAGGAGTGGATTGTAGAGAGAGGAGCAGTAGAAAGGAAGGGGAAGTAGAGTAGGAAAGGATGATGGAGGGAAGATAGAAAGTTGGAGGATGGTAGAAGAAAGGTGTACGGAGAGCAGAAGAGCTATAATGGGTTTTTATTTTTCTGGGCATTATTGACAAGAGGAACTGATGTAATTATTATTTAATACTATATGATACGGGCTATGTATAGTATACATGTGAGTATGTTATGAAAATGAAAATGGAAATAAAAAAGGACCCTCAAAAAGGATGAAAAGCACCTTTGGAGTAACCATGACCCTTTGGGATGATGGAGAATCGCTACCGATACGCACCCATGCACCCAGACACAGACCAAGACTTGAGAGATGCTTGAAAATAAAACTTGGGATCCAGTATGGAGCCGAAGAGGAAGAACCAGCAGTCCACCCTGAAGCTGAGATGAAGGCAAGCTCTTCTCTGAAAATATTCTGTGTTTGTTTGTTTTTCCGCAGGGGGGAAATCCAAGCAACAACTTTGGAAAAACAGCAAAAGCTGGGAGAGGGGGCTGGGGAGGGGCTGGAACTGGGTCTTCAGCCTTCCTAGCCAAGAAGCCTCCCTCCCTCCATTTTGCTGGTCCGATTGAACAGAAACCGCAGCTGGAAAGCTGCTCCCCCACCCAGGAAAGGTGCCAGGAATGGATGCAGAGGAAGGACTGTGGTTGCCCTGCAGGAGGATGGCCTCAGTGCCCCTGAAGGTGGGGGAGGGGGGAAGGGGGGGAGGCCAGCCTGAGCAAGGAGCCTGGCCTGTGGGGGCAGGAAGAGGGTGGCCCCAAGGCAGAGGTGGAGAGCCAAGCCCCACGTACATATGAGTGATGTGGGGAGGCTGGCAGGCGGGATGGAAGTCAGCAGAGACCTAAACAAGCAAAGAGGCGGCAGGCGACTCAACCCAGGCGCCAAGAAACCTCCGAAGAAGCTGTTCAGATTATTCAAGGAGACTCTTAATGAATCCAAAGGAAGGCTATTCAGCCTGAGATGTTCCTTCTTAGTCAGGGGTGAAATTGAAATTTCTTTTTACTACCGGTTCTGTGGGTGTGGTGTGGCTTGGTGGGAGTGGCTTGGTGGTGGGCGTGGCAGGGGAAGAATGCTGCAAAATCTCCCTCCCCTCCTGATCAGCTGGGACTCGGGAGGCAGAGAATAGATGTGGGCGGGGCCAGCCAGAGGTGGCCTTTGCTGGTTCTCCAAACTACTCAAAATGTCTGATACTGGTCCTCCAGAACCTGTCAGAACCTGCTGGATTTCAGCCCTGCTCTTAGCGCTTCCAAGACTTTCGCCTGGGGTTCAGGAGGCCTTCAAGAAGCTTGGGCACCCTTCTTTTTCAGACCAAACAGGTTTGATGGACAGGCCAATGTCTCCCAAACTGCAGCTTGCTCCATTGGCTGCACGGCAAGGATTGACAGATGGCAGGTTTGTTTTGACACCATGTCTAGGTGACGGATGGTTCTGTGGATAGATGGATAGATGGACAGATGGGTAGATGGATGCAATGGTGAAATTCAAATTATTTTACTACCGGTTCTGTGGGCGTGGCTTGGTGGGCGTTGTGTGCCTTGGTGGGCGTGACAGGGGAAGGATACTGCTGAATCCCCATTTCCTCCCCACTCTGGGGCCAGCCAGAGGTGGCATTTACCGGTTCGTCAAGCTACTCAAAATTTCCACTACCGGTTCTCCAGAATCTGTCAGAACCTGCTGGATTTCACCCCTGGATGGATGGATAGATGGATGGTTTGCTTGCCAGCCAGGATGAAGGTCTGCCCTTGAACCTCAGTAATGGGGAAGGGAATCGTATGGTACTGGAGGAGTTATGTAGAAGGGAGTTTTGTTCTCGCCATCTTCTGTGCATGCTGATGGCCGATGTTTGGACTTGGTCAAGGCCAACCATCTCGCATAGCAACCTGATGAGGCCTTTTGAAGATGCACCCCACATGACACCTTAGGGAGTTGCAGATTGGACACTGGGCCGGGGTAACTGGAAGGAGGGGGCTGGGCAATCATTTGGTATGTACTTGTTCGTGCCTTTTTGGCTCAGATCTTTCCTTTTCGCTGCTATCAATTCATATCTAGTAAAAGTATTTTATATCTATTCAAATGGAGTTGAGGTTTTTCTTTCTTGGACACTGAAGGAGGACGCCTGACATTAAGCAAGATCTGAGCCAAAAAGGCATCCCCCAATCCCTTCATTTTGGGCTCTGGAGGTTGCGAAGGCCCGAAGAGTGCCTGGGATGAGCAGACATCTGCTTCTCCTTGGCCCATTCCCAAATGTCTTTGGCCATGGATGAGGGGAGCCCCACCCGTGAGGTCCCTGCCAAGGGCGATGTGGAGACTGCACAGGGCATTCATTGGTGAAAGAAGGGGGGCCTTTCATAGAAGAGGCTTTGCGTCCTTGGCCACTTCCTCAATGCCCAGCAGAGTTCCAGCCTTCTAGAAGAAGGACAGACATTTATCCGTACAGGCGAAATTTCATAAAAGGGGTTTGGGGAGGAGATGTAAGAACAGAGGAGCAGAGAAGCATCCCAGTGGCATTTCCTTGCTCTGAAAGCACACATAGAATAATAAGGTCAGAAGGGACCTTGAAGGTCTTCTAGTCCAACCCCCCACCCAAGCAGGAGACCCTACACCATTTCTGACAGGTGGCAGCCCAGTCTTTTCTTAAAAACTTCCAGTGATGAAGCTCCCACAACTTCTGAAGGCAACTTCAGTTCCATGGGTTGATTGCTCTCACTGTTGCTGCAGTTGTTAAGTGGACTCTGTGGTCACTAAATGAATCCCCTCTTCCCCCCTTGACTTTGTTTCTCAGGAGCCAGCTGGGAAGGTGGCAAATGGCGATCACGTGACCTCGGAGTGCTTGTAAATTCATGCAGGTCTCTAAGCACCTGAATTTTGATCATATGACCGGGGATGGGTGGGGTGGGGACAACAACGACACTATGATGGTTGTAAGAATTGTTGGAAGAAAAATCCAGGTCCAGTTCCTAGGAATAAATGGAGGCTGCTAAAGAAAGAAAGGTCCGTTTATTGATGAGCAGAACCAACTCACACCCAGTGTGCAGTTCTGGGACTGCTGACCAAATGGAGTTAAGAGAGGGCAGGGTTTTTATGTCTTCCTTGTGCTCTGTATTTGAGCTTCATGTTCCTGTGCAAGTACATGTCCTTTAATGTTGTATTGGCTGTTGTCAGATTCCTATGGGGTCATAGCTGCCTCTAGGCAAAAAAGGAACTACAAATCCTAGCTGCTTGCCTGAGCTAATCTTGCCAACCTTTTGCCTGTCTAATTGTATTGCTTATCTGGAGTATCTGTCTGACTCACTCTTTCTGGATGAATTACAGAATCTGCATTTCTCATAGCCGGCCTCCTTGGTTTCTGCTTGGGGCAGGGAGATTGGGCCTGGTCTCTGCATTCCTTGAGATTTCCCCCCATTTCTCTTTTAGGGGAAATATTCTATCCTGCCTTTTTAATATCCCCCAAAATATTTCATTCTCTAGGAGGGTGGGTGGGTGGGTGCTGCTGACTTTCTACAGTATTCTACCAGTTTTAAGTCACTTTTTTCAGCGCCATTGTAGCTTTGTGGTCCTTAAATGAATGGTTGTAAGTTGAGACTACTTATACAAATCAGGTTGAATTTATTTATTAATTAAATTTCTGCATCTCCCATCTCACCTAAGTGACTCTGGGCTATTTGCAATAAAAGTGGGGAGGTGGTGCCTCCTGCTGGTCAGTGGAGGAAGTAAAATGAAGGACACGTTTGTCCTTAAAAGCATCCTACAGTTTGCAGCCAGTCAGTTTGCAGACCCTGGGGAGGAATCCAGCGTTCAACATACTGAGCTGGAAGTTCTAATTCAGCGTTTTTCAACATTGTCAACGTTAAGACACATGGACTTCAATTCCCAGAATTCTGCAGCCAGGATAGGGGAACTCTGGGAGAAGAAGTCCCCATTATCTTAAAAGTTTCCAACTTTGGAAAATACCTGTAGTAAAGAGAGGGATAGAATCACGTGAAGTATTAGAACCACTTTATAAAACCCTAGTAAGGCCACACCTGGAACACTGCAACCAATTTTGGTCATCACAACTACAGAAAAGATGTTGAGACTTTGGAAAAAGTTCAGAGAAGAGCAACTAAGATGATCAAAGGCCTGGAGACTAAAACACATGAAGAACGGCTGCAGGATTTGGGTTTGACTAGTCTAAAGAAAAGAAAAAAATATGGGCAACATGATAGCAGTATTTCAGAACCTGAGGGGCTCAAAACACCTGAAGGCAGGACAAGAAACAATGGATGGAAACTAATCAAGGAGAGAAGCAACCTGGAATTAAGGAGAAACTTCCTAACAGGGAGGACAATTAACCAATGGAACAGCTTGCTACCAGAAGTTGTGGGTGCTCCATCACTGGAGGTTTTAAAGAAGAAATTAGACAGTCATTTATCTGAGATGGCATAGGTTACACTGCTTGAGCAGGGGGGTGGGCTAGAAGACCTCCAAGGTCCCTTCCAGCTCTATTCTATTCATAATCCATGTTCAGGCTGAATTAATTCTGAATCAGTTGTGATCAGAATGTCATTCCAGGGCCAGCCAGCAGATGGCGACCCAGAACTACTGTTTGCCAACAAACTTTCTCCCAAGCTGAGATCAAGTGATTATCCTATTTTAGATTTCTGCAAATTGGATTTCTGAAACCAGGCAGCTTGGCCAAACTTCCTCTATTAGTCTGTGAGGGCCATCACTTTCACCCAAGAGTCATGAAGGAGCAACAATAGTATAAATGCTTTACATGAGTTGCTATGGGAGATAAATCTGTTACTATTCACTTTCTAGGGTGAAGAGTATGAAATCTAAATCTGTACTAAGAGCACTCTATAAAGCATATAAAACCACTCTATAGGACCACACCTAGAGTACTGCATCCAGTTTTGGTCTCCACGCTATAAAAAAGATGTTGAGACTCTAGAAAAAGTGCAGAGAAGAGCAACCGAGAGGATTAGGGGACTGGAGGTTAAAACATGTGATGAACAGTTGCTGGAACTGGGCATGGCTAGTCTAGGGAAGAGAAGGACCAGGGGAGATATGAGAGCAGTCTTC